>NW_024429193.1:26485414-27085414 GCF_017639785.1 Mesocricetus auratus | reverse complement strand
GTTTAAGGTCATTTTGCACGAGGAGCCAAGTTTCTCCCTTTGAAAGGTAGCCAGATGTGACTTTAGTAAACAAGTGATTATGGTCTTGGAATTGTGACAGGGAGGTGGCAAAGTTCAGTCAGTGGAAACACTTATGAACCTTCTCAGGCCCCACCCCTGTAGCTTTGGAGTCTGTCCTGTAACTCGCTCTGTAGACCAGGCTGGGCTTGAACTCACAGAGATCCAACTACTTCTGCCTCCCGAGTGCTGGGATTAAAGGCATGCGCCACCGTCACCCAGTGAACCTTCTCATCTTATGAAACTTGGTTACCCCCTCTTTCTTGACTGGTTTACATCACTGTTTCGGGTAATCTAAAGAATATCAAAGACTGTATATAAAATGCTATGCATTACCACATGCCACATTGGAATTAAAAGTTCATTCTTGATTATATAGAAAGAATATATATATACTACATAACATACTGGAATTAAATGTCCTTTCTATAGGTATACAGAGTTGTGTGTGATCCATTATTCACCCCAGTCAGTAAGGCAAATGTTATGCTTCTTATATTTTTGTATGTTTTATTAGAAGAAAATGAAATGCTAGCTGTCGTGCTGGTGAGGCACCTGAGACTGCGTAAGAAGCCAACAAGTCAGTGTGGACTCCTGGGTCAGAGACAAGTGTCAGCCTGGTCGCTTTGAACTCCCTGGTGGCCCCCACTTCCATGGTGAAGGACGCCGAGGAAGTCAAGATGGATGCCACACGGGAATTGTTGGCAGTTCCACTGAGACTCTGAACTTTGCTTTGCCTGACATGCCCAGCAAACACAAGTTAAGAGGGATACTGAGGGCCCATGGTAGGATTCAGCTGGATGAAACAAAATCTAGGTCTAACTGTAGCTCTACTAAAACGCTAATAAGAAAGCGATAGTAAAGTCAAGTGACAGTCTACCCAAGGAAGAAGTAATTACCTCCCTGTTTCCTGGACTGGTTAGGGATCTGAACTTTTCAATACATGGCTTAGTAGCTGTATCAGTTCCTCTGCTGTCACTGTGAGAAAATACCATGACCAAGGCAACTTAGAGAAGAAAGGGTTTGTTTGCGTTTCCAGTTCTGGAGAGGTCAGAGTCTGTCATCAGAGGAAGACACGGCAGCCGGTGGCAGGCTTGGCAGCAGGAGCAGGAAGCTGTCGGCTCATCCTGAACCTCAAGTATGAGGTAGAGAGAGTAAACTAGAAATGATGCACATCTTCCTAGCTCTCAAAGCCCACCTCCAGTGCCATGCTTCCTCTGATAAGGCCACGCCTCTTAATCCTCAGCACCACCAACTGGGGGACATGTATTCAAATGCCCAAGAATATGAGGGACATCTTATCCCTCATACAGCAGTTATGGGTGAGTTTGGCCAGAGCACCTTGGTGGCATGGCTTTATCTATCAGCAGCTCTGCTGTACAGCACACACTGGCATGCAGGCACCTCGTGAACAAAGCTCACTTCACTGTTTGCCCATCTCTCCAGAGATAAAAATGTCACCTCTAAACAGAATGGCCTTATCATCTGGAGCAAATGAAGGCAGTGATCTCTGAAGAGCTGAGCCCATTGTTAAAATAAGTATAGAGAAAGCCAGGCAGTGGTGGGGTACACCCTTAACCCCAACACTCGAGAGGCAGAGGCAGATACACAGAGAAACCCTGCCTCAAAAAAAATCAAAAAAATAAACTAGGCATAGAGATGATACTGTCCTGTTTCCCAGTATGATGGTGCTGGGTTGTACGAACCCACCAGTGACAGTAGCTGAGCCTTTGACTCATGGTTGCTGTCTAACCCTGGTGCCTGGACTACTAGGCACAATACAACATCCTGACTCTAAAAGCAGTAGCTGAAATACAAGCCACAAAGTGATTATTCTCATTTTCATTTTTTAAAATTTAGAAACAATCTTGCTTTACATATCAATCCCCCCATTCCCTCATCCTCCCATCCTCCCATCCTCCCATCCACCCCAAATGAGCCCACCCCAACCCACTCACCAAGGATAGTGAAGCCTTCCATGGGGGATAATCACAGTCTGTCACATAATTTTGGAGAGGGTCTCGACCTTCCTCTGTGTATCAGGGCTGAAACAGTATCCCTTCATAGAGAATTGGCTCCCAAAGTCCATTTGTGCACTAGGGATAAACACTGGTTCCACTGTTAGAGGTTCCATAGACTGCCCAGGCCTCCTAACTGGCACCAACATTCAGAGGACTTGTTTTAGTTCAATGCTGGTTCCCCAGCTTTACAACTGGGGTCCGTGTGCTCTCACTAGCTCAGGACAGGTGTTTCTGTAGGTTTCTCCAGCAGGGTCTTGACTCCTTTGCTCATTACTCACGCCTCTCTACAGCTGGATTCCAGGAGCATGGCTCAGTGCTTAGCTGTGGGTGTCTGCTTCTGCTTCCATCAGCTACTGGATGAAGGCTCAAGGATGGCAATTAAGGTAGTCATCAATCTCATTATAGGGGAAGGGCATCAAAGACAGCCTCTCCACTAGTGCCTAGATTCTTAGTTGAGGTCATATTTATGGATCTCTGGACGTTTCCCTAGTGCCAGATTTCTCTTTAAACCTATACTGGCTTCCTCTATTAAGGTATCTCTTTTCTTGCTCTCCTCTGTTCCTTTCCTATCTCAGTCTTCCTGATCCTTCTTGTTCTCCCACTCCTCTTCTCTTTTTCCTACCTCCCTCCTGTCTCCCCCCATGTCTTAATTTACCTTTTAAAATCAAGCCAGAAATCTTTTCTATATGTTTTTCGTTTTTTATTCTGTTTATGTGGTAGAAAAATCCATTCTAATAAGATATCCTCCCTCTGCAACAAAATCCCTGGTACTCTCTAGATGGTAATATAACCAGAACACAGTCTAGTTTTGAATCTACATGGTCCACATGTGCTTCTAGCATTTTCTTTTATACCCATTCTAATTCCTTTTCGGCTTCAGATGATACTATTCATGGAGTATTTAAGCCCTTGTCCCCCTTTAGGGCCATTTTCAAGTTTTTCAAATAATGCCTTTTTACTCCAATAATGGTCTGTAGTTGAGAGCTATCTCCTAATAATTTTTGGAGATCATTGAGATTTGTATCCCTTTCATCTCCTTTTGTTGCCTTATTGCTCTAGCAAGAACCTCAAGTACAATATTGAAGAGATATGGAGAGAGTGGACAGCCTTGTCTTGTTCCTTTCCTGATTTTAGAGTAATCACGTCGAGTTTTCTCCATTTAGTTTGATGCTGGCTGTTGGTTTACTGTATATTGCTTTTATTATATTCAGGTATGTTCCTGTTATCCCTTATGTCTCTAAGACCTTTATCATTAAGGAGTGCTGGATTTTGTCAAAGGCTTTTTCAGCATCTAGTGAGATGATAATGTGGTTTTTCTTTTCCAGTTTGTTTATATGGTGAATTACATTGATGGATTTTCATATATTAAACCATCCCTGCATCCCTGGTGTGAAGCCTACTCAGTCATGGTAGATGATTTTTCTGATGTGTTCTTGGATTCGATTTGCAAGTATTTTATTGAGCATTTTTGCATCAATGTTCATGAGAGATATTGGTCTGTAGTTCTCTTTCTTAATTGTGTCTTTGTGTGACTTGGGTACCAAGTAATTGTAGCCTCGTAAAAAGAGTTTGGCAATGACCCTTCTGCTTCTTTTCTGTGGAATCTTTGAGGAGTATTGGTATTAGCTCTTCTTTGACTTTCTGGTATAATTCTCCATTGAAACCATCTGGCCCTGGGCTTTTTTTGGTCGGGAGACTTTTGATGACTGCTTCTATTTCATTAGGGGTCATAGGTCTGTTTAAATTGTTTATCTGTTCTTGATTTAATTTTGGTAAGTGATATCTATCCAGAAAGTTGACCATTTCCTTTAAATTTTTTAATTTTGTGGAGTACAGGTTTTCAAAGTATGACCTGATGATTTCTGATTTTGTTAATCTGCATGCTCTCTCTCTGTCTTTTGGTTAGTTTGGATAAAGGTTTGTCTATCTTGTTGATTTTCTAGGAGAGCCGCCTCTTTGTTTCACTGGTTCTTTGCACTGTTTTGTTTCTACTTTATTGATTTTAGCCCTCAATTTGATTATTTCCTGGCATCCACTCCTTTGGAGTGAGTTTACTTCTTCTTGTTCTAGAGCTTTCAATTGTGCTGTTAATTCTCTAGTGTAACTATTCTCCAGTTTCTTCATGTGGGCACTTAGTGCTATGAACTTTCCTCTTAGTACTGCTTTCAAAGTGTCCTATAAGTTTTGGTATGTTGTGTCATTATCATTGAATTCTAGGAAGTCTTTAATTTCTTTTTTATTTCTTCCTTGACCCTGGAATGGTGCAATTGCACGTTGTTCAATTTTTTGAGTTTGCAGGGTTTCTGCAATTTGTGTTGTTGTTGAATGCTAACTTTAAAGCATGGTGGTCTGATAAGATACAGGGGGTTATTCCGATTTTTTTGTATCAGTTGAGGTTTGCTATATTGCTGAGTATGTGGTCGATTTTAGAGAAGGTTCCATGTGGCGCTGAGAAGAAGGTATATTATTTTGTGTTTGGATGGAATGTAGTATAGATGTCTGTTAAACCCAATTGGGTCATAACTTCTATTAGCTCCTTTGTTTCTTTGTTAAGTTTCTGCCTGGTAGTCCTGTCTAGTAGTGAGAATGGAGTGTTGAAATCTCCGACTACTAGTGTGTGAGATTTTATGTGTGATTTGAGCTTTAGTAATGTTTCTTTTATGAATGTGGGTGCCTTTGTATTTGGGGCATAGATGTTCAGGATTGAGATTTCATCTTTCCTGTGATGAATATAAAATGTCCTTCTTCATCTCTTTTGATTGATTTTAGTTTGAAGTTTAATTTGTTAGATATTAGAATTGCTACACCAGCTTGTTTCTTGGGTTCATTTCATTGGAAAATCTTTTCCCAACCCTTAACTCTGAGGTACTGTCTGTCTTTGAAGTCGAGGTATGTTTCTTGTATGCAGCAGAAGGGTGGATTCTGTCTTCATATCTATTCTCTTAGCCTGTGTCTTTTTATAGGCAAGTTAAGACCATTGTCATTGAGAGATATTAATGAACATTGATTGTTAATTCTTTGTTGTTGGTGGTGGTGGTATTGTGTGTGAATTCCCACCACCCTTTTGGCTTTTGGTAAAGTGGGATTATCTATTGCCTATGTTTTTGTGAGTGTAGTTAACTTTGTTGGGTTGGAATTTTCCTTCCAGAACTTTCTGCAGGGCTGGATTTGTGGATATGTATTGTTTAAAACTGGGTTTTGTCATGGAATATCTTATTTTCTCCATCTATAGTGATTAAAAGCTTTGTTAGTTATAGTAGTCTGGACTGGCATTCATGGTCTCTTAGCATTTGTAGAACATCTATCCAGGACCTTCTGGTTTTCAGGGTTTCCATTAAGAAGTTGGGTGTAATTCTGATACGTCTGTCTTTATATGTTATTTGGCCTTTTTCCTATGCTGCTCTTAATATTTTTCTTTATTCTGTAAGTTTGTTTTGATTATTATGTGGTGGCAATTATTATTATTTTTGTGTTCCAGTCTATTTGGTGTTCTGTAAGCTTCTGTACTTTCATAGGCATGTCCTTCTTTAGGTTGGTAAAGCTTTCTTCTATGATTTTGTTGAATATGTTTTTTGTACCCTTGAGCTGTATTTCTTCATCTTCTTCTGTACCTATTATTCTTAGGTTTGGCCTTTTCACTGTGTCCCATATTTTGTGTTAGGGATTTTTTGGACTTACGATTTTCTTTGGAGGGTGGCTCCATTTTCTCCAGTGAGTCTTCAGCACCTGAGATTCTCTCTTCCATCTCTTGTATTCTATTGGTTATACTTATGTCTGTAGTCCTTGATCATTACCCAACTTTTCTATTTCCTGCCGTCTTTTCTATTGTTTCCGTTTCAGCTTTCAAGTCTTGAACTGTTTGAATTGTTTCCTTCACTTGTTTGGCTGTTTTTTTTTTCCTTGGCTTTCCTTGCTTTCTTTAAGAGATCTGTTCATTTCTTGAATTTTTGGTTTGTCTTTTCCTCCACTTCCTGTATTTTTGTTTGTTTTTTCTTCCATTTCTTTAAGGGATTTTCTCACTTCCTCTTTGAGGGTTTTTATCATCTTCATAAAGTTGTTCCTTCTCTTCTGCTTCATCTGTGTTGGGATGTTCAGGTCTTGCTGGTGTAGAGTCCCTAGACTCTAGTGGTGTCACATTGGTCTTTCCATTGTTGAATATGTTCTTATACTGTTGTCTTCCCATCCCTTCTTCCGGTGGGTGTAGGTGGGTCAAGACTTCAATGTCAGCAACTCTGGATGGTCTCAGCTCTCTTGGAGTTCTCAAGCAATGGCATAGGTGGGCTAAGAGTGTGATGAGGGCAATCTCTGAATGGTCCAGTGTGCTGGGGCGGGTCCACTAAATGCAGGAAGTTCCAAGGAGCGGATGGGGGAAGTTGGGCCTGAGCAGGCCCCACACGCATCTCAAGCAGAGGACATGGGGTGTGGGGGGGGCAAGACTGTGATGAGGGCAGGCTCCTGATCATCCACCCTGTCGGGGCAGGACCACCACAGATGAACCCACCCAGGAAGTTCTAAGGAGATGATGAGAGGAATTGGGCCTGAGCAAGTCCCACACTCACGGCAAGCAGAGAGAGTGGGAGTATGTATGTGGGTTCAAGATTGCAATGTGGAGATTCTTCAGGTGGTCCCCTCATTTTCATTTTAATTGCTCAAGAACCTTGCACACAGCTCTGACAGTGAACTGCCTTTTGGTGCCTTAGTGGAGGCAGCTTAAGAAGAGAACTGTGGGTCCAGAACAGTGCACTTCCATCAGCACTTCTGAAAGTGCTGGGAGACCATGATGCTCCCACAGAAAGTGCTCCCACAGGAAGCCCACCAGGAGCTTCCTACAAAGAAACTAAAAGAACTAATCAGCCCACGAGTGGAAGCTCCTGCTTCAGCCAGTCCAACAGACAAAAATTCACATCAGCTTCTATCACACATTCTAGATAAGCAGAGACCGAGTCTGGCACAACATTTTGTCAGTGTTCCAAACGGGATGGCCATCACTGGGATGAGCTTTCCAGCCATCCTGGCAGATGTGGCACAACACCTCTATGGACCTTTGCTCTGTCACCACTTCCAGGCAGCCCAGGGATAAAGCCTGCACTACACCCAACAACTCAATCTCTGAGCCTTTCTGTCTTACCTAGCCCCACCTCATCCCAATGGATTGCTTTTACTAACTTTGCTCTCATTTTCATCAGGGAGTCCAAAAATAACCTTCTGAAACCGCCCTGGAAATGACTAGGCAGTCCAGTTGAGGTCATTACCCTGGGGATCCCCGCTGTGACATTTCCTTCAGAACTCCTTGTCTTTGGTGATCAGAGAGTTTGTTTCTGTGAATCTTGGGGTATATGTATAACTATTTTTTAACCTTCTGAAACTCAGTTGTTAAGAGCACTGACTGTTCTTCCAGAGGACCCAGGTCCAATTCCCAGCACCTACATGGCAGCTCACAACTGTCTGTAACTCCAGTTCCAGGAGAGCTGACATCTTCACACATACATGCAGACAAAACATCAGTGCACATTAAATGAAATTAATTTTTAAAAAATCTATGTTAAGGAAAAATAATAAACTTTAGTTTACTTACAGGTCCTTTAAGTAACTCATTTTAAAAATAGCATTTGAAGAAAATAACCCTTTGTGCTTTTAATCCATACTTTAGAAACTGAAGAGCGAGTCTTCTGAATGCATTTTGAGAGACTGTCGATATCACTGTGATTTATTAGGCAAATACAGCTTTAGGCATCTGTAGGTCAGAAATATCCTCTTCCAAGCATAAACAAAAACTAGTTTTCACTGCCAATCAGGTACTTCAAACATAAACATAAACTCGTTATATTCCTACATCCCTCCCAGAATGTTTTCACAAGCATAGAAATCATATTTCCAAACAAAGAAAGAGTTCTCTTAAAATAAACCAACAATGAAAACAGAACTTCAACTTGAATCCCATGTGATATATCAGTGACTAACACACTATGACACCGGTCAGTGGGCAAAGGTGCTTGTTATGCAAGCCTGGTGACGTGGGTTTGGTCCCCAAAATCCAGAGAAGTGGAAGGACAGAACTGACAGAACTGACTCCACAAAGTTGTTCTCTGACCCCCCACACACACACGCTCACACACGCTCATTCAACATGCACTCAAACACACACGCTCACACACACGCACATGCTCACGCACATGCTCAAACACACGCTCGCACAATAGTACTTTTTTTAAATATAAAAGGTAGTAGTAGACAGAAGAGACTGAAATTCATATTTGATTAAAATGTAAGCATTTAATAAACTGATTACAACAGCACACAGTAGATAATCATAATGAAAAATATAGGTCAGGAAAATAATGAATTCTTGACTTAAAATTTTACTTTACAACAAGGCACTTAACACATCGAAACAGTATGTAAATTTCCAAAAGAATGCAACTGGCTGCCTCTCAAACCTTATGAAGACAGTTCTTGTCTGAACATACTGTAGCTTATTAACCATACATTTTGCAGCATTAATCATTGCATAGGAGGTAAATTAAATAATGAATTCCAACTTGGCAACTAGATTAGCTTATAGTTTCTTCTCTTTCTTTTAAAGGATAGCTTAAAATAGATCTATGGTGACACAACTTTGCTGTTCATGATTCATTAAGAACACAGTACAGTAATATTAATGAGTAATAAACCAGCGCTTATGAGGCATCTATCTGTATAAAAACTTATCTTTGGGTACCTCTGACATGAGCTTCAATATATGGATATCGAAGTCAAGAGCACTTCTTCATAAGACGCATTTTGTCAAATGAGTCAAAGGGGCTAAAGTATTGCAACACACTGGCATTAAAAACAATAATATCAGAAATCTTTACACAGAAACACAGAAACGGCTCTAACACAATGCATATAACTTATACTTGATTAAGACATGTAAACTCATTTATTAAAAGATTCCTTCTCACGCTTCCTTTCACTACAGGGGTGAGTGTGTTAAGACCAGCTTAAAATTTTTAATTAGTTTTATAATACAAAACCAAAACAATAACAAAGAGTTTAAAATATTTATGAAGCAAGACATGAACTTTTAATTTAAAATGAAATGATGACTTCTAGCACATAAATAAAAGACAGCTGACTTTGAGTTTTGAAGTAAACAAAGCCTGGTAGCTGTAGACTAGACACTAATGATTGTGATATAAGAGGTAAAAATGACCTGCAATTTTTCTTTGATCAGATTCTGAGCACTTTCCCATTGGGGAGGACCTAGAATGTCTTTAAAACAACTCTTTCCCATGAGAATTTCAGGGGTTTTTTTTTTGGCAAAAAAAAAAAAAAAAAAAAAAGAGCAACAACATCAAACAAACTTTAGAGAAACCTGAAATATCTTTCTAAAAGTAGCATTTGCATTCCAGACATGGCATATCGCCGCAAGGTGGCACCAGTAACACAGCAAAGAATCCAAGGCCACAAACCTGCCCCGAGATTTCAAGAGTTGACTCTCAGCCAGTCTTCTGTCTGCAGTCAACCCTGCTTCCTGAGATGCCAGTAACTCAAAGGACAGTCAAAATTAGCTCAGGAGGCACCAGGGGATGGATGCTTCCTTTTTTGGATCTAGTGGAGGAGCTCGGCAACTCAAGTTTGAGAGAACTCCCATTTCCATTGGGGAGCTGCAGGAAAAACGTGTGGCAGGTTGTGCGCGTGTTACGTATCGCAGGCGTTTCCCAGAAGTTACAGGAAAGTCAAGCACGGGCTCACAAAAACACAGGCTAAGACCTGCATCTGAACTGCAGAGAAAAGGTGCTGCAATAATTCACTGCTTTGCCTGGGGGTGGGGTTGCGGGGAGGGGAGCTCATACTTGCAATCCCAGCACTCTGGAGGCTGAGGCAGGAGGATTGAAAAATGAAAGTCAATCTGTTTATTCAATAAAAATGCTTGAAAAAACCCTTGCATTGCCAGGTCTGCCAAAGATGTGTAGGGTTCCCACTCTGGCAAAGACAGTCAGAGTTGAGAACCTTACTCTCTGGCCTTTGACTCCAAAGCCCTTTCCTTTACCTACCCAGTATCACAGAAAAGGAGACACCGGACACACACAGAATTTTAGCACCAGAGGATGGTGGTGGCCCCTCTGAACTGACCTGTATTGTGCTTTTTCCCCAAGCCATGTAAAGTTTCATTCTGAGACATCAAGGCTGACTGGCTTACACCTGGGGATGATCCCATCCCACCTCATCCCTGCCAATGTGACCGCCTCCTTCCACCCTGTCCGCCTCACCTCCCTCTGCTCCTGCGTTGACTAATGTGTAAAGGGGAACATTTTCTACTGTTAACTAATCTTCCAGTAGTTAAGAAGTCAAGGCAAGGATTGTGCCCTGAGCCACACGTTACATCAGATATTACTTATTTATTTATTTGCTTTATTTTTTATTTTTTCGAGACTGGGTTTCTCTGAATTGTTTTGGAGGCTATCCTGGAACACGCTCTGTAGCCCAAGCTGGTCTCGAACTCACAGAGATCCGCCTGCCTCTGCCTCCCGAGTGCTGGGATTAAAGGTGTGCGCCACCAATGCCCGGCTTACATCAGGTATTCTTAAGCCCACCAGATTTTTAAAATTCGTTCATATCAGACACAGCTGTCCCCTGTTCCTTCTTTTCCCCTCTGTGGTGATGGTGGGGTTTTTTGAGACAGGGGTTCTCTGTGTAACAGCCTTGGCTGTCCTGGAACTCTCTATAGACCAGGCTGGTCTGGAACTCACAGAGATCCACCTGTGCCTCCTGAGTGCTGGGACTAAAGGCGTGCACCCCATGCTTGGCTCCCCCTGTTCCTATGTAGCTGTGGATGCCTACAGCATGTTTAAATGCAGCACCATGTGTTCTGTTCACAGGGTGGAAGTCAAATTGCTCAGGGGTGGTGTATGTCCTTAGGAGCACTTAGGGAGAGAAGTACCTTGCTAAAAAGCAAGGACACAGTAAACCTTTGGGATTCAGTTTGCATTTCCTGCAGCGCACACTATTAACTAAGAAGAAACTGCTTTTAATAGAATGAGACCAGATATTCCTCTAGGCTCCACTCAAACACATCACAGCGGGTCCAAGCTAGAAGGGGAGCACACGCGTGTCCCAGTGAGTGTGATCATTACTTCACATGTGTGTTTTCAACAGTTAGCAGCCCTGAACTCCAGGCAGGCAGCATCTAATGTGCAGAGCAGGAAAAGCCCCACGCCTCCTGAGTTTCTGTCACAGAGACTGGAAAGTGAAAAATCCACACACAGGAAAAACCCATGGGCGTGTGATTCTCATGTTTCCTTGGAACACTCCTTCTTTAAAAATAAAATTATCAGGTAGAGGTTTAAAAAAAAGAGGGCAAGTCATACATAGTGCATTAGGGGGGGGTAGCAGCAAAGCGAATCCCAGACAGCACCCTAACCTTGCCCCAGACAGGGCAAAACAAAGTGCACTGACCTGTGGCTTGCCCTCAGTGAGCTGCTTGGTGGAAACCTGCTCCCACCATCGCTGCCTGTATTCACTCGTGGCTGTATATATCCAGAGATTTTATTCAAAACATTAGCAAACTCTTCTGACCTTAGAGGGGAAAAATCTGGAAAGACTGTGGAAGTGGAGAAGGAATGAGGACAGGCCTGACGTGTTCTTCGCCGTCTCTTTAAAATCCCGGTTTGGGGGCTTTGTCACCCTTGGATGAAGAGCTGCAGGAAAATATATGTTTCTTGGGCTGAATAAGAAAAAAAAAGCCAAAAGGTAATACTTCGTTCGTTGCTCCGATCTTTTGCACAAAATTTGGTCCACTTCATTTACCAGTCATTTCTCTGAGGATAAATAGGAAGCTGCATCTTTGGTTACAGCACGGACTCTTTGGGTGGAAAGGCTGCTGCCAAGTTGGCAGCTCACGTACACTTCTCACTGTCCTCCCCGATCTTCTGGACCCGGGAATACTTCTTGCATGATGACTTGAAGCAGCCAGGGGGCCAGGACAGTGGCCAGGAGAAGCAGCAAGGAATTGAGCCTTGTACGTTTTTCTCAAAAAAGTAGAAGATGGGGAACCACCAAGCCCGAGATAAGAAATTCGTCTGGGAAGAGACCTTCAAGTTCTGTTAAGGGTGGGAAAGAAAAACGTGCGATTGTTTATGACTTGCAGTCTAGACTTCTCAATTAAACGACATTTGTTTATTTATTTGTCTGTCTGTTTTGTGGCTTAGTGGGTGAGCAGATGTGAAATCCCATGGCACTGACTGCTGTCCTGCCTTCTCCCCAGTTCTGCTTTGTCCTTGGTTCCCATGTCCTGCCCTCTGTGGCTCGTGAGACCTCTGCTTGCAGTTCTCTGAGGATGAGGCCCAGGACTAGAAGTGGAGGGTATTCAAGAGAAGCAATTCAGGATGTGTTGTGGTCAGATAAAAGGGCCAAGGGGGAGTGAAAGGAGAACTCGGAAGGCTGAGTGTATTCAAGAAGACAGATGGAGAGTCTGCTCTCTGAAAGCATCTCGATCGTCATGGGAGAAGGCAAATGAAAGCAGAGGACTACAGAGTTGACCACCAAGCAGCAGAACCAAATAAAGGGAGCCATAGGAAGCAATTATTGGTGGACGCAAGGACTCTGAGTAGATCTAAGAGCTCTGAGTAGATCTTTCAGCAATGACTGGTCAATTGGTTGTAGATTTTTATACGCACACAGCACAGCACACCACCACCACCAACAGTGGGTAATCTATTCCAAGATAAATCAGCCATGGTACACAGACCAACTGAATTCCAGCAAGAGCATTACCAAGGCTAGAAAAGCTTGAGCGGGATGGGGGGTGGGGTCGGGGTGGAGGGTGGGGGTGGTGAGGCAACCCTGGGTCCAAATGGAGCCAAAAAGAGAAATGGAAAGCTTCCCAGGATGGAGGTGGGGGGGCAGAATTTGAGCAAGCACTTCAAGAATGACTGGGAGAAGAAGAAAGGGGGTCGTCGTGGAACAGGAATGAGGGGAGACAGACATGCTCATTACCCCGAGTATAATCAACAAGGCAGGAAGCCTCTCTCACCAAGCTGTGTCATAATGCTCTACAGAGAAGGTTCCTAGGTTCTCAGTTAACAAATACAGTCCTTCAGTTCTAACATAAATCAGCTGAATTGACAAAACATGCTGTCAATAATTTTAGTGTTCTTAATTCTCAGGGAGCCTGTATATTTGTGAAGTTCTTTTGCTGTCAGCTTTTTAAACAAGCAGCAGCGACAGTAAGTTTAGCTGAGCTGACCAAACCATATAGCTGGTGGCAACAGCAGTCCTTCCCACGAAGCTACCTAAAACCTCCGTATTTGGAAATGGGTCCCCTGCACATAGCAGACATTCCTCACCCAAGGGTCCTCACTGCTCTCACCTTTTCATTGGCCATGGAATGGTACCACCAAAACAGCCGTGTTGTGATATAGTAAGCAATGATCACATCGACGGTATAGTGTTCATGCGCCACGAGAATGCAGATGATCCCCGCGGCACTCAGCAGCCAGCAGACCAGATGGTACCACCAGAAGTGACGAGGTGAGTCTGGACAGCGGGAAAACAGAGGCAGTAAGATTCCCAGGGATGGACTCATGGCCTGACTGGCTAGCTGGGGCTGAAACCCAGGTCTTATGCATGCCAAGGAAATGTTCTCCCATCGAGCTACATCTTAATTTGTCCCAATAACCACGGGCAGGACAATTAAGACTGCTGTGGCATGAATTGCCTCAGTTTGCCCAGATAGAGTGAAGGCAGAGGGGATCTCATTAGCAGGTATGGCAATCATTTTTAGTAGGTTGATGGGTAACAAGACATATTCTAGGCCTTGCCTGTCTTCAACAATCTATTCAATGAGGAAGAGAATAGAGCTGTTATTTAGGTTGGCTAGAATTGACTCAAACTGGCTCACACACATGGCCCCACTGGAAAGAGAAATAGAAAGGCTCTAAAGAAAAGGTCTCTGAAAATAAGGGGGGGGCAAAATGAGAAAGCAGGGGTATTTGAGGTCTTTAGTTTACTTTTATTTCTTCAGGTGTGTATCTGTGGTGTTAAGAGAAGCTTTCCTTGAGAGGAGCCTTCCCGCCCGCCTGGTTCCAGATCCGCATCAGTCCCAAATAAACACACAGGAGGCTATATTCATCATGAAGCTGTTGGCCTTGCTTGTCTCTTACTGGCTAGCTCTGCTTTAAGTAATTACCCCATAATTGTTAATCTAAGTATGTCTCTTACTGGAGAATAGTTCCGGGGTCCTACCTCATGGCGTTACATCTCGACTCTCGTGTTTCTCCTTCCCAGAATCCTTCTGGACTCCTAGCCCCACCTATCTAGATTCCTATTGGCCAGCAGTAATTTATTGACATATACACAGGACTTCCCCAACAGTGGTGGGCAACGTCATTGCGAGGCGAACACGATTTGATTCTCAGCAGTTTTATACCACCACTGCCAATAGCAATGGTGCAGCTCTCCAGTGGAAAGATCTGGATTCTTGTCCCTCCATGTACCTACATTTAGCCTCCGGCTGAGGATACTGAGGCGTTCGTGCCACTGACCATATGGGGGAGAACGGTGGCGCTCATCGGGTTAACACGGTCACAACCCTAAGTCCTTCTCACATAAGTGTTCGTGAAAGACATGGCTGACACTGTATCCCTACTGTGTGCCATCTGGTCCTCTTCCTTTTCTTTCTAAAGCGTCACTGCCTCACAACAAGAGTTTAATGATCTAACAGACTAAAATCAACTTCCTATTACACTTTGTTTACATGCTCAATTGTAAATGAGTGGTTGAAGAGCAAAACGCTCGACCCCCAGAACTTCAGACAGCGGCCTAAACGGTTACCAGTTATCATTCGAACACAAAATGATTTTTGATCAGTCAGCTATAGCTCTGGGGATCCCAAGTGGACCGCAGCCCTAGTGATTCTCACTTCAGTTTCTTCCTCATCCTGCAGCCATGTTCCCCCAAGACAGCTTGCAGAATCCTAGGATTTCAATGCCAGGAGAGGCCTCGGGGTGCCGAGATCCAGTCCAGTGACTACTGCAATAGAAGCCTGAACACCGAGGCAACCGAGACAATGCCGAAGGTCTCATTAAATGTATTCTCCAGTTCCACACCCCCCAACCTCCTGAAGCTTCATGTCTGACCTACTTTCCTACCCGTAGGTCATCAGAGACTTATAAACAGTTCAAAATGTTTGCAGGCGTTAGAACTGAAATGGGTAAGCAGTAATGATGCGGCTAGAATGACTATTTTACTGCCGGTGGCACTGGAAATAGGGTTTTAAGGAATTCTGGGAAAACTTGAGTGTCCTATGAAAATGCATTTTCTATGATGCTACCACACTGAGATCACAGCCCACTCTCCTCTCTCCCTGCACCAAGAATAAGATTATCTTTTTTTTTTTGCTCCTATTTATTGTTGAGAAAGTATCTCGACATATAACCCAGGCTAGCCTTAAACCAACAATCCTCCCACTTCAGCCTCCTTCGTATTAAGATTACACGTACCCAGCTAGTAGAAGCTATTTTGAAGCCAAAATGGCACATGAAACTCCTTTTGGTTCACTCATTCTAGCCACAGGGATAATATCAAGTGAAAAGGTGACAACAAGTGGACTTCACTGTCTGTGTGGGACTCCCAGCAGAGGTGGCATTAAACAGAGACAAAGAACTTATGACAAGCACTAAGAAAATCCATTGAAGATGAGGCCAGACATTTAGTATTAACAGCCATGCTGTTTTCTGCAGGCACAGTTTTGAAAGACTCCAGGCTCCACAAGCATATTGGCGTAATTAAACCCTTTCATGTTAACTAATGAAATGGTCCTGATCCAGTACATTCTCCCAACTGAATTTTAATCCACTTTCAACAAGAGTGCTAGCAAGGAAAGAACCCAGAATGATCAAAAGGTAGGAGAGTAATCACATCTAAACAACACATCTTCTAGAAGCAGACTTCCCAAAACCATCGGAGACACTGCCTACTTAGGGAAACGAGGCAGGTATGACTCAGCCGGTGCAGACAGAGACTGCCCTGTGTACACAGAGGCCAGTGATGCAGCTAAATTTCTATCAATTTTGCATCAAAAGTTGCTAGAAAAAATATAATTCTTCCCATGACACATGTAAATGTATATAACTTAAAAAAAAAACCATGCCGCCAGGCAGTGGTGGCGCACACCTTTAATCCCAGCACTCGGGAGGCAGAGGCAGGCGGATCTCTGTGAGTTCGAGGCCAGGCTGGACCGACAGCCTCCAAAACAATACAGAGAAACCCTGTCTCATAAAAAAAAAAAGCCATGGGGAACTCTACGTTTCTACATATCATATATAGAAGCAATCATGGCTTGCCTTTCTACTTGCTCTGAAGGGAAAGATGAATGAAAACTATGCCTGGTTTATCATTAAGTAGACTATTCTTAAACAATCCCATAAGATCAGACAACTTGAACTGGCTTCTCTGTTTCTTCCTTCTTTGTGTGTTTGCTGCGTGTGTGTGTGTGTGTGTGTGTGTGTGTGTGTGTGTGTGTGTGTGTGTGTGCATGAGTGCATGTATGCCTGCCTGTCTGTCTGCCTGCCTGTCTGTCTGTGTGTGTGTATAAACTGACTGGAGAGGTCAATGCCAAGGATCTTCCTCAGTTGCTCGTTGCCTTAATTTGAGCTTGAGATAGGGTCTCTCACTGAACCCGAAGTTCACAGATCCAGCAAGGCTAGCTGCCAGCAAGCCCCAGGGACACCCCACCCCCCAATTCCACACTGTCTCCATACTCCCAATGCTGGAATTACAGGCATGTGCTGTTACATCCAGTTTTTAACAGGAACAGCAGAGATTCAACCTCAGGTCCCCTTGTTTTGCAACAGCAAATAATTTGCTGTCTGAGCCATCACCCCAGCTTAAAAATCTCTAAACCGAACCGAGAAATTAAGACCACAATCTCTGGAGTCAGATTGAGTTTCAACCCTTAATCCTAAAATACTGGAGTTGTATATGGTAGCCAGGTCACTTCCTGTATACACAGATAGAGGGAAGTGGAGGGGTGGCAAAGACTACAGAGTTAGAGGCGGGCGTTGGTGGCGCACGCCTTTAACCCAGCACTCATGAGGCAGAAGCAGGCGGATCTCTGTGAGTTCGAGGCCAGCCTGGTCTACAGAGCAAGTTCCAGGACAGCCTCCAAAACAATACAGAGAAACCCTGTCTCAAAAAACAAAACAAAACAAAAGAACATAGATTAGTGCTAGGCGTAGAACTATTACTGTCTGTGGTCATGTCACTTGCTCTTTAGATATTGAATAAACTGACACTAAGTTCCCAGGACATTTTCTTTTCACTACTTTATGTTTTTCAACACAGAGTGCCTTTACTACAATACGCAACACCTACCCACCCATCTTCTGTAAGCATCCCATGATATTGGAGAGTGTACCTCTGGACTAGAAAATGATGGACCCTCCATGGGTGGAACTTCCTTGGGCAACAGTTAGAACTAGAACCATAAATACACACTGCTATAACTAATAATTGTGGATTAGAAACAGGAATTCCATTAAATGAGGATTCCCTGGGACTTGTGGAGGGATGTAGTACACTGTCCCCCAACATGTAGTGTGCGTGGCCATGCGGGATAAGTACAGAACCCATGGGCCATTAATACAAAGGTGTTAAGAAGCCTACATGTAACTCAACCTGTTTGGAGTAATGAGAGGCCAAAGAGGGGAGGAAAGCAATGGTGGTGAACTGAGTCAGAAGGGCCCTCACAGGCTCGTGTGTTTGAATGCTCCATACAAGGCTGATGGAACTGTTTGGGAAGAATTAGGGGGTGTGGCCTTCTCGGAGGAGGTGTGGTGCTGGGGATTGGTTCTTGAGGTTTCAAAAGCCCATTTCATTCCTAGTTAGAGTGCTTTCTCTCTCTCTCTCTCTCTCTCTCTCTCTCTCTCTCTCTCTCTCTCTCATTCTCTCTCTCTGTCTCTCTCCTCTCTCTCTCTCTGTCTGTCTCTGTCTCTCTGTCTGTCTGTCTCTCTCTCTCTGCTTCATGGCTGTTGTTTACAAACGTTAAGTTCTTAGCCACTGGGATGTGAGGGCGATCTGGCTGCGACATCTGTCACCCCACTGATCGCCAGGGTTGATTCGGCTGATCTGGCTGGCTAGGCGGGTGTCCCCTTCCTCCCTCACCGCTCCATGTGCGTCCCTCCCGAAGCTGCACGCTCGGTCGAAGAGGACGACCTTCCCCGAATAGAGGAGGACCGGTCTTCGGTCAAGGGTATACGAGTAGCTGCGCTCCCCTACTAGAACCTCCAAACAAGCTCTCAAGTTCTTAGCCACTGTTCCAGTGCCATGCCTGCCTGCTGCCATGCTCCCAACCATGAGAGTCATGGATTCTACTCACTCCCTGAAACTGTAAGCAAGTCCCAAATTAAACTGTTTCTCTTATAAATTACTTTGGTCACAGTGTCTCTTTACAACAACAGAAAAGTAACTAAGACAATGCCCAAAGCTCTTTTGTCCATGCCAAGCAAAGAGAACTGAGAGAAGCTTCTGGAAACACTGGGCACAGGACATTTTGGAACACTCCACAGTGATGCAAACATGGGAAAGAAGCATTGCCATTCAAAAGAATGGAGGGAATGGTTAGCACTCAGAAAGCAACACCAAGGAGTCTTTCAGGCAGAGAGAACCAGCAACAGCTCTTTAGTGAGCAATGAGAGCCACTGGAAAGCACTTAGGACACAACACAGGAGGGCTGTGCGTCCCAGGCCAGCCTATGCTATATAGTAAGACCTCATTTCAAGCAAGCAAAGCAAGTCAAGTTGAAAAATTAAACAACTAGAAACATTAAAACAACGTGCTACTACAAAATACCAGGGCTTTACATAATGGGAACTCGGTGTATTGCTATGGAAAGAGATTCCAATTCCTTGTCTGTGTGCTTCATAAGGACGAGATGTTCCACAAAATACCCTAGCACTGCAGAGGCAGCAGCTGGGAAATGATGAATGGCCACATTGGAATAAAATAGGACAAGTATGTGAATAAAATTGAGGAAATCCATGTGAATTATTATTGAGGAAATACATGTGAATTATTGGGAATCATAGGACAGACGTGTCTGGCAACTAAGTCAAAGGTCATTTGATTTTGTCTTAAGAGTGTACTGGTCTTTTTCTAAAACATTCATCATTTCATTTGTTTTTCACTCCACCTCCCATTCTGAAAAAAATTTTTGAGACAAGGTCTCACTTTATAGCCCTGGCTAGCCTAGAACTCACTATGTAGACCAAGCTGACCTTGAGCTTATAATATTCACCTGCCTCTGCCTCCCAAGTTCTGGGATTGAAGGTGTTCACCATCATGCTTGCCCTCTCTGGTCTTGGTATTAAGAACTTCCTGCCTTTCGAAGCATTAAGGAAGAAGGGGGTATCTGGAGGCATACTAGATGCTAGAAGAAACCACAGCCAGGGCTTCTCACCCTTGAGGCGTCAGGTCACAAATGACTAGGTGGAATGACAAAGTGTATGTGTGCACAGTGTTTACATCTGTCCCTCTCCCAACTGTCATCCCAGCACAAGGGATCCCATCCTGAGTCAGTCGGGGCCCTGGGACCCCGCCCACCACAGCTGTCAGTTCCGTGAGAGATGAACTATGACTTACATTCTTTGATGAACAAGTAAGTGAGCGTCAGCACAACTGTATGACCGCTGAAGAGGAAGTCTCCACACAGGATGTGCGATCCCGTTATGGACAACCCACCGCCAGAAATCAACCGGAGAATCCGCTGTATCTTTGCCTGAGAGTCTCCGTTGAGCTGAGGGACACAAAACACAGGGGAAAGCTTACAAGATGCTCAGAACCATGCTTCAGTTAGAAAAGACACCAGGTTGGGATCTTTATCTGCTTTTTACATTTTCTCTTTCAACATAAAAAGTCAAAAATATTCCAAGAGGAAACACCTGAAGGTTCTCCTCATTATGCTGGCAGGATTTATTGACATGCTTTAAATTATTCAGTATGTTACTAACAATATGTTTTAGTGGTGTTGTGTCCTTGGGCAAAGCTTTTAAAAATATTAATAACCAATGACCTCACCACTATGTGCTAAAAAGCAGACTGGAGCTACTTTGCTTCCTTTCGGCAGAAGTCAGTGAGGTTGGGGCCATCATCACATCTATTGGTACCTTGTGCTAAGTGGGCGGCATCAAGGGTACAGACAGCCTCATTGGTGTATGCTAGAAACAGGTTACAGCATACTCATCCCATAATTTAAGTAGGTTTGGAAGTGACACATTAGGGACTGAACCAGCAAGCTTTCACAGCTCTGACCAGGAAAGCCTGCCACAAGCAATCTAGGTTCTACACTGGGGTCAAGGACACAAAACAGCCTTTCTAAATCACAATGATGTCATAAGAAATAATAACCACCTAGGGCAGGAATGTCCAGCAGTAGTTTAACACTGTACAGCCTATAAAAATTGAAGCATGTAGGAAAGAGTAAGTCAGAATATGTGGCAGGAACTTAGAAGAGGCATGCTGGGAGGCTGGGGGGTGCAGTTGCAGGGGAACACAATATGGAGGAAATCAGGGTTGGGTCATCTAAGAATGGCACCCGGGAAGCGAGAGAGTGACAGTGGCAGCCTACAAGTAGGAGAAACACAGAAGGGCTGGCACTGACTAGCCATTTGGGATCTTGGGGACAGGTTGGTGGCATGCCTGCTTTCGCTGTTCTCAGATCCCTGCCTCTGAACTCTGGTCCCCGAAACACAGCAGTCCGGCTGTATCAGTGGTTAGACTGGTAGAGCAAACACTGGTGTGTGTGTCTTGCCAGAGTGGACACCTGATTGTGAAGGAGGGTGTGTACAGGTGGATGTGGGGAGCAGGTAGCTCACAGCCCCGCCCAGCACATGAAGGAACCATACCCAGGATCTTTGCCTAAAACATCTCCTTCAGGGGGACGTTACCATGACTACAGGAAGCCACCTGCTACTAAGAAACCTGGGTAAAAAGGCAAACATGCAGCTGCCCAGCTCCTAATAAACTGCTACACCGAAATGACTCAGAGCAGAATTGTGTAGCGAGGGGCTGAGGCTTCTGAGACATTTTGCCTTACGGTTTGCTTCAAGCATGCACAGATGGCAAAAACACGATGAGTTCCCAGCCATGGACAGTCCTCACTAAGATCTGGGTGAGGTCTGTCACATGTAAAGATTAGCTCTACAGTAGCAGCGTGATGCTATTAGGAGGCAGCCATTAATCGCCAGGCATGGTGGTGCATTCCTTTGACTCCAGTGCTCACGCTCCTGGAGGCAGAGGCAGGTGGATCTCTGAGTTTGAAGCCCACCTGGTTGGGGGTGAAAGGACTAAGAGGGAGGAGGGAGCACATGTTAAGCTATGGAACCTTCTGGGAGATCTTTGGCTCTCTGCCGCGAACCTCATAGGGATGTGGGGCCCACCCCTTTCTCCCCCCATCTTCTCTTCTTCCTGGCTCACAAGGCTGGCAGTTGCGTTGTCCCTAGCTCTTACGTTGCCTTCTCAAAGGCCCACAGAAGCCTGCTGGCAGATCACAAGACTGACTTCAGGAACTCCCCAAAAGGGATTCAGATGAAATATATCAGATGAAGCACCAGGGCCTTGATATGAGAAATACAATACAGTCATCGGCACTGTCAGGGGCCATCATCCTTTTCCTGTCATGAGACTGGTATAAAAACTACCCACAACAGAGCAAACAGAAAGGGGCACACATGATGTCCAAAGCTGCATCCCCAGACAAAAGAACTGTACCGCTTATTACAATATATTAGCATTTCCTCCTATTTTATCATTACTTATTTTAAATTCTTTACTGTGCCTACTTTAGAAATTTAATCACACACACACACACACACCGAAAAGTATACACAGTGTGCAGTACTATCTGCAGGTTCAGATACCCACTGGGCATCTTGGGCCACGCCTCCTGTGAAAAAGACTGCAAGGGCATTCCCGGTGGCCTTTGGTTGGATAGTTATTGAACAGAGGAAGAACCTCTCTTGCTTTCCTTGCAAATTTTGTGTGGGGAGGCACACAGAGACCATTGCACCCGCACACGCTACAGCAGGCATGTGGGATTCAGGGGACAACCCATGTGAGTTGGCTCTTTTCTTTCACAATGTGTGTCCCGGGGATCGAACTCAGCTCACGGGCTTGGCAGCAACGCCTTTCTCTACCCACTAAGCTATCTCACTGGTCCACTCCGTTAGCTTAACCCTTACACCCTTTCTATCACTGGTAATGAGATGAACATTGGGATTTAAAAATGCTGAGGAGAACTTCATGAGAAGAAAGGAAGGGAAGCAAGCAGGGCAAGCCTAGGAAAGGGAGGGAGGACAGTGAAGTCAGAGGGCTGGCGGGTGACCTTGGTGATCTTTTCCAGGCCTACCTCAAGTCCCTGAGGCCCCTGTACCACACATCACACAACACTCATGCCTACTCATCCCCTTGTTTTCAGACACCAGTCCAGGCAGCTAGCTACCAGATGGAAAGTTAAGCTGCAGAAACCTAAGAAAGAAGAATAAATCAAAACACCCAAACATATGCGCCCCACCATTCTTAAGGGTTCCTCCAACTGTGACTCCCATAGACTACTTCCCACAAAAGCAAACTATGTTCAGACCAGTCCAAGGGGGCTGCAGACAAACAAGAAAACTTTCACCACTGTCCCTCCCATTAAAAAGAAAAAAAGCCCTTTGACCCACAGCCAGACAGTATGCAGAGGAGAGACCTTAGAACACCCAGCCATAAGTGGATGTCTCCATCAAATCCCTCCCCTCAGGGCTCAAGGAACCATTGGCAAGTGGAGACAGAAAGACTGTGAGAAACAGAGGGGCTGAAAGACACCAAGGAAACAAGACCTTCTAAACACAGCAAGACATACATACCTATGAACTCAGAGACTGAGGAAACTCGCACAGGGTCTGCACCAAATGGGGTCTGGAGCCGAGAGCAGAGTGGACACATGCCCCCATCCCTAACCCAGAAGCTACCTCCAATTGGTAATCACTTGCAGAAGAAAATTTCATTTTCTTCAAGAGAGTTCCACTGGGCAAAAAAACTACTCTTAAAGGTAGGCTGAATGCCCACAGTAGATGCCAACAGAAAATAAACTCAATAGCATCTTTAGATGCTCAATAGCATCTCATAATGTCACGCCAGGGCTTTTTCTTTATTTTATTTCCTTTGGGAGGGGTTGTTGTTTGGTTGATTTTTCAAGACAGGGTTTCACTGTGTAGTCCTGGATGTCCTAGACCTTACTCTGTAGACCAGGCTGGCCTCGAACTCACAGAGATCCACCTGCCTCTGCCTCCTAAGTATTGGAGTTAAGGGTGTGTACCACTCCTGGCTCCTTCTTCTCTCTCCCCTCCCCTCCCTTCTCCACGCTCTCCTCTCTCTCTTCTCTCTTCATGTCTTTTGTGCAGCATATAGTATAGAGCTTCCTGTTTTGTGTTTTTACAGGATTCCTGAGTATACAAGCGAGTGAGTCTCCATGTCTATATGTGTTTCTTATGCCTTTTCTTGGGCTCTTTTACTTCTGTTCTGTTCTATTCTGATGTTTATTTTTGTTTTATCTACCATATCTATCATATTATATTTCCTCAGAAGCCTGTTTGCTTTCTGAGAGAGATGAAAAGGCCATGGATCTGTATGGGGGATGTGGGGCGGAACTAGAAAGGATAGAATGAAGGTTTATATAAAAAAAATCAATTTTCAATTTAAAAACCTCACATAATACACATGTATGATAGTTTTAAATAATAAAAGAGAAAAATTATATTTTTTTAAAAAGGAAAACCCTTTGGACAAGTACAGCCATGGTGAGTGAGGGTAAAGCTCACCCTACAGGGCTTCCATGGGAAAGGAACATGTCTCTATCTCTATAGAGAATGACTTAGAAAAACAAGATCATTTCACAACTGGGCCAACTTTCACTTAGGCACACACTGAAGAAAACAGAGACTACGCTGTAAGCAGAAGCTTGGGTGGGTGTATGAAGTAGACTAAGAGAAGGCTCAAAGGGGAGAGGAGGCCAAACCTGCCGGCCTAGCTGCAAGAGCCAGCGATGAGTGATAAGTTGTGCAAGCCGTCCGTCCGTTTCTAGACAGGGACGCCCTCTCACAGAGAGAGGTTCCGGCATGTGCCGGTCTGTCATTGCTCACTCTGAAGGACATTCACCAGCCGTTCCAACACAGGAAACAGGTAGCTATCGAAGACCCTTGTGGCCCGCCACAAGCGTCGAAGCAGCTTTGGGCCAAATTTAGAATGCAACTTTGGTTCCTGCTCTCTATATACCACATCTCCTTCAGCTGGACAGGGAGAGGCACGTGTCCGCTTACAGATCAGGGTCCCAGGCAACTGCAGCCTCTTCTCGGGAGGGCCTGCCCTCTGAACGTGGCTGGTGATGAGCAGGAACCCCCCTACTGGCGGGTCTGCAGCTTGGTCCTACCACAGCATATTCACTGCTCTGGCTTTGGAAACCTGCAGCTCATCCACGAAGGGCGACCTCCAATCTGCCTTTCTCTCATCAGTGACCCTTCCCTGCTAACCTCATCCAATCCTAGGAAGGGTTTGCCTCCCTCTGCGGTGGCCACCTCCCCACTGACCACACTGTAATACTGTTTGCTCATTATGCTTCTGAGCTCGCATGTCTCAAATTAGTTTCAGTCAAACCCAGTCAGTGTTTAAATTCAATGTGTGCACTGTTTTAATTACAGACACACTCTGCTTTGATGGCTTTAGGAAATTACTGCCTTGCCAAACCACACCTATATTTGGTAAGGGAGATGGCTGGTTTCTCCAGATCAGCTCCGTCCTCCTTCCCTCTTGACATCTGCTTAGTGTTTGGTGAAGTCTAATGTTAGCCCTGGTTCCCCTGTCCAGAAAGCACATGATCGGCAAGTTTCCATTCCATAGAGCAGAGTGCACAGGGGTCTAAGGTGAAGAACGGCCCTCCTGTGCCCGGATGCTGTGTGAAGACACTAACTCCCCTTCTAAGACAGCAAAGCCTACTCATCTTTCCAATGGTTAATCATCTGGAGTGGTCCTTGACTTTTCCTTTTCAAACCTTATCCACACCATTAGTTATGTTCTGTCAATCTGACCTGCAAGATGTGTCCTGGATTAAATGACATCAATTCCACAATCGTGACCACCGAGGCACACAGCAGTGAAAACCTTTGAGGCCTGTGGCGGTGCTGCTGACCCTCCCCCTGCCTGCTGTTCCTTGAACCCAATGCAGGTAAACTGTTTTCCTGGCCTGTGACTCCCACCCCACCCATGTGGCTAGCTCCCTCCCTTTCTTCCTGTCAAGGTTATGTTTTTTAACAGCTTTTCCTGACCTTTCTGTAGAAAAGCTCCTATTGTTTTTCTGTGGCAATCACTCGACTTAACATCATGTGATACACTGTGAATTTATTGATTATTTGCTCCTTGAAAGAATAGAAGCTCTAGGGGAGGGCATGTGCTTTGGTCACTACAGTGCCCAGGACTATAAGTGCCATCCTTAAAGAATGAATGCCTCAGATATATAAATAAGTGAAGACACCAAAGTCAAACGTCAGATTTTTAGATAACAGAAAAACAATTCTTAGCCGGGCGTTGGTGGCGCACGCCTTTAATCCCAGCACTCGGGAGGCAGAGGCAGGCCTGTCTTGAAAAATCAACCAAACAACAACCCACCTGCAGGGGAAATAATAAAGAAAAAAAAAGAAAGAAAAGAAAATCAATCCATTCTTCCATTTTATGTGAAAATGTAAAATCCTTAATGAACACTTTGTTTCCCCCAATCTAAAACAAATTAGACAGTATGCTGGGTTGCAACACAGACCTGTGAAGGTTATAGAGGAATGTGGGAAAGAGTGGGTGCTTTGGGATTGCTCTATTGATTGGTTCCTCTCTGTGAGACCCAGAGGCTTACCTTTGGAGCACACTGGAAGTGCATTCCCGGCACAGGTAACGTAGTGACATACATCGTTATGCAGCGATACAGGTATAGAGTTCCAATGATAAAGAAGAATCTGCGCCCCACTATGGACCTAAAGGCAACACAGGGATAGGGAGAAACAGGTTTACCAGTTGTCTGTCTTATTATTAATTCATTTTACTGGAGGGGGGGAAAGAGAGCAGGGTGTCACTCCAGTCCAAGCTAGTCTGGATCATACTATATACCCAAGTTTTGCCTCAAACTCATGATCCCGCCTCAGCCTCTGAGAGCCAGGATTATGGGTGCAAGCTACCATCCTTGTCTCCCTGTATTTCTAACGCAAAGTAAATCAATGTTTAATTGACTGAAAATAACAGAAACAATGGAATTAAACAAATAAAACCCAATTTTACAGAATTTTTTAAGGCTTGTGAGCTGCCCATCCCATAATTCCATAGTGAGACTGATTCCACCTCCATAAAGATTTAGACACTGAAGTATATTTAAGTCATTTGGGGGCCTGAAGAACTAAGAATGTGGGGACATGGGAAACTTAAGATCGTGAAGAGTCTATACAGTCTCCTTTCCTAAAAACTGTCTTCCTTTGCCAGGGAATTCAATAAACCTCCCTCTGTTTTCAGTCAACTCACCGATTAACAAAACCCTCTAGGGAACACATCAGAGGTGTAAGTGAGCTGTGGCCATAGAGGAATAATCTAATGGATCAGGTGACATCACATAATTGGATACACAGGGAAATGTGACAACTCATTAAACCCTAGTTATGTAAGCAAGATTTTTAATTGGGACCATCCAGAGATACTCTGACAATTTAGCCATGAATTGTTTTCTCTGACTGGATAGGTTTTCAGTGAGTTATATTGTCAACATGTCCAACGTAACTACTGGATTGATTCGCTATTATCTTATTCACTATTGATTTTTAAATGGCAAAAGAAAATAAAAAGGAGCACAAGGGTTAGAATTGTTTGCCTTTTTCTGAACAAGGTTGCACTATCATTTATTGAAGCATTATTAAAACATTATTTATGACAGCCACAAAATGGAAACAGTCTACACGGCCACCAGCCGATGAACAGATAAAGAAGAGACCATGTGTATATACAATATCATACTATTCAGACATGGGAAAAAGAGTTCAATCCTGTCATTTGCGACAACTTGGATGGGACTAGAGGCCATATTAAGTCAGGCATAGAAAGTTAAGCACAGAATAATTTCACCCCTATGCCAAACTGAAAAAAGGTGGTCTCAGAGGGGCTGAGCACAGGGGCTGTGTGGGAAGGTTGATCAATGTGTACTAAGTCACAGTTAGGAATTAGATGTGCTGAAATATTGCATCTAGCAAAATGCTACTGTTAACAATGTACTCTGTATTTCAAAAATAAGTTAGAAGGCATTGAGTAAAGTAGGCTGGAGAAACAGCTCAGTGGCTAAGGGTCTTGGCTGCTCTTACTGAGAACACGGGTTCAATTCCCAGCACCTACATGGCAGTTCACAATTATCTGTAACTCCAGTTCCAGAGGATTCTGTGGTCTTTGTGTGTCCCAGACTTGCACATTATGCTTAGACATACATGCATGTAAAATACCCATATACATAAAATAAAGTAAAATTTAAAAATATTTTAATAAAAGTGTCTAAAGAGAGGCATGCTTGACTTGGAATGTCACATAGTACACACATGAATGTATACTTAATACCTCACTATGGAATCCAGTTTTGTAAGTGTTTATGTACCAGTGAAAAATTAAAAGGACTGGGGATGTGGTTTATATGTTAGAATATTTGCTGTGTACAAAAAGTCCCTGAT
Organism: Mesocricetus auratus; assembly: GCF_017639785.1. Lineage (NCBI taxonomy): Eukaryota > Metazoa > Chordata > Mammalia > Rodentia > Cricetidae > Mesocricetus > Mesocricetus auratus. The sequence goes on along the minus strand of NW_024429193.1, from coordinate 27,057,579 downwards.
TCGATTTCTAATACTGCATAAACCAACATCTTGCATCTGGGACATCGCAGCAGGGAGGATCAATAGTTTAAGGTCAACACTCACTACATAGTGAACTTAAGGCCAGTCTTTATCTCAAAAATCAAAATAAAACATAATAAAATTAAATGGAAAAGGAGATGGGTCAAGAAATAAAGACAAAATGTTTTCTTGACTGCGGCTCTAGGCTCTTCTGAGTCTTCAGCCTAAGCCTGTGGTTCTAGAAGCCGACTGAGCTCACAACCTCCAAACCCCAGGGCTGTGCCCACAGCATGACTGCCTTGTGGGCACCGGCATGGGAGGAAAGGGCCTGTGGGCTCTTGCTGGGTTCCAGCACACGGTGACAGCCCCCCTTCTGGTACATCTGTAAGTGCTGGCTTTGAACACGGCAATGAGTGGGAACACACTGCCCACCTCCTTTTAAACTTCTCCAGAACATTCCACCGGGTTTCTCACCCTCACAGCTCTCAAGCTTTCCAAACCATCACTGACCAGAAGACTCTAGAATAACAGGCAGCCTCAGAGATGAGGAATGTTTTAAGTTTTCTCCAAGACACTGTTCTTACAGCGACCAAGGTCAAGTTCCGGTAACTGCTAGGACTTCTAATTTAAAAAAATATACATATAAATATCTATTTTAGTTGTCTGCCACAGATAGCTATTTCAAGAACATTCTAGGGTTTCAGGTGAGGGAAAATGAAAGAAGTAGGCTTACTAAAAACTTGGGAACCTAGCTTTGTTGTCTTAGTACTGAAAAGGAATAGTCAACAGAGCTGGCTGTTTTCCCTTGGTTAAGTGAAAGCAATTCACTCTGTGATTCAGCCCCAAACCCCGTCCCCAGGAGTGCTGCTCTGAATTGTGCTTCATGCTATTAGACAACAAGAAATAAGGAAACATTATTATGAGTCAATTACATTCATTCCAGCGTTCTGTGCCCAGAACAGAGGACTCACTTAGGTGAAACACTCACTCCACAGTCTTACTTAGAAAAAAGAACTCCTCATGGTGTGTTTTCCCTCTGAGTTTTTGAAAGAAAAAGAGACAGGAGAGTTGTCTCCATGGTAGAGGTTTGCCTGGCATGTGTGAGATCCTGGGTATGAGAACCAAGAAGAGAATAAAGAAAGAAATAAAATAAAATAAGGACATATTGAGAGAGGCTGGGATGGGCAGGATTTCTCACTTGGCTAGAGTATTGAAAAAGCTATGAGAATTATTCCACCAGTTACCAAAATCCAAGGCCCAAATCTACTTCAAAAATGAAATGTCAAACAAAATCAGCGCTGTTGGTTACCTTAGCAGTGGGTATAAGGTACATGGCCTATGTAAGCGACCCTGAGTGGTTTTCTTTTAATGGATATTTTCTTTTTAATCAACATGTAGCAAATGAACATGATTCATAGGAGACAGTGAGAAATTTCACTATCAATGTGTAATGATCAGAGCTTTCCTATTGTTCCTTTTTTATATTTTTCTTTGTTGGCTGGGGATTTAACCCAGGGCTTCATGCGTGTGAGTGAAGGGGATGGTGTACTGAACAACATTCCCAGCCCATGCCCATGAGTTTTGACATGGTTATAACAAGATCTCGCATAAACCAAGAAGAAGGCTCAGGTGCAGGACAGAATCCAGTTCCGCACTTGACTAAATAGTTCTTCACACAAATGTGAATATGAACAGCTTTTACATACAGATTGAAGGAGAAAGGGGCCATCCATAATCTATGCAAGCCCTATGATGGTCCGTGTCAATTCCCAGACACTAAAAAGAAAACTAATGGTCAATAACTACAGCCTTGCTTTTAGCATGAAGAATGCCACAATGACACATGCGGCAGCAGTTCATTTCTAAGTAACAGGCAACTGGTAGCTCTGCCTCTTATCTAAAAATATTGAAAAATTTTGAGAGTCACAATAAGGAAAACTGCATCTGGGCAGCTTCAGTTTGCCATGCAAGTTTTGAAAACTACAGGGTTGCTTTTGGCAAGTCTTTGAGAAAAGCAGGTTGAACTCTTCTAATTACAAAGCAACAGTCAACTTGATTCTCTCTTCTAAAAGCGACCTTGTGGCACTAACACGGAACTCTTATTTGACTTTGGATTTTGAAGCTGTATTGAGGGGGTTCCCATGCTTCACATTTTTTCAAACCCTAGATTGCAGGTATTTTGTTCAAACGTATATTTTAGGGACTTAATTCATGGGATCCAGTAGAAGGCAAACACCTAAATGACAAACGAGAGGATGGAGGAATTGTGTGGCCTCCAATTTTGTGTACAGAGAAGCAGAAATAAGCATGTCAGAGCGATGTCCAGTGAGAAATCTTGCTTCCCACTACCCGGTTGGTACAGTTCTGATACGGACTGACGAATGCAGGGCTGGACTACTGAGCCATGTTCTCCTTCGGGGTGCCAAGAGGAAGGCAGGACGGTAAGTTTACTTTAGAAATCTAAAACCCAAACCACCGAAGCCTAGTTCCAAATTCAGCTTCTTAAACAAACACTGGTTACTTTGTGCAGGAAAAGGACAAGAAAGGAAAGAAAGCTTAAGAACGTTTGCCTTTGCCTCCTGAGTGGAATTAAAGGCATTTCCAAGCACCTTGATTTAGGGTAGGAATATGACACCACATCACTGGAAACCGGGCTCTGCACTGTAAATTGAAAAACCAGTCCCCCTCCATAAGACATATGTGGTCACTCAATGAACACTTATGGAATAGTAGCTGAATCGATTCAATTATGTTTATCTACAATTTCGTTCCTCAAATGGCTGGGTAAAACTAAATGCCTTAAAAGAATCTGAGAAAGATAAAGATAATTTTAGTAACGCATCATCTTTTAAAAAAAAACCTAAATCCAAATATGTTATCAGTCAATACTTACTTGTATCTCAGAAAAAGCCACTGGGTGATCCACAGTCCAACTAATACAATCCCATTTATTTCTGATACAGAAAATGCCCATTTGACCCGGTCCACATAATCAAAAAATTTGTCTGGGAGTGGAGGGCTGAGCTCCTTGGGAGGGACCCTCTCATGCACGACTGTGATCATGACAGTTGTCAGGACAAGGTTGAAGAGAGCATATATGAAGGCAATGCCCGTTTTCCACCACTCCAGGGGAAACTTGTTTCTGGAGTCAGTGGGCATGGAAATCTGGATGTAGTCCGGGTACTTTTTGGCACCCTTTCGTAGTCCGTTGGATAAGCTCTTGGGTTTACCATTGCCATTTTTGTTTCCTTCTTCTACAGTGTCAGCAGGGCCTGTGTAAGTGTTGGTAGAATCGTTGGTCTGATTTTCCAAATGACCTTCAAGTTTTGCTGTCTCTATGATATCCATTGTCTGTCAACCTTCAGAACTATAGGAGATGGTAAGGTTCTTGGTCTCCGTGGAAACTTAACTCTCTTAATTCCTTCTGCTTCCAAGATCAACATGGACTCTTAGAATTGATTGTGTGTGCTAATAGGAAATGTAGACGGCCTCTGGGTTCTCAATTCTCCCCTACAACAATCTGCTGTGTACTCACACAAGGAAGGCAATTCTCTTTCCCACAGAAGATGCTATTGTCCCTCCTGAGAACAAAAGAAAATGAGGTGAGAAAGGGCTTGTTTAATTACCAACCATTCAAAATGTAAACATTCTCAAAAGTAAGGAAACTAATTAATACCAAAGTGCTTGCTCTACCAAGACATCATCAGATGCTGAGATTGGATTTATTTATTATACAGTGCTGGATCGTTTAATTTTGGGACTCTTGTCTCTCCTTCAGCTGATGTGAGCATAGATAAGAACATCTTAACAATCAATTCCCTGTTAATTTCTTTCAATAAAGCCAGGACCTAACATTTCGGACACTCACAAATTGCTAACCATGAAATCATAATATGCTAGAACCTGTCCAGAGACACCACTCCTTCCTGATAAGGAAGGACTAGAAATAGAATGGATCTTTTCTAAGAAAAAAGGGGCAAATAGTGGGACTTGGTGGCTCACACTAATGACAGCATTCAAGTGGCTGAGGCAGGAGGAGTACTGTGACTTTGAAGTAAGGGCAACATAGTAAGTAAGGTTCAGGCTAGCTCAAGCTGAAGTGCGAAACCCTGTTTCAAAACAATAAAATAGAAATGTAAAGGATTTGAAAACTCTGGGAAATCACTGAATTCTTATGTCTGCATTTTCCACAACAGATCTGTTTCTGACTTTCCTATTAAAAACCTATGACTCCTTTAGTGACTTCTTTTATGAACAGACTGCAAAGCAACACATTCACATTCAACATTTAAAACGATGGTGCCTCAGTTTATCCTAGATATGACACACACACAAAGCATTCAAAGTCAACAACCTTCAAAGCAACAAGGTCGGGAGATGTACAAAACCTTTTCTCATTTGGGAAAGGGATTGAAGTCGCCATAAGGAGACTTCCTAAAATTGCCACAGGAAACTGATGACATTTTGATATAATCACAATTTCTACCAAGCAACAGAAACTGGCATTCAGTGGTCCCTCTTGGGACACTTACCTACTGTGGCCGAGGAAAGACACCTCTGGCTGAAGTACCACAAGCTCCAAGGAGCAGGGAGTCCTTACCACTCCAAGAGAAGCCGAGACTCTTATACTAGCTTGCACTATAGCCCAGCTGTTCCCAATTTAGGAAAGCAGCATTTCAGTCAGGCCCAACCACCAGCCCAACCACCTGAGGGGTTCCGGAACCCTGTAATTAGTCCCCACCCTGAGTACACTGCCCAACTTTAGCACACTTCTTCCAAATTTAAAGGCCTCCTTTTCAGGGTAAATATGGTTAAATTCAATGTAGTGACAGCTAAGCCTTTAATGGATGTAAAAATAGAAAACTGTAAGTGGTTCAGCTAGTACATCCAGGTATTCCCTTGACACGATGGTGGCAAACTACAAGAATTTACTGTACACTTACTATCTCAGCACTGAGGAATGCAGGAGCAGATGAAAGGGTTTTGTGTTGTTTTAAAAACAACACAATGCATGAACCAGGGAGATGGTTCAGCAGGTAAAAACCCCTGCTGTGCAAGCATAAGGCTCTGAGTTTGGATCCCAAGCACCAACTTAAAAACCAGGAACGGTGGAGCTAGCCACTAACTCCAGTGCACACGTGGGAGTGGGCACAGCAGTTAGAGACCTGTGAATCCTCTGGGCTCGATGGTCAGCCAGTCTAGTTGAATTAGTGAGATGTAGATTGACAGTCTTGTCTCAAAAACTAAGGTGCAGAATGTCTAAGGAAAACATCTGATGTTGACCTTTGGTCTACATGTGTGTGTATGTATGTGTGTGTGTTTGTGCACGCATGCACAAACACAGCCAAAAGCACCTAGCTTAGTTGAAGAGCTAGAGCCACAACAAGGCTTTGGGAGACCAGGAAATAATCAGATTGTGAAAGGAAGGACTGAGATGAGCTGGCCTCGAGATAAAATGGTAGGTTTATTTGTTACACGTCCCTCTCCTCGGGCAAGAGGCATCCATTTTCAGACACAGCCCACCCTTGAGATAGACACACCATGGGGGAAGTTGACATGGTAGGGACAATGAGTAGCCATGAGGGTTCATCCACTTCCAACAGCTCACCTTCCTCTGTCCCTTTGAAAACTCTCCCAGCTACTGAGGCATTGGAGAGGGCAGGGAAGTCAGTGTTCCTCCAGCCTGACCAATGTTCTCTGCAGTGCCTGTGGAAATGTCAGGGGAAGAGTACGTGTCTCAAAGAGAAGCCTCGGCAAGATGACTCCAACAGCAACTCTCTCCACCATGGACACCCTCTTCTGAGGAAGAGATACCCAGGCCTTCAAGCAGCAACGGGTGGTTTCTACCCACTCCATCCTAGTTGGCTAACATATTCAACATTCCACATGTGCTCCTAGCCTGGTGTTCATGCATACGAGAAGCTTCATCAGTGGACATAAAGGTGAGGTGGCCTTTGTAAGGTAGTCATCTAGTTCTAGAACACAGAATGTGGAGAAGAAACTCCAGCCACTCTTTTCCCCCAAGAGGAAGAACTCCGGCACCTACCTCAAGGGACTACTACGAATTTGACTGAAATAATGATGAGGCTGACTGTGAGTCCTTGGGAGGTTCTAGAGAACCACTCGGTGAGTACAGTACCCATTGGTTGTCATTAACAATACGACTGGTGTTTTCCTGGGGATTTCATTATGGTTAAATCCACACACAGCACATTCGTCTGTGCCATCCAACCACCAGACTCAATGTTGTGAAGATGATGACTATGTCATACTCATTTTTATAACTGTCCCTTCTTCTCATTGCCTGAGAAAATGGCAAAAGCCACAGTGGTTCCTCTTTGGGTGGCAATTCCATGAGCTCAATTGGGCTACCACACCAGAGCACAAGCATGTGCCAAGCTCCCCAAGTACCATGAGTTAACCTAGATAACAAGGAGACAGCTTAAGGTCTTTAAAAACCCACCTCCCTTGAGACAGCAAATGCAAAATGCTGAGATTTGTTTTGGGTACATCAGTATGATTCTTTTAATTTTTTAACTACAAAGTGGGATATAATACAGAATTTTAAGTACTGTTTATAATTAGGAAATGATTATAGTAAAATATACCAGAAGCACATTTTAAGAAGCGATAATCAGGCTGGAGAGATGGCTCTGTAGTTAAGAGCATCGGCTGCTCTTGCAGGGAACCTGGGTTTGTTTCCCAGAACGCATAGGTTCATCTATCTCCAGGAGATCCAACACCCTTGTGCGGCCTCCGTGGACACCTGCATACATATGGCACACATACATACACACATTTCCTCCCATGTACACACAAACAAAGATACATCAGTTTTTTAAAAGTAGTTATCTTGAGTGAAGTAGAGGGGCATTTTCTATTTTGCAGACAAGAGTACCCAGAGCTAGTCATAGGAGTAGCAGTGCTCTGTCCGTGTCATGCTTAGCTGTGTATCATGTGAGCTGATGTCTTCTGTGAAACATTCTCCCTGCTGCTTCCTTCTGCACTCTTAAGTTTGCAGTCCTCTGTTGAACTACAGGAGATCATGCATTGTGTTCCTACATTTTATGCCTGTCATCTTCACTGCTGAACAGTGTCTATTCAGAAAATCCAATGTCCTAGTCAGGGGTTCTATTGCTGTGGTGAAACACTGACCAAAAAGCAAGCTGGGGAGGAAAGAGTTTCTCTGGCTCACACTTCCACATCCTGATCATCACGGAAGGAAACCACGGCAGGAACTCAAGCAGGGCAGGAACCTGGAGGCAGGAGCTGATGCAGAGGCCATGGAAGGGTGCTGCTTACTGACTTGCTCAACGTGGCTTGCTCAGGCTGCTTTCTTATAGAACCCAGGACCACTTAGGGATGGCACCACCCACAATGCACTGGTCCCTCCATACCAATCACTAATTTAAAAAAATGTCCAACAGGCTTGTCTACAGCCTGATCTTATGGAGGCATTTTTTCAGCTGAGGCTCCCTCCTCTCAGATGACGCGAGCTTGTGTCAAGTTGACATAAAACTAGCCAGCACACCAAGACAAGTGAACGGTCAAGTAATTAACGAAAAGCATAGAACATGTACACATGAAACCAGCTTTCTCAAGGACATAGCTACTGACAGGTCTACTCACAAATTAAACACACATACATCTGTATGACAGAATGTTTAATATTATCAGCTTTGAAAACCCTAATATAAATACGCTTACTACCTGATCACAAACTACTGGATTGATGCCCCTTCCCATGTCAAAGGACAAAACTGCCCTCAAATACTAGAAAATAATTAAAATATTTAGAATTTGTGTGACGAAAACTATGGAAAAACCCCAACACTGATGGGGAGAAAACACAAGCACACACCATTCTCACAGGAAGGAGGGTGAGCTGACACGGTCATAGTCGTAGATGATTTAGTCATTGAGTTTTAACAATCCCAGTAGGATTTCTCCTGTGATTTGACAGGATCTCTAACACAGGCATTTAAAAATGGAGGTGGCACTATCACACGATGCTGCTGCTGTAATTGCCCTTTCGCCGGATTCCTATTTTGTGGGTTCATCACCCATTGAAATAAGAAGCACACAAAGTATTTAAGCAAGTTTCCAATCGTCAATTATGAAAAAAAATCTGTAAAGTCAATATCCAACACAGGGGACGGATTCACAGAATCATGACTCTCACTGTAAAGAAATACTGTGTGGTGATAAGGATGGGCTACCTGTTCTGAATCAGAAAAACTCTGAAATTCTCAAAAATGCCAATTTCTTGAGCACTCACATGATTCCATAAACCTCATGGCTCAATACACACGACTTTGGTTCATGTATAAAATTATTAAAATACTGCATAAAATTATCCCCATTATATATATTCATATATATATTCATATATATATTCATATATATTATATATAAATGAAGGGTAAATAAAGTTTGAATTAAGCTAGGATTCTCTCTATGAGAAATATCATCATGTATATGCTAATATTCCAAAAAAATCCAAATCCAAAGCATTTTAAGATTTGTTTTGATTAATGTGTATGCCACATGTGTGTAGGTGCTTGTAGCAGCCAGAAGAGGGCATTAGACACCCTGCAGTTGGAGTTAACAAGTAGTTGTCAATGGTTCAATGTCAACTGTTCTGCAGGGCAGCAACCCTTCTTAAGGGTTGAATCACCTACCTCTCCACCCCTCACCCCGCCCCCATTAGAAACCTTTCTGACTCCAGGCACTTAAACGTGTTTAATAACCACAAGGCTGCAAAAGAGACCCATAATTACTAAAACTATAATACAGTATACAGCTAAGGGGAATTCATCCTGGACAGGCAGTAAAGCATCAGCAATGTCTAGCAGAGGTTACAGTAAACAAAATGGAAAAGGGGTCATGGGATCCAGAGTCAAGGATGCAGGCTAAGCAGGCGTTTGAAAGGCCACTCACTCCCAAGCGCCTCCCTCTGCAGGGCTGATGGGAAGCTAAGTAAACACATTTACTGAGGCCATGGGGCAGAAAGTCCAAGGCTCGGAACACTTTGTTTATCAGACCTGCAAGTCTGCCCTGCTATGCATGTGACTCGTTTACTATGATAAGATACAATAAGTTTGTCAATATAGTTTACAAAAAGAAAAGAACTTACCTAAGTTATGTGTGAGTTTTAATGTTTAGAAGAATTTAATCAAGATAGAAGCTAAACCCCAATCAAAGCAAATATTATCCTACTTGTACCAACTGGAATTACAAACGAAGGAGGAGACGTGCACACTGAGCTTATGATGCAGGAAAAGCTACAACTTAACATTGGGTCTGAAGACTGTTATCGAGCCAAAACTAATACCTGATGCCTTTGTTAGCAGACCCCAAAGCTTTGTCAAATCTGAAAACCCATCAGTAACCATACAGCCATTACAAAAGGAAGTAGAATAAAATAGGAACAAAATGCAGCAAATGTTGCTTGCGTGCCAGGTTCTTCATTAGTGCCTGGTTTAATCACTCATAACAACCCCAAGAAATATTGTCACCCCAATTTAAAAAAAAGAAAAAAGCTAGATGTCCAAGGTCAGATAAGAAACACCAAGGCAAAGCAAGTTGCCCAAGGTCAGATAGGAAACAGCAAATCTTACATTTAAATCAGGACGCTGACCTCAAGAGTTTTCTCTTCTTAAATGACACACTACTGACTCCAGGATGTGACATATTAATAGGTGAACAATGCAGTCAGTGCAACGACCAAGAGAAAATTATCAGGCTTTTTTTTAATAGAAAGAGACATAAACACAGAAGAAAGTTCTTTAAATAGCTATTAGCAACAGGCACTTAGAGGGCTGGGCATAGAACTGAGGGGTGGAACTAGAACTCTTGCCCAGAGTGTGGGAGACCCTGGAATCAACTTCAGCATCAGTAAAGCAAAGCAAACACACATGTACTCACAGGGGGTTCACACACACACACACACACACACACACACACACACACACACACACACATACACACACACACAGTATACCTAAGTAGTAAATTTTGATATATAAGTTGTCCCTCATCTTGGCAGAACAAAAGGAGCTTGCTAATAACTTACCTATCATCTGTATTCATCATACTAAAGTTAATGTCACTAATAAAGCATGTAAAATTCATAACAGGGCTCTATTACTCTATGTTAACACGATCCAGCTGGACAGAAGATTGCCCATCTTGAGGCTTTTCGTAAAGACCAGGACATCTTAACCTAGAACTTCATTTCCTTGTGAAACCCCTCCTTCCTCAAACATAAACCTATGTGCTCCCAAGCCGGGCATTGGTGGTGCACGCCTTTAATCCCAGCACTCAGGAGGCAGAGGCAGGTGTATCTCTGTGAGTTCGAGACCAACCTGGTCTACAGAGCAAGTTCCAGGACAAACTCCAAAACAATACAGAGAAACCCTGTCTCGAAAAAAACAAAAACAAAAACAAAAACAAAAAAACTATGTGCTCCCAGATGCAACAGTGCTTTGTGAGGGATGTATCCCACTTCAGAAGCAACCACAAAGTTTTCTGGGTTTAAGGCTGTGTGGTGTGTGTGTGGCTCAGTTACTAGAGTGCTTGCCTTGGTTGCATGATGCCACGGATTGGGTTCCCCAGCACTTGGGAAGTGGAGACAGGAGAATTGGGAGTTCTAGGTCATCCCCAGCTACACGGCAAGTTCAAAGCCAGCCTGGGATGCATGAGACACTATCTCAAAACAGAAGTTTGTTTTGTTATTTTATCAACAAGTTCTTGAAAATTCAAAGGACAACCAACTGATTGCTTATTGAAAACTATCGTGTAGTTTAGAATGCTTTGCCAACAAAAATAAACTGGCTAATATCCCTGCCAGATCTAAGAATGTCCCAGTTTTCGTGTGTGTGTTTTAAAATAGTCTCTCCATATTTCCCACACTAGCCTGGAACTCCATATGTAGTCCAAGCTGACCTTGAATAGTGGTCTTCTTGGCTCAGGCGTCTGAGCGCTGGAATTACAGGCCTGCACCACCCCTTCCAGCCTGGATCATAAATTTTGGACAGTCACAAGGTCCCACATCTTTTCAATAGAACAGAGTTCCAATTAAGGAAGTAGGTTCATAATATCTTGACGACTTGCAAAAGCATTTCATTTTAATATAAAACATAACTAAAATCCAATTTCAATTGATTCTACCTGCCCCATATTAACTTGAAGAAAAATTATTGGCAGAGATTGAATTTTTTTTTTTTACTTTCTGGTAAGGTAGGTATATACATCTTAGGGTGAATGGGTTGTTTCAGTTCTGGATCTAGTTGTAGGAGAGAAAGAGAAAGGCATTCAGTTGGGACAGGAAGTAATCTTTTTATCTGGGACCATAGGCAGGCCTGGAGAAAGGCTACAAATAGGATGGAGTTTCTCTCTGGGCAGTTGACATGTTCCAAAATTAGATATTGATGATGCTTGCACAATTCGTTCATTTGCTAAAAATCTTTTACTTATGCTTAAAACAATGGGTTCTATGGTATTGAGCCACAACAAAATTCACTTGTTAAAACTGATCTAGCCCACAGGACTAACAATTAATTTTCTAATTTGCTAAAAGTCATTTAATTTAAACATAAATGAATTTTATGCTATTGAACTACATTACAGCTCACCTGATAAACTGATCTAGTTCATAGGACTAAAATTTTTCTAAATAACTAGAAAACCAAGGAATATTCCACACTCTCCCTTCTAGGCTGCTGTGTCCCTTCACAGTGCTGGACAGAGCAGCTGGGAATTTTATAAGCAATGATTCAGAGCTGTCACACATTTCTAAGTTTTCCACAGATCAAAGTTAAAAAAAACTAGCCAATGATAAACAAATATTTTAACTAAAAGTATATAGTCTGGACTCCCTCACCCCCACAACATGTAACTAAACAACATGAAGTGATTCGGGAAAGATGAGCTTCCCCTCAGAACCGAACAAAAGTCACTATGTGACTGAGCTTTTCTAAAATTCCTGCAGTAATGGAGACAGACCCTGGGACCTTTCTATACCAGCAAGAGCACTCTACTACTGAGGCACACCCCAAGCACCACAAGTAACACTAGGGAGGTGTAAAGGCTGTTATTGCTGAAAACTGGTCACTTTAGTGGCTGAAGTGAGTACTTACCCAGAGCAAATATTTGCTGTGCAAATTTGAAAACAATAAATCTTAGCATGAGGAGTGTTTCATAGGAAGGGATCATCTACAGTTCAGGGTGCTGTGAAGGAGACAAGGGTACTGCTAGTAGCAACTGTCTCTGTCTAGTAAATGGCACTGTGAAGTCACTTCATTGAGATCTCACTTGCAGAGCATTCCATGGCATATTTTAAAGTTTGACATCTTTTTTGCAGACTACTTTCTGGATGGAGATACTTATTGCTACTAGTGACTGGAGAATTCCGTCTACTGGCTCTGGTTCCAGTGTTGTAAAGAGAACTAGCTGTACTTGGAATTGTGAGGGTGACACTATAGCAGAAGGATGAGGAAGAGAGAGAGAGAGGAGAGAGAGAAAGAGAGAGAGAGAGAGAGAGAGAGAGAGAGAGAGAGAGAGAGAGAGAGAGAGAGAGAGAGAGAGAGAATAGGAATGAGTTATGGGATATTTGGTTGCACTATGAAACCGGAGATTGTGTTGATAAAAATCAACCTTGGATCAGCGGGGTGGAGCCAGAAACCAGTTGACAGGAATTAGTCATAGAGAGTACAGAGGATCCAAGAAGAAGGATAGAGACGAACAGGTGGGGGCGGGGAGGGGGAGGACCTGGAGTTTGACTCTTTTTTGGTTTCGGATGGCTAGAGAGAGACGCTCTCTTGCTGAGTCTCCAGCCAAAAAAGGAGGTCAGCTGGTTGCTTCTTGGCCTCTCTGAGCCTAGTAGGTTTTCACCCCAACATCTGACTCCCAAGGCTTTATTGGTAAATAGAACAATAGAGCCTTAGTTAAGAAATACATTTGGTGGCAATGGCAAAGCTGGTGCCTGCAGGACCTGAAAACCTTCACCTCAGTAGTGTATGACTGTTCAACTCCTTTCTGTAGATTCCTGCTTAAAGGTAATCTTTGCCTCCATTGTAAAAGAGATAAAGTAGTAAATACAAGGCAGGACTTCAAGAGGTTGTTTTAGTACTCATTTCAATTGCATTCTTACACTATCCTATGCAGTCAGTAGTTTGACAAATCTACACTATTTGGTCACCATATGGTGGAGAGAGAAATCAGTAATAGGCTTCTAAGTGTTCTGAAGGGCACAAAAATAAGGGAGTTATATTAGAGAATGATAAAGTTATTTGAAAGGAACTGATCCTTTTTTCTCTCTTTTTTCTGCTGATTTTCTTGCAATACAATTCTATTTCCAATTCTAATAATTTTTGTTGTTGACCAATCTTTGATTGGTTGTAATCCTAACCCACCTGGAATGAGACCCCTACTGTCATTTAGAAAAGCAGTTTGCATCGTATGTTTATAAGCTTCTCCTTCACTTTCTTTCTTGGACCAGCCATTTTCTCAGGAAAAAATGTTAGCCCTAATATTTGACTTAAATAAGATACTTAAAAAACATACTTTGCATATAACTGCCACTTTAATAGGTAAATTTTTATAGCCTTAAAACCTAAAGGAATCAGCTTCTAGATATATAAATTCTGGTGTATAAGAAAACTGGGATTGTATTTCTAACTAAACAAGCGCTGAATACTATGGTTTGACCACTGATTGTGAAGCAAGAAATGCCAGTTAAATGGGATGAATCGTTGCACCATACAGTATATTATGCGACAACAGTCATGCACAACTATAATGTCCTCTATAATGGAAGGTCCTAGAATCTGCTCTCATCTTCAGATTACTCCTATCATTTCGTGAGCTACTTATGATGTTTTCTGGGCCTTTTTAGGGGAGGATATAGGCCATGTCCAGTAAGAAATACATAGGCTCAAAAGCTCTGCACATGGTGACATCTATGCTTCTGCCTACACGGGCTGCTTGAAGCAAGTGGCTTGTTGCTATTTCCTATAAAATGAGACATTCCCTCCTAGTGAGAAAAAGGAAACTCAGACTTTGGAAGCTAATATAAATTGTTAGGTTTGGTTACCTCATAAAAAGATTCACGAGGCCTTTCTCAAGGTTACACAAACAGTAGCTGAAGCTTGGGAGGAGAGATGGTGTAGCTGCCTGCAAATTGGACAGGGAGCCTAGAGATGCAGCTTTCTTGACTGGTCACCTGCTTGGGTGGGCTTGCTGGTGACATGGCTGCCTTTGAGTCAGCCATGATGCCATAGGAACCTCAACAAACTAACTGGCTCCCTAAGACTTGGAGGGAAAGGTTTCTTCAGGATGTCATTGATGCCCATTTAGGGTAAATGGATGTCTGCTTATGTTTCCCCAGGAAAGGTCACATAACAGCAAGGCATGGTTTTCATGATAAGGGAAACAAGAATTCAGAAACAAAAGAGACCATGGGAGACTCAGGGAGGTAGGGATATCTTCATTTCTCATTTGATTATGTCAACTAAAAAAACATCTTCCACAAATGAAGTAGTAACAAGTGCACACCACTCACACAGTCTATGCTAGCTTCATTGTCCTCTGGAAGATGCAGGCCTGTGGAATACCTAAATACACATTTGCATGGAGGACCAGGCCTGCTTTGGCTTTACAGTGGTCTAGGTTCTAAAAAGTACCAGCTTCTCTAACCCCTAGTTTTCCCTAGAATTTCAACCATCCCATTGCAATGAATAGTTACCTCTCAGAAACACAAACTTGACCAATGTTTCCAATCTAGATTTTAGACATTAGTTTCTTTGAGTGACTTAATAATGATTATCTGTGTTCCCCAAACTCGGGTCCCAGGTTTCCCAACCTAATTCAACACTCCACCAAAGGAATGGCACAGAAAATAACGTTAGAGATTAATTTTAATTAAGGGATTAAATCTCTAACGGAATGCTATTTAAACAATTTTAATGAGTACAAGTAACAGTTACGTTGGTTTTTGGAATGTTCCCATAAAAATAATCTTCTGCTGAGTTTTCTTTACTTTATTTAGTAAAGAAAACTCAGAATTTATATGTTATTTTAGGAGACTTCAATGGTTAAGTACAGAATATTTTCTGAATCACTGCCAATAGACATATGTTCTTTAAGAGAAGATGAAGTTCACTGAAACTGAGACTTTAGGGGCTGGAGAGATGGCTCAGTGGTTAAGAGCACTTCCCGAGGACTGGGCTTTCAGTTCTCAGCACCCACTGGGCAACTCACAACCATTCTGTAGCTCTAGTTCCCAAAAATCCAATGCCTCTTCTGAATTCCAAAGGCTCATGCACACATGTGATACACATACGCACACTCAGGCACACACATGTAAAAGAAAATAATGAGCTAAATCTGCTTCTACAGCAAGAGAGCCAGAAGCCTTCAAAGAATGACCCCTCTCTCTCAGAGCAGGGACAGCGTTCACTCAAGAAGCCACTTCCATCTGTGAACAACTGTGTGGCTCCCAGGTTTCCACTACTAAATGTCCCTGTGCAGAGCTTGCACGCCCCATCACAGTGTTAGTGTGATGTAGGAACTATCCTAGAGGGTAAATTTGCACACTTGACACCAAAGTAATTCAAGGCCAAGTAGTGTTTCCCTTTGTAAAAATCTAGAACAGAAAACATGACTCTTATTTTGTATTTCTTTTAGAAATATAACACCATGAAACTTTCAGTTCTAATGTACTGAAGAGGTCCCTTCATGGGATAATTAGTCAAAAAGAAAAAGAAATGTATTTGTCAAGGAAATGGGAGAACAGAATGAGAATAGATTATTCTGCAATGGATGCTTTGGAGTTTGCTAAGTATGGACAAGCATTGGAGCTGTGATTAAACAGCTCTAAGGATCCCAAAGCCAGGCAGGGATACTGCATATGGCTTACAGCTTAGGCTGCTAAGGAAAGTGAATGGGAAATCAAGTCATACTTGAGATTGTGGGGAGATGATGTCACGTGAAGCAGAAAGTTTAGAGACTATCATAGCAACAGATAGTCTAGAGACTATCTAAACTCGGGTCTTCCTGCTGTAGCAAAAGGAAATAGAACCTCAGATGTACATGAGAAATGATATGTGCTTTAATGAGCAGGCATGGTATTATTTGTAAAAAACATAACATCTTTAGACATAAACTCAGATGTACTCTAAAAATAGCAGATGGAATACAACTGTGAACATTTACTTGACGGAGGTTTTTACGTGTGGGCTTTTCCCCCCATTTATCTTTGCCTATTATGGTGGCTTTTTGTTGTCTTCTGGGAGTTCTAACCTTAGAAGTCTACCCCAAACTGCCATTGAGAAAAAGTGAAAGAAGATAGGCTAAAGTGACAGCCATACTCAGGGTATTGAAGCTGTAACTCAAAAGGATCATAAAAACCACCTTGAACCAGGCATGCTGGTTTGTGCCTTTATTCTTGGGAGTCTGGATACAGAGGGAAGAATATAGAGAATCCCAGGCCAGCTACACAATCAATCCTAGCCAGCTAACCAGCAACCAACTAACCAACCAACCAGCCAGCTAACCAGTAACCAACTAATCAGACAGCTAACTAGGCAACCAACTAACCAACCAACCAGCCAGCTAACCAACCAACCAACCAGACAGATAGCTAACCAACCAACCAACTAACCAGACAGCTAACCAGCCAACCGACTAACAAGACAGGCAGCTAACCAGCTACTAATTAGCCAACCAGCAAGTCAGCTAGCCAGCAACCAATTAACCAACCAACCAGCCAGTCAACCAACCAACCAACCAGACAGATAGCTAACCAGCTACCAATTAGCCAACCAGCAAGTCAGCTAGCCAGCAACCAATTAACCAACCAACCAGCTAGTTAACCAGTCAACCAGTCAACCAACTAACCAGACAGCTAACCAGTCAACCAACCAGACAGCTAACCAGCAACCAACCAGCTAGCCAACTCAACTGCAGCAAAAACCTCAACTAAACCAAACAACTCCTTATAAAGCATCTCTTAGCAAGCTGAGAATGCTTGCATCTCTTGAAATAGCAACTCCCCCACTGAGAATTTTTCTCAGAGCAAATTACAGAAAAAAGAATCACTAGAGAAATTCAGTGAAACAGGCAAAGGAACTCATGTTTACGGCTCAGAGGGAAGCATCCATGAGATGCCTTTTGCTTTCAACAGAACTGTATTCTCGATTTTTAAAAAGGACATATAAACACAAAAGTCCTTCCTGTAAATTCATAAGAATTTGTCTAAGATGCCAATGATGAGGAAATTTCAATAAAGAATTTATATTGCACATATACAGAAAAAGTCAAGAAATATAAAAATCAACACTACTCACTCACCTACCCTTTATAAATTTATGAGTAGTATTTTATTTATTTATTTATTTATTTTTTGGTTTTTACGAGACAGGGTTTCTCTGTATTGTTTCGGAGGCTGTTGGTCCAGCCCAGCCTCGAACTCACAGAGATCCGCCTGCCTCTGCCTCCCAAGTGCTGGGATTAAAGGCGTGCGCCACCACCGCCCGGCTTTTTTATGAGTAGTATTTTATTGCTAGATTATATTTTCTAATTTGCTACATAAGTTATTCCTACATTCAAAATTTTCTGCTGTCTATGTCAATGGCAGAATTACTATGGAAAGCACATGTCTGCTTTTAAAAGATACTCTTTTGTCCATTTTAAATATGCAACAAAGTACAAAAAGATAAAATTTCTAAAAGTTTTAGAATAGTTGTTCAAGTGATAGGAGTCTGGGATGTTTTGTTCCAAGTTTTGTATAGTCTATCTTTAACAGTTATTTTCATTGGCACCCCTTGCTCCCAAGGCTCGGGGGTCTTTGTGAAAGGGAGACATAAAGAGTGTATAAGAGCGGGGGGGCGGACGGGGACAACAAGGAAAGTGTGCCTCTGGGCACAGCAGGGCAGCTGCACACAGGCCCTCACAGCAATTGTGACAGCACACACACACACACACACATACACGACCAGTGCAAGCTGGAGCCAGACCAAATCCCAGGTCTACTCCTAGCCTATTAGTTCCTGGCAAATCTTTTCTCCTAGGAGAGGTAAGGTCAGTTTTCCCTATGAGTGTCAGGGAAGCTGAGCACATTCTAATATAAGGCCACATATCCAAGGGCAGCATCAAGTGGTCTTGACACGGGGGGGTAGGAATGGAAGGGAGGGTGGATCTGGGAAGAGTTGGGGAAGGGGACATGAATATTATCAAAATACATATGAAAGTCAAATATACACATATTACATATCATATAATTTTTTCATTTATGAGCCTCTTACATTGTAATGTATTCTGAGTTATGTACAGCTGTGTTTGCTTGCATGGAATTATCTGACTGAATCTTCATTTATTTACCTTACGTCTTCTCAGAGTTTCAATGGGAAGGAACCAAAAGCACATTCAGAATGCAAAGTTAGAGAAAAGTGTGCAATCCCATTGCTACTTGAGAAAGTCCAGAAAAAGTGCTGTGTTGATGTCAGGATACACCAGCCAGACAGCAGAGGAATGGGCAGAACCCAATGGGAGGGAGCAGACACTCACACCAAAACCGGAACTGCCCAGCCCTCCTTTGTGTTTGTGTTGAGGAACAGCATGTGCGTTCTCCATCAATTATAAAGAAGCATTTTGCAAGTATTTACTATGTCGTGGGTGTAGGTATGCCCATGTTGTGCTTGTGGAGGTCAAAGGGCAACTTTCAGGAATGGCTTCTCCCCTTCGTACCATGGAGGCTTCTGGGATGGAACTCACTCAGGTTCCCTCAGGTGGTCATCTCCGCAGCAAGTGCCCTTACCCGTGGAGCTGTCTTGAAGGCCCAATATTGTGAATTTGTTTGCTTTTAAGACAGGGTCTCGCTATGCAGACCTATCTGGCTTAGAACTTGCTATATAGTAGACCTGGCTGGCTTCAAACTCACTGGGATTATTAAGAGCATGCCCATTATTAAACCAATATTAAGCATTTTTTACAAAAGCCTTTTTCCCTCTATTTGGTGAATTTTGCTTTAGTGTGTGTGTGTGTGTGTGTGTGTGTGTGTGTGTGTGTGTGTTTACTTTTTTTGTTTGTTTTGTTTTTCAAGACAGGGTTTCTCTGTGTAGCTTTGTAGACCAGGCAGGTCTCAAACTCACAGAGATCCGCCTGCCTCTGCCTCCTGAGTGCTGGGATTAAAGGCAGCTTTTTGTATATATTATTGTACTGGTTAGTTTTATGTCAACTTGACACAAGCCAAAGCCATCTGAGAGAAGGGAACCTCAATTAAGAAAATGCCTCCAGCTGGGTGTTGGTGGTGCATTGAAAGGGTTAGTAAGCAGTGTATTTTAATTTCACTCCCCAGGTAGACAAGAATGATTGTTACTATTTAGTAGACACCAAGTACTCAGCACAGTTGTGGGCACACAGCCAAGTTTGGGAATGCATAGGATGGCTAAAAACAGTGTCTCTCACCTGCACAACATGTTTAGAGGACGCCAAGAGACAATATAAAGCCAGGGTTCAATTAACATCAGGAAGCTAAAAGATGTAATTTCATATTTCCATGAAATCTAATTTTCATCGATGATGCTACATAAATAAAAGTACTTGACTATAAATAACCACTTGAAGATGTTTCTATGAAACTCTGCCTCATTCCTCCCTGTAGAACCAAGAGTCCAGAAAAAATCAGCTCTTGGTTTTCGTGCATTTGTTCTGAAAACACATGAAATGTTTAACATTTCTAACAAGATATTGGAAGCCCACTGACCAAGCTTATGGCCCAGACATAGGGAAGACATTAGACTGAGAAGATGTATATTATAGGGTATCTTGGCCATGGCAAAAGACATTGTGGTGATACAATATGGAACATCTACTTTTGAATCGTTTTGCACTGAAAAAAACATTTTTTTTGGTTTTACGAGACAAGGTTTCTCTGTATTGTTTTGGAGGCTACTTAAACTGACAAAAAAAGGCAGCTTAATTTTGTATTTAGTGAGCACTGACGAAGCACCAGGCAGGGCTGGAGTTGTGCACCAGGTTTGGGGATGCATAGAGGGCCTAAGGGGCATTCTCTTTAACCTTGGATATCACGCTTAGAGGGCCGAGAAATGTGAAGTTCATCCAAGCTCTCAGAGCGCTGAGAATGGAAAAGGCAAATGCTTGCCACTTCTGCCCCAAACCACACTGCCATTTCCTCCCCCCAAAGTGTATCTTCCTCCTTACCTGATTTCTCAGTAAACATCACCACCATCTACCTAGATACTCGGATAAATAGAAATCATGGCTACTGCCTCAGCGCCACACTCCTGCCTTGCTCACCAACCCTCCCTCTGAATTTTGGCAATTTCCATCTCCCCACTATTCAGGTAGTTAGTGTTTCTCTCTCAAGCTGAGTTCAGATCAGAAACAGTTCCAGAGGGCTGGAGTAAGTGCAAACATGGCAGCTACTAAAAAGACCTGGGGAAACGCTTGGGCACCAGGCGCCATTGGTTCTTTGTACAGCGAAAGTATTGATAGCAGCACAGACATCAGAGAACAGTTCACGGAGACAGAAAGCACGGATGTCCTTGGACAAGGGGAAGTTCAAAGCCCCGCCATCAAGATGTCTCAGGCAGCTGGCTCTGGAACTCCCAGCCCATCTCCTGGTCTCCTGCCCTCTCTAAACCCCTCTAACAGCTTCCTATGGCCCAAAAGCTCATTGCTTCTTTCGACTACAGGAAAAATAAGAAAATGTAGACATACAGAAAACGGAGTATAATATAGCGAACTCTATTGACTATAAAAATTACGGGAAACCTTCACTTAGTCTCTCCCCTAGTTTCTTTTAAAGCAATCTCTTAAAGAGTTGGAAACTTTTGTCTCTGTTAATCTCACCAGAGCGGACATCATGTTCTAAAAGGCAAGCCCCAGCCAGGCCATCGTTTTCCTCAAACCTGCTTCTTGGGAGGATGATGTTTTCTCTGACTCCCATCATTTCCTAGAATTGTGCACCAGGCTCTTCGTGATCTGACCTCCACCTTCCTTTCTAGTCTTTGACTTTAAAATTTAATTTTTCCTTTTCCCTACATTCTATTCTCCCTGCCATATTTCCTTCAAGTGCATTATTGGTTTGACCTCCACCATAAACATGAAATAAATATCGTCTTCTAATTTTTTAAATTTCATTTTACATTCCAACCAAAGTTCTCCCTTCCACCTCCCAATTTTTTTAAATTGTTAAACTACATTTATTTCTGTGCATCTGTGTGCATGTCTGTTTGGGTGTGCCTGCACTACAGTGCACGTGTGTGGCGGGGGTCAGAGAACAACTTGTAGGAGTCAGTCTCTCCTTCCAGGTGGCTTCACAGATCCACCTCGGCTAGTCAGGCTTGGTGACCCTCACCTTTGCATACTGAGCCAGCTTCCTGGCCTGCTAAGTACTGCTTTCCTAGCTGAGTTTTGCACAGAGCTCCTATTGCTACAATTCTGACCAAAGCGCCTGCAAAACAGTACACAGAAATCACCGTGAGTTCTACAATAAAGAAAAAGAGGCCGAGTAGGTTCCTATGGCCACTTGTCCCCCAATGAGGAATGGGTTTGTGGCATTCCGCTGGTGACAGGGGTCCCCAGGCTGGGGCAACTCACCTCCGCAAACATTTCTACTTTTGTTTTCCAATGGCAAAGCAGACATGTTCTATCCACAGAAGCAGAACCAGTGTTGAGTTTGTCCTGCTAGGGAGGGACAGACCACCCAGGGATCTTGTGCAGGGTGTTAAGAAATTAATGTGACAAAACTGTCTCAGCAAGACCACACTGGTATGACTTTAGCTCCCATCCTGCAACACCGTGTAGGGAATTCTGTCATTTCTGTTTCAGAAGAGGTATCCAAAATCTCATCAGACATATGCCTTTTGTGGCTAAAGATACTTAATAACTAACAGTGTCACTGAAGGGTTCTGGGTCAGAGGTTACACACCAGCATCCTGATCTCAAACCATAATCAAGCCAGGCTAGGTCATTTAGCAGCTTTGGGTTTGTTTTTCTCATTTAGTACAGTCTCATTACTTGACAGTTTTCCTGGACTGCAAGCCATGCTTATAGATTAGTAAATATATAAAATTCCACTTTAAAAGGAAAGGTATGGTAACGGTCAGACCTTTGATAGCCCCCAAGAATTTTTTAATGTTGGAATTATTTAGCTTGCTGTCAGGATATTTGGACCACAGTTTCAAATGGGTTTATTAAGATAAGGAGTAGCCAAAGTTCACCCAGTACTATGTATGGCCTTGCTACACTCAGAAGTAAAGAAAACAGGCCTATTTGCATGGAAGCACATTAGAATCCCACACCTGGTTTCCAGACAGACTTTGCCCTAAACTTTGAACTAAACAATCTCCCCAATCTTGAATTTCTTCTCCCTACCACAAGAAGGGATGACGTTAATTGATGGATCCGTGTCAATTTAAAACACCATTTGTCTTCTGTCTGTATTCTTCGGGTAATCACACAGAAGAAGCCACGGAAATAGGGAACTAAGTCATGAATAAAAATCACCCACTGAGTTCCACTTATTACTACTTAGGAATCTGAATAGAGCAAGGGGTGGGAAACTTTGTGGGACATCTGATGCTAAATATCCTGTCACACTGGGAACGAATCTGATTAAATGAGATGTCATTATTTAGTGGTGTTGCTTCCTGAAACAGGTCTTGCCCAGGCTGGCCTCAAACATTCCTTCTCCTTCTAGAGCATGATTTCTCCCACATATGCCTCTAATTAAGATTTTAATAAAGACTTCTTGATTCAGGCTCATTGGAGAAAAAAAGTTAATCACTAATACTAAAGAAAATTATTTTAAGTGGAAGCTAAAAGCTGAAGTTTTTTCCAAAACAAGACATGGCTAATAAGTAAGTTTGACAGCGCAGAGGTAATGGGTGAGCTCAGAGGCCAGCCCCAAAGAGCAAGACACAAGTACTGTGCTGCTAAGTCCTAGCAAACTGTTAATTAGCATGCACAAGTTCAACACAGTTGATGTTTAAGAAACCTTTCCTGGGGCTGGAGAGATGGCTCAGAGGTTGAGAGCACTGACTGCTCTTCCAGAGGTGCTAAGTTCAATTTCCAGCAACCACATGGTGGCTCACAACCATCTGTTATGAGATCCTGGTGCCGTCTTCTGATGTGCAGACAAAAATGGGAGGCAGAATGTTATATTCACAAGAAATAAATATTTTAGAAAAAGAAACCTTCCCTAAAATACTTAAAATTGAGGTTGGAGAAAGAGCTCAGTGGTTAGAGCATAGGACCCATGTTCTGTTCCCAGCACCTCCACATCAGCTTACTGCTGTCATTAACATGAGCTCCAGAGGAGGTGCCACCCTCTTGTGCAGGCACCGGAACACGCTGACCACACACACATACACACGGACACCTGCTGAGCCACCTCTCTTGCCTTCATTTTCAAGTACTTTAAAATCTTATCTCCCTTTGATGTACATGGGTATCTTGTCTGTTGGTAGGGGTGTGTGTGTGCTCACTTCCTTAAGAAATTTTTACCTGCTCATCGACTCCACCCAGGCCTGACGGAAACAGGCTGCAAGCTCGGTGGGAAGAGAGCTGCACCTGTCTTCCTCATTCTGCTTTTAAGTGTCCCAGCCCCCACACAGGTCTGTAGACACAGAACACCGTCCGGTCCAGCTCAACTCCTGGCCCAGGGTGACTCACTGTCCTCACAGGATTCCCTGTCATCTCACCTCCCTCCAAAAGCAAAATTCAGGAAGTCAGGCCGACACCCAAAGAGGACAGGTGGGGCTGTACTGCCCCTGGCTTCCTAGCCTTCTCCGTGGTCCTCCAGGCCTGTCTGTATTCCACAAAATGTTCCCGGTCAAATACCTCCACCCCATTCTGGACCTACAATGGCTATGACATTTTACCAAAACCCTCAAGTACCCTGAGTCAGTCACATGTGTGCCTATTTGCATCTCAATCAGATAGAAGCTCCTAGAATCTCATGTGACTTACTGTGGCTACTTTGTGTTGTTACATTTTTTTCGTCATAAATTTTACCAAAAGAAGTGTGATGCAGCACAAGGCATAAAACCAGAAAGAAAAAAAAAAAAAAACAAATGTCAGCTTCTTCCTTTGGCATATTAAGACAGTCTGAGGAGTCACCAAACAAATTCTCGTGGTGCAATGATAATGTAGCTTTTCAACACCCGAATTCCAAAGTATGGAATTCTGGAGCGCCTTGGAAAGTTTTCTTGATGTGATTTACTTACAATTTCTGTAATCAGAGTTCTCAAAACCTCAACGTATCTTTATGTGTTGAAAACAGTCCCATCCACCGGCGCCTTCTTTCCCTGCCTTTCTTCCTAATCCAGTTGGGCCTGAGGGTGGGGGGAGGCTGCCCCTTCTCCAGAGCACACAGGGTAACAGCTGCTTGATTGCCCCAGCACTTCTAACCAGTGACATCAACTCGCACAGCCACTTCATGTGGGAGGAACCATCACTGTCCACATCTGAGGAACGACAAGCTAAACTCAGAAACCTAGCAGACTGATGGGGAATCTGGATCCAGCACTTCTCCAGGCCTCCTAGTAATTAGGAACTCGCTATTTTCCCTCCCTAAAGGCAATAGATTTCATTCCCCATGAGTCATTCTGTGGGAATGGAAAGACTGGTTCACTGAGCACCCTTCCCTACTTCAACTCTTCCTTCTCACCGCTCCATCTGTGCTTGTCCCTCCTAAGGTCTGAAACAAGTCATGGGTCACCTGATCCCGAGTGCAGGGTGAGTGTTCACCCTGGTCCTCGGTGACTTAGAAGAAGGGCATTTCCTGGAAATGTGGGGGTTGGACATGTCACTGTAGTGAAGTGATCAGAGCGTGCGAATCATTGTTGCCTAGTTACTGGCTTGTGTTTGGCGGCCGCAGAAGCAGTTCAGCCCAGGTACAGTTGAATGTGGGCTGATTATTTACTCAGTGTGACCTTCTCCCTGCCCCACGCTTGCTGTTGGCTTAATGCTTAACCCTGACACTGTTTCCCCTTTACTGGGCGGTGGAGGTTCCTTCAATCATTGCTTTTAAGTCCAGAGAGTTCAAAATGTATTTATATGCCACACAGACAACACACCCATTCCTTCATAGCTGAAGGCAAGGCGAGATTGGAGGGTCGTTACAGGACTCTTGCTCATCCAAGGACAGTGTAATTGTAAAGTCAGGAAGTTATTTGTCATCCCTTTACCAGTGAGTTTCACTCTCATGAACTCAGTTAATGTAACACACTCCCAAGCAGCACTGAGTCATCGGTACTGACCTCGTAATCAAAAGAGGTTTTTTGTTTGTAAGATCGACTCATTTGGTGGAGTATACTCCAGACCCGTAAAATTATTTCACTTTTTTTTCTTATATCAAGAATTGTGAGCTACAATCTAAGCAGCTTCAAAATTAGGAGAATTCGCCCTCAAATCCCATTTAGATGGTACACCTGGCTAAAGTCATTTTACTATTTTTTTTCAAATTCAGAATAGTATATGTACTTAAGTTCCCATAGAAGCTAAAACTCAAAACTGACATGGTGTTAAGTGAGGACACAGTACAGTGCTTGCCTAGCACACAAAACCCTGGATGAATCTTCAGCTTCCCCAACCCTCAAACACTCTGAGCTGGAATCCCATATAAGGCACCAACAATATTAGCCTTTTTTTGAATTTCATTTTTTATTCTTTGAGAATTTCACACATAAATATCATGAAATATGATCATATCTATTCTGCCTCTTTTTTATTCTCATTTTCCTAGTTATTTCTACACATTAAATATTCAAACGAGTTGTTAAATTTTTTGAGTTGAAAACACATATATGTATTAGATACATGGATTTTTTTCCTTCTATTTTTAACTTTCTGTTTTGAGTATTCTGTGGTGTTTCATTACAGTGAATACATCTACTATAAATACAACAAGGTAAGCTATAAGCTTCACATTGTGGGAAAGCTCTATATCCTAAATTTATTAACATTTTTAGATTGAAGGATGAAAAGATAATCTTAGAAATTTTTCTTCTTACTTCTTGCCACATAATATTCAATCTAATATTGTGAATATGTCAGTAGGGCTTTTATCCACAGGTGCTAATAAACACTGCAAGGATGATATGCATCTTAATTTATTTTTGACATCTATGCAAGTATAGACTTACTTTGAAAGTTTCCTTAACTTTATTTACTTTTGGTTTTTGAGGCAGTGTTTCACTGTGTAACACCCCTGGCTATCCTGGAACTAGCTCTGTAAACCAGGCTGGCCTCGAACTCAGAGATCTTCCTTTCTCTGCCTCCTGAGTGCTAGGATTAAAGGTGTGTGCCACCACCACCAACACTTCCCATGCCTCCACCCTCTCAAATTCATGACCTCTTTTTGTTATTGTTACACATATACCTACATATGAAAACACATATAAATAGACTGCTAAATTTGTTTATCATTGCTAGTCTGCATATGTTTTAGGTCTGACCACCTTAAGCATCACCCCCAAAACAGTATTCTTTCAAGACATATTTAAAAGAAAAATTCAACAAAAATTCATAGAATATTTAAGAAAAAAGGTACTTCCATGATTCAAAACTGGCTGTGTTTATAATCACTGGTAAGATATAAAGAATGTAAATTACTTTCCAAATATTTTAAAATCCTTAACCATGTATAAAGCAAGTTTTCTTTAAATAGAGTTCATGGTTGATAGGTAGATTCCTTGCCACCCTAAAAATAATGTTTAGGTTCATGCATTATTGAAAACTCAGGTCTTCAGACTGTCTGAGTTTGGACCTTGAGAAATGAGTCTGCTGCAGACACCTAAGAATTTAAAGCCATGGATGTGTTGGTATCTGTTCATAAAAACTCTAAAAGAATTCCATTCCTCTGACTAAGGATCCAAGATGATCACTTTCACAGGGTGCCCTGTTTAAGGACAGTAAGCAGTGTGCTGTGTATACTCTGAGAACTAAATGACCACTGACTATCTCATATTTTGAAAAGGTATTTAACTTTCATTTAGGCATCTGCCCACTATGGCCAGGTGAACAAGACAACCTTTGCCCCATTTCAGGGAGCCTGCAGAATAGCTGAGAAATTAAACAATTTGCTATCACACAGGGAGATAACTTTTGGGTAAAAAGTTCAGGGCTATAGCAACACAAAACCAAGGACACAACCTTGTCTGGAAAGTTCAGGGAAGGCTTTTGGGAAGAAAGACTTACTCAGCTCAGATCTGAAGGATGGACAGAAGTCATATCTGCTAGAGTGGGGCCGTCTGATATAGAAGGGTGTGTGCAAAGGAGGGGCTATTTTGTCTATCAGCAGTAGGCAAGTGAACTTGGCTGCAATGAGTAAGTCTGGATCTTATGTAATCCAGGTAGGCCACGCTAACACACTTGGATTTTGCTCAAAGAATAATGGGATCTGCGGGTGGTATGCTCCATTTTGTATTTTTCAAAAAAAAATCCCTAATATGATTCTGGACACTAAGCGGCAAGTAATTAGACCACTGCCACCTAAAGAATGAACATAAATCAGGTGTAGATATATGTCACCAAGCTAAAACCATCCAACCCCTGAGGTGACACTTCCCTCTCCATTTCTCAGGTGTAAATACTAAATCACTATTCGGGAATCTGCAAGGTGACATCTTCTAAAGTAAGAGCTTACAGAGTTCAGGTACCTGTATATTTATACCAGGCAGAGCTACGCCAGGACATCACCATGGTTACGCCAGGCCATCACCACAGTTATGCCAGGCCCTCGGCAGACTACACCAGGACATCACCACAGTTAGCCCAAGACATCGTCACAGTTACACTGGGACTTCCTGACTCCCAAGTCCACACTGATCTTTCTAAAATTTCCAGCTTTCCCTTTCACCGCTTTAAAGGTTTCTCACACTTCAGAGACTGCTAGGGCACGGACAGGGTACACTGCACATTTTATTTCTTAGACAGCAAAGGTAAGTCAAACAAAAGCAAATGATTGCTCCTGTGCTATGGGCAAATAAGTCAGTCCATAATTAAAAGTGTATAATACAGTTTGCTATTAGTAATATTATGAGCTTGTTAAACAGACTATTATTATTTTTCAACAACACAGCTAGCTAAACATGATGCTTTCTGTCCAGTCAAATTGGGTGTGTGTATCCGAACCAGAATTAGGTACCCATCCAATGTACACTGTACAATGTACACCGTCACACTGAGAATACAGCGTCACAGAATCTGGAGACATCTTCTTTCGGAGATGGCGTGCGGTGGACAACTTCACATCGGAGTAAGGTAAGTTCTAGAACTCAAATCAGTGAAGAACTGTTACCAAGTAGGGAATGCAGAAACTGAGCTGGTCAAACACAGAACAAGTGTTCTTGATCACAAAGGCAGGAAAGGGAGAACTGGGTATGAGGAATAAAAAGCTAATGCCACGGGCCTCCGTGTGCGGTCATGTCCTCCTCCATAAACTCAGGCAGTAAAAGCATACAAACTTGACAAGATCCTTAAAAGATTTCTTTCCTAATTGGAGGAATTCATATTAAGGGACCAGCATTGAGCATGGGGTAAAGATCATATGTACCCGGTAAATGAATCGAATCAATATAAAGAGCCCCAAGACAGTTTACTCCTAAGATCTTACAAGACGACGAAATGTTGGGCTCTCAGCTCTTCTGTTTCTATAGGAGGGGAAAGTTTTTCAAACTCAGAGGAAGAGAGACAGTTTGAGATGTGTAACTATCTTTACACATTGGTTTAACACGTTCCCGCAGCTCTCAACACACGAGTTATGAGCAGCAGTGAAGGCCACCGTCGAGACACCTTCACAGTTCTCATTTTGATGAGTGAGAAGCCAAGGGCACATCATACTCAGCACTACACAGAGAAACTTGCCCATCTTCACCTCCGTTCTCACAGCCGGAGCAGGAGGAGATGGCGCTAGATTCGAGGGACAAATCCTCTAAGACGGGGAGATGACTGAAACACAGCCAGGGGAAAACACTCCGAGGCTGAACACAGTGGGGTGCGCTGTACCCGGATCCAAGGGATCTGAAAGTCGCCCGTCGGAAGGGAAGCATCTCAGGGTTAAACAACTCAGAAGTCCATTCCTACTTGTCCTAAGCTCTTGTGGTTAAACATACTGTAAACTAGGGGACAAGTGATCTTTCTGTAATCATTAGAGAGAAAAAAATCTCAGCTTTTAAAAAGGGGTCAGTGCTGGCTAGTTTTTATGTCAAGTTGACACAAGCTAGAGTCATTTTGGTGTGACTGGACTGTGGGCAAGCCTGTGATGACTGATGTGGCCAGTGTCACCCTGGGATGGTGGTGGTCCTGGGTTCTATAACAAAACAGGCTGATAAAGCCATGGGGAGCAAACAGGTACACAGCACTCCTCCATGACCGGCCTCTGCATCAGCTCCTTCCTCTAGGTTCCCGAAGTCTGAGTACCTACCTGCCCTGACTTCCTTCAGCAATGGAGGGTGACCTGAAGAGTTTTAAATTGAAATACATCCAGCTAAGACAGGGAGTGTCTTCCCTCAGATACCCCCAAACTGTATATGGACACCATGATGTGTTGAAACCCCATGACTACTTCATAGAGTCGGAGGTAAGCCTTTCCCATTTTACCTAGCTAGAGGCTATCTCAGGGGTTTTTTTCTTAAGGTAAAATGCTATTAATCTACTTAACTACAACATAATGACTGAACACATTATGTTTTTACATTCAATACATGTGGACTGTGCATTGATCAAATGAGGCTAGCCTAATCCCTGCCACCTTCTCTCAGTCTGTGTGTGTGTGTGTGTGTGTGTGTGTGTGTGTGTGTGTGTGTGTTCACAAACATCCCAACCCTCTCCTAGTTATTTGGAAATAGTGTTGATGGTAAGCATTGCTGGAGATATCAATATGTAAATGACTACCACAGCTCATTTTCATTTTAGTCCATGCGGCACATTGCTATAGAAAGCAGGCATACAGTGTTCTACTTGGAGTTCACGATACAATGGGCAGTGTTCCGCAGTGGGATTGGCATCCAAAATTAACCCTGCCTGTCCCTTAAGGAGGCTGGAAACCCTTTGCACTTGCTCTACCCTACTCTGAATTTTCTTCTCCATCAGTGTAGTTCCCTAAGAGCAACTGTTCAGTCAATTGGTAGACAGGATTATTTATCTCCTTTCTGTGAGGCTGTAGGCAGCTCGAGGGAGGAGCCACTGTTAGGCTTTTAACTGCCTTTTAGATACAAGGCCTGGCAGAACTGACAGTTCTATGTAAATATTTGTTCACTAACTCATGCCAAGAGTCACATGTTAAAAAATGGGCTTGGTGGCAGATGCTTGAAGCACCAGCACCTGAGAGACACTAGGGCAAGGCATCACCAGCTGGACTTGGCCTCGTAGGGAGACCCTGTCTCAATAAAACAAAGACAGAGTCAGTCCCTTGCAAAAAGCATCGGAAGTCACTGAGGTAAGAGTAGAAAGGGAGAGATGACCTTTTACTGTTTAGAAGAGTGGACCCTGCAAGTGACACACTGGAAACCCTCAGAGGCAGGGTGTAGGGATGTGCCTATTACTACAGTGGATGTGCATCAAAGGGGGGCAGAGCTCGGCATGGTGGTGCACACCTTTAACCAGCGCTCAGGTCTGAGTTCAAGGCCAGCCTGGTCTACACAGTGAATTGCAGGGAGGGCTCCACAGTAAGACCTTGATTTTCTTCTGTTTTTTTTTTTGTTTGTTTGTTTGCTTGTTTTGTTTTTTAAAGGAAATATAAGAAAAAAGGAAAAGGAGAAAAAAAGAGGAGAAAGAACGAGTCACTAAACCAGATGGGTGCGATCAGGGTAAAAGTGTATAAAGAACTCACAGTGTTTTCTAATTATAGACTCTGAAATATAAAATACCTTGAAAGGCCACCCTGTACTTCCCTCTGCCCAATACAGGGTGTGTCTCAATCATCCCAGGGACAGGACGCTACTCATGTCTTCATTTTTAAAGCCAGGGAGGTTTCACGAGAGATTGCCAGCCAGAGCCTTACAACCCCTGCATTCCCTGGCTCAACCTGGCTTTCCCCTCCATGGCACAAAGTCATCTCATCACTGCTACATTCAAACTTCTAAAATAGAAGGGGGAAAAATAGAAGCCATACAAACGCCCCATAGAATAACAGTGAAAATTAAACCATTAATTTTGACAAATAACTGTAACTCTTCATAAAGGAAAAAAACTCCATATTTCAACAGTAGGACTGAAAAAATATTTAACCTGACTAGGGAGCAAAGAAATTCAAATTTTAAAAATTATAATTGCTCCACTTATTAATTAGCCTTAAACAAAAACAGGCAATTATCAAACTTTTATTCAGCTATGAAATAAGTCTTAGATTTTACAAATATGAACAAAATTTACCTGAACATATTAACTAGGACATTGCTAATGACAATGAAAATCTAAAAGCTTCAGTGTGTAATAGCTAGGAAACTGCTTAAGTAGGGCACGTTCAATGGCATAGTTAAAACCTCCTTTTCCATGCATCACTGCAAGCAGGTAGGAAGCATACTCACGGTACATTCACTGCTACACAACAGTGGCAGGCGTTTCCCTTGCCCTGCTTTTTCCCTGTTTTAGGGTTAGTTGTTTCACGCGTGTGAGTGTTTTGCCTGCGTGTGTGTATGGGTACCACATGCGTGCCTGGCGCCCGTGATGACTGGAAGAGGACATTGGATTCCCTGGAACGGGGATTTTAATGAACTGGACGGTTATGAGCCATGATGCGGAGGCTGGAAACTGAGCCTGGGTCCTCTGTAAGAGCAACAAGTGCTCTTTAACCCCTGAGCCCTCTCTCCAGACCTCTATCCTGTTTCTTTAGAGTTTCCTATGTAAATATAAAGATGACTACCAAGAAAGCAGATTTACAGACTATCTAAACTTTCCTCTTATTCAGGAATCAGATTTTGTTAAGCAAAGGCTGCCAGTATAGTTAAAAAGGAAAAGGCTCAACACGTGACTACCATAACAAGTCTCTATAAAAAGAAGTTTACTATAATAGACGTATCTAATTATCATCCCAAACTGAGGACAGAAACAGTACGCCTCCTTTTTCCCTGTGTTCATTACATATTAGGGGATGGGTGTTGGTGAAGAAACAAAATTACTCAGTCGTAGTTTATTAAAAGTTTCTTGTAAGCAAGATGCCACTTGTGGTCATACCACCAAGTAGCACGGTAGCCCACATCTCTGATTAAATATAGCTTAATTATGTAGTTGATACATTTGAAGTACAATTCACATATTTACTGTGATTGCTACTCTTACATAAAAATAAACCCCATCTTTGAAAACAGAAGTGAAACCGGGCACAGTAGCACATGCCTGTCATCCTAGCACTTGGAAGAAAGAGGCAAAAGGACCAGGAGTTCAAGGTTAAAGGTCAACCTCTGCTACATACTAAACGCAAGGCCAGCCTGGGCTACGTACTCCTGCCTTTTAAAATCAAAACAGAAAAGAGAAATGAAGCTCAAAAAAAATAATAAATCAAGAATTTCTAAATATGAAGAGAGAAACAAATTTAGTCCGTGGGTGGAGCTTATTTAGCCTGTGGGTGGAGCTATGTGAAGGTCCCCTCTGCTCAGGTAGAGAGACAGGGGGCAGAGTGAGGCCAGTGAGTGTGGAATCTGGGATCACAGGATCCTGTAGAACATGTACCTTAGTAGGTTAATGAGTGTGACAAACAGCTGCTAAGTCTCTCAGCAGGGCTAACACTGCTCCCCAGGTTCCCAGCCGTTACTGAGGTCCTTCTTGCTGGTAATTAAATTACAGTTAAAACAGGGAGGATGGGAGCACCGAGCAGGGTAACTAAAGGGCTAGCAGCTGGGTATGAGACAGTTGAGGCAGCCAGACAATAGGAAAGACTAAATGTGTGGCTATGATTCAAGTTGCCTTGATCCCTGACAGCAGAGCTTGCAGGACTTCCCATTATCTTGTGTGCTTAGGGGTTAAAGGGCCTGGATGCTCTAACCCTCACCTCATAAATATTCAGGTATGCTCACACATATTCGTGGATACTGCCCATCTTGGGTAGTCCTTGGCAATCTCTCTTTGGAGTGCTCTGTTTGCACTAACTTAACTGCTCCTTTGCTAAACAAAGGTCTGTTAAACCGGCTCTTAACTGAATTCAGTCCCTCAAGAAGATAAGAGTCCCACTCCCAACCAACGGTATCTGCTACAGCAACTTAGTTAGCAATCTATTTCCTGGAGTTAGTTACCCACGCCCTGTCACAGTCCCAGCCCTGTTCGGTTGCTTAGCCTTGCGAGGCTTCTGAGATGTTTCTTGCTCTGGCCTTCTCAGTACTTACAGAAGTTTGCTTCTTCTAGAGAAACTGTTTTGGTTTGGCTTTTGTTCTTACGGCCTGCCTTGTACATGACAGCGTTAACATGGCTTTAGTAACATCCATCTTGGATACCTATGCCCTGCAAGGCTCCAACATTCCTTCGAAGGCATCCCAGAACAAACTCGATCACGGCAGATTTACAGGAATTTATTTCACACCGAAAACTCTTGCACACCCTAAGTTCTGGGGGAAGGCTGTGTGTGAGCACACAAAGTGCAAGGAGAGATATTAAGCCCTTGGGACCTCAGGGTTATTTTCTGTCTGCATGGAACTAAGAATTCAAATACCAGGAATAACTGGGGAAAGAAAAGGGAAACAGAAAAACAGAAGTGAGTTAAGGGTAGCTGAAGTTTTTGCAACGGAATCTTGAGTAAGATAAAAAGGAAGACTTCATGACACACTCCAAGAGAAGCTAGGTGCTGGGAACACTGCAGGTAGGCAGGCTCATCAATGAAGGGGGAGCTGCTGGTGGAGCTGAGGAACCCACTCACAAAAATGTCACAAATCAAATACGAGCCCCTGCCTTGAGTTCCCAGGTCATTCCTACACAGTCGGGTCCTACCCCTTAGATCTGAGAAGGGCCAGTGAAAGGAGGAAGGTTGAGACTGTTATTTAACTGGGGGTTACAACTTGTAAATCTCTCCTCAGTAAGCCAATTGAAAGAGTTAAATCAAAATTGGAAAGCAGAGAGGAGCTGTTTTCCCTAGGATTCTGCCTGACCCCATAAGAGAGGCTCACCAAGGATGTGCCGGAGGAGACGGGTGAGCAGAGTGGGCCAGGAGCTTTACTAACCTGTCCTAACTTTCTACTGCTGTGCTGTTTAATGCGACATCCATAAGCTACACCAGACTGCTTCAGTTTAAATTAACTGGAACTTAATTCGTGTCTCTAGTCCTACTGGACATAAATGCCCAATGGTCACTATGGCGACAGTAATGGATGGCACAGAACTATGGAACCCTCATCACTGCAAAGGTCTGGGCAGACCTGCCCTTGGGCACATCGGAGAGTGACGGGAACACATTGTGCCCATGAAAACACAGCCTTGTAGTCCAGAAACAGACATCTGTCGAGGGAACTCAAAGACATCTGCAGAAATGAATCATTCCCCATGAGATTTAGTCTGTCTTGAAAGTCCTGTTTCTCATACTGCAGAACCTCCAGCAAGCTGCCTTCACAACTGGATATCACATTGCAAAAGCATACAGGTGCTGACATAGAAGATAACATGAGACTATCTACTATATGAACATGTATTTGGCAATGGGACACATTTTAGATTTTAGACCCAACATCAAAAGCTTAAACAATTAAAGAAAATAATGGGGAGGCTGGATTTAATTAACTTCTGCCTGCAAAAACAGCTAAGAGAATTAGGACAATTCACAGTCTAGAGGAACTCTTTTTTTCTTTCAACTAGCAGAGGACTAAAATCCCCCAACACCGAAGCTGGAAGATCGCTCAATAGTTAAGGACACTTGTTGCTATTGCAGAGAATCCAGATTCAATTCTCAGCACCCACATGGCAGCTTATAACCATGAGCGACTCAAGTTTTGGGGGATCCAATGCCCTTTCTAACCTCCACTGGCACCAAGCATACACATGGTACATACACATGGTACATACGCATGTACACTGACAAAACACTGACATATAAAATAAATAATCTAATTTAAAAAGATAACAGTACTCACACAGTTCTTACAACTTTAGAAAACAAAGAGCCTGGTTAAAAAAGTAAAGCGTATCTGGGTGTGGTGATGCAAACCGGTTATCTCAACATGCAGCAGGCCGAAACACAAGGATGCGTGTGCAGCTGAGCTCAGCCTGGCCTATGCAGCAAGGCTGTGTCTAAAGAACCCAAACCAACCAAACAACATCGAGACAGATATTTCATCAAAGAACACACACAGCACACAACCGGCAGCATACAGCTCAATACTCTATGCTATTGGGGATGCCATTTAAAACGACAAAACACTGTTCTAGTCACCAGGTAAAGTCTAAACCCAACATCACCAAACTCTGGGAAGGATGAGAAGCTGCTGGCTCTCTCATGCATTGATGCTGAGAATGCAAAGCCATATGTCTTCATTAAGTGACATTTTGGGCACATTCTTACAAAGCTAAATGTACTTGTTGTGTCGGACAAACCAACAGAACTCCTCGGCATTAGAGTTCAGTTGTACATAACTCCTGACTACAGCCACAATGTGACCCGCCACCACTAAAACCATGAGCCTAAGTAAAAGCAATCTTCTTTCCTTCCTTCCTCTCGTTCTCCTTCCTTCCTCCTCCTTTCCCTCCTTCCTCTCTTCCTTCATTTCTCCCTCCATTCTTCCTCCTCCTTAAGTTGGTAGTTTGTCACAGCAACTAGAGAAGAAACCATACTGCTCCTAGAATTAAAGTCTATAAAAGTATTTAACATATTCAAGATTAACCATAAACCCAGCAATACTTACAATTATATTTCTTTACAAAACCAAAACATAAACACTAAATTAAGCTGAAAAGCAATACTCTCATATTAAGGAAAACAGCCCCCAGTTACACCCTTGAAGAACAATGGTGCCAGGCATTGGTGGCACACGCCTTTAAACCCAACACTTGGGAGGAAGAGACAGTAGGATCTCTGTGAGTTCGAGGCCAGCCTGGTCTTCAAAGTGAGTTCCAGGTCAGCCAGGGCTGTTACACAGCAAAACCCTGTCTCAGGAAAAAAAAAAGAAAAAAGGGCAATTTACTCAAACACTATCAGATGCAAATTTCCTTTACAATCTGAAGCACTCATGACTTCTAAACACACATTCTAAATATAGTCCAATGTTAATAAAATCACAAAGATTCATCTTGTGACTTGATAACTTTAGATCTTTATCATCAACGATGCCCTCTATAGGTTTTCATATTCAACATTCACCTCCCACAGGGGATGCTTGGGTCCCAGTGGCAGGGCCTGTCTGTCATAGTCCTGCTGAAGTGAGCAGCTTCAATCAGCAAACAGTGTAAGGGGTGTGGGGGCGGGAGAGGGAGGAGAGGGGAGTAGCAGTGAACAGGTAAGCGCCCCCCAAAACATTTAACTTGATGAAAACAACCCTCAGAAGAATCCCTTTGCTTCCAAAACAGCACGTAAGGCTATCTGGAAAGAACATTGTTTCTGTTTATTTTAGTGTTTTGTCTGGCTGCTTGGGTGTGTGTAGGTATGTGTTTACGTGTGGGATACCGGGTATTGAACCCAGGGCCTTGGGCACATGAGGCAAGCGCTCTGTTGCTGGGCTATATTCCCCAGCCTCTAGTAAACACATCCTTGCAAGGCTGGAGATATGGCCCGGTGGGTAAAGGTGTTGCCCCCAAGCCTGATAACCTGACACCTGCCTCAGTCAGAAATCAGGCTGAAAAGATCCTGGCAGGGGTAAAGATGTTCAAAGAGACACTGTGCCCCTCCCATTGGCTGTCAGACCGTTGAAACAATGGTTTCTGAGAAGCTGGAATTTCCTCGGGAATCTCATGCTGAGAGAAAGAAAAGGCTGAAGGCTGGTGGCAGCCAGAGCAGGAACCTGTCTCCAGGAAGGAGACTGTCCAGTTCTGACCACTCTGCTGAGGACGCTGGGACACGGGTAACAGGAGTGGGACCGCAGCCGAACGCTCCCTGTATCCCACTTCAACTAAACCTCACGTCAAGACACAGAGCACAGAGTCTGCGGGAGGTGGGGTATCCACTGGACCTCTTCACTTCTCCCCGTCCCCATGGCAACACGGTCCTCTGCTCTTCACCGTTACTTCAGTCTAATTGGCACACTGAGGGGGGAAAAGGGTGGCAGAGCCCAGTAAGCCAGGGTACAAGGCGAGCTGACCCTAACAACTCAGGTAACAGACCAATGCTACACAAATTAGCAGCCAAGTAAGTATGAGTGCTTCATCTGCATCTGTGACAGCTAGATGCCCTTTAAACATGCGCTATTTCAAATGCCAAACTGCATCTTTTTTTTTTTTTTTTGTGGCTCATATCGGTATTGAACCAATTGGGTCTTCCTAAGAGTAGGCACCCACATTTTAAAGCACCTCTTTATTCATAACCACTTTGATTACACGTTCCCATGTCCCCATCCCTACAATGGTACAAACTCTTTAAGTATTTTAATCATGTCTTCAAAATTGACAATCTATATTCTCTCTAAACAGATAGCTCACGTGCATTGCTGTCGACCAGACAGAAATGTATCCACGGAAATAACAGCCACGTACCCAAAGCTATTTCTCAGCAGTTTTCAGAATTCCATGCACACCCTACACTATAATTTCAAATACAAACAATTCATCTTTAAAGACCTTTCTTGTGGCTTCTAAGAACCACATTCACAGCAACAAACTACACACAGAACGTGGTTGGCTACCCTGAACGCCCTTTATAAAGCAGTAGCATTCACAGCACAGTGAATTTACTCTTCAATCCTAGCCCACAGGACGGGAGACCATGGAGCCTCTCAGGGGCAAGTCAATCCCGCCAAGGCTGACCTGAGGACGGGCCTCAGGGTTCCACCTCCAATCTCAGGTTGCCATGGCATCCTGGGCTAACAGCTCCTGTTGACAAGTGTGTCTATGGCAACTCGCAGCTGGCACTACACTCTTTCCACTTCTGCTTCCAAAGCCAGTGTTGAGAAACTATGGGCAACACTGAAGAGCTTGGTGAATGGTGGTGGCATACCCCACAGCTCTATGAGTTACATCCCGTATGCATTAAAAGGGCGGGGCTGGAATCGCTTTACGGATACTCTCTCTTAAAATATTCTGGAGGACAAATGAGTTTTTGTTGTTGTTATTGTTTCCAGACAGGGTTTCTCTGTGTAGCTCTGGAACCTGTCCTGCAACTCACTCAGGAGACGGGGCTCACCTCGAACTCACACAGATCTACCTCCCGGGTGCTGGGATTAAGGCAGACACCAGCACCACCTTGCTGACAAACGATTTGTTTTTGTTTCTGTTTTTTGACAGATGATTTTTAAAGGGCATTTCTTTCTTTAGACTGATGAAAATACCAAATACATAGAAGAACTGTGTTGAATAACTTAAGTGATAACCTCACTCACAGGACACGGAGGAAAGGGGAATGGGGTTTTTTAAGTGGACAAATGGTTTCCATAAGGTTTCAGTTGAAGTGCCCACATGAGCCCAGGATCAAAGGAAACACTGGAAAGAGATGAAGACAGAGATGCAATCCCAGACAAAAGGCAGCCTCAGTCCAGGCTATGCAGACGCACCTGGGGGCAGGTGGCCAGGAGGAGAGCATCAGAGTGATGGGAAAAGGTACAGTCTGGTCCTGCATTGTCATATGGAGTAGAGTGACAGAAAGGTTCAGGAGCTTTGGGACAAGAGCATCCACAGCCCAGGCAGTAAAGAGAAAAAAAAGATTTCCCACTGCACATACTGGAAGCGAATGCATTTGTGTTCTAAGTCCCTCCTCTGAAAATGCTGTACAATTACCACTAGCCACCACGTACATTGCTAAACCCAATGGTGACCGTGTTCTCATCTTACCCAACTCACAACTTACAACACAGCTCATTACCCCACGCTCTCTTCAACAGTCAGCTGCATCTGCAATGTGTCGCCCCCAATCTGTCCCTTGCCTTGCTGGTAACTCTATGTCCACGTTGACCTACTCACTCGGCTATGCCTCAGGAAGTCCCCGTTTACAAAATCTCCCCGTGTGATTCTTACAGCCTTCATGCCACTTCTGTGTTGACAACTCTGACCCTAATCTGGGCCCTAAAAGTAGGTCTCAATTCACAACTGACATCAATCTCCACTAATGGTCAACTAAAACTAGCTAATTACCAAAGAGTAATGCCCATTACACCACTCCCATCCACACACCCCCAAGTCCCAAACTCGCCTGACATCTCCAATGCCATCCCCTACTCTAACCCACATCACTTTCCCACAAAGTGCTCCTATTTCTTCATAATGGAGTTCTTGTCACTCTCTGCCAGCAGCTAGAGGGCTATGCCACAAATACGTCAATCATTCCCTTCTCCTCATGTACTTTATGTTGCTTTCTTGTGGCATTTGGAATAATAATAAGCAGCTTACTTCTTAGGGAAAATGCAAGGTCTATCCACCAGAAGGCCCTGCTGGCCAGCCAGCCATGTATCTCCCTCTGTGTCTGTCTGTCTGTCTCTGTCTCTCTCTCTGCCTCTATCTTTCTCTCCCTGTCTATCTCTCTCGCTCTTACTCCCTCTCCCCATCCCTACTACTCACATGCTACAGCTGGTGTCCTATCCATTGCACCTCCCTTCCTGTTCTGTTCCACAGGCTGGCGTGCATGGTGCCCTCTGCTGAGTCTTGAGATCCTGACCTCTTCTGACAGGCTCAGAGTACTGTTGCAGAAGTAGGGCCCTACTTCTCTCCTCCTCTCTACTTCCTTCACAGAACCAGTCCAGACCTAAGTGGATTTTCTTATCAGCTTCCCTTGCTTATCACCCTGTCAACCCCTCTGAGAACCTGGCTTTTCAACACACACACACGCAAACACACACATACACACACACACACACACACACACACACACACACACACAGTCTCTGCATCCAAGGAGAAAAATCTTGACTCGCGGTCCCTGCTGCATCCCCGAATGAAGAAAAATGCCTAAAGCTGGGCGTGATGGGCATACCTGCAATCCCAGCATCTGGACATGAATGACAATCTTGATTTTGACACCAGCGTGGGCCACTAATTGAGAGCCTAAAGAATTAAAAAGGCTGGGGATATAGCTCAGTGGTAGAGTACTGCCTAGCACAGGGAAAGTCACACCATAGTGTGTGTGCGCGTGTGTGTGCGCACGTGTGTATGTGCATGAGTGCGTGCGCGTGTGTGTGTGCACGTGCGTGTATGTGCATGTGTGTGTGTGTGTGCATGAGTGAGTGTGTGCGTGCTGGGGGGGAGGGACGGGAGGAAGGAGGGAGGGAGACCTAGCACATAGCAAGTGCTCAGGAGGGTACATAAGGCATCAACTTTAGGAGGAACTGAAAAAGCCTGTATTAGTCACCACACTCCAAGCGCTTATGAAACCCAAGGCAATTTCTCCTGAGAACCAAGTGGAGCAGAGGCTGAACCCTTAGTGTCCCCACTTCCGCCCTCTCTCTTAAGCTCTGCTGTACCATGTCTTACATCCCAACCACTTCCAGGCAGACTAATAATTGACATTAAGCAATGATTTCTCTGGCTCCTATCTTAATGCAGCTAGGCTTCCCAAGCTGTCACAAGAGGCAACTAGACATGATTACAATATAAACAGGGAAAGAGTAGAGTGGAGGTCAGCAGCCAGGAGAGCTGAGAACTTTTATATGGTTACGTCCTGTGGTGTCACTTCAGTGCCCACTTGGCTAATCGGTCACATTAACAAGAGACCAGAACCGGTTTTCTGTGATACTCACTGAGTAGCTGATGTAATTCAATAAAAGTGCAATATTCCATCAGATGTGGTGGCAAATATCTGAAAACCCTAGTACTTAGGAGACCAAGACAAAATCATGTTCAAGGCCAGCCTGGGCCACGTAGTGAGATCCCGACTCAAAGGGAAAAGAGGGAGAGGGACAGAAACATTCCTATCCTCAAGTCAGGCGTTGATGGTGCCATCTTTAATCCCAGCACTCAGGAGGCAGAGGCAGGCAGATCTCTGTGAGTTCAAGGCCAGCCTGGTCTACAGATTAAGTTCCAAGTTCCAAGACTTAAGTTCCAAAGCAATACAGAGAAACCCTGTCTCGAAAAACAAACCAAAAATAAAAAATAAATAAATAAACTCCCTATCCTCTTGGACCTCCACAACCTTGAGCTATTTAAAAAAGACTCTCTTCAAGTGCTCAGGTCTTGGGCATTTCATTGGCCAACATAAATAAAAGAGACAAGACAAAAGTATTGAGATTATTTGCAGATGCAGACAGATTCCCTAAGGTGAGCTGGATTCAGCTGCCTCACACAGTACAGTAGCTGTTAGATCCAAGTTAATATTGAGTACTTGAACTTCAACCAATTTGCTACGAGTGTAGAGTACATACCACACTTCAAAGAGTTAGGAAAAACATAAAATTTGTAAAAATCTTTCAATTGACTATCTATGAAGGTTATGTTTTGACATACTAGGTTATATATAAAATGTTAAAATTCATTTCCCCAGCTTCCTTTTACTTTTCACGTTGTGGCTGGAGGGACAGTTGAGTTGCGTGTGTGGCTACTGTGGCTGGCTCACAGTTTATTTTCATCGGTCAGTTCTGGGTTCCCATGATACAAGCACAGCAGTCACTACCCTGGTCTAGGGTCTGGCTTTTGCAAGCCTGTACACAACCGATTGCTGCAGTTCATCCAGAAGAAATAATAAAATTCAATTTAGTAAGAGATGCCCAGCCAGGCATGGTGATGCATGCCTCTAATTCCAGTACTCAGAAGGCAGGCAAATAACTCTGAGTTTGAGACCAGTCTAGTCTACATAGTGAGTTCCAGGCAAGCCAGAGCTCATAAGTGAGACCTTGTCTCAAATTAAAAAAAAGTGACAGACAGTATCAATCTTTAAATTTAACAATGAGAGTTGGGAGAGAACAGACACCTACCCAATGCCTAGATCAAGTCAAGAAACTATGAAAGTTAGTTTCTTCTACATCTAGAGATAGCCTCATTCTGCTATGGCGAATACTGAATGATTTGCAAAAGTCCTGGGGTTCAGGCTTGGTTCTCACAGAGGTGTTCCGAAGAAGTAGTATAGCATGAATAAAAATCCAGAAACAGATATTGGGGTTAAAGTTGAAGACCAGAGAAGTAAAGCAGTAGCCACTAGAGAGCTCTCACCTCCACCAGTGCTCCAGAATGCACTGCTCCTCAGACTGCCTAAGACGGCAATGAGTTCCTGTCT
This sequence comes from Mesocricetus auratus, assembly GCF_017639785.1. Classification (NCBI taxonomy): domain Eukaryota; kingdom Metazoa; phylum Chordata; class Mammalia; order Rodentia; family Cricetidae; genus Mesocricetus; species Mesocricetus auratus. Next base: position 27,015,293 of record NW_024429193.1, on the reverse strand, counting down.
CCTCCCAGCTTATATTCCTTCCTCTGCCCAGGCATATCACTCCCGTCACCATCTCCCTAGTGCTGGGATTAAAGTTGTGAGCTCTGTTTCTGTTTTACACTGACTCGCTCTCATGTAGCCCAGGGTATCCTTGAACTCACAAAGATCCATCTGCCTGTCTCCCAAGTGCTGGGATTAAAAGTGTGGACACCACTGCCTGCCCTCTATGGCTAACTAGTGGTTTAGGTGTGTGGCTAACCAGTGGCTTAGCTTTGCACTCTGATCTTCAGGCAAGTTTTGTCAGCTCATAAACAAAATGTCACCACAAAGCAGTGAAAGCGCCTTAGGGGAGGGGCCAATGAGGAACCCAGGGGGGCAGTGTTAAAGTCAACAGGATGGGGTTGGGGGGACAGCAGCCCCACCCCCTCCCTGCTTTGATTCCTGGCTGTGAAATGGGCGACTTGTTCTGCATCCTATACCACAAACTACCTCAACACCAGCCCGAAGGGAGATCTCTGAAGTGGGGAGCCAAAGAAAACCTTCGTGCTTGATAAACTGACTGAACCATGCACTTTATTAAAGCAAAGGAACCCTATAGAGCGAGTTCCAGGACAGCCTCCAAAACAATACAGAGAAACCGTGTCTCGAAAAACCAAAAGAATAAAAAGAAGAGTCAACAAAATCTCTGGTACATAAGCTACCATCCTCTGTAAGTTAAAATAGTTAAAAAGTCCTTACCAATTCAGTAGAAAGCCTAAAATCAAAACCAAAAAAAATCAGGGCTGGAGAGAGGGCTCAGTTAAGAGCACTGGTTACTCTTCCAGAGGACCCACGTTCAATTACCAGTACCTACATGGCAGCTCACAACTGTAACTGTAGTCCCAGGAAATCCAACACTCTCTTCTGACCTCAATGCATACACATGGTACACAGACATTCAGGCAGTTAAAACACCCATAGATATGAATAAGAAAAAAAAAATTAAACCAATAAAATCAAATAGAGAGCCACAGACTATTCTTTTTGCTCAGCTTAATGGGCTGATAGGAATGGGTCAATGCATTCCTCCTTCCTGTACTCAAGAAAGCCGACCAAACTCTTGACAACACCCCACAGGAAGCTAAGCATCCAAGTTTTCCAAATGCATGTTCTAGCCCTGACTGTAAGGAGCGGAGACATAGCATGTTTAGACAGGTATGATTTTTCTTTCAATTAACTCCACATCCAGGGGGGGGGGGTCTACATCTAACACCAGTGGTTAGGCTCCATAGTCCAGCTATGCCTTTGAAACCCTATTCTGGAGCTATGGATGCTCCAGAAGAAGGGCTGGATTTGCACTGATGCTCTGAGTTCGCTTCAGCACCACCAAACAAAAAAAAAAGTTCATTCCAAGGCATCTCTCTGTTTAAGGGTCGGGGACTATTTTGATCCCCTATGCACACATGTGCAAAATGAAATGGTGAAAAGATACAATGAAGACAACCATACTGCCTTGTTTTAGGAGTCAATGAATAACAGTTCTAAGGACTGAGAACAAACCCTGGGACCTAGTAAAAAGCTCACATTTTTGTTGAATTGTAAATGTTCCTGATTGTTGCTTATAACTCGCCCATCTCTGCTCTGAGTTCTCAGTCTTAACTAACGCACTTTAGGGGATGTATTTCACATATATGTAAACAGACTTCATGACATTTTCCCAGAGCTGGCTCATACACTAATTTAACCAAAAGAGCACCCTGGGTTGAGATTCAGCTTGCTAGAACAGGGGCAGTCAGTACATCAGGCCCACTAAGGAACCCGCTGAGCAAATGAAACGCACAGAAGACAGCTGTGGCCGTGTTGAACAGCTGTCTCGGGCCTCCTAAAGAATGATGTACAGCATCCGCGAGGACAGTGGGGTTTGTGATTCATAACGGCTTTGCAGTTTCAGGGACAGTGGTGCCCATGGTACAGTATTTCCCAGAAGGCCATGCTCTGCCAGGGGCAGCACCAGCTGTGATAGACTCCACTCCCCACATCTGCATATCTACAGGGAGGGCAAGCATATTGTTTGTGCCTGGGCTTCAAGATCCGGCCACCATCCACAGAAGCACCTCACCACCCCTGTCATTCACTGCCCTGTTAACAGCGAACAGAGTGCGAGAATGGGGAGTTGGAGTCAGACCCCACAACTCTGAAAACTACGTCACAGAGGAAATGAGCTACCATGGTGAGAGATATTCAATTTTTGAGGCAATAGGACTGAAACCTCTGCTTAAATTAGAAATGCAGCTTCTCCGTAAAACGAAACAAACAGCAAGCATTCCTCAAATAGTTTCTACACATTGGGCCACATAATTCACATGATTACCCTCTGACATAAATACTATTTCATTCCCATTTTACAGCCAGGAAGTGGAGGGAGTTCTTTCGTTACCCAGGATTACACAGAAACACACTCATGTTCTCTGGGCAAAGCCCAGCAAGGCTCACTTTGGGCACAGCTTCACGCTCTTAGGCACTGAGAGTGGAGAACAGTTCCAGGAGGTTTTAGGTACAGTCCTATGTCAGAATGTGGCCCCCCTAAACCCGACACATCTCTGAAGCTACAACAGAGCTGGGCGGGGCCCTGGAAACCCATGCTGAGCCCACCTTCAAATCCCTGCTTCTTCCACTCCCCGCTGTCTCCACGGCCTTGGGTTCCTGAGTCTTGCTCAACTGCCCAGTCCCTCCCTCCACTTCCAGAGTGAAGATGGCAATTTCTATTTTGCAGGATTATCTGAAGATGACAACAGCCCTTCAGGGGGTCTGACTAATACTTATATTATCTATCACTATTTAACCCTTCTCTGTCCTGCCACAGCATCTCCATCTTCTGGGTGACAAGGCTTGGAGTCAACACAAATCTTTGGCGTCCCTCCTTTACAAAGATTCCACGCTTAACTAATATGCGTCTTCTTGGAAGGTCCCCACTTCTTTTGGGGGCTGGCCCCTGTGACAGCACAGCTGGTTAATGATCCGTGACTTAAGAGCACTTTTTCTCCCTTCCACTCTCTTCCTTAGCGCTCAGTGAGGCTCACCCTCTCCAATCTTCTGTCAGTGATAGACTAACATCACAGTCCTTTATAGCTACCAAAGTCTTTACAACCGTGAGGGAGGGGACAGGTGGCTTCCCCGCATGATTCTCTATAGTAGGCAGATGCAGCAGAGAACCCTGTGATCCCATCTTCCCTCTGCTAGACCAGGGCCCAGAGGAACACAGAAGAGTACAGGTCCAATAGGAAGAGGTGACTCCAGCAGGCCTGGGGCCAGGCACCACCCTCAGGAGGATGCAAAACCTGCATTTGGCACAATGCCATCCCTCCATTCTGCTTTCCACCTCAAGGCAATTTCTCCCTCCAGTACACGGAAAAGTTTTCCTAAGAATTTTAGAAATTCTACTTATCTTGGCCAGGTGATAGAGGCACATGCCTTTAATCCTAGCACTCAGGAGACAAAAGCAGGAGAGTCTCTGGGTTTGTGGCTAGTCTTGTTTTACAGAGTGAGTTCCAAGACACAGACACACACACACACACACACACACACACACACACACAGGTAAAAATAAGTTTTGCCGGGCAGTGGTGGCTCATGCCTTTAATCCCAGCACTTGAGACGCAGAGGCAGGTGGATCTCTGTGAGTTCGAGACCAGCCTGGTCTACCGAGAGAGTTCCAGGACAGCCTCCAAAGCCAGAGAAACCCTGTCTCAAAAAACCAAAATAAATAAATAAGTTTTGGCTTGAAAAAGTTATGTGATATCAATTTAAATACAACTTATTTAAACAAATTATAAGGCTATATTTCACATTGTTATAAGCAAATGGTATAAAGGCTGGGCAAAGGGAAACCCTCACATTCAGTATCCCAATTACACATTAATTCTGTTTATTGTTCTTTTAAAGTTTCCTTTGACTCACAAGCCATAGTGGAAAGTACGTACTAAACTGAACTAATTGGGTATCTAAAAGAGACTGAATTCCACACTCCTTACATCTTAATATGCTTTGTAAAACCACAGGTAGAAATCAACTAATTAACTACCTTTTGGGGGCAGGGTTTTACTATGTAGCCATAGTTAACCTTGAAATCACTATGAAGACAGTGCTGGCCTTGAACTCATAGATGGGTTTATATTAACTGGAATTAGAAATTAAGATAGAAGCTCAAGGCAACATTGATTACTTGACTCAGTAGCAAATAAAGCTTAACATACTTGGAAAACCTGAGAATCTTTATTGTACTATATTCACAATGAAAACAATGGACATTTCTTGCATTTTTCACTAAATCAACCTGACAATGTCATACAGATGACACACAAATTTTTTGGAAAAGTGCCCTATTTAATCCCAGCACTCAGGAAGCAGACGTAGATGGACCTCTGAGTTCAAGAGCCTCTTGGTATACATAGTTCTAGAACAGCCAGAGCTACATAGCGAGACTCTTCCTCAAAAATACAAATAAATAAATTGTGATATGATCTATCCTAAAGCTGACATACTACATACAATAATATAAACATAATATCCAAAAATATTTAATGTTATCTCACTGGTGCTGATGATGTAACTGTAGAAATAAAATTTCTTTTTCAGAGCTGCCTGGCAAAATTAACTCAGTTCTTCTCTGCTGTATTTCCTTAAAAAATAATGTTAGATGTATGACTAATAATAAAAACACAAACAGCACTTTAGGAAAGCTGGAATGTTCTCTTTTTAGACACCGCCCAGCATAGAGCCAGGACCCTGCTGGGCAGCCCCACCAAGCTGGATCCTCAAGCTGACTGCTTTAAGGAGCAAACAAGTGAGAGGCCAAAGTCAGGAGGACCAGGGATGTGTGCCGGGGATGAAAACACATGCTTGGCACGTTGCAAGTCCCTGGGTTTGATCTTCAGTAAAGATGCAAAAAAATTAAACAAACAACAGAACGGTTTTCTTTTTTTCTAATTCGAGGAAACAGATAAGTTAAATAGATTTCACTTTTTAAAAAGTAAAGCAACTGAAAATTATCACGGTATAGATAGACATTTAATTCAGAGCTGCTAAAAAACACACACACAGTGAAAAGGTGGACGCAGCAGTTAAGAGTGGGCATACAAAGGGCCCCCCTGGAACTCTAGCTCCAGGGGCATTTGCTGCCTTTGGCCTCTGAGGGCACCCCCATACAGACCCACATACACACACACAATGGGAACTAAACAGAAAGGGAATCTTTAGAAACGGTGAAAATTGGAAACAAACTTGGTGTCCCACAATACGGGATGGGTTCAGAACACTAAAAATCATTGTTATATGAGAATCTTTTAGTGACATAAGAGATGCTTATAATTGAGATGGGGGGAAAGTTAGACTGTGTAGAAAAAAATAAGCCCAGGTTTGTAGAGTAGAGCTTTCCAGCTGTGCAACTTTGGGAAAGTTAAATAACTGCTATAAGTATATCTATTTCTCCCCAATAAGACGGTAAAGGATGTCTGTCTACCTTGAGGCTACAGAGGTTAAGAGCACTGGTTACTCTTCCAGAGGATCTGGGTTTGCTTCCCAGCACCCACATGAAGGCTCACAACTGCCTGTAACTCTAAGTTTTAGGGGATCCACCTTCCTCCACTGGCCTCCACGGGCACCGTACGCGTGCAATGCGTAGACATTCACGCAAGCGATGTGCCTGCACACAGAGGAGCATCACCTCCCAAGGCTGTGGTAGGGAGAAGTTACCGGAACTAGCCAGCATCTGTCCACAGTGGTCAATACACATCAGCACCAGCTGCTGCAAGTGCGCATGTGAGAAAACAGGAAGGTACAGTGTTAAGTGGTTTTAGGGTGATAGGTTTACTCTGCCCATTTTTCCAAATATGTATGAACATCACTTCTAACATGAGGGAAACAAGGATGTGGGGATGTTGACACAATGAGAATCCTTTTCAAGCTCTACCTTAGGGCTTTCTTAAACGTAAATGAATCTTGCTTGAGTTAACTTACCCTTCGTATTTCCTTTCAGTGAGTCTGTTTTACACTATTTAAATTAATTTGTCAATACTACTTTATTAGGTAAAGCAAGATGTCCACATTGTGCTCAGCCTCACAAGAGTGGAGGAGTCCAACTCAAGAACATCAACAACCACTAGGAAGGCAGCCCAGCCCAGCAAAGCTCAGCTCAGATCTTTTGCTTCCTCCCAGCTCCCAATGCTCCTGCTTGCTGACCCCGTGGTACTTGGGTTTTAGTCTACTGGACTCTAAGTCGCAAGGGCAGTAACAGAAACCCCATTATCCCAGCACTGTTACATACCAGTGCTGGTATATAATAGGTGCTTAATAAATATTCATCATTTATTCAGCTGAATGACAACAAATATGAGTTGAATGATTATCTGATACTAGTAGTTCAGGATTTGATTCCACCAGAAGACAAAGGAAAGCCATTCTTTTTATAGCCTAGAATTCTCAGGAATTGATCTAATAAAAAAAAATGAAGGAAATAAGGAATGGTATGGTATACTGGAAATCCAAGCACTGGGGAGACTAAGGCAGGAGGATCTCAAGTTCAAAGCTAGGTTGCCCTACAAAGTAAGATTGACTCTTCACACACACTCTCTTTCTCTTTCTCCCTCATCCCCTCCCTCCTTTCCCCTCAAATTATCACTTTTAAAAAGGAAGTCCCAATCTGTATTTCATTGTCTATTTTAACAAATATAAGGCAATTTCTGTATATTTTGTTTAAAGTCCCACAACATCTGAGAGTATAACTCGGAGAAGCATGGCTAATGCATGGCTAATCTGGCAATCACCAGATTCTTCTGCACCCCCATGGCCACCGTCCCCTCCCAGCACCCCAGTGTTACAGAACAAATGCCTGGGATACTTCCAAATTCCTCCGAGGACTTTTACCAAGTTCTGGGAAAAAGAAACTCAAAACACGGTGAAACAGCCTGCTTACATGTGGTCCTGAATTTCTCCGCAGGTTCACAGGTCAACCAGCTTTAAAAATGAAACTAACAACAGCAAATTAAATATTAACTTGATTTAAAAAAACACTAATATGCTGGAGATATGGCTCAGCGGTTAGTAACACTGACTGCTCTTCCAGAGGACCAGAGTTCAATTCCCAGCACCCACATGGCAGTTCACAACCTTCTGTAACTCCAGTTCCAGGGAATCTGGCATCCTCACACATACATGCAGGCAAAACATCCATGGAAATATAAAATAAAAGTTTTAACAAAAATCCCAAAAATTCTTTAGCTGGGAGAGCAGTATGAAGTAAGACCATCAGTGGACCAAGGAAATGGGCTATAAACAAAACAAACAAAAAATGAATTTTGCTTGCTTCTCACTCAGAAAGAAATGCTAGAGTTTTCTGTACAAATACCTTCTTCCTGCAAAGTCCAGGCTTCTCATGCTCTGTCTGCCCGGTGACTTTGATGTCCCTTAACTCTAACAACAGAGGGTGGGGACAAAACCGTCTTAGGTATCCACCCTGAAACAGTTGACTTCCTGAAAACCTCCCTTCCCACCCCAAGGGAGTAGCACAGCGTTTCACATGCTAACCTGGGCCCCACAGGCTCCTCAGAGGGAAACCGGCTTTACCTAAGCCACCTGGACCTCTCTGTTATTATAGGTCAACAGTTACAGTATAGTGGGGTCTGCGTTGGAGAAGACACTCATCATCAGACGTTTGCGCCTCCATCCTCCTTACTAACCTCATTAATCCTTACTTAGCACTCGTTACTGTTTGGAGTAGTCCTAATCTCATTTTACGGGTTCTGGATGGTAAATGTAACCGAGGGTTCAGGGTTAGTCTAGTTAGATGAGTCTAGGAGTGAAACCAAAGAACGGAACAGTTAAAAAGTGAGATTCAAAGTCCACGCGAACCCACGGACAAAAACAGTTGAACCTCTCCAGAATTTCAAACATGTCAAAATTATCTTAAGGTCATCTGAGAATAAGCAGGTGTTGAAATAAAGGAACGGCGGATTAATAAAAGATTACAGGAAATAACATTTTAAGTATTTGGTTTTGAGACGCAACGATCACCGGACCCACAGACTGTGACGGGGTCCTGTCCGCTCCCACCTCTGTGGGCTGACAAACCCAGTCTCCCTTCAGGAAAGGGCGCGGGTCTAAACACCAAAGGCAGAGAGGTCCCCTTGGGTAGCCCGGAGCTGGTCTCGTGCACAGACCTTCAGCAAGTGACAGTCTCTACTTCGCCAGCCTAACTTCAACCCCGACCTCGAGACTGGCACTGCACAATCTACGGTTTAACCTGTGCCATTCGATGCCACCACCAAGTACCCGAAAATGGGTTACAAATGAATGAGCAGCAGGCTGGGAGGAGAGACAGCCACCAACTGACCCCCAGCAGACGAAAACCGAGGAAGGATGCCCGGGGCGGGGCGGCCTGGGGGAGGCGGTGGCGGCCAGAGCCACGTCCCCGCTGGAGCCACGTCCCCCGCGCGGAGGCTCCGCAGGACGCGCAGCCCGCAGCCCATCCTCCTCCCGGCCCGGCGCTCACCGCTCGCACGCAGCCGGTGCTCGCACGCCGGGGGCGCTCGCTGGGCGCCGAGGACCCGGGGGGGCACCGGGCCCGAGAGCTGCAAACTTTGCGCGGGTCGCGCCCGCTGAGGAAGCCGCTCCGCCCCAGGCCGCAGTCCGGGTGCTGCAGCGAACCCGGCTCCGGGCGGCTCCGGCGGCGCCGAGGGCGGGGTCTCCGGGCGGCTGAGCCCCGGGCAGCGCGCTGCTCTGTTTACAGCGGGCCCGCCCGCGCCCTCCTCCCTCCTCCTTCCCTCCCTCCCCAGCCCGCGCCCTGCGCGCTCCTGACATCATTCATTCTCGCACTCTCGCCTGCCCTCTCCTGCTCCCAGCCGTGACTCACCCCAGAGCCCGGGGTTCCTGCGGGCACCCGCGACTCCGGCGATTCCCGCGACCGGGTCTCTTCCCGGCGTCCAACCGAGCTCGAAAAACCGGTGCGACTTCTTCGGGAGGCGATTGCAGCCGACCCTCCCCTCTGCGGCCCTAGAAGATGCAGCGAAGGAGGGGCTTGGCAGGCAGCGCGAGGTGGCTCCCGGCCGCAGGCTGAGCGCAGAGCACGGCAGACCTCCCCGAACGCGGGCGGGGATCAATCTGGGAAAGTTCTCTGGGTGCCGCTCCCAGCAACTTTCAGGGGTGGGGCCCGGGAAGGGATAAGCCACCTCCGCACCTCCTCCGGTTTCGGAAACTGCTTCCCGACTACGTCGTGTGCGGGCCGGGGGGCACCCGCGCTGACTCAAGGGGTGGGGCCCCGCCTAGGTCAAGTGGGTGGGTTTCCTAACATCACAAGACCGCTTGGCGAGGTTAGTCACCATGCCCGGTGGCACCTCTAGGTGAGCTGGAAGGGTGATTGCTCCTAATGAGGCTAACGACGCTAACCACCTTGTCATTGGCCCCGTTAGGTGAATTGCATTTTGGCAAGGATGAGGAACCGGAACCAGGATGACCGCTGAAAGAGTGACTCTCTACTTTATAATGGACTTGTGCGTTTCTGTTGCCTTGGGGGCACAAGTGGCCATATGTGGTTTCTCTGATAACCTCAACAATTAGGTTGTAGGAAGGGTTGTCTCTGTCTAAAAAATGGTCAAAGCTTGGCATTTCCTTGGTGTTGCCCTTTCCACACCTGGTGGCAGCTCCCAAAGTCAACCACGGTCTCGAGAAGAGTGCCTAACTAGGAATCCAGGCAACTGGCTGAACTTTAAGAATTTAACTGGCATAAATACCTTTTTATGATGTTATCTACTTCCCTTCTGGTTTTGGTGCCTATGTGTAGGGTTGCATAGACTGTCCTATGGGGATTAACATAATCGACAAAAATAACTATAAGCAAAAAAAATAACTATAAGCCTTTCTGGTGTTTAGGGTGGATATCATTTGTGTCAATAATCATTTAACCCAATGATAGCAAAATAGAACATGTGAGAGAGGTCCCAAGGTGGCAGGTCTAAGATGATGTCACAATGCAGAAGCCTAAATGAAACAACCCTGCAATTAACCACAGGCTAGACATTGTTGTGGGGAATGCTTTTGTTTTTAAGCTCCAGAAAGGTAGGAATCCAACAAAGAGCATCAGCAATGTAATTTCTTTTCCTTGGGTTTATCTTTCCTTTTCTATAAGGAGTTCCGTTTTACATTTACAAAGCCCAGGCATTTTGCCCAGAAGGCAATAGAAATGGATTGGTTTGCTAGCATGCTGTCCCACTAAATGGAAATTTGAACCAACATTTTTTCCCCAGATAACCACAGAGGTAATGCAGAAGCTTAGTGTCTGAGGCATGGGTGACACAGAGGGTCAAGAATCTGTGTCGGTGAGTGTGGGTGAACATTTCATGCCCATCTACCCCCTACTTGACGACTCAAATATTTGTATATTAAGGAGGTAGGCATAAGTAAAAACTTCTACAGAACTCAGAAAAATGACATTGAAGGGTTTGTGAAATTTTGAAAGCCCCCGAGCCTTCAGTCCTGTGTGCACTGTAGAAGATTATGAATACTACCGATTCCGCATGGACCTCTGTTTAACAGGCAGCTTGGAACATTTTGCCATGTTGTGTTTCAGTTGGCTATCCTATCATGCCACCTACAAAAAAAAAAATAAAGCTCTGTGTAGTGGGATACTCCCTAGTTCTTGGGAGGCAGAGTCAGTACTTCAAGACTGACCTCCTCCTTCTATAGGGAGAGCCTCACTCTAAGAGCTTAAACACAAAGGAGTAAGAGCGTATTTATGACCCGGTCCATGAGCTAGCTTGTTGGAGCCCACTTCCTTTGGTGGGATGCCATGCTCAACCTTAATGCAATGCATGGGAGAGGGGCCTGGCCCTGCCCCAACCTGTTGTAGCAGACTACGTTGACTCCTCATGGGAGCCCTTACCAGTGAGAAGGAGTGGACTAGGGGTGGGCTGGGAGGAGGTGAGGGGGATGGGAGGAGGGGTGGGAGGGAGAACTGTGGTTGGAATGCAAAATGAAATAAAAAGTGTTGTGTAGTTTTTCTGATACTCATTGACTTTTTTTTTTTAAAAAAAAAGCAAATTATGGGGCTGACAAGGTGGCTCAGTGGTTAAGAGTTAACTAAATCTACGGTTTATCATCTTCCAAAAATGTTGCTTGTTTGGGCTGGAGAAGGAACTCAGAGGTTCCATTCCTAGCACCTGTATGATGACTCAACAAGCATCTGGAACTCCAGCTTGAGGGGATGCCCATTCCTGGTTGTCATAAGCACCAGGTAAAACACCCATTCACATAAAGTAAGAATAAATACATCTTGGAAAATAAAGGACATCGATGACCTTTGTAAAGGACAGAAAGGGGCTGGAAATCAAGCTCACTGGTACAGTGCTTAGTAGATTTGTTAGTTGGATACCTACCACAGGGGGGAAAAAACTATCAGTGAGAGAAAGGTGTGGTGGTACAGACCTGTAATCCCAGCCCTGAGTAGGATTACCTAAGAGGATCAAGAGATCAGTCAGTCTGGACTATACTGTGAGACCCTGTTTCAGAGTAAGGTGTAGGGAGAACAGAAGACAGTTTGTAGGTAAAGGGTTCGTGACAGTTGTTTTGTCTAAGCCAAGGCACGCTGTAATCAGCTTTTACAAATATGTCTTTGGTTTGGTAAAACAAACTGATTAAGGCAGGAGAAAAATACATCTCTAGTGCTTATCTCTTTATTTTATCTTCTGCTTTCAGCATAACTAAAGTCAGGTATTTAATCAGTAAATTTGATCGAGTGAGTTTCCACTTGGTTGTTTATCTAAGGTTCAACCTGTGCCCTTTCTAAGCATGTCTAAGCAATAGGAAAGGGGGTTTCTCTTTTTTGACCCCATTTTCTTTCTTTTTTTAGTTTTATGAAGATGTTTATGGAAGTGTCTTTTGTAACTTTGCTCATGCCATGTATTCTGTCTGGGATGTAATGATTAAGAAAATAAAGGAACACATAAACAGGAACAAATGAGAAGAAAATTCTGCGTTGTAGAATATCACACAGACAGTGGGTGAAAATGAATGATATAGTTCTACCCTATACATTGTTCTGAGGAGGGTAAGTAATGAAACCACTTTAGAAAGCAAGCTAGAACTAAAAAGCAAAAAAATAAAACAATACCAAAAAAGCCTTAAAGGCTGAAGAGATAGCTTGGTAAGTAAATGAAGGTCCTTGTTTCCCTGCCTGATAACCTGAGGTCACTCCCTGGGGTGCACATAGTTGAAGGATAGAGTTGATCTCTGACCTACACATGTGCCCTATGGTGCATGTACACGAACACACACACACACACACACACACACACACACACACACACACACAATAAATGTAATTTAAAAAATAAATGGGGTTATTTTAAGCTACTAAAATAGCAGATGGCTCTGAGGCCTGTTTTGACTAAATCATGGGTCGGGGCAAAGGGAGCAGAGGGTGGATGATGAAGGGAGAACTGTTTGTGTATTCTGTGATGGATGCTTCCTGCAACACGTAACCAGCCTGTATCTTGTCAACAGCGTCAGCTGACCGATGAACCAAAAGGAAAAAACCAGAACGCCGTGTGGCAGTGCAACTGAAAATGAGGAAGAGACTTACCCCCCTGTACATCTCACTTTTGGAGTTCGGTCTGAGTAGCAGACGTCCTGTCCTTGGGATCATGTCAGCAGCTCTTTGGTGTGTGAAAATGTGTGTGATTTCACTGCCTGGTGTTGACTCTAAACCTGATAGTTTAGTTCTTAGCTTGAAAACACTTTAGGGCAGTTGTTTTTGCATCCTTCTGTTTATTAAAAAAAAAAAAGCCTTTGGATGATCTTTATAGTCAGGATGGTTGCATATTAAATAAATGTATTTTGGCTATTCAGAGAAGAAACAAAAAGGCTGTGTACCACCTTTTGTTGGCATTGTCACCCATGTCACTTCCTGACTGAAGAGGATGGGGAGGGCAGAGGGAGCATAGCGCAGCTTCCCACGGTCCAGGTACAAGATGGCGGCGTCTGGTTGACAGAGCAATGATTGACAGCAAGGAAGGCAGGTGGGCTTGAAAGGCAATGGATGGAAATTGCCAGTCAGTCAGACGTGGAGACTGAGCCAGCAGGGCTCCTGCTCCTTTCCTCTGAGCACTTACAGGATGCTCAGGATGCTGGTGCAAGGCAGGGTTGTGGGGGAGATGACGCGTTTGATGTGGGTGAATGGAGATGTCATGTGACGATGTTTGTCAGGACTCAGAAGAGAAGCATGGTGTGGAGATACAAACTTAACAATAGTCAGCAAATAATAACGATGAATGTGGGGGAAGAAGGGATGACATAGTGGGAAGGAAAGGGGAGAGGAGGTCCAAAGGAGAACCAAATGTTATTAAGTGAGGTAAGAGGGGCCCACAGCAGATGAGGCTAACATATATAAAAAGAGATGAAACCAGAAGATAATGTCAGGCAACTCAGGAAGCGCCTCCTTCTGAGGAAGATGCTCCTGGGAGGACAAGGAAAATAAAGAGAGACAGACAAAGATGATCCTCGGACTCGGTGGCCCAGGGTCTTGGCTGGGCCGTGACTGGGTGGAATCTGTGGAGACCTGCTGTAGACGGACCAATAAGCAGTGTGAATGCATTACTAAGGTGAACTTATACAGTTGGGGCTGATGGAAAATGAGGAGTGTCTACTAGTGAGCACAGGCTTTTGGAGATGATGCAGATGTTCTGAATTTGATGGAAGGGGGCCTGGGGGTATAGCTGAGTTGGGAAAGTGCTTGCCGGGCAAGCACAAGGCCTTAGGCTAGGTCCCCAGTGCTGTATCACCTAGGTGATCTTGCACACTCCTCTGATCCCAGCCGGTGGAAGCTGGAGGATTAGGGGTTCAAGATCATTTTTGTTTTGTAGCAAATTCAAGGATGGTGTGGGTTCCTTGAGACCCTTTCTCAAAAAAATAGATATTTTTTAAAAAGACCAAAATAAAGGTGGAATGCTGAAGGAAAGGAATGAGAAAAGAAGGTAGGGGAAAATAATGGGGCAAGAGCCAGCAGCTGGGGAGCAATCGTAACACAAGGAGGAGGAGTTGGGAAACATGGGCTTTGGGTTTGCTGGAGTCACTGTTGGGTTGAGTTGTGATCCCCATTCATATACTGAAGCCCTTGCCCCCCACATGCCAGAATGTGTCCATACCGCTCTTCCTTGGCTCATTATGGCCTTATCTGCTAACCCATTACAGTTTGAAAATGTAAGTTGAAAACCCACTTAAAACACCTACAAAAACTGACAGGTTAACGGCATATGCTGGTTGGTGGCCATTACAATCTCACGGCTATCTGGGAGCTGCAATGGGCTGGAGCTGCCTGGTTTCAGAAACAAGGGTCATGTTACACTTTGCTGGTTTGGGAAATGATCCAAATTGAAAACGTCAGTTTTCTAAGTTGTGCAGATTGATTCTGAGCTACTGTAAAGTCAAAATAGTAAGCAGGGCCCTGAAGGTAGGGAACTATGTCTATTTGAAGGCCATGCCTTTTAAGAGGAGATTAAATGACAATGAGGCTGTTAGGTGAGTCTAAACACCTGTCTGGTGGTATTCTTATAGGCAGAGGGAATGGGAACCTACAGAGCTCACAGCATGGGCACACAGTGGGGGAAGGATGGAGGAAAGACCACGGAGGATGAATACTCCTGCAAGGGCAGGAGATAAGCCTCCAGAGAAATCAGAGTGACCCTCACTCTAAAATGTCTAGTGCCCAATGTCTGAAAACAAATTTTGGTTGATTAAGCCCCTCCACCATAGCGCCCCTTATCCAGGTTGCTTTTCCTGTAGTCATGCAAAAATATTCCAACAAAAGCAACTTAAAGGAGAGAGGGCTTAATCTGCAGCACAGATCAAGGGTGTAAGGATATGGGAAAACTTGTGATCACGAGATAGGATCTTGGAGGATACACCAGAAGGGTTAGGGGGCAATGGGTGGGGTGGTAGATGCCCAGCAGAAATCAATTATAACAATGTGGAAATAGTGGGTGAGGGAGAGAATGTAGGAGAAGCTTGTGAGTAGGTGTGCTGGCTAGTTGTATGTCAGCTTGACACAAGCTAGAGTCATCTGAAATGAGGGAGTCTCAATCGAGAAAATGCCTCCATAAGATCTGACTGCAGGACATTTTCTTAGTTAGTACTTGTTGGGGAGGACCCAGTCCATTGTGGGTGGTGCCATCCCTGGGCTGGTGGTCCTGGGTTCTATTAGAAAGCAGGCTGAGCAAGTCAGTAAGAAGCACTCCTCCCTAGCTTCTTTATCAGTTCCTGACTCCAGGTTCCAGCCGGTTTGAGTTCCTGCCCTGACTTCCTTCAGTGATGGACTCTGATGCAGAAGTGTGAGCCAGGTAAACCCTTTTGGTCATGGTGTGTCATCTTAGCAATAGTAACCCTAACTAGGACAGTGGCGTTGGAGAGAGATTTCTAGAAGTTATTTCTAACTTCTCTGGAACCAGCAGCCTGAAACCAGCTCCCACTCCAACAGGTGGGAGTCCTATGGGACTAAAGTGGAGACGGACTTAGTCTGTCATTTCACCAGTGCAAATGGTCTTATTTTATATTGGCTGTTTTATTCAGAGGCCAAACTGCTGTGACTAATCTGCTCTTGTCATTCTTTCTTCCAAGGACCACTAACCTTTTGTACTTTGATATGCTTGGTACTGAAGGCCATGGAAATCATCAGGAGCCACTTTGGGGGGAAGAGAAAGAGTGCAATTGATTCCAATAGGGCAGAAGGTGGAACTCCACTCCCTATCAATCAGAAGAGGAAGCCTGTGGGCTACTCAGATCACACATAGCTCAGGAGAGAGCAGGAGTGGTTAGGGTGGAGGGTGGTACAAACCACCTCACTCAGGAGAGACTGGCTGGCTGAAACCTGGTGACTGAGGAAGAAATGGGGGCTCTGTGATTGGCTAGCAGATTGAGGAGGAAATGGGGGCTCTGTGATTGGCTGGCAGATTGAGGAGGAAATGGGGGCTCTGTGATTGGCTAGCAGATTGAGGAGGAAATGGGGGCTCTGTGATTGGCTAGCAGATTGAGGAGGAAATGGGGGCTCTGTGATTGGCTAGCAGATTGAGGAGGAAATGGGGGCTCTGTGATTGGCTAGCAGATTGAGGAGGAAATGGGGGCTCTGTGATTGGCTAGCAGATTGAGGAGGAAATGGGGGCTCTGTGATTGGCTAGCAGATTGAGGAGGAAATGGGGGCTCTGTGATTGGCTAGCAGATTGAGGAGGAAATGGGGGCTCTGTGATTGGCTAGCAGATTGAGGAGGAAATGGGGGCTCTGTGATTGGTTGGCAGATTGCTTGCTCTTTCTGGGTGGTGTCTTTTCCACTGCAGCGGGGGAGTGTGGGGTCCCAATGGCACATGGCAGATCTTCTTTAGACCCTACTGCAGGATGGTGGGCGAAAACATGTCTCCTTCCATTCAGTGGGAGCAAAGGAGGCCGTATTTTGATGATGATAGAGTTCCCAGGAAGGTTCATCTGAAACAGCATTGTCTGAACTTGCTGGTTTCATCAGACTTATCACACAGTCCATCTGCGACTTAATGAGACTTTAGAGGACAGAGTCTCTTGGACTCTTGGACTCTAGAGAAGTACCCAAGATGAATCTTACACTAAGACGACTCTGGGAAGTTTTAGCCTAACAAGAATCCTCTACATTCTTGACTATGTCAGTGTGGGAAACTATGCCATGCTAAATAAATATTAACCATGATTTCCATCAGGGACCATGCCTTCTTGAAAGGGACTTTCCAAACCTCTCTTAAAGACCGAGGATCACCCCCACCACCCCACTGCTGATGGTTTTCTCTGCTTGACGGTCACTGGTGTAAACTCTAGGCCAGAAGGCGAGAGCCACTAATCACTTAAATAATTTCTGGTTTTTGAGAGATTAATTCTTCAAAGTATTAGCATGCTCGTGTATGGTGCACATTTATAGAGAGGCCAGCAAACAGCTCTGGCTGTCATCCTCAGGAGTGCTGTGCACCCCTTTGGAGGTAGAGCCCCTCCTTGGCCTGGAGTGATGCTGGACTGAGTGACCAGTAAGCCCAGGAGAATCCTCCCGTGTCCTCTTCCCCAGTGCTGAGGTTACAAGTGTCCATCACCATGCCTAGATTTTCAGATGTGGATTCTTGGAATCATGCTCAAGTCTACAGTGCTTGCAAGGCCAGCACTTTACCGACTGGGCCATCCCTGGCAGCTCATGTTTCTAAGTGGATTCTGTTACTAGTTGTACGTCTGTCTGTAGAAGGCCAATGAAGTCTCCAGCTATAAATCTAAAGTCAGCCTTCAGATCTTGGTATGCGTACCAGAAAAGCAAATCCCTGTAGCCTGCCAGGATTCACCTCTTTGCTCCAGAGCTGGTCTCTAGTTTTTTCCCTAGTGCTGTTTCAACTAGAAATTCACACACGCGTACACACACATACACACACAAACACACACACACACACACACACACACACACACACACACACACACTCCTCCGTACGGTTTGTTAGGCCACTATTGATGAGATTTCACCTCCTGTCAGCTCACCTTTCCTAAATGGACTAGAGTTGAAAATTAAAGCAGGCTATTTAAAAAGTGTGTGAAGAAGGATGGCATTCCTGGAAGATACTAACTTACCCAACCCGAGTCTTCAGCTGGTAGCGGAAGTGGAAATAAAAGCCTAAGGAGAAATGCAGCAAATTTACTTGTGCATCCACACTTGTTTTGTAATGAAGGGGGGGGTAATAATTACATATTGCTGTGCTTCCTATAAGAAAGGCAATGGTCTCAAGCATGCAATAAATCCTTCGCCAATTATCTTTACAACCTCCTAGTACTATAGTTAAATAAGGTCATGGATAAAAAGTCAATAAAGGATGAGTAATAACTAATTAAATCTTTGACTTCTCTGCAGCCTCTTCAGCATTCTTAGTCTTCTCTGTGTCTTCAAACAGTGGCCATTACCGTATATATCATAAATATGATCTATAAATCTAACATGAAACAACACCTTGCATTTATGCTAATGGTGTAGCTGAAAAGAATCCAGAGCCTTTCATGGGCCATTAACTCATTTATCATATCTATACATGTCTTCTTGAATGAAATTTCTATGGCTCCCTAGTTTACATTTGGTATTTAGTGTCAAGTGCTTATAGATTTTGCAGAAAGTAATTGTCTATCACTCTTTTTAAAATATTTTCTTTTACACTCTTAAAATTCATCATTTTCAACTTAGTTTTCCAATCCCATGCTCCACCCACTACACAATCCCAGGTGACACTCTAAATTTTCTCCCACCCTCATCCCTTTTCATTGTTTTTTAGAATTGCATGCACATGTGATGGATGCATGTATCTGACATATGTTCGTATAAAGTATATGCGTATGAAGTATGAGTGTATGACATATATTCATGTACAAATTATATGTATATCATGTACATGTGTGTGATATATATTCATGTGTAAAGTATCTGTGCTTATGATACACGTGTGTAAGTGTACATTCATACGTGTGAATACATGTGCATTGCGTTGTGGCATGACTGTAGAGGTCAGAAGACAACATTGGCTATCTGTCTTTACTGTCTCCCTTGTTTGCCACTGTATACAGCACACCAGCATGAATGGAATATAAAGTTCCTACCTCCCATCTCTCTGTAGAAAGACTGGGATTATGGACACACAAGTGTTTACCTTATGCAGACTCTGGAGATTCAAACTCAGGTCCTCATGCCCACATTGCAAATACTTTTTTAAAAATACAAAACATGTTTATTGGGATGGTTCCCACTCATCTTGAATCAGGTGCTTTTCAGTGCTGCTTCTTCCTAGAGGAGCATCCTTCTGTCAGCCTTGCTTTTCTGCCTGTAGGCTGACAGAAGACAGTGGACCACCCTTTGTGTGTGGCTAAAGACCATGGTGATTTTATAGCATCCTGGGCACTTCACATCCATAGAGTAGGAATTCGGGCTCTGTACCAGGTGCCTTCTCTTTTCTTTCTTTCTTTTGTTTTGTTTTGTTTTCGAGACAGGGTTTCTCTATGGTTTTGGAGGCTGTCCTGGAACTAGCTCTTGTAGACCAGGCTGGCCTCGAACTCACAGAGATTCACCAGCCTCTGCCTCCTGAATGCTGGGATTAGATGTGTGCACCACCAACGCCCAGCTCCAGGCGCTTTTTCTTGTGTTTCCTCTTTTCCTCTTCCGGAGAGGGATGAAGGAGATTCTTTGTGAGAGGCATGTTCTCGTAGGGAGGTCATCACTGCCGGAAAGCATTGCAAGTTCTTTAGCCATTTTCCCAGTCTCTTTCCTTGATTCTTTGGGACAATTAGTCTTGTCCTTCTTTTAGTTTTAGCTGTCTTCCTTTGTCTGACTTTATTTGATATATTTAATTCAATTAAATATAATTAAATTCAAACCTCTAAATAAGCTCCAAAGGAAAGAAACTAATTTTATTTTCATACTTTATATTTAAGTGTCTTTGGAAACAGCTTGTAACGAGCATTCTTCCCACCAGCCTGGTCCCAGAACTGCCTCAGTCACAAATGAACACGCAGGACAATATGTTAATTATGAAGCTGTTGGCCGTTTGTTATGGTTTCTTGTTGGCTAGCTCTAATTATTAATCCATAACTGCTAATCTGAGTATTTCCACGTGGTCTTCTCTTACTGGAGAAAGGGTCTGGACCTCTTATTCCTCTTACGTCCTACATGGTGACTGACTGTGCCCTCATTTCCCAGAATTCTCCACCTCTCCTAGTCCCACCTATCTTGATTCCCTATTGGCCAACAGTGCTTTATTTATCAACCAGTAAGACAAACATATAAAAAGATGGACTTCCCCCACCAACAGCTTATTAATATTTACATTTGAATACCTATACTTTTCACCCACTTTTGGATGCATTGGTTCTACAGGCATATAACAAGTAACTACCATATGCTAAGTTTTAAAAGAGAGACAAAATACTAGAACATACTCTTGTATTCAGGGTTTCCAATACAATTGAAAAAGATATAAGTACATAAGGATTACAATTATCAGAATGTGATCATATCTTAATGTGTTTTTTCAAAGTTTTGTCTCCCCTTCCCCCAACACTATGGGTAGTTTCTGGGTTCCCACTGCTTCTCCTACAGTAAGTAATTATGACCATATGAACAGGAGAGGGCAGGGAAATCCTAGGATAACTGTGGTGTTTAGGATTACTGAAATAAGAGTACTCACATAGTCAGGATCATGGCAGGAGAAAGATCTATACTCAAAGAGTTTAACTAAAATGAGTTTAGTGCAGGTACTATTTACATGTCTTCAAAGAGACCAGAATGGGGATACAGTAAGAAATGTTAGAAAAGACATCCCAGCTGGGCGTTGGTGGCACACGCCTTTAATCCCAGCACTCGGGAGGCAGGGGCAGGTGGATCTCTGTATGTTCGAGACCAGCCTGGACTACCAAGGGAGTTCCAGGACAGCCTCCAAAGACACAGAGAAACCCTGTCTCGAAAAAACCAAAAAACCAAAAAACCAAAACAAAAAGAAAGTCATCCCTACTTCTAAACTTGAAAGGGAGTCAGGGAAAATTCTGGAGACAAGGAGGTCGGAACTGTGGGACCAGGAGAACTAGGTTGCCTTAGGTGGAGGAGTGTAGCCACACAAAACTGCAGCTGTCCTCTCCTAGAGGCCTAAAGAAGAGCACATTCAGGGGATGGTGCTGATGAAGGCTGAGTGTCCAGCCTAGGGACCTGGGCTAAGAAAATGAATCTGGAGGAACAGGTGTTAATTAAAAAGCCAGCCATGGCTGGGCAGTCGTGGCACATGCCTTTAATCCCAGCACTCAGGAGACAGAGGCAAGCGGATCTCTGTGAGTTTGAGACCAGCCTGGTCTACAAGAGCTAGTTCCAGGACAGCCTCCAAAGCCACAGAGAAACCCTGTCTTGAAAAAACCAAATAAAATAAAATAAAATGAAAAGCCAGTCAACTTTGGGGTCTGTGGTAGAGCAATGTGTGCTCTGCTAAAGCAGCTAGTTGGCCATCTCCAACACAAAAACAGGGACAAGGGGCAAACAGAGGAGACCATGACCAGTCTGCCACCACACCAACTGCTAGACACTGTAAACATACAGCTGAGGCCACATTGTTAGCATTTGTCCTCTCTTATTTTGGTGAGAAGCCAGCTTTCTGTCCTAATATTTCCTTTTTCTAGGTGCCAATTAGGGAAGAAACAAAAGCCACTGTCAAAGTAAGATGGGCAGCGGCTGTGCAGGCTTTACCAACTCAGTTCCAAGTTTGACTCCCAACATGCATAAGCACACAACAGACAGACAGGCAGACAGACACAGATGTGCACACACATGCACGTGCACACACATATACAAAGCCCAGATCATCAGGAGATTTGCGATACACGAATTCCTCACAAGGCTCCTCTCCAGAAACATCTAGACAACCATCTGTGTCCAGGATCTATCTTACTTAGAATTAGTTTGTGACTTATTCTAGGGGTGTAGTAATTTTTTTAAAAAGTATTTTTTAAAGGCAGGGTCTCACTTACCCTGTTAGCCCTAACTTCACTCTGCAGTTGAGAATGGCCTTACACATTGGTCCTCCTGTGTTAAGAGAAGCTTTCCTTGAGAGGAGCCTTCCCGCCCGCCTGGTTCCAGATCCGCATCAGTCCCAAATAAACACACAGGAGGCTATATTAGTTATGAAGCTGTTGGCCTTGCTTGTCTCTTACTGACTAGCTCTGCTTTAAGTAATTACCCCATAATCGTTAATCTAAGTATGTCTCTTACTGGAGAATAGTTCCGGGCTTCCTACCCCCATGGCATTACATCTTGACTCTCCTGTGTTTCTCCTTCCCAGAATCCTCCTGGACTCCTAGCCCCACCTATCTAGATTCCTATTGGCCAGCAGTAATTTATTGACATATACGCAGGACTTCTCCAACACTCCTGCTTCTGCCTTCTGAATATTATTAGGGGTGCAGGCACATGCTACTGTGCATGGCCTTATGTAAATTATTGTTTAGACATCATCATTCACCAGTTGCTTAGCCAGATAGAGCCCTAGGACCCTTTGCCCACAGTGGTTACCTTTTCTGGTAACATCTGACTATAGACTCCCAGGCATTGCCTTTGATACGAGAGTTCTCCTAAACAGCTAAGGTTTAATTATGAAGCTAGCAAAACACAAAGTAACCTGCTCTTACCTACTTCCTGGCCTCTGATTCCAAATGATCTTTACCAAACTCTGGACATTTTCAACTAAGGATTCTTCATGCGCCATGAGCTCTGTTAAAAAGCAGAAACAGACAGTGAAGAAGGTGTTCCCACTTGTCATGGAGGCCACTGGTTCCCTTTGCCAAAGCGGTTCAGTGCAAGCTTTCCCACCTGGAATGCCAAGGTAAGCTGGTGAGCCACGAAACATCACAGGAGAGGCAGAAGGTGCCAGGGTGACCTTTTGTGTCCTCTCAGGATGCTAAATAAGAACACTCTTCTGTGGGTGCTGTGATGCAGGAAAGTTGGGCAGTATTGCTTTAGGGCGATAGGTGTGGACATCTAATTATAGCTGGAGAGGGCCAAGTGGAGAAACAGGGATGCTGGCTGTAACTGCAGAAAACTCTTTCGGGAGGCATCAATGAAGGATGGAGGATGGGCTTTTGAGAGATGCCTGCAGCAGGCTCCAGAGAGAATGAAATCAGCGGCGGAACCGAGAGACACGGCTATACAGTGGGAAGGAAGAACGCGGAGGGGAGGGGCTCCGTGCTCACGCCTGCTGTGTTCTTTGATAAGTAAGAGGAGGTTGAATTATCAGCTTGGAAAAGTGAGGCAGGATCTGGTTAGGGGTCTGAGAGAAAGATTTGAGTATCTGCTGTCCAAAAGGAGGAAGGACGCTGACAGAAGATAAAACTGCCAACAGCGAAGACCAACCTGAGGGTGGAGCTGCAGTGTGGAGGGCGGGAGGGAGAGACAGAGAGAAAGGAGAGAGCTGGCTGGGGATGGACTTGTTCATGGCCTCAGACGGAACATTCTTCTAGGCTAAGTAGGCTCTGACTCACACCTTTTCCTGATCCGTTTGTGACCCCAGAGCCACGTTACCCAGGAAATGTCTCTCATCTGGGGAGCCGGAGGTTACCTTTGCTTCCCTGGACAGAGAAACATATGTTGCTGGGGGCTGAGGGCCACACCTGTGCTCCCAGCTCCTGGGCAGGATGAGGCAGGAGGATCATGAGTTCAGGGTAGCCAACCTAATGAGACCCTACCTTAAAAAAACAAAAACAAAAACGAAACAACAAAAATTACCGAACACACAACATGTCTTATTGTGAATTAGTTTATTCATGTCCCTGCTTGTTTAAGGAGCGAATGGGATGACAGCCCTGAAGGCTGAGGACGAAGAAGCCACAATCAGTAAAGTGAAAGGCTAAGCTCTCTTGTTTGCGATCAATTTTGCTTGAGACTATTTACCTAGGGCTTCTACTAAGAAAAAAAAAAAAGAACTATAAAACTGCCGCCTCTGCACCTCCTGTAATGTTCCAGGAGGAAAACAGTCAAGGAGAACGGCTGTGCCATTGACTCTTTATATGAATAAAGGCTATATTTATTACTCATTTAACTTATCACATCCTGTAGCCCCCGAAAGAGTTATGCCATGCCCCACTATAAAACTCTGATGGTGAATTAGGTTGAAGGTGTGGGACTCCTTCCTCCTCCAACAGCACAGTCATTTCTGATAGATTATTTTGGTTGCAGGCCTAGCCTTTAAGGGCTGAGCCTTCTCTCTCCAGCCCTCTGATAGATCATGGTAGGATAGCTGAAGGTCACGTGATCCAGCGGTGAGGGAGTTTGTAACTTGTGATTTATGAAGAAGAGCTTGTACTTCCTCCAGCAGGGGAAACATTAACCTTCTAGAAGGAACAAAGCAGTCTCGATAATCTAAGGAGCATTGATTGTCACACGGCGTATCTGGGGGCATCGTGTAAACCCTGGAGCAATACCTAGCTAACAATTGATCTGTTTCTGAGAAATAATCAGTATTCAGACCAGGAGATCTTGATAATTGACCCTGTAGTGTCTGCTGTTGTGGTCCCATGTCAGAGGGAATTACAAGAGGAAAAGCAGAGTCTACATCACAGCAGAGAGAGAAGGAAACCACAGGCATGGACATGCAGTGCTCTACCTGGGAGGTGAACGCAGATGGGCTGGGTATTGTGAGCTGTGCACAGATGAAGACCAGCCTTGAATACATAGGGAGTTCAAGGCCTGGACTAAACCAGACTCGGTCTCAAAGAGCGGGTGGGGGAGAAGCTGACTATTCTGACCAGAGTACCTGTATACGTACACACACGCACACTCACACACACACTACGTGCACTACAGCTTTCCCGAGTCCCTTCTTATTTTCCCACCATGGGTTCCAGGGATAGGACTCAGTCTGTGAGACGTGTTCAGCAAGTCCTTTCACTGACTGAGCCATCTTGCTGGGTCCCTGCTAGTTTCTTTGCAGGGGACAGTAACATAGAGCAGAAAGACAGTTTATCTTGTGTGTAAGCTCAGTAGGGCTTAGCATAACAACACTTTATGCTCTCATAGTTCTAGGGGCCAGATAGAAGCATGAAGGTGAAGCATGCTGCACGGCCATGTTCCTCTGAAACCTCCAAAGAACTGACTGTCCTCGGACTATTCCAGCCTCGCCTCTGGTAGCCCCAGATTGCCTTTGGCTTGGGACAGTCACTCTAATTGCTGCTTCTACCGTGGTACTGTGTTCTCTGCCCCTGCAAATTGCCCGCCCTCCACTCATGTCTGTCTTCGTGTCCCAATATCTTCATTCCGAAAGGGCACCGGTCACACAGCATTTGGAACCATCTAAACCCCTTTAAACTACATCACGCTATTTCCACATGTCATTACATTCTGCAAGCTTGGGCGTTAGGACCTCAACATATCTCTTTTAAGTGAACATGGTTCAACTCATAACATTCTAGAAATGTGCAGACAAGCACTAGTCCCTTTTCCCCTCGCTGCCAGGCAGGGCATCACTTTTACTTTCTTGGGGAAAAGACACAGAAGCCAAGAGTGTCCAGACTATTTCTAGCTCTTCCTTTTCTCCAAGGGTTGGGATTTAGCGATTACCCCACCTCCCTCTTGAAGATGAGTTAGAAATAGGCTGCCCTGTTCCCAAAACATCATCCAGCGGTGGCTGTGGGGCCAATTAGCTCTTTGGAGCTACTAAAGGTCCTGCCTTAAAATGGTCTGCGGGAGTATTCTGTCTCTCCTGGGCCCACATGTGTGCCTGTGGGCGCTGATAAAGCTGGTTACCTAGACACCAGAAACTCCTTGGTGCACATGGGGCCGCCTCCGATTGGCCATGCCCTTGGGAGTTGGTCCTTTCAGGCCTGAACTTTGTTGTTGCCAGTGTTCTCACTAGCTTTAGAATAGCTGTCAGCAACTAAAGTACAACAACATGCACTTAGATTTTCCAAATTAAGATTTGGGAGAGGGGTGAGTATTTAATATTGAAAAAAATGGAGTGGTACATGAAGCAAAGATATTGTTTAAATCGCAGTGGAGGAGGCTGGAGAGACGGCTCAGTTGGTAAGGTGCTAATGAAGCAAAGATATTGCTTAAATAGCAGTGGAGGAGGCTGGAGAGACGGCTCAGTTGGTAAGGTGCTAATCATGCAAGCGTGGGTTGCTGAATTCAGACCCCCAGGACCCCTGGGAAAAATATGGCACAGCTACACATACTTGTATTCCCAGAGCTGGGGAGGCAGAGACAGGCAGATTCTTGGGTCTTGGCTGGTAAGCCAGCCTAGACTACTTGGTGAGCTCTTGGCCAGTAAGAGACCCAGTGTCAAAGAAAGTGAATGACATTCCTGAGGATGATACTTGCTGTTGTCTACTGGTTTCTAGAAGTACAATTACTCACACATATCATGCACACACACACACATACACACATACGCACACACACAATCACACACGCATGCAAGCACACATGCATGATACTGGGAAGATGGCTCAGTGTCTAAGAGCACTATCTGCTTTTGCAAAAGACCCAGGTTCAATTCTTAGCACGCATGTGATAGCTATAACCATCTATAACTCCAGTAAAGGGACCCAATGCCTCCTCTGGCTTCTGTAGACACCAGGGATGATGTATTACACAGACATTCTATTCAGGTAAAAAACCTATACTCATAAAATAAAAATAAATGAATCCACTCATAAAATAAAAATAAATGAATCTTAAAATTAAAAGAGAGAAAGGAGGGAAGAAAGAAGGAAAGAAGAAAGGAAACATTTGACTGAGCAAGCTCAACACCTTCACGTATGGAGCAAAGCTAACTATGGTTGAATATTTATATAACTGTGGGCAGGAGAATTTATCTCTAGAGTATGTATTTCTCAAGTACAAGAACGGAGAAGAATCTCCGATAAAGGAACTTTTATTCAAGAGGGAAATATTGAGAATGCAATGTAGGCCATACATACAGAGGCCTGGGGAACAAAAGTCAAGTTGAGGCTTTCCTAGGACAGAGAAATTTATGCAAGTTGTCTTAGGGATCTGGCAAACGCTGATTAGGGAACACAGCAAGGACTGTAAAGTTTAAGGTCACAGTTGGCAGTTCTCTGACAGTTAAGATAAAGCAGGCTCTAGTAGTTCCTGGAACAATCACCTGTGACCCAGGAACATTTTCCCCTGTGACCTCTTGGCTCTGCTTTTGTTGGACATAACAAGAATTATTTCCTCTGTGCACTCAGTTTCCACAATGGTAAGCACAGAGCTCTATGGTAGGTGATAGGGGAGGAGGCGCTGTCTTTCCCTCTTTGTCCTGAGAGCAGGTTAGCTAAGTTCTCCCCTACCACACATCCGTTATCCTAGATTACAAACTCTTCCAGGACATGAGCTGGTCCACAGGCACCTTTATTGCTTAGTTTTTTTGCCCATGACTTTGCGGGCAAGGTTTTAGTTAAGCAGATGAATGATAGTCTTACCGAAGAGTTGATTCATAACTTTCCTGGTATATTCAAATTCTGTTCTGAAAGTTGTAGATTTTAAGCCAGGCATTGGTGGCCCACGCCTTTAATCCCAGCGCTCAGGAGGCAGAGGCAATCGGATCTCTGTGAGTTTGAGGCCAGCCTGGTCTACAGAGCAAGTTCGAGGACAGCCTCCAAAGCAATACAGAGAAACCCTGTCTCAAAAAAACCGAAAGAAAATTAGAGGGGCCATGGTGGTGGTGGTGGTGGCACGTACCTTTAACCCAAGAATCAGGAGGCATAGGCAGGTAGATCGCTTTGAGTCTGAATATAGCATGGTCTACATAGTGAGTTCTAGACCATCCAGTGAAATCTTAGAGAGAAAGGCATACAGACAGACAGATTGACACATAGTCACACAGACAGATACAGGTATAGACAGAGACAGACACAGAGAGAGACCAAGAGACAATAGACAGACAAAAAGGCAAACAGACTACGGCTTGCTCTCTGGCCCAGTGTTCTTTGACCTGACTGGATCTTTAAGTACTTGTTCAGTAAGCTTCTGTTTCTTAATTCCCCAATTAGTCTGCTTATTGGCTCACTCAGGGAGCTGTCCATGACACCCGTGACTTGCAAGGCACTCTGTGGGACACTGAGACACAGATGAAGGGATTCACTCATGGATGAAGTAGACTGAGAACACCTTAAAGGCAGGGAGAGAGCCATTATTGCACCATCAGTACCCAACATGGTGGCTAGCACATTGAAGAGATTTAATAACTGCTTATTGGAGTTCTTGGCCATGCCTTAATAAAGCAATGATCACCTTATAGCATTAACTTTTCAAGTACATGTAATGTAGTCAAAGATTTCAGTAAGTACCAGATTTTGAGTTGCATGGTAGGGACTTCAGTATGATTTCACTAGCTAGAAAGCATCCTGTGATAACTCTTTAACATCAGAATTGCAACTGCACGACCACACTATTGCATTCCAATGCTGCCTTAAATGGCTCATCCTAACTTACAGTTCCAAAGTAGCATGTTCTCCTGTAATGCTATTGAATATTTCATTCAACCACAACTCAACCTGCATGAAGTAACTGACCTTAAGAGGATGCCATTTGTTCTGGACAGCTCTGGAAAGAGGGTAGCATGGCACAGGATGGCAATTGTTTCGAGGATGTTTATAACAATGGGTGTGTTTGTGTTCTTATTGATTTCTCGTTGCACTTTAAAAATAGAAGCCATAAATTATGCATGGCCAAAGCCACTTAGGAATTGTAAGGGAACTACACTTAAAAGAAATGGCCCAAGAACTGAAGAGTCAGCTGGCTCAGAGGGAGAATTTCGAACAATAATTCTGTGGAATGTTACCAACCATGCTCTTGGCCTTGGAGACCACTAAGAGCTGTCTCTGATGTAGCCACAGCCATCAGAAGTTGTCTGTGGGGAGAACACACAGGACTCAGCGGCCACATCCAAGACTACAGGTGAGACTATCTGAACAGCGATTTGTCCCATAGCTGCAGAAGGAAGCCATGAGGCAAACGCTGCCCTTCCACAAAGCAGTGGCAGGCACTACAGTGCCCTCACAGGTACAATTGGAATGGACTGGAACTTACATGACAGTCTCCACAGAGTCCAGACTTAAGTAACATGTGGCAATTTTATTTGAAGCAGTATACAAGGTGACTCTCTTCAACTCCACCTGACGAAATCTGACAGGAGACAGCTAGCTGGGGTCCCTCAAGGCTGTCTAGGTACTGTGAGGGCGGCATGGAGGAGAGTGAGCCAAATTCCGATTACTATTTAAAGTCTAAATGAGTCCAAGTTTCACATAAATTATTTTTCCCCAGTTGATTCAGTTTCAAGAAACTTAACATTTCACGTAAGCAGCATCTTAATCTCCTAAGGAATGGCCCCAGGAGGGTTGATTCCAGGGTTATTAGTATTTGGGAAGTATGCTATAATGGAGGAAATGATCATCTTTCTTCTAACAAACACAACTTTAATTAAAACTTTGGAGCGATCCTCTCCAATTATCTGATTTGGCAGTTTGTCTGGTGTTACAGCTTAAGTAGATTAGTATACTACTACTAAGAAGGAAAACATGCTTTCATTTTTCTATCTTATTAGCATTATCATATAAACATTCTTTGTAATCTTCCAATAAGTTGTGAAGTCCTTAAGAATGAAAACAAGTAAACACTGAGAGCAGCAAGCTGGTTTCTCAGCAAATGGAGAGTTTGTGATCTTGCTATCAAGAAGAAACTAAATCGTAAACACAACTTAACTTTGGGTATCCTCAATAGTTTGGACAAGTAATGTTCCTCCAAAGGCCAGTGTATTAAAAGTTTGGTTGCTGGTCCAGTGATGTGGTGCACACCTTTAATCCCAGCACTCTGGGAGGCAGAGGCTGGCGGGTCTCTGTGAGTTCAAGGACAGGCTAGTCTACAGAGCGAGTTCCAGGACAGCCTCCAAAGCTACAGAGAAACCCTGTCTCAAAGAAAAGCAACAACAGCAAAAAGAAGTCTGGTGAAGTACTGAATCTCTTTACACAAATTTAAACTTTTGTGTTAACACTAGGCAAATAGTAAATGCCACCTCCAGGCAGATCTCTAACAGCCACATTA
The DNA here is from genome assembly GCF_017639785.1 of Mesocricetus auratus. Lineage (NCBI taxonomy): Eukaryota > Metazoa > Chordata > Mammalia > Rodentia > Cricetidae > Mesocricetus > Mesocricetus auratus. Next base: position 26,985,694 of record NW_024429193.1, on the reverse strand, counting down.
ACATGACAAAAAATACTTTGAGACAGGTTCCTATGTAGCCCAAGTTGGTTTAGCACTTGCTGTGAAGCCAAAGATGACTTTTAACTCCTGTTCTACCTGGCTCCACCCCAGTGTGCTAGGATTACCAGTGTAAGCAACACATCTGGTTTGTGCAGTGCTGGGGGTTGAACCTGGGGCTTTGTTCATCCTAAGTAAGCATTGCGCTACACCCAACACACTAAAAATTCTTAAATATTGTCTGAAAAATGTCGTGTGTGTGTGTGTGTATGTGTGTGTGATGTGTGTACGTGTGTGTATGTGTGTGTGATGTGTAGTGTGTGTGCATATATGATGTGTGTGTGATGTGTGGTGTGTGTGTGATGTGTGTGTGTGTATGTATATGTGTGTGTGATGTGATATGTGTATGTATGTGTGTGATGTGTGTATGTGTGATGTGTGTATGTGTGGTGTTGTGTGTGTGTGTGGTGTGGTGTGTGTGTGTGTGTGTGTGTGTGTGTGTGTGTGATGTGCGAATGCCCTAACGTTCATGCAGCTCATGTGGAGATAAAGGACAACATATAGAAGCTGAGTCACTTATTTCCTTTCACCATGCGGTCTCTGGGAATCAAACTCAGATCCTTAAGCGTGGTGGCAAGTGACCTTACCCACTGAGAACCTGAAACAGTTTCTAGAAACATAGTTTGGAATCTATGACTACTTTTGGTTTAGAGAAGGCCTTATTGTGAAGTAAATGTAATATGCATACTATATTTATATGCAATTCAAATCATTATATTTTATATAAAACAAGTGATTAGGGTCACTTAGATAACAAGAGGCCTTATTTGAAGCCTCTTGTGACCTTTGACCTAGTTATCCTATGATTCTGTTGCGTATCATTCTCTTGATTTTCTTTTTGTTGTTGTTTTTGTTTTTTGAGACAGCGTTTCTCTGTGTAACATCCCTGGTTGTTCAATTCTCTTGATTTTCAAAGGCCTTGGTTACCTATCCAAAGAGACTTGAATAATTCTGCCTGAAGGAAAAGCGCAGGTACAGATGGACTCGTTTGAATATCCACGGATTTGTTGTTGCTTTCGAATTTTGGTTGCTACCCAGATTCACAAACTATCCAGTAAACATTTCCCCGGGGAAGTCACTCTTAGGAGCATTAGATAAAGCCTTGCTGCTGCCATCCCCTTCCCTAGGAGCCTCTTATCTTATACTCTAAAGATTTTGAAGATCTTGGCCATCATTCAAGAGCATGGATGACTCTTTCTATGCCCATAACCTTCCCTTTTAGGCAAACGATGTTTGGCACTGTCAGTGTTTTGCATGGTCTAAATGCTATTAAGGGCTCTTTTTAAAAGATTAAGAGAATGCAAAAACTGTAAAACCAGAACAGAGTAACACTGGGAATGCCATCTGACTTCAGAGTCCATCTTTACTTGCTCCTGAGTGCATATGCAATCCCGAGTGGGAGCCACACCTTTAGATGTGGTCCAGATAAGATCTTTACTCAGAACATCATTTTGAATAGGGGACTGCCAAGTGTGTTCTTGTGTCTATGAATAGCAGGTTCCTAGAGTTAAAATGTCACCACACATCACGAGCTAGGACTGGGCTTCAACTTGAATACACAGACATGGGCTGTGGTTTTGTGAGGTACCAAAACCAAGGTAGTAAGCACCCCCCAAGAGCCAGGAAAGAGTATTTAGCATTGGTGGTTGCCTGTCCTGCATATTCAGGCATTTTCAGGTTGCCAGTCCCAAAGGGTTTGAAGCGGTGCTCATAGCTCAGGTTATATAACCAGGAGAACTGACCTGGAGGAGAAGAGCCCTGAGTTGATTAGTGTTGAGAACATTCCAGGAAACTTAATGGACCAGTTGTGACAGGATTAGTTCTCTCTCTCTCTCTCTCTCTCTCTCTCTCTCTCTCTCTCTCTCTCTCTCTCTCTCTCTCTCTCTCTCTCCCTCCCTCTCCCTCTCCCTCTCCCTCTCTCTCTCCCTCTCTCTCTTTTTCTCTTTCTCTTTCCTCCTTCTCTCTCTTCTTTTCTTTCTTATATTCACGTGTGTGTGTGTGTGTGTGTGTGTATGTGTGTGTGCACGTGTGATTTCATTTATTTTTTTACATGGGGTTCTGAGATAGCCCTGGATTGCCTGGAACTCACTATGTGGACTAGGCTGGCTTTGAACTCCACAGAGGTCTACTTACCTCTGCCTCCAGCCAGTACTGGGATTAAAGGTGTGCACCACCATGCCTGGGTCCATGCTAGTTGTTTGTGACCATGACTAGGACTGTCACTAAAGCTCACTGTTGAGGCAGTCTAGCTGGTCATCAGGCTCCTGTCTTCTTAGACCTTCCCCTGGACTGTGATTGCAGACACCTGTGGCCATGCCTGGTTTTGATGTGAGTGCAGAGGATTGAACTCAGGACCTTTGGTTTTCATAGCCAGTGCTTCCTACCTACTGAGCTCTCTCCCCAGCCTAGGTGTGTTCTGTTCTGTTCTTTTTTGTTTTCTGTTTTTGGTTTTTTGAGACAGGGTTTCTCTGTGGCTTTGGAGGCTGTCCTGGAACTAGCTTTTGTAGACCAGATGGTCTCGAACTGTGTGTTCTTTATATGAGACAGTAGCAGTGTGTGCTCACCAACATCGAGTCTCCCTTCACGTCTACATTTATTCTTTCACTCAGTCAGCAAACAGTTTGATGGAGAAGGTGAAGCTAAGTATTGGGCATGAAATGCTAAGCATAGTGGACATGGTTCTTGTCCTCACAGAGCATACAGCTCTATAGAAAACAGATTTTTTTCTATTAAACTAAGTATACATAATACTTACCGTCTGACAGTTACAATGTTCTAAGGCATTTGTAAATATTGTTATTGATATTTATAGTCTATGTGGAGGGTATCATTGTCACTCTATCGATGAAGAAACTGAGCTATAGAGAAAGTGTGGCTGGGTTCATTCATCTGTTCCATCCTGTGCCAAGGTCTGAAGTCTACGTGTTTGGCAGCAAGATCCTGCTCGTAAGTATTTGTTTATACACTGAGCAAGTGTTCTGTAGGAAAGTATAGGCTGTCATAACAGCATCCGATCTAATTTAAGGAGAAGAAATTCAATTAGGCCTCAAATGAAATACACGTCGCAGCCATTAGTGTCAAATGTTCCAAGTCGTTCAAGTGATTGGAAATAAAAACGGAACGTTTAAAGGGGGGGACAAAGGCCAGCGAGACGGTTCAGCAGGTGAAGCTGCTTGCTGCCAAGGCTGATGGCCTGAGTTTGATTCCCAGAGCCTGCATAGCAGAAGAGAACCGACTCCCAAGAAACTTCTCTACATGTGAACGTGTATGTTTGAGCACACGCATACACACACACACACACACACACACACACACACACACACAAATAAATGTGATAAAATTTATTACAAATTGAAAAAGAAGAGAAAAAAGATGCAGGTGTGGTGGTGCACTCCTGTAGTCCCAGTACTTGAGACGATAAGTCAAGAGGACTGTCAGCCTGTGATATCTAGGAAAAAAATAAAAAGGAAGCATGGTACAGAGCACTGAATCATTGTGGCAATTCGAAGGCCAGCAGTGGGTGTGGTCAGAGCAGAGACACTACAAGCAGAAGGGGCGTGGCCACCATCAGTTCAGCACTGATTGCTCCAACGCTGTTCAGGGATAGACAGACAACATTCCTTCTTTTGGAAACTTCCCTCAGAAAAATTGGGAAGGACCCAGCATGGGCTGGGACAGTGTGTGCTTCATGAACGCAGCTGGCTCCTCGCTAGTGGACGTGTTTGAACAGACAGACCTTGAGATTTCTTCCAGCGCTAAGGAGCTACCATTTTCGTCTGCAGTGGGTTTCTGAGTTTCCAAATTCTGAGCTTCTGATGCTATAGCGGATTTGGTTCTGATGAAGTTTCTCTCTACAGTGTCAAAATGGCTTGATCTGGAAATTTATAATGGACCCAAGTTTTTCCAGACTAACATGGACTCTTTTTTAACCTTGACAAATCCTATTTGCACAAAGCTAATATGTTACTCTAACACAGGATTCTCTACCCTTTATTAAAACTTGCCACATTCATTGTTGCTATTAACGTCTATCATTTTGACAATCAAATGTAATCCAAGAAGTTGAGCTCTGTGAAAGCGCCCTCTTGTGGTTTGGGTCTCCAGGCCATCCCCACACAACTCTAGTTCTTCCAACGTTTAAATCTACGGGGAATTTCACTTTGGAGATATTCCTTTTCATAGTCAAAATACATATTAGAGTAGGAAAATGCCACACTCAGTTTTCATCTGAGGAGGCTGGAGATCTCGTCAGCATTGTGACTTCTGTTGTCTGAAGTTCCCTACCATCCATTCTCCTGCGGCCTCTTTCTTCTGTCCCAAAGCACTGGCCTAAGTGCGTTCCATAGACTTATCGGGTTCAGAGAAAGAGTTCATATATTGGTTTCTTTCTTTCTTTCTTTCTTTCTTTCTTTCTTTCTTTCTTTCTTTCTTTCTTTCTTTCTTCCTTCCTTCCTTTCTTTCTTGGTTTTTCGAACAGGGCTTCTCTGTATTGTTTGGAGGCTATCCTGGAACTCACTCTGTAGACCAGGCTGGCCTCCAACTCACAGAGCTCCTCCTGCCTCTGCCTCCCTAGTGCTGGAATTAAAGGCTTGTGCCACCAACTTCCAGTTGATTTTTTTTCAAATTAAGCTTGGTGATTGTAATGAGTTTACTTGCTTCATCAGAAATACTTGCTATTATATATTCCTATCCTAGTAAAAATGAGGAAAATCTTTCTTTAAAAATTATTACTTTTAGCCAGGCTTTGGTGGTGCCGTCTTCAATGTTCAAATATTTGTGTGTGCTTGGAGCCCAGCACAGCATCTAACCAGTCCAGGACTTGAGCATATATTGGTTGGTGCTCCAGCAGCTGGTTCCTTTGACTTCAGGTCTATCAAGGATTCATTTAGAAAGCATGGGCTTGTGGACCTTGGCCATGGCTACATATTAAAGTCACCTTGCTAGATTAAAAATACAGACAAAGGCAGCCAGGCGGTGGTGGTGCACGCCTTTAATCCCAGCACTTGGGAGGCAGAGGCAGGCGGTTCTCTGTGAGGTCGAGGCCGGGCTGGACCGACAGCCTCCAAAACAATACAGAGAAACCCTGTCTCGTAAAAACAAAACAAAACAAAAATACAGACAAAGAACAGTCAAATTGGGATCTCAGGCCCAGGGCCCAGGAGCCAACGCCTCGAACCATTGACATAGGCAAAACTGCTTGGAAATTTATTTTAATGTTTGTCTTACAACTGCTAAGAACCTAGGATTGATACAGGAACGAAGGAAGACATTCCCAAGTGCATGGACTGCAAAATAAAGTAACCCTTCCCGCTCTCTTCTTTCCTCCACTTTGACTACATGGGACGATTTAACTTCAGAAAGAAAGGCAGTGTGACCAAGGAGGCTGCAGCCTGCTGACTTAGCCTTTGTTCCTTCCCTGGAGCCCTTTGGTCTGGAGCAGCAATTACCTCAGAACGGTAGCTGACAAGTCAGTACTGAGCAAGGTCAGCCAGGGGGCCTATCTTTCACATGCCCTCCGTACACAAACAGTGGCTTGTGGACATGGAAAACTCAATGAGAGAGTAGAGTTCAAATGTGAGCTATTTAAAGCCCAAGGAGGTTTTGTCCTTCAAAGGCAAAGCTACATTAAATTAAGGACCTAAATCACAGTGTTCTGTGTGATGTTTTCAAAACATCTTATTTTTGTAGCTGGTTTGGAGGATAGTGGTACCTACAATTATAGACAAGGCCTTCTGATCTTTATTTCCCATAATTTTAACCTGTTTTTATAAGCCAGGGGTAGAAGCCACCAGAATTAAAGGACTTTTTGTGTTCTTTTGTAGTAAAACACTAGTATCTATTCCACAGTAAACAAAATACATACATGCTTGCATATACCCAAAGACAGTATCTGTTGCAAGGCAGATAAATGGATAATTAGGATCTCAGGTAGAAAGTTGGAAAACTAAATGAAGAGTTTTAATAGTATGAACTATAATAGTATTAAGAACTATTAATTACTTTACTGTCATATTATTACAGAGCAGTAAGAATTGTTACTTTATTATTACATTGTGAATTACAGTAGTATTAATAACTATTAATTACTACTATTGTACTATGAAACTATTAGGCTGGGAACGGTGGCACATGTCTCCAATCCCAGTACCTAGGTCAGAGGCAGGCCAATCTCTGTGAATTTGAGGCCATCCTGGTTGACATAGTAGGTTCCAGGCCAGCCAAGGCTACACAGAGAATCTTTGTCTTAAGATGATAATGACAGCAAAGAATTAGTGAAATGATTTATTGCTACTACCACTAATACGTTAAATACCGATGTTCTACTTACCTGTGCTGTCTAATGGAGGCTCACAACCATCCCATTCAACTAGAATTATTGCAACCCCTCCTTTACGGGGGTGACTAAGGCCTGGAGAAGTTTAAGGATGCAGCCGGGAGTGCAGCCTTGGAAAGCGTTGGAAGTGGTATCTAAATGCAGGGACTTTGGTTCCGGAACCTGCATACGCCCCTCTCCATTCCCCAGCTGTTCTGTACAACAGAGAAGTTTTTGGGCTACAGAGAAGAAACCAGATTAAATATCTTGTTTGGTTTGGGTGATAAAAATAGTTTTCTGTCTTTCATATAAATGTAATTTGGGGTGTATTTTCATTCCGATTGTGTTCTTATGGATAGTTTTTCCAAGGATTTGTTCCTATTTGTTTTTTCATGTCTGGGATTCAGTTCTGCTTGCTTTGTACTCTAGATTTTGATTACAGGACAGGAAGGTGCCTTGGCTGCAAACTAGATTGATCAAAAACTCTTCCAAATGAATGGCTTTCAAATGGGTTTGGCAAAGGATCTGTGACTAGTGAAGATAAATCTTATGTCTAAGTCCTCGTAGAGTGTTCCCTCAGGAAAAGTGGTTAATATTGCACAACTGGCATTTCCCATGGCCATTTTTTTAGATAGATAAAGGAATCTTTCTGCTTGGGAACAGATATGCTATCTATATGCAAAGCCCACTCCAAACATCCATGTTACAGACTATAAAGTTGGTTACTTCGGTTTCTCTACATGTTGGTATGTTTGTGTGTGTGTGTGTGTGTGTGTGTGTGTGTGTGTGTGTGTGTGAGTGTCATGTGTACCATGCCATAAATTTAACTGTGAGAAAAATGCATCTAATTTGTGCATCAATATTGTGCAAGCTTTGGGAATATGAGTGAGGGAGATCTAACCTCTCCTATAACAGCAACTTAATATTCTGTGTTTGGAAGACTTACTTGTAAATTTGAAAAGTAAACAAAGAGTTATCATACTGTGACTGTAGTACCCAAAACAGCTTGGGTACACTGCTGCCATGGCATGTAAAATAAAAACCAGCTAAAAAAGTAGGCTTGGGTTTCAGTTTACTGGCAGGCAGCACCAGATTCCAGGAAAATCCATGAGCTGACACTACCCAGAGAGGGCCAGCATCTAAGGGGAAGTAACTGCCATTCCAAACATCCCAATCTTTAGATAAGATTAGATAGGATCACCAGATGTCCTGGAGTCCAGCACACACGTATTCCCCTTTCAGCAAGACACCCCTAGACAAATGTCAACCAATCAGTGTCTTGAACCCTGGAAGTCCCCTCACCCCCCCGATCTCTACTATGATAAAACCCTACCCTGCCCAGGCTGGGTACCTTTTGTTTTTAACTGCTGCTTTGGAGTCCAATCTCAAGCTTGAATAAAGGTTTTTTGCTTTTGCATATAGATTCAGTCTCCTTAGTGTTTTTTTGGGGGGGGGTCCTTCTATCTGGACGTAACAGTGACATTAACAGCAATGAAAATGATTATGAAGTTACTGTTTATTTGAAACTATGAGCCAGGACTTCTGCTAACAAAGCTACAGGGAAAAAATGAGATTTACTAAAAGACAATTAGTGCTACAAGGAGGTCAGTGACATAGTAACACTTTTTTTAGTGTCTGAAAACCCCAGTGCAAAGGGGTCTTCAGTGTAAAGGGAAGCGTCGGGGTGGGATGATCAACCCAAAACACTTGCTGAGCCATTCTCGCCTGGAATTCCCAAGTCATGCTGTCCCTCTCACTAAGGAAGCCAATGCCTTGGTAATATAGTGTTAGACAAATATTGCTGTGAATGAACTTGAGTAGACCTTAAGAATTTATAAACCTTCCTTATCAAATATACTATATTTATCAAGCATATGCTGCTTATCTATTTTTTTTTTAGCAGCTTGGTGTTAACTCATACGAGAGTAGGCAGAGTTATCAGGCTATATGTTTCCACAGTGTCAGGGATTTTTCCCAAGGAATTCTTTTTGTTTAAGGAGACTGCCATTTTGTACATTTTCACCCTTCAAAGCCGGCACTAAATTTCCCAAAGGTAAAGGCACGAGAGAACTCCCATAACAGGTAGTGGTAAACATTCAAAATGAAAGTAAAGGGTGCTGGAGGATGGCGATCCACAGTGTGGAAATGCTAGAACTTCGCCACGCAGCCGTGGTTGTCACGTGCTCCACAGCACCGCGCCTCTCTGCGCCTGTCGGTGTATCTCCAACCGTAGGGGCAGGGGTTTAGCCCCATCTTACTTGTTGTATGGAGAGTTGCTGACCTTTTCAGTTTATTCGGATTTTTTTTATTCTTTTCTTTTTAAAAATTGTGGTGAGGACAGAGTAGCAACTACTAAACTCCTTCTATCCTGGACCAGAATCCCAGATCTCCCCATTAACTTTCATTCTTCCACAGGGTATAAGACTTATTGATGGGTGTGTTTAAGGAGCTCTGTGATCTTTTAATCCTTTGTTTTTTCTTGTAGTTCCTCAGAGTGCTCTTGTAGTTATAAGCATTGTCAAATAGATGTGTTGTAAGATCCAAAATTACAATTTTAAGTATTAAATGCTATGCCTAAGAGATCCATTAAACAAAAATGCCTCTGATCTCCAAGCTTCTTGGCCAAGGACAGATAGTTCCTGAACTGCTGGAGGTTATGGTTTATGGGAGATAACAGGCCACTTGTTTTTACTCCCCTTATCAAGTCTGTTTGACCCAACTGGGCTGACTGTACTAGATCCCATGTGGGTGGGAGGTTTATGGACAGGAAATACATCAGGACGTATGCTTGCTCCTGATTGGATGTAGGCTGTAGGTACATCAGTATGACTTAAGCCTCTGCAAACCATGACTGAGGGCCATTTTTCTGGAAATTCAAAGATGGACCTGGCCAGAGAGTCTATCCACCTGACCAGTATCTATTTAAAGCTTGCTTCAAATTTAAATTGTTGTAGTGGTCTTATTCTTAACCAGTGGGATTAACAATATCATCCTGTTACTCTTAATTCTGGGTGTGCTAATAAACTGCTACCATGATGTATTAAACTCAGTTCCAGCATCTGCCAGTTAGAATTATGTTAGTGTAGATATTTACTTGCGGAGACACACTCATATTCAAATTAAGCACACACTTCACATCATAGGCTATATATTCTTTTGAGTCATTGGAACTTCATCTTCTTATTTCTGTGGACACTGAGTTCAATCTAAAACAATATTTATCCAGTAAGGTTATTAGTAACTGGGAATGAAAGACATTTGGCTATTAGTTGTTTTCAACCAATAAGGACCTTTGCATTATACTAGTAAGAGAGCAAAAATAGCTACTTGCAATTTTCAAAGTGCATTTAAAATAGAAAGCAGGCTTATACACCTTATTTAAGCTGCATTATCTTTTTTTTTAAGTTGTCTAAATAGTCAATACTAGAAAAACTCAAATTGCACCGAGAGAGTATCCATTATAGAATGCATTCCCATTCTCTCTTAGTCATTTCATTGCCTGGTTATCATTTCTGTCATGTGTATTTCCAGAAATATTCTGTGAACATCGTATTTTCACAGATGGTAAGTATGATGGTCACACACTATAACATCTATGCTAGACAGTATCTTAGAGAATCTACCCAAGTCATCTCATATAATCATCAAGCCAGATTTGTACAATGTCCTTGATCACAAATCCCTTTAAAATAAAGGAATCTAGTTACTATCTGAACTAGCTGGTTTAAAAGAGCCAAGATTTTATTCTAGGCAACTCAGCTTCAAAGCACAGACTTTTAATCATTACAGTATTGCCATAAAATAATGTACATGTAATTTTGTATCTTTCATTGTTCATTGTTTTGTTTTGGAAATTGTTTTATAAATGCATAGAAATAATTCATTATTTTTGGCTGCTGAACATTATTCCATTATAGTCTTCTCCCAACAGGGACCCCCTGTTTTCCTCCAAGGGACATTAGGCAATGACAGAAGATATAGTTTGGTTGTCGTTGGGATAGAGAGATGCTTCTGGCATCTAGGGCACAGAATTCAGAGGCATAACCTTATAACAAAGCATTATTCAGCTCTCAATATCAAGAGTTTAATATTGGGAAATCTTACGATATGCTTCCATTTAAGCTATTTCATACTTTTCTCAAAATTTTAGCTAGGAATTTGATTGTGTCTTTTTTGCATTCTAATTTCTATAAAGTAATATAATATAAAAAACCACAAATTCTAAACTTGAGAGGTCAAGATGACAATGCGGATTCCTAGAAACTTCTTTCTTTCTGTAAATCCTTTAGAATCTGAGAGGGGCAAATCTGGAAAAGTCTAGAATTTTACTGCTCTTTTCATCCCTCCTTGCACTGTGTGACAACACACAATTCCTATTTGGCTAAGGAACATACTGAATCCAGAATGCATTCAACCTCAGAGAACACTGAGCTGGGCTGCTGAGTCTCCTGATGATCTGGAGCTGTAGAGTGGGTGTCTTTGGAGATGAGTAACAATTCCCTGAAGGGTTTTACTTATAACACTTATGCTTTCTCTGTTAAAAAATAACAATAGAAACATAGTTGTGACCAGTCAGGCAATACTGAAGCACAGTGAAATTTTCTCCCTGCCTACCTTTACACTGTTCCCTAAGGATAACCACTACCAAGAGTTTACTATGGAGCACAGGTTGTAGCCCAGTTAGTACAGGGTTTGTTAAGCATGCATGAGGCCTCAGATTCAATCCCCAGCACTGTATAAACTAAGTGTAAGTGCCACATAGGAGTAATCTCCACACTTGGGAGGTAGAGCCAGGAGGACCAGACGTTCAAGATTATCCTTGACTGGAGAGTGAGTTTGAGGCCAGTCTGGAATACATGAGACTCTGTCAAAAGAAAAAAAAAGGAGTTTATATATTTTAAAGTAAGCTATAGGAACATTGTTTAAACAAGGTGGGTGTTAGGGAAGTCCTGTTATTTGCCTGTGCATTTGTCAATAAAGTACTGTCTGGCCAGTAGAAAACCTAGATAGGAGGGACTAGGAGTCGAGGAGGATTCTGGGAGGAGAAACACAAGAGAGTCAACATGTAACCGCCATGGGGGTAGGAGCCCAGAACTATTCTCTGGTAAGAGACATACTTAGATTAACAATTATGGGGTAATTACTTAAAGCAGAGCTAGCCAGTAAGAGACAAGCAAGGCCAACAGCTTCATAATGAATATAGCCTCTTGTGTGTTTATTTGGGATTGAAGCGGCTCTGGAACCAGGCTGGCAGGAAGGCTCTTCTCAAGGAAAAAAGCTTCTCTTAACAGGTGGGCACATGCTGTGTGTCACGTTCATTTTTTTCTTTCATGCCAAAATGGATTCACTTACTCCATGGTGGAAAATGATTCTGCCAGGAAAGTTTTTTTTTTTCTTTTGGTTTCTTCAAGACAGGGTTTCTCTGTATTGTTTTGGAGGCTGTCCCGGAACTTTCTCTGTAGACCAGGCTGGCCTTGAACTCACAGAGATCCACCTGCCTGCCTCTGCCCCCTGAGTGCTGGGACTAAAGGCATGCACCACCAACACCCGGCTGGAGGCATTTTCTTAATTGAGGTTCCCTTCTCTCAGATGAGTTTGGCTTGTGTCAAGTTGACATAAAACTAACCAGTACAATAATATATACAAAAAGCTGCCTTTAATCCCAGCACTCAGGAGGCAGAGGCAGGCGGATCTCTGTGGGTTTGAGACCTGCCTGGTCTACAAAGCTACACAGAGCTTCTCCTCCTCCTCCTCCTCCTCCTCTCATCCTCTTCCTCCTCCTTATTCTTTGAGACAGAGTTTCTTTGCAGCTTTGGAGGTTGTTTTGGAACTCACTCTGTAGACCAGGTTGGCCTTGAACTCACAGAGATCCACCTGCCTCTGCCTACTGAGTGCTGGGATTAAAGGCAAGCGACACCAATGCCCGGATGCTGCTTCTTTATGTACTTTGCCTGACGATGTTCAGACCTACTTCGGGCTGCAGGCAGGGATGGGGCCAAGTGACCATGGGCTGAATCCTCTACAACGGGACTCACAATAAATAACTTTATTCAATTATTTATCTCAGGTATTTTGTCAAAGCAATAAAAAGCAAATTAACAGAATTATCTCAGACATCCCTACTTTGGGGGAAATTTAAGAATCTGTTATAGAAGCATAACTAATGCTTATGATTTGATTGGAATTATATGTCAATTATTTTGAGAGAATTGTATAATTAAGCCTCCATTGCTATGGACAAAGCACATCTACATATGAGCATCTTGCAGTATAGTTTTACTGTTTGTCTTAATTAGTTTATTAGAATTACTTCAGATATTTTATTTCTGCGCTATTTACATGACATCCCTATTTAAATTCTATCATTACATCAGAGAAATGTGTACTGAGTGCCTATTTCATTTTTTGAACTTTTCATATCAACTTTATGGGAGACATGAGTCTATGACTTGAGGTTAGGAATTTATATAATCTATCATCTCCCTTTAACAATAACATCCTTGTAGGGCATGGTGGCACATACCTTTAATCTCAAAGGCAGTCCTGGTTTACACAGAGAGAGACTGTCTCCAAAAACAACAAAAAAGTCCATTTTCTTTCCAAACTTTTGCCTTTGGTTTACCTTTTGTCTTTAAAAGCAAGTCTCATAGCTTGAAATCACTTTTCCCCCCACTTATCCAAAGTCATCGTGGTCCGAAGTATAGCTTGGCGCCATCTAGTGGTAGCCGCTCTCTAAATGAATTTCAGGGAAGTATTTGGGAATTTCTTGGTAATAACACAATTTTGTTGGTTCAGTTTGGGAAAGCTGGGTGTAGATATTGGGGTTTGTGGTAGACATGGAAAACATCTACTCTGTGTCAGAATTAATGATATCCTGGGTATACTTAGCAAGGTTTTACTGTATGTACCTGTATCCTCTGCCCCCCACTCCCAATATAATTTAAGCTTTAAATAGTTGAGGATTTTTATCATTCAATCCACAGCTATACCACCAATAATAACGATTCCTTGCAGGGAGACATTCAGATATTGAAGGAAGTGAGTGAATAGATAACTGAAATTTTGTTTATATGGTACATTTGCCAATTTCTCCTGAAAGTCTATCAGCCAACGACTTTACAGTTTTGGACACTTTCATCAAGTGGATACAAGATTAAAAGCTTCACTTCTTCTTTCATTGTGTTTTGCTTGAATCAGGAGCTCATGTATCTCAGGTCGGCCTCCAACTCTCTACGTAGCCAAGGATGGCCTTGAACTTGTGGTCTTACAGACTCCACCTCCTCGGTGCTGGGATTATAGACATGCACCACCACATCAAATTTATAAAGCTTCTCGATGAACTCAGACTCCCTTCATAAGGTTTTGGGGTAGTCTGTTTTCGTTTGGGGTCATAACAATTATTTAAATACTGATATGAATCAAGATTTCTTCTGGATAGTATCTATTAAGACCCTGGAAACTTGCTCTGTGGTATAACAATACTGAGAGGTGGGAAATGCTTTTTGAGGTGGAGCTTTGTGGGCGGTGACTGGATGACAGGACACCTGCTTTGGAAGGGACTCATGTTCACCTCTAGGTACAGAGCTCTCAGGACAGGTTAGTCCTTGAGAATGAATTCTTATAAGTAGCAAGCCTGACTCCTCATGGGCCTCTGCCTTCTCCTTGAATGGTTGCTTCCTTTTCCTGTCCTCAGTGCCTTTAAAAGCTCCCATCCAGCACATGTTGCTATGAGTCATGGGGTCCTCATCAGAAGCCACTGTGCCTTGGACCTTCAAAGCTACAAGCCAAAATACCTTCTTTAGGGGTGTTTTATTATACCAGTACAAGGCAGGCTAAGATTTCAGATACGATATAACTGTTTTACAGAAACACCAGAAAGTCTGATAAAGGTCTTCAGGTCAATTTCTGGTTTGGCATATTTGTCTAAGGACTCCATATGACTTCTCATATTGAAAACTCTTTGCTTTGACTATTATAAATATATTTTATTTGATTTCATGCTTACTATGGATTAAATGCCAGCTGGCAGTTTAATTTCCTAAGAAAAATAGAAGACTCACAGAACAGTGACTTTATTAGTTTGTTTATATATGGTGTCTTACTATCTAGTCTAGGCTAGCCTTGCTCTGATGTCCTACTGTCTCAACCTCTGGAGGGCTGGAATTAAAGATGTATGTGCTTAAAATAATTATGTTTCAAAGAATCATTCCATTTTATTTTCTAGTATCTATGTCCAAATTATCATCATATACATATATTGAATAAGGAAAAGCATGTCTTTTTATTTTGCATATCATATGATTTCACTTTTGCACTCTGTGATTTTAAATAAGAAAGCCTAGCTAATTCAAAGAAATAAATATACTTAAAGTACCATGAATTAAATTTATTTTTAAAAAGTGAGAAAATATTTAAATATGAAAATTAATGCTAATTCAAGATATAAAGAGAATTTACTTTTAAGAATGAAACATCATAGAGTTCCTTTGTAGACCAAACATACAATTTTTTCCTAGATTTGGTGACTTATACTTGTAGTGCATGCACTTGGGAGTCTGAGGTAGGACAACTGTTGTGAGTTCAAGGATAATATTGGTTATACAGTGAGTTCTAGACTAGCCTGTGCTACATAAAGAGAGAAGAACCTTGTCTCAAAAAATATTTGATTTTTTCAGACAACGTAAAAAATCTGAACATCCTAAATAATCATACATTTTTTGTTCCACTAGAATCAAAACAAAAACAATCCATCCCCATAACAAACCTAAACAGAATAAACTTTTGTCACTATCAGTCCCAGCAAAGAGCATAGTGTACAGACATTGCCATCTAGTGTCCAACTTTAGAATTTATTTGTAAAACCTGTAATCTAAACTGATTATCTCAAAACGTAGATAGAATCTTGACTGAAAATTGAAGTCAGAACCAGAAACTCTTCTCCATGTCTTTTCCTCCTCCCTTCTCATCCCTTTCCTCCTCCCTTCTCATCCCTTTCCTCCTCCCTTCTCCATCCCTTTCCTCCTCTCTTCTCCATCCTTTCCTCCTCTCTTCTCCATCCTTTTCCTCCTCTCTTCTCCATCCCCTCCCTACTCCTCTCTTCCCCATCCCCTCTCCTCTCTTCCTCCATTCCTTCTCCTCTCCTCTCTCTTCCCCTCCTTTATCTACTCCTTACACACCATGCTCCCTTCATTTCCCTTTCTAACCTGTCTTCTCTTGCCTTCCTGGACACAGGGCGTCAGTATGTAGACCAGACTGGCCTGAAGCTGTGATATCCCTGCCATATTCATACTAATGCTGGGATTATAGGCATGCACCACTAAGCTTAGCATTTAAGCCATTAAGGTAATTGAGCAATGTCTTAAAAATTGAGGAAAGGAAATAGCAGGTTACTAAAGTTGTTTATTTCTAATATGTAGGAGAACATAGAGGAAATGCCAAGCAGCCAGAATACATGAAAATGGACAAACAACACCAGGAGTCAATCTTTTATGTTTAATCTTTGTGTGTGTTGTATGCATATGTTTGTGTGTGTATGTGGGTATGTGTGCATGCTGGTATACATGTATGGATGTACAATGTGTGTGTGGAGGACAGAGGTTGATGTCAGTATCTTCCTTAGTTATTGTCCACCTTATCTTTTGAGACAGGGTCTCTTCGTGAACTTGGAGCTCATTGTTGCTGGCCATCAAGCTCCAGGATTCCTGCTGTCTCTGCCCCGGCTCCCAACAATGAGGTTACAGATTTATGGAGCTGCACTCAACTTCTAAATGGGTACTGGGGATCTGAACTCAGGTCTTCATGGTTTGTGGAAAACACTTTACTGACATCCATTTCCGCAGCTCCAAGAGTCAAATCTTTAAAATGATGCAAAACATAGTAGCTTTAATCATTTAAGGGTTTTGTGTGAGGGGGGGAAACTCTACATTAGGTATTCATCACTTTTATGAAATTTATTTGTTTTGACCTCTAACTACCATTTGTTGAAGATTTGGTGAGCTTACACATGAAGGTGTGTGCGTCCCTTGGCAGCCAGCAATGAGCATGACCATGACATTGCTACTGATCACAAGGAGGAGGAATTCACCCTTGCTACTGAAGCAGCGGATGCTCGCCCTTTGCTGAGGAGAGCTCGCTGCAGGAGCATTTCCACGCATAGTGAGATTTCTGAGAGCAAAGCCTGTGCTTGCTTCCATAGAGAAGGCAGGTCACAGAGAAAGGAACAACTGGCAGGTGTTCTCCGGATCCTCAGTATAAAAGTAATAGTCGATAAAACAAAAAAGTGATAGTAATGTAATTTGATAAAACTTACTTGGATGATTGTCTAAACCTTTACCATTGGTACATATACAAAGATTAATGTATCTTCAAAGTGTCTTTTCCTTTACTTTAACTTTAAACTTT
Organism: Mesocricetus auratus; assembly: GCF_017639785.1. Lineage (NCBI taxonomy): Eukaryota > Metazoa > Chordata > Mammalia > Rodentia > Cricetidae > Mesocricetus > Mesocricetus auratus. The sequence continues at coordinate 26,968,923 of NW_024429193.1, read as the reverse complement.
GGAACAAAAGCTGAGCATGTCTGTCACCTTTAATCTTTTGTGAATGAATTCTATTACCTTGAGCTAAGGAGGCCCAAACTGTGTCTAACATCTTTCCTTTTTTCAAGGTAGGTGTGTGTGTGTGTGTGTGTGTGTGTGCATATGTAAGTTCACATGTGCTTGCACATGTAATTTTGGTGTCCACAGAGTCCAGAGGCTGGTGGTACAGGAACTTGTGAGAAGCCTGAAGTGCATGCCAGGAATCAAACTCTGGTCACTTGGAAAAACAGTATGCAATCTTACCAACTTGTTGGTTTTGATTTCCATGTAGTTCACACACAAGGTCCAGAGGCCCCTGACCCAAATGCCTCCTCTTTGAGGACTAGCTTTGAGACCAGAAGGTGGCATGCAATTGTCTAAAGGAAAGAAGCAACCACATCAAGGACCAGCATGACACCATTATCCTAAGTTTATTAATCGTGTTACACCTAAGGATGCAGTAATTACATGTATACCTTTGTAGTGACCAACAGCTGTGTAATTGGATGTAAGACCTGCTCAACAAGTAGGAAATCATGCCTGATACTGGAAAATTTACCCACTAGCCAGGGATAGTGGCGTCATAAATCTTGGAGAAGAACCTATAACCACCACTTCACTAACCCAGCGTAATCATTAGCTACATTCTGTTTGTCCTTATACCTGCAGATGAATGTAGTCCTCACCCCTCATCAAGGAAACTTCTTGACAGACCAAGACAATTACAGAAAATTACAGCCAATCATATTGCAAAGTTATGGAACTCTGTCCCAGTGGATACATCTATACAGAGAGCCATGTAGTTAGCGTGGTCTAGCTGCCTTGAGAGGCACGTGTCATAGGTTTTACAGGTTAGAGTCCATGGCTCCTGGGACACAGTGTGCCTTCCAGTTCCTGAGAGACTGATGCACTTCCCCAGGCAGTGAAGCTTTCAGGCCGCTTTGTGGTACTCTGAGTGTTCCTGCCAAGGAAGCACGAACGCTTGACAGGACAATTGGTCTTAGACATTCGTCTTGTGTATCCTGTATGACTTGCAAACTTCACTGTATTCTGGCAACTGCAACTGTATTGATCCTGATTGCTCTCAATAAGATTGTCACAGTCTCAATTGTGTTGTGCCCTCTCCAACCAGCTGGATTTTAATTATTTGAAGCCTTATCTGATGAGTAGGTCCGGTAAGTAGGTGGGGCACTTACACAACTCCTGCACCTTATCGATCAGGGATCACTCTAGAAGAGGATGAGGAAAGACTATAGGAGCCAGAGGACTGGGAAGAATGAACAAAGACTATAGGAGCCAGAGGACCAGGGAGTTTGCTGTGAGATTGTGTCTTCTAGATATTTTGTGTCAGAAGCTGTAAAGTCTCATTAATATGATTGCTTAAACATGAGCTGAACAAGAACAACATCAATAGTCAAGCTAATGTGGACAGGGGAAAGTTTAGGAGACCTTAACCCTACACAAAGAGACAACCAAGGAACACTGAGATGGGTAGGAATAGTCTCTCCCTTGGGGGGGAAAAAAGGCAGGTGGATCTCTGAGTTCGAGCCCAGCCTGGTCTACAGAGCAAGTTCCAGGACAGGCTCCAAAGTCATACAGAGAAGCCTGTCTTGAAAAACGAAAAAAAGTCTCTCCCAGTGAAGAGTACACCAACTGGATAAGTAACCCCGAATGATCAGCCCTGAAAACATACACACAGTATTGCTCGGACTGAGCAGGTTGCGTTTATGTGTTTTGGAACATGAACATGAACACACATACACATAATAACAATTAATGAACAAAGAGGCCAGGAATTTGAGAGATAGCTAGGAGGGATAATGGAAGAGTTTGGAGGGAGGAAAGGAGAAGGGGGAAATGATGTAAGTATATTATAACCTCAACAAATAAAACAAATGCTTAAAAACAAAGCGAAGCCCTGAAAAACCGGTTTCTTTTTGGTATTTTAAATTATGTGTATATGTGCATATACATATTTATATATGTGTTTGTGCCATAAGAGGGCACCGTGTCCTCTGGAGGAGTTAGCTACAGGTGATTGTTAGCTGCCTCATGTGGACATTAAAATTGAGGCCTCTGGAAGAGCAGCAAGGACTATTAACTACAGAACCATCTCTCCAGGTCAGCGATGATTTATTATGTTCCCAGATCCTATCTAGATCATTACCTTACCTTTTTTTCTTTTTTCTTTTGTCTGTTTTTTGGTCTTGTCTTCTTAGCCTTCTCCTGAATGGGTTAGCTTGGATTTTTTGTTTTTGTTTTTGTTTTGATGGCCTTGAGAATTCTGAGGACTATTTCCTAGGGATTTTGTAGCATATCCCACTATTTGGAATCTGATTTATAATTGTAATTATAAATATAAATATATATTATATTAATAGTATGTATGGCAATTCTTTTTTTATTTTTTATTTTTAAATTTAAATTAGAAACAAGGTTGCTTCACATGTCAATCCCAGGTCCCTCTCCCTTTCCCTCCCCTCTTCCCACACCCTCCCACCAACCGTCCCCCTCCCAATACCCTCTTCTTTCCCCAAGGAGGGTGAGGCCCTCCATGGGGGAGTATGTATGGCAATTCTTAGAAGGTGATTTGATTGCAGAGGAAGGTCACAGAGGTCAAGCATCATTTCCTCTACCGTACGAAGGCTACATATGAGCAAACTCATTGTTCACTTGCCCTGGCTCCAGGAGATTCTGTCCCTTTTATCACAACCAAGTTGCTCTTCCCTGATCTGTTTCTATAGCATGCTCTTTGGAAGGAAGCATGCGCAGCCCATGATAAGGGCCAGAGTCTTGTGCTCCCATGCCTTGACAGGCTCTACATCAACTATTTGAATTTCTGCATGGGAGGCCTCTTCCTCCTTCTCCATTAGCTCATCCAGCCACATGCCTGTATCAGCAGATTCACAGGTGTGTGTTTTACATTCCTGATACTCCATCACCACGGTATTTGTTTCTCAGATGTTCTCACTGTTGACCACGGGAAGCTCCCATTGGTTCCTTTGGCAGATCCTTGTGAGACAATGCATTTATTTATTGTAACATCCTTCTCTTCCTTTCTCTCCCACCCTTCTCTCTCTTTCTTTCGGACAGTTTTTCTTGCACCCCAGCCTGTCTTAAAACTCACCATTTTGCTATGGATGACTTCGAATTTCTGATTCTTCTGCCTCCCAATCCTGAGTGCTGGGATTAAGGATTTTTGCAGCACTATGCCCAGTTTACAAAATGCTGGGATTGAATCTAGGGCTTCATGCACGCTGGCTGAGTACTCTGCCCGGGGAACTATACCCCCAGTCCTGAATTTTTCTTATTTTCTGACCAAATATGTTTCAGCTCATCTTAGTTTCTGCCACGCTCCCAGAACCAGTCATTTTCCCATGCAGTCCTGGATCTTTTATTATTATTAGAAATGATATTAGAAAGCATCTTCTTATTTGTAAACACTGGAAATCAAATATCTGGGTGTTAGGTTCTTGCTCTGCTGAAGGTCACTTCTTTTGAACCCCCCTGAGCGGAGAGACAGAGAAACACATTTGCATGTTGTACCGATTGGTTTTTCTCAGCTTTTGACACTAACCTAGACACACCAGGGAAGATGGAATCTCTACTGAGCAACAGCTTCAGTCAGATTGGCCTGTAGTCTAGTCTCCAGGGAGCATTTTTCTTCCTGACTAATGATTGGTGTGGAGGGGCCTAGCTCACTGTGGGAGGTGCCGCCATTGCGCAGGTGGTTCGGGGTTGTATAGGAAAGCAGGCTGAGCAAGCCACAAGGAGAAAGCAGTGTTTTCCCATGACCTCTGCTTCAGTTCCTGCCTCCAGGTTCCTGCCTGGAAGTTCTGCCTTGGCCTCTGTTAATGGATTGGAACCTGGGAAATTTAGGCCAGTGCAGTGACATCGGATAGTGAACACACATTTACAAGCTGTTTTTGCTAAAAGGAATGGGCTCCTCACTTGGGTCTACAGGGTAACTAAATGCAGTCTGGAAGCCTAGCATATTCGCTTTCACTTTGTGTCTGTCCCCTTTACAGTTTAAGTTTAGCCTGTTTAGTCTCTGTGTGCAGCCATGTTAACCACTCTAGGAATGTTCATTTGAACTTTGAGGTCTAATCTATCTCATTTTCCTGAGCCACCGTCCTAAACCTGAAGTCATCTAGGAGGAACACTAGAACATCAAAGGACGGTCACATCCCACATGTAAAAATTATCTGTGATGGGTAGACACTACCCTGGAGCCAGAGTAAGCATCTCGTGGGTACCAGATTGTTCCCTTCAGGCAACAAGAACTGCTTCTGGTCCCCTTGCAGAACCACAATTGAGGTAACGATCACCCAGACCACACATTGCCAAACTACATGTTCATCTTCTCCCCTGCCTCCAACCTTTCCTCTACTTAAACTTGAAGCTCATATCACTATCCTAAAGATAAAACCCAGGGTCACCATAACCTTTCATGGGTTCCTCTTCCCAACATGCCACACTGATTTTATCTCCTTTGCTTTTCAACATCACTTGGTGAGACAGAGATCCTCGCCTGATGGGGCTACTGGAGCTGGGGATTTGCCTTAAAACTCCAGCTACAATGGGAAAACAAATGAAGACCTAGACTTGCTGTGGCTTATTACCTGCAGAGACCATTGTCCAGGAGGCGGAGCTCAGCTTTGCCTGAATGAAAGAGACGGAGCTGGGATCCCGAGGAGGCACAACACGGATGCTGGGAGAGGGCTGCACAGAGTGAGCTCCAGAGACTTCGGAGTCCACATGAAAGGTCAGGAGGAAATCCAAGTGAGTCAGGGAAATTCCCCTTAAGAGGGCCTGAGGAGAAACGCCCCGGAAGCGGGCTGTGTTCCCACCTGTCCAAGTGATCAAAGTATTCACAGGGCTTCTGAACAATTGGAATGAATTAAGGTCAGGATACTGTATTAGCACAAAAGGAAACTTCTCAGGTGACTTTTTGGTTAAGTGGGAAATTGTGACAAAAGCTCTATTGAAAGAAGTTTTAAAAAATGGATCTGAGAACCCATTAGGAAGCAGGACTCATCGTTTTTCAAACTACTGCCCAGGATATGAGTTTTAGTTACCTTCATCCTGTGCAGATATCTGTGGTGACCACAACGATTTGGCAGTTGTATCATGCTCTGTGGCGCAACTTACATCTCAAGAGTGCATCTGGCTCTTGCTTTGTGGACACTTTTATTCTGTTTTTACATATTTCGTCTACCCTTCTCCAGCCACATGGCCCTATTCCTGCTTAGTATTCAATAGCCTGCACTAAACCCTCACACTGCCTTCCTCGGAACGATTCAGAACTATCTGAACTCTGTCTCCACACTTTAAGCTCCGATGATCCTAAGCAAACCTTTGCCACTTCTGCAGATTCTGAGTTTGGAGTGACACCTGATATATAGATAACACAGGGAAAGGAGAGCAAATGTTTTCTTTTCTCCCTTACAAGTTTAAAAAACAAATCAGTTGGCAGGCTGGAGAGTTGGCTCAGTAGTTAAGAGCACTTGTTGCCCTTCCAGAGAACCTGGGTTCGATTCCCAGAACCCACATGGCAGCTCACAATTGTCTGTAACTCCAGTTCCAAGGGATCTGACGCCCTCCTTGGGACTCTATGGGCATCAGTCACCCATATAGTGCAAATCCCATGTGTTAGCAAAACACTCGTACACATAAAAACAAAAAGTTGTTTCAACAGCATCTCCCAAGGATTGCTAGTTCTTAAATCACGTTTAGAAACACTGGGACTTAAACACACTCATTGTTTCTTTATCTTGTGGTTGTCCTTTAGTTTTCTAATTGTGACATGCTTGACGTTAGAAAGCTTAGCAGTAAGGACACACTTACAATCAGTGAGTACTCCCACGGCGCAGATTGTGTCTAAGAACAATTTCCCTCACACAGCAATGGAGACTCTGAGAAATGGCTGTCTTCAGAGGAGACACTTTTTTTCTTTTTCTTTATGGGAAGCTTGGAATCTTTTAAAAAGAAGATAATCTGTTGGTGTAGTTTTCTTGTTCTACCAGGTTCCAGCACTCGTCAACCCCAAATAAACACACTGATGCTTTATTAATTATAATATAGGTGGCCAGGGCTTCTTATTGGCTAGCTCTCTTACTCATTAACCCATTTCATTAATAGATGTATTTCCTTGTGGTCTTATCTTACTGGAGAATGCCTGGTGCATCCTTTCTTCCCAGACCCTACATGGTGACTCCGTAGTCCCTCTCTGCCCACCTTTCCCAGAATTCTCCTTGTCTCCTAGTCCCACCTATCTTCCTGCCTCTATTGGCTACTGGCCAGACAGTGTTTTATTCATCAGCCCATAAGAGAAACATATATACAAAAGGACATCCCCCATCAATAATTATTTTTTAGATGCATACAAAAGTTTTCTTTATGACCTTTACACAGATTTTCCTGTTTATTATTGATCTTAATTTGGAATTCTCTCTTAGTCTCATGCTACTGTTACTGGCCGAATTTCGAATTGTACTGAAATTCAGTCTTACACCCAGACCCTCAGATTAAGAATCCTCTATATAGAGCTAAAAGGAAACATTGACAGTTTAGGTGGTGGAGGAACAAGATCAGAATTGCATTTTGTAAGTACCAGTCTGACACATCATTGGGAATGGAGAGGGTGGCAGGTGAGAAGAGGGCAGTATATGTTGTGCGTGTGGGTGGGTGCGTGTGTGTGTGTGTGTGTGTGTGTGTTCGTGCGTGCATTTGTGTGTGCGTGCATCTGTGTGTGTGCATGTGTGTGTGCGTGCGTACACCTGTGTGTGCGTGCATCTGTGTGTGTGCATGCGTGCATGTATCTGTGTGTGTGCGTGTGTGTGCGTGCGTGCACCTGTGTGTGCGTGCATCTGTGTGTGTGCATGCATCTATGTGTGTGTGCGTGGGTGCATCTGTGTGTGTGTGCGTGCATCTGTGTGTGTTTGTGTGTGGTGTGATGATTACGACTAGATGCAGGGTAGGGACTAATTTGAGATCTTGTCAGTGGGTAAACAAATAGAGGCTGACTGCAAGGCTACCAAGCCTCAGGTGTTGATGATTGGTGTGCGTGTGCGCGTGCGAGCGTGCATGCATCTGTGTGTGTGCTCGCGCGTGTGTGTGTGTGTGGTTACCAGAGCAGAGTGAACTGCTGGTGGTGCGGCTGTGGAACAGGGGCAGAAGGCTATGGGGAGGGGCCGGAGGGTCTACAACTCCCACTCCCAGCCCCATTCCTGTACGAACTTGGTTTTGGACTAGATGAGGTTGAAAATGCCCTCTATAGGTGATCATTCTGCCTTGCTTACTGGAGGACTTGGATTTCAGTCCTCTACGGTAGCAAGTCCTAGAGAAGACCCTTTGGGGCTAGTCAGTGGCCACAAACACCGCATAGAAATGTCCTGATAGGAATGGGGGTCTACAAGTGGCGAAGGAGGCACCTTACAAATACTTTCCAGTCCCGGATGAGAAACTGTTGATGTCAAAATATGGGGAATTTCCATTTAAAACAGTGTGCACTGAGTAGCATTTCAAAGCGATGAGCAACCTGGGAACCTGCTATTCGCTAAATTCATTCTTTCTTTTGCAGGGTTTCTTGGGCAACAGTTTTGGAAGGCGGCCTGGTTGACAAGTACACAAGTTGAGCTGTGGAAGCCATAGGCTGGGCTAGCGGAAGAAAACCTAGAGTCCACGTCAGCTTCTTCCCCGAACAGCCTCCGCTCGGAGCGCCTCCTACGCCCCCTCTGCAGGCGGTGCGCTTGCTCGCTCACGGCGCATGCTCAGCATCCGAAGGGGGGGGGGAATTCCCCGCATTAACCCTCAGGCCCCGCCCCTTCCCCGGGTCAAGGCGGAGCTTCAGGCGTCGCCCCTGGTGATTGGACGTCGAGGCTCAGATCCCGCGCCTCCCGCTTCGCTCCGCCCTCCACGCCGCAGAGACGCCGAGCTCTGGCCGAAGCGAACGCTCTCCCGGGCGCACGTCAGCGCGCGCCTTGAGCCCCGCGCGCAGGCCCCGCCCCTCCTCTCTGCTCCGCCCCGCCTCCGGCCTCTCCTCTCCGGCTCCGCTCTCAGGCGCTCGCTCAGCAGCTGGGCATCCGCGCTTCTCGGCCATGGAGATCCCTGGGAGTCTATGCAAGAAAGTCAAGCTGAGCAATAACGCGCAGAACTGGGTGAGTGGAGGCCGCAGGCGGGAGCGCGAGGTGCGGGGGCGGCTGTGGGACCCGCGGGCTGCCCGTGCATCCTGCGGGAGCCGGGGGCGGGGACCCAGGCGGCGGCGGTCCGCCGAGGCGAGCCCCGGGCGGGAGCTGTCTCCTGGGCTGGAGAGGCCGAGGGCTGCGGTGGAGACGTAGGAGGGCGCCTCAGCATGGTCCTGGTTTTCTTGGCTCTGCCGGTGGACTTGGGCCGGGTTTGGGTCGGTGTCCAGGTCTTTCCATTTCTGAGTTGCAGTGTGCCGAGAGCATACCCAACAATGTGGCCATTCATAAATCGGGACTGCTCTGGACTGAGGTTCTTTTGTGTCTCTGTTTTAAACCGGAATGCCTGACACAGACATACTTTTGAAGACTCGATTCCTGGTGACAGTTAGGTGTGGGAAGATTAATGGTTTCTAACATTGAGCAGCGAGTGCCAGTTGGCCTTGTTGGCCAAGTACTGTACCCTCGGAAGGGAAGGGTCTTTCCTTCTGAAGTTACTCAAGATGATAAGTGCGAAGGTGGAGACCGTCCAACTTTGGAGGTTGCAAAGGCACTGGTTTTAGGTTTAGATGGAATTTTTTTATTCCACAGCTAACAGGATCATGAGGTTTAAATTCAGTCTTGCAAATCATCGCTTGCCCTTGGCAAGTCGGGGAAGAAAAAAAGCTGTTTCAGGCAAATGTTCTTTTGAAGTTACTAATTTACCATGTCTGCTGTCAGGGTCAAGAATTCTTACTGTCTCCTTTCATTCTTATCTTTAACTTCTTAGAAGGTGAGGGGGGACCGAGGTAAAAGGGAGGTCACGATATTGGAAGGAGACCTGAACTTCTGGCTGGACTCTAGTCCCAGCCTTTGTAAGTTGGACGAACTTGAGGAAAATCACTCTACTTTGAGTCTCAGATGACTGAGGGTGTAACAGCGTGTCCTTTGCAGGATTGTTTTTCTGAGTAGAGAAGATAATGAACTTGAAAGGGCGGTGGACATTTCAACAGGTATTTTATAGGTAGAGAAGTAAGTTGATTAAATTGGAGTTTTTTTCTTTTTTCAAGACAGGGTTTCTCTGTGGCTTTGGAGGGGTTTCTCTGTGGTTTTGGAGGTTGTCCTGGAACTAGCTCTTGTAGACTAGGCTGGTCTCGAACTCACAGAGATCCGCCTGCCTCTGCCTCCCGAGTGCTGGGATTAAAGGCGTGTGCCACCACTGCCTGGCTAAATTGGACTATTTAAAAATAATTTCAGTAACACTGTCTATAAGTCATTTATTTATTTAAAACTTATTTTACTCTTCTGTGTGTCTGCGTGTTTTGCCTGCCTGTATGTATAGGCATCATGTGTGTGCCTGATGTCCATTGAGGTCAGAAGGGAGTGTTGGAGCCATTCAGACTGGAGTTACAGATGGTTGTGAGCCACCGTGTGGGTGCTGGGAATTGAACACAGCTTGTCTTCGAGAACAAGTCCTCTTAACCCCTGAGCTAACTTTCTAGCCCCAAGTTATTTGTATGTTACACTGTTTGCTAAATTAGTGTGTATTTTATGTAGCTGTCCATGCCAAATGTGGGGCTTAGTGGTTGCTTTTTAGTTGCATAGCCCAAGACAGGAGTTTTATTGCAGGTTAGAAGCAAAGTTAGTTTGGCCCCAGGGGATTTAATAAGTTTATGGAGGACCTCATATTTCCGAGGTGGGTGGGAGCCATTACATCTCTGAGTGGAGACTTGCTTGACAATTGCAGGGAGTTTTTGTTGGGGAGCAGAGATAAAGATGGGGTGGAGTAGGGTTGTTTGCTGTAAATGTTTAACTAAATAGTTAGGATGATTTTTGTAGGGGATTTTGGATGGAGCTAGAATTTGGAACTTCCTGAACTGTGTCTTTTCTCTGTGAACTAATAACCCGGGGCTCACTTCAATCTAGGGATGGGTGCAAGCATAACGAAGCTGTACACTGTTAATGTTCCCATTGCTAATCCGGGAAGACTGGTTTGCAGAAGACAGGCAGGCCTGATAGTGAGGATCAGGTAGACTAACTCGTGCCTGGTGCAGCAGCGTTATTGGAGGTGTTTTCGTTGCTGGTTGAGCCAGGGTGAATAGCAGGGTGAAAGGAGCAAAGATTGGAGAGGGGAGACGGGCAGACTAGATTGAGGTGATACAAAGGAAGAAACCGCAAAAGGTGGTCCCAATGTCTTGATCTGAGAAGATGGTTGAAAAGTCAGGACCCTGATTGTGTAAGATGGTGGACATCTGCTGTCCCAGAACTCAATGTTATCACACTTAGTATCTCTATTTTATTAATGAAACAATTGAGGTGCTGAGTTATTAAGGTGTCAATTGGAATTTTAAGCCTGTATTTGAAGGGCAGCCTTAGTTGAAATACTTTGTGGAGTAATTCTACCTAAGAGAAATTGAACCACCTACCTAACAACAACAACAAATTGAAGACCACATTAATATAATTGAAAAATATAAAATAATTGTCAATAATATATTTTGTTTAGCCTAATATAGCCCAAATATTTTCATTTAATATGTTTTTTTAATATACATATAAGCTCAGTACTGTTTGGAATCCGTGTAAAATTACTGGTTTTCCCTTTTTTCTACATTAGAATCTAGAGGGTGTTTTGCATTTATCACGCATCTTAGGGTGGGCATTTTGCATCTGCCCTCTGGGGCCTGTGCACATTGTTGTTACGGTATTGAATTAGGTTAGGCTGGAAGTAAGGACCTAATTGCTAATTTGAGTAGGTATAGAAAGGATGTTAATGAATGTATGGAGAGCAGATTGTAGTCTGCTAGGGAATGGGTAGAAGAAGTGGGCTCATGGAACCCCATAAGTAAGAGATAGAAACAGTGTCATGGCCCTAGGAAGTGCTTTGTTCAGATGTCACCACGTGCCCATAGGTGCAGTAAAGAGCAACCAGGAGTCTGTTTTCCACAGAAGCCCCTTGTATGTCAGCCTGAAATGTAATGAATATTGATTGGTCTTAGCTGACGTAACCTTTCTTCCATGGGGTCAGTCTCCATCTGCCCTTTGTAATGTGTCCCTTGGAGTCACTCATTTGGGACTCAGGTATCACCCTTTTGTATAATCATGTCCAGCTGAACGTCCTGCTCAGGTTAGCTCTATGGTGGGCTGGCTTGTATAAACTGGTCGCCTTGTTAGTATTTGCTACTGTTCTTCCCAGAGACAAATCTGAAACCCAGGATGAGATTCTGAAGGGTAGATAGTCTCTTTCTGGGTTTTCTGTTTTCTTCTCCTATCTTTCCCCATACCTCTGTAGCTCAGCACAGCTTCCTTTTTACACCGTATATCCTTAGCACTTTATCGTCCCTCCTGTCTGGGCTGTCTACAACGTCTTAGACTGGGATCTTCAGAGCCTTGCGCTATTTTGCCTCAAGTGTGTTGCTATGTGGACCTCTTTTTTTTTTTTTTTTTTTAAGAGACAGGGTTTCTCTGTATTGTTTTGGAGGCTATCGGTCCAGCCCGGCCTCGAACTCACAGAGATCTGCCTGCCTCTGCCTCCTGAGTGCTGGGATTAAAGGCGTGGGCCACCACCGCCCGGCCGCTATGTGGACCTCTTACATACTCCCTTGCTCCTGGGTTGAATTGCTTGTCCTGTCTGTGTATATACATTTCCTTAGAGATGTTTTGTGTCTACTGAACTCGGATAGAGTGTAGAGTGACCTGGGTGCTTCTGAGAGGAGAAACCCCTAGTCCGTTTAAGAAAGGGAATGGATGGTGTGTGTGGTGGGGTTCAGATTGCAGCTCTGTCCCTTAACCGTCTGCACGATTGAGGTCACCTCCCCTTAACCCCCTGTGTCATTGATTAATCAGCCGTCACCGTCAGGCTAGAGTATGCCTGTGTCAAAGGTACCGAGGTTTAGTTAGTTAAAAGTTAAGGCTCTGCGGTCCCTGGTCCCTGGCATGTGAGCACTATTCTTGCTGTTACTTATTGATTAATGAGGTATTTAGTACCTGCTTTGTGTGTGCACATCCTGGGTGTGCAGAGGAAGGAGGGCCAAGAGGAACTCTGCTCTGGCGCATTTCACCTCCTGCTTGGAGACAAACAGCCGAAGAAGTGACTACGATAACTCTTCCTTTCACCAACTTCATAGTTGCCAGTCTGTTCCCCTGTGTTGTTAGATTCCTTTCATAGAAGGCCAGCAGCCCAGTCTGCAGCTGGGGGAAGACTAGGATGGTACAGAGTGACCCACATTGAGATGGCTCACGTAGGACATTGTCCTGCATCTAGACGGGGTCATCTTACTCTGCAAGTGTGGGAGCGGATGCTACCGGAAGTGCCTAGAGGCTAGGGAAAGTTCAGATCCTACCAAGAAGCACAGTTTTAATACTGCCTAATGGGGTTTGCATGAATATCCTCCATAGGCCCATGTGGTAAGGGCTGGTGACCCGCCCATGTGCTCTTGGTAGGTGCTAGAACCTTTAAAAGGTTCTGGTGGGAGGAAGTCTGGTCTTTGGGGACATTCTTGAAGGGGTGGTTGCAATCCTGCCCACTTCCTGTCACTTCCCAGCTGCCATGTGGTGAGCATCTTGTTCTTCTTGAACTCACCATCACAAGATTTTGCCTTACAACAGTGGGCCCAGGGACCATGGCGTGAAACTCCTGAATCTGTGAGTCTGCTTTGCTGTTTTGTTGTAGTGATGGAACGCTGTTCTAATGTTTTACAAGATAGTGGTAAAGACTAGGAGAGTCTCTGTTGCTTAGTGTGTAGCCACTGGCCGCACGTGACAACTTTACTGTTAAATAAAGTAAACTCAGTTCCTCAGTTGTACTAGCCGCATATCCAGTGCTGTAGGTGTAGTTTATGATCACCACAGCATAGAACATTCCATCTGCTGGAGGGCTAGGTCTAGCCTTGGGAATCACTGCCCCTTCTCTGTTTTTATTGTACTTTTGTATGAATTTGCATATCTGTGAAGTTTTGCTTTCTTCCCAGGCAAGAGACAGTCACTGTTTTAGTTTTGTTTTTGGGCAGTGTGGCAGGGTGTCTAGGTATACTGAACTTCCTCTCAGCAAGGTTGCTCCATTACATTTGAAGTGACAGTGAGTGCCTTACCTGTTTCTATCACATTGAATTTTGACACTGATTTTCTTCACAGTGATTCTCAGCCTGGTGAGATTTTTGCCACCTTTAGGGTGGTTGGCAGTTCTGGAGATATTTTGGTTGTTTTTGTGGCATGGGGGTGATGATGCTTCTGACATCTATTGGATAGAGGCCAAGACTGTTGCTAAACATTTACCATGAAGTACTAGCCCTAAAAACTCATGGGTGCTGAAACCAAGAAGCCTTCTTCTGTTCTTTGCTTTGGCTAAGAAAAAGAAAAAAAAACCTTAAATCAGAGATGTAAAAGTAGTTACTAAAAATAAAGCCCCCGGTTGGGGAGATGGATGTGGCTAAGAGCTCTTGTTCTGCAGCATGAGGGCCTGTGGATAGACACCTAGCACCTATATCATAAGCAGGTGCTTGTGTCCATGTGTTGATTTCAGTGTCTCTGGTATAACAAACACCCCTTCTCTGAGTTGATGGACTATCCCACAAAAGTAGGGAAAGACGTTTTCCCGTGGATGTGTGTGTTATAGAGCATTAATTGGGTAGAATTTTTTAGTTTTGGTTCGAAGTAGACACAGAGCTATTGGCTCTTGTGAATTCTTTATCTGTAATCTACCTTTGCAATATTGGTGACTGACTGTCTCAGCAGCTGAGACCACGGGTGTTTGTGGAATCTGTAGTAGCGTAGGTTTGCAATGGGTAGAGGTTGCCATGGATGTTGAGTGCTGAGTGCTGGTTGCAGCAGTGTCTCTGGTAGTGAGGGACAGTACTGGGACCGTGTGCTCAGGCCTCACAGGGCTGGATACTTCTAGCAGTGGGGATCTCCAGCAATGGGAATTATGGCCCCAGGGACATAGCCCATAGAAGGCACGTATTTAAACCCTTCAGCAAGGAGACTAGTGATAACAGTGATGGTCTCGTTTCATAGGCCCCAGATCCCAGGGTACAAGATCCTTGGGTCTTAGAGGTAGCACACCATGCTGTGAGCCACTTGTGGTCCCCTTCTGATACAGGGAACTGCACGGACTTGGGTATTGATGTCACAAGTGCACAGTCTGGTTAGTGAGGTTGTAGCATTTTATATGAGTCCATGGTAGACTGTTTGTGGAACATTCGTTTGCTCCTAGCAGAAGCAAAGGTATCCTCGAGACACTTGTCTGCCAAACTATTGAGTCATTGCACCCCAAGGAATTGGAAATTGATCAAGGAATCCCATGCTGGGGAATTAGAAAAAAATAAAAGTTTTCCATCTAGCCTGGTGCCAGCAAGAAGAAGAACTTTTCTCTCAGTAACAGATTTCACACAGTTCTGATGCCATACCAGAAAGACTGGAGCCAGGACAGTAATGGGTTAGTGATGAGCAGGGCCACATTGTGACCAGGACCTATTAGCTTATGTGTCCCTCCCAGATGTCATGTTAGCACCCAGAAGATGGACTCAGAGGTCACTGGGCTTTTTTTTTCCTCTTTCCAGTTGTGGCCACAGTGAATAGATGGCCTTTTCCGTCTTTAATTGGTGTGTTGATGGTGAGTGATGAAGCCTAGCTTGCTAGGGTTGTTGGACCCACGCTTTCATCTTAGAAACTCAAGTAACACCAGGGATGTCGAGATGTAGACATTCCTATATCTGAGGCAGTCTGTACTTGAGCGGCCACTCCGTTTCCAGCCTGGCAGTGAGCAGTAGTGGCTCTGGAGGTGGAGTAGGCAGACAGTGGGAGAGACTTTTCTATAGCAGAGGTTGATTATGGCCTCCAGGCAGCCCTTCCAGCTGTGTTCAAACCTGTGATGACTGTGAAACCGGTCTGTGGCTGACATCCTGATGACAAGGTCTGTTCACCCATTTCCCTGTGGTAGGTAAAGCCCCTGACAGAGTCAGGTTTACCTTAGGCTCTGTTCTCTCTCCTTACCCCAGCTCTGTGTCTTCCTGGATCCCCACCTCTGCCTGGCTGAATTCTTGGGTTTCTCCTCAATCGCTTACATCGAAGCTATTCATTTGTTTATGATTTTGGTTCTTCCTTGGGCATGAAGTATGGATATCTTTATTTGGCCATCATGGATTCAGATTTATTTATTTATAATAGTTACTTACTGTTTGCTTGTTTTGATAAGGTCAGATGTCAAACACCATGCTGGTGTCAAGCTTGCTATGTAGCTGAGGCTTGCTTTAAACTCCTAACGTCTTGCCTCTACCTCCCAGTGCTGGAATTACAGGTGTGTGTACTGCCACTCCTGGCTTCAGATTTATTTTTAAATATGAAAAATATCAAATATATGTAAACAAAAAAGTTTCTTATACCCAGACTACCATAGTTTTCTGCCAGATTTGTTTTCAGTGTACTAGACAAGACATTGCCAGGGTATATCCTTTTTAGTGATTAAATGAGATAGTCTTTATGTATCTTATATTTACTCTCATTTGTAACTTCAGCAGTTTATAGTTTGTTGGGTAATTTTTATACCATTGAGCTCAATTTAATAGAAAAATGTTCAAATAGACTTTCAAGCCCATCCCACAATGAGGGATGCTCTCTCAGCCTGGACTCTTGATGGAGGGCCTAGCCCCTACCCTGGATGACATGACAGACTCTGGAGATCCACCATGGAGGGCCTCACCCTGCCTGGGGATCGGAGTGGAGATTGGGTGGGGGACTGGTGGGGAGGGCGGGGGAAGGAGGGGAGGGAGAGGGAGCTGGGATTGACATGTGAAACAAGCTTGTTTCTAACTTAAATGGAAAAAATCAATAAAATTGTGATGAAATTAAAAAAATATTTCATAGGAACAAAACAAATTAAAACACGTTAGAATCACGTTTCTCCTTGTCTAGGAGTGAAGTGACCTGGAAACATCCCAGAACAAAATGAGCAAGTGGAACAGGTTTGGAGAAGAGGCCGGTTACCTGGTAGCACTCTTCATTGATATCCCCAGACACCTAGCTTCCTTCCGTGCAGGGGGATGGGAGCACACTCTAGAGAGGTTCTCTACTTTCCAAAGAGGCCAGTGTCTGTGTCTGGAACCCTTCAGGCTTGAAATGCACAGCTGCCAAGCTTTGTTTCCTTAAGACATGAGTCCAGTTTCCCATATTAGAGATTTTCATAGGTAATTACTCGATATATGTGGTGTAGTTTTATTGGAAATGTATCCATCAATGATATTAGTGGAAGGAGGGTGTAGCCCTTGTGGTATTCTTATTAAAAGAATTTTCAAGTTGTCCCTTTGACCTGTGAAGGTTTCATACTTCAGGGCAGTGAGTATTAAAATTCAGTTGGGCAGGAGATGCCTTTCCAGCACATGATTGTGTAAGGGAAAGTGGGAAGACAGACTTGCCTTCAGGCACTTCCACACAGCAGGACAGCTGGAGCTGAGTATGAGGGTAGACGTCTGCATGGAAACTTATTCCTTAAAATAGTGTCGGGCTGGAGAGGGGACTAGCTGTTTAAGAGAGCTCAGTTCTCTTCCAGAGAACCCAGGTTTGGTTCCCAGCACCCACGTTGGGTGTTTTACAACTGCCTGTAACTCCAGCTCCAGGGGTCCTATGCTCTCTTCTTGTCTCTGTAGGTACCTGCACACACAGGGCACACACACAGGACATGCACACACAGATATACTCACATATACATGTGGTGATTTGTATCTGTAATCTCAGCGTTGGGAGGGGGAGGCAGGAGTATCATCCTTGGTTACCTAGGGAGTTCACAGCCAGCCTGATGTACATGTCCTGTCTCAAAAAGATAAGAAATGTGTTATTGGTGGACATTAGCAAGATAGCAGAAGTTCCAAGTGCTTGTTCTCTGGTAAAAGATTAACAACACTGTACACAATTGCCTTCAAGAGCCATGGAAGCCAGGTGAGGTATCATAGCATGTGGGCACAGCACAGAAATGAGAACAGATAAATCCATAAGGCAGGGAGACGATTTTGTGTTATGTATATCACCCTCTCCCAAATCAGGCAGCACAGTTTGGAGAGACACACCATCTGCTTGGGACAAGGAGGAGGAATGACTACCTGACTTAGACTAACACAGAGCTCTAGACAGTGAAAGCCAGCACTAGTTAAGTTCCTGAAGCTGCAGTGTCCAGGTTGGTACCTGTAATTGGCCTCCAAACCTGCCCTGGCACCATGTGGAATTCTGCAGCCTAGATTCGGAGCTTGCCACATTGTTAGGCTGACCACAGCGGCTTTTGTTAATAGACGTTGGGGCTCACAATCTCAGAAACACTAATGGGCATAAAGATTCATGTAGGTCTTGATAGGACAATGGTGGATGATTTCGGGACCCCACTCTTATCTCCAGACAGGTATTTCTGATGGCTTGTCAAGTAGATAAACAGCATAACAGCTCCTTAACAGTCAGTAAGCTTGAAGAAGTGGTGGAAAGTCTCCCAACAAAAGCCTAGGTCTAGTCGGAGTTACTGCCCAGTATTGAAAAAAGAGCTAGCCAGTGCTCCACAAACTGTTCTGTAAAGACAGACTAGTGCACCATGACTCATGTTCCCTCAGATCCAAGATCAGAAAGAGAATAACGAAGAAAGAAACTTACAGAAAATTTGTCTGATAAACAGATGAAAACATTTTTGATGAAATTCTTATCAGATACAATCAAAGATGATATGAAGACATTCACATACTATAACCAGGTTGCTTTCTCTTTAGAGATACAGTGTTTGTTTGTTTGTTTTTTTTTTTTTTTGAGAAAGGGTTTCTTTGTTGGCTTTGGAGGCTGTCCTGGAACTAGCTCTTGTAGATCAGGCTAGTCTTGAACTCACAGAGATCCGCCTGCCTCTGCCTCCCAAGTGCTGGGATTAAAGTTAGAGCTGCAAGCCAAGAAAATAAACAAAAGGAATATAGATAGAAAAAAGTCAAATTCTTATTTGCACTCCACACAATCCTTAAAAGACCCTAAAGACTATCAGAAAACAGCAGATATTTTCAGCAAAGTAACAACATACAAAATCAACATCGAAACACCAGCAGCTTGTAAATATATATTGACGTGTTGGTACATGCCTTTAATCTCAGAGTTTTGGAGGCAGAGGCAGGTGGATCTCTAGGTTCAAGGCCACCCTGTCTACAGAGTGAGTTCCAGGAGAGCCAGAGCTACACAGAGAAACCCCTGTCTCGAAGAAGTAAAGAAAGAACTCACTGAGAAATTGGAGAGTTGGCGGGTGGGGTGGGGGAATCCGCATTCACAGTAGCATTCCCAAAAAAAGCACCTGTGGGAGTAAACCTGAGTGGTGAAAGTTCTCAGCAGTGAAACTCTAGAAAGAAATTGAAGAAGACATTAGAGGATGGAAATGCTCCCCTTGTTCATGGATAGACAGGAATAGTACTGTGAAGATGGCTGTATTAGTGAGAGCAAGGTAGAGATTTAACACAGTCCTTGTTGAATCTCAGCGACATTCTTCACTAGAGAAAACAGTTATAAAGTTCACAGGGAAGCAGAGGGCCCAGAACCAGCTAAAGTTGTCCTCAGAGTAGTGCTCAGAAGTGTCACAACACCTGAGCTTGTATTATATTACAGAGCCAGAGTAACAGTATATCTACTGACACACAAACAGATCTGTAGAGCAGTGGAAGAGAATTGGAGACCCAGAGATAAACCTAGTCACAGCACCTAATTTTTCACAAAAGTGAAAACTGTACATTAGAGAACAAGATATCCTCTGGCAGTTGTTTTCACAGGAGAACAACTAATGGAAACTAGACCCTTCTCTGACCTCACAGAAAGTTCAAGTTCAGAATGGATCAGAGACCTTCATAGAAGACCCGGAACTTTGGAACTGCTCAGGAAACTTAGACAAGACATTTCAAGATAAATTATAAACCAGTGTTTCCTGAACTCCAGTGGCACAGGAAGTGATCGTAAGAATTGGCAAACTGGGTTATATTAATAGGATTCTGTGGGCTGTCAAGAGGGCTCAGTGGTTGAAGGAACTTGATGCCCAGCTTGATGTCCTGAGTTTTATCCTTGGAACCCACACAGTGGGCGAAGAGAACCAATTTCCCCAAAGTCGTCCGACCTCCATATGTGCCCAGTGTCAAATGTTTGCACTCCCACACACAAATAAATGCATGTATAAAGATTGTGCATTGCAAAGGAAACATCTCTGGGGTGAAGAGAGCCTATTGAACAGTCTTTGCCTGCAGTGCATCAGACAGGTTGCTGGTGTTCACTGTTAATCCTAGCACCTGGGAGGCAGAGGCAGGGGAATCTCTGAATTTGAGACTGACCAGGTCTATATAGTGAGTTTCAGGCCAACCAGGGCTCATAGTAAGTGTTTCAAGGAAAAGACCCAAAGTAGACCCCACCCCCAAACAACAAAAAGAGAAAGAAGTGAGGGCAGCGGTGGCAGGGACTGCGTGAAGAGGAGCCGTTACTCACTAGTGGGAACGTGATGGTGTGTGGAAGTCAGTATGGAGGTTCCTCAGCATTCCGAAGATAGAACTACCATGTGGCACTGCTGTACCACTAACTGTTTAGTTGGAGTGTCTGTTTGTTGTGATGAAACACCACGACCAAAAGCAACTTGGGGAGGAAAGGGTATCTGTGTCATCATCGAAGGAAGTCAGGGCAGGAACTGAAACGGGGCAGGATCTTGGAGGCAGGAGCTGATGCAGAAGGCATGGAGGAGTGCTGCTTACTGGGATGCTCAACCTGCTTTCTTATAGAACCCCAGACCACCAGCCACTCACCGTGGTAACCCTCACAATGGACTGACACTACCTCCTACCCCACTACTAATTAATTGAAAGTGCTCTACAGATGTGGCTACAGTCTGGTATTAAGAGGAGGCATTTTTTTCAGTTGGAGTTAACCCCTCTCAAATGACTGGGTTGTATTCAATTGATACAAAAGTAGCCAACACACTGAAGTGTTAAGCTAATTAATCTTAATCAATAAAATAGTCAGGAGTCAGATAGTGGGGTAAAAACCTAGAAGAGCAGAGAACCTGTCTCATTCCTCTGTCCAAAAAGGTCGGGATCCTATCTCCACCCCACCTTATCACTTCCTGTCTCTTCCCCCAGAGTGCTGGGATTAAAATTGAGAGCTACCACCACCCAGCTTCTGTGGTTAACTACTGGCTAGCTCTGCCTTCTCATCACCAGACACACTTCTATATCACACAATACCGCACCACTCTTGATGAGTCAGGATAACACATAGGTATTGGACATTGTATGCATAGCTGTACTCTTCGAAATAGCCAGGAAGTGGAACCAGCCTAGGTGTTCATCAATAATAAAGTGTTGTTCATATAAGCAATGGGATTTTATGCAGTCATAAAGAAAAATGCCACTCTTAAATTTGCAGGAACTGAATCATTAAGTAAAGTAAGACAGTCTCAAATACTGCATGTTTCCTCTTGCACCTAAATTTAAAATAAAATTGTAAGCACATTTGTTTGCTTATGGTGTGTGTTTATAGTTTACAAAACTAGAATGTGGATCATAGGAGAGTAGGAGGAGATCTTAAGGGAGGGTAAGGATTCCAGGCAAGAGCAAAGCAGAAGCAATGTTAGCTGGGGATAGAAGGGGACCTGCTGAAGGGGTGTGGTGGGAGGGCAGTTGGGGAGGTTCGAGAACCAAGTGCTGTCTACACACATGTATGAAGATCCCGTGAAGATGGATGGTGGTAGTTGTGAAGAGTTGGAGGAGATAGGGAGGATGGGTATGCTCTGAATATACTGCATGCATGCATGAAATTACTAAAAAAATTGTCATGATAAAAAATATTCCACTAACTCATTTTCTCACAGAGCTAGAACAACCACTTTGAAATTGCTAAAGGACTTCAGAAAGTCTCAGATAACCCAAGCTGTCTTAGCAGAGGAGAGCCTGCCAGGAGATACCACACTGCTTGGCTTCAGAATCTACTATAAGGCTGTAGAGACAGATCCAGGCACACATATAGACCACAGGGACAGAATACTGTCTAGAATTAAACCCACACACCACCTATCGAGTTTTGAAAGGGGTGCCCGGAGCACATAACCCAGTAAAGTCAGTTTTCCGTTGGTGCTGTTGGGAAAATTGACTATTCCTATGCAGGTGAATGAGACGTGTCACACCTTAGAGCTACTCTCTTTATCATTCTACTGAAGGAAGCCCTCATCCCACACTTCCCTTCTCTCCTACTCTCCTTTCTTTTCAATGTGATGTATCCCAGTTCTGTAATAAACCAATCTTAGTGGCTTGGTTATCCAGTTAAATATAAGCTTATCAAGGGTGGAGACTATTTATTTGACATACTAGATAGATCTCAGTAATAACTGGTTGAATGAATGATTAAATAAGTATGTGAAAGAAAATGAGGGCTGGAATATTCCAGATTCTACTCCTAGCTATGAGATCTTGGGCAAATTATTTAATAACTTTTCTCAGGTTTAACGTCTTTCATAAAACTACAGTAGTATGAGTACCCATGTTGTTGGGTTACTGACAGGATTAAGTTGGCTGGTAAATGCTAAATGCTAAACATAAAAGTGTGTAAAAGAAAATGAAAGTTGTTTTAGCTTTTCCTTGCTTTTGACGTCTTATACAGTGAGTGTAATCAGACTTTTTCATTGGTACCATTGGCTCCCCAGTAATATGGAAACTTATTATTAATTATAAAGGCTTGGCCGATAGCTTAGGCTTGTTTTTAACTAGCTCTTATAACTTAACCCATTTCTATTAACTTACTTTCTGCCTGTGGCTTTATTATCTCCTCACCATAGTCCTGCATCTCCTGGTGTCTCTGCTTTCTTCCCGTGTCCTTTGTGCCTGGAAATCCTGCCTAGCTATTGGCCATTCAGCTTTTTCTTAAAAACCAATCCGAGTGACATATTTTCACAGTGTACAAAAAGATTATTTCTCAACAATACAGAATACTGATAGCATGTTTACAAGGAATATGTGTTGACATTTTAAAGGACTTGTGTAAACCAGAATTCTTTTTCATTTTCTCCTTTTCTAGGGGATGCAGAGAGCAACTAATGTCACCTATCAAGCCCACCATGTTAGCAGGAACAAGAGAGGTCAGGTGGTGGGGACCAGAGGTGGCTTTCGTGGCTGCACAGTTTGGCTGACAGGTATGGTCAAGAGAAATGAGTGGGTGTGGTGATGCATGCCTGGAATCCCAGATCTTGGGAGGCTGAGGTGGGGATTGCCTCTACTTGGAAGGCAGCCTGGGTACAAAGTGAGTTCAGGATCAGCCTGGACTGTGTAGCAAGCCACAACAAGACAATGACTGATCTTAGTGGGTGACTTGAAGCAGAACAGGGGTTTGGGTACATAAGTGCCAGTGTGCACAAAGGAACCACCAAAAAGACCATGGCAGGAACCATGACGTAGGGATGCCAGAAGCAAGCTATGTCCTGTGGGAATACTGCCATATTCCCATGAGGTACAGGGGGCTTGGTTTTCCTAGGAAACTGAAGTCCACATTCCATGAAGATTTCTTCTGGCTTCTTCCTCAAACACTGTGGTAACATTGTGGCAGATGGGGGGAGCCCCTCCTCCCCAAATTCCATAAACCACTGCTTAGAAACCAATCTACAATGGCTGGCAGACGGCTGTTCATCCCCATACCAGGGTGTCACCAGCTCTCCCCATGTACAAATGCTGCATAACCATCAGAAACAGAACCACCATTTAAGAGATTACTTTCCTGAAGTTTAGTAGCTTCTCTAGGATATGCCCGTAACATGAAACCCTTTAGCTTACTTTTTCTAGAGACATTTCATTGACCAGGTTGTACTTTGATACTTTCTTGGAAGTGTTGGCATATTAGTTCCTAACTGTTGTAACACATCAGCTAAAGCCAGTGGATTCAAGCCTGGCAGCCACTCTTGCTCCCATGTAGGCCACTTACACTTCTGAGTGACAGTGTACTGCCATGATTTTGTTCTAGATCACTGGCGTATTAGACTTCCATATTCATTTTTTGCCTTATCATTCTCTTGGCTTTGATCTGTAATTATAGTCTTCAAGTTGGTGAAATGTTTGAATATAAATGTTTTCTTTCTTTCTCTTAGTCACTTAGTGATTGGGAAGGAGAGTGAATGGAAATTATGATTATTAGGTTTATTATATTGTGAATTGACTTCTAGATAGTTCTATCATGGTCCATGAGCAGCATGATCCTGGAATGTGGAGGTAACTTCGTGGTGCCACATTGACTTTTCTCCTTCCTTTTTCTTCCCTTATTATATACAGTGTGGCATTTGATTATAAAAATGGGGCATGTGAGAGCCAGGCATTGGTGGCGCACACCTTTAATCCCAGCACTCGGGAAGCAGAGGCAGGCGGATCTCTGTGAGTTCGAGGCCAGCCTGGTCTACAGAGCAAGTTCCAGGACAATAAAGACAAACACACACACACACACACACACACACAAAATGGGGCATGTGTCTTTCAATAGTGTCACCAGTGACAAAGTAAACATACCTACCCAACCATGACACTAAAACTGGTTAGTAATTTTTGGATCTTACTGGTGATTGGTGATTTCTGGGTTATTTAAGTTATCAAAGATAAATGCTTAAGAAGAACACCCCCATGTTCCCCCAAAATGTAAACTCTAGATGCTTACAGATGTTTTGAGTAGGTAAAAGGCCACTTTTAAAGAAACAGTGGGCAAGAGTGCTTCTGAGACCCCGATGCTGTGAGTAACGGATATAATTGATTTTGTCATTAGACTCCTGGTTCTAACATCGCAGGTGGGATTTGTTTGGACTTTCCCTCTAGGACTGTCTGGGGCCGGGAAGACGACCGTGAGCATGGCACTGGAGGAATACCTGGTCTGCCATGGCATTCCATGCTACACTTTGGATGGTGACAACATCCGTCAGGGTCTCAATAAAAACCTCGGCTTCAGTCCTGAGGACAGAGAAGAGAATGTTCGACGCATTGCGGAGGTGGCGAAGCTGTTTGCCGATGCCGGCTTAGTGTGCATCACAAGCTTTATCTCCCCTTACACGCAGGTGTGCAACTTTATCTCCCCTTACACGCAGGTGTGCAGCTTTTGTGCTGGTATTAGGTGCAGATTGCGTATTGAAAGTGTGGCATTAGGCCATGCATGCAGTTAAATATTGGCCTGTATTTTGAGGCTAAATCCAACCTTATTATTTCCCTGGAGACCAAATAACTTAAATTATATTCTGTGATTTTTTTTCTGAATAAATACAGTGTGTGTAAAACCTATTATTAAAACATCCAGAAGTATAGCCATTGGCTGAATGGTTTCAAGCTTCTCTCTCTCTCTCTCTCTCTCTCTCTCTCTCTCTCTCTCTCTCTCTCACACACACACACACACACACACACACGCGCAAGTACACGTATATACATATATAAACAAATTCAGGTACCAAGTCTTCTTCATTTATCTTTTATGTTGGTACATCTGGCTTTTTATTGTTCACTTTTTATTGATCACTTACTGATTTTGAACATTTTTTCCCTTTTTTCCTGAAGGATCGCAACAATGCCAGGCAGATTCACGAGGGTGCAAGCTTACCTTTCTTTGAAGTTTTTGTTGATGCTCCTCTGCATGTTTGTGAACAGAGGGATGTCAAGGGTCTCTACAAGAAAGCACGGGCAGGAGAAATAAAAGGCAAGAAACATTTTCTTCAGATTTCTCTTTATCCAGATATTTCATGCTTTTGTGTGTGGGTCTGATGGTCCCTTTTTTTTTTTAATTAAATTGTATTTATGTCTGTGTGTGTGTCCTGTCAGTACAGGTGCCTGTGCAGGCTAGAAGCATTGAATCTTCTGCAGCTAGAGTTCCAGGTAGTCTAAGGCCGCCTGACATAGGTGCTAGGAACCGAACTCTGGTCCTTTGTCAGATCATTATGTGCTCTTAATCAGTGGTCCATGTCTCCAGCCTCCAGGACTGATGCTCTTGTCTAAGAAATTGGGAGTGAGTAGTGACGGGGCTGGTTGAGGGGTAAGTGGTTCTTATACTGTTCCCACGCTCAGCTTCAGCAACAGTGCTTGGGACTGTGCCCCTGTGAGCTTTGCTGGCTGTGTTGGAATTCTCCTCACAGGACAGCTGGGGCTTTGAGAGGTGGTGCTGAAACCCACTTCACGTAATTAGATGTCTAGAAGTAGGTTGCCAGCCATCACTACCTCTAGTCTTTGTTGGGACGTGAAAGGGTAGGATGTCCCCCAGCTATTGGGAAAAATACTTGATGCATAAGAGCCTTGATGGAAGGAGAGTGTCCCATTTTTATGTCGTAGCACTTGACATGGCTCTTTAGTGAACCTCTCTAATGTCGAGTTTGAACTAACATGTCCGGTTCCATGAAAACATGCATACCTTGCTCAGGGCTCATGGGCTGCTCACAGTTCAGTGTGCTACACATTTGTCACATTTGATACTAGTTGTGTTCATTCTGTTGGCAATCCTGGAAACAGTACATACTGTATTAATAAAACGTCGAAGGTAGTTTATTCTGTGAATATTCTTTAGGGATGAGTCATGCAAGTAACTTGCTTGCCTCCCTAACAAGGTACGATGGATAGCCTGGGACCATTGTAGGAGCTCTGAATTCTAGATTGGGTATCCAGTTTTTGGCTCCGGAAGGTAAAAGGAAATTGGAAAGGAAAATATTTGTTACCCATTTTTCCTCTGTTTTTGGGCCCAAGAATAAGCAGCTGAGGAGAATTCTGCCTGCCCTGGTGACGTCTTGTCTTGTGAGCAAAGCTGATGCCAGGTCCCCCTGTCTTAGGGCTCAGTTCACTGATGAGGCCACTGCCTGTCATACCTCACATCCATTGAGATGACAGCTTCCTGACTCAGAGAGAATAGGCTGCCTGCTTGGAGTAATGGATACAGTGGGCAGGAGAGCAGATTAGTTATTTCTCATTTCCATGCTTTTTTTTTTTGAGTGATATTTAAAATGACCACCAGTATTGAAAATGCTGTGTAGCACTACTGTGTTTTTATTTCACTTATCATCAGTTGTGTGTGAGTAGGCCAGAGGACAGCTGTAAGAGTTGACTGTCTCTTTCCACCACATGGGTTCTAGGCTTTGAACTCAGGTTGTTAGACTTGGTGGCAAGTTCCTTTACTCCTGGCCCTGTATATCTGATTGCAAGGACGCTGGGAGGCCTCAGGGGAGGCGTGCATTAGTTTCATTCTAGCTGAGCTGTGCTGCGGCTCTGAGGTCAGTGTAAACCAGTCAATATGCTCGATAAGTTGCCTTCAGACAGAAATGCGCATGACACCTGAGACTGGCAGGAGCTTGACTTTGGATTTCACCCAGGAGACATGATTCAGTGTTTACTTCATTAGTATTTGTGACAACTTCATTGGACACAGCTGCAGTGGATAGTGAGAACTGACTGTATGTGTAAGGAAGAGGTCTCCCAAGAAAGGCGTCAGTACGTGATGCCCATGGCGGCGTGACAGGGCAGTGAGAGCCTAGCTTCGGTGCAGACTGGTGCAGATGAAATAACCCTTTACATATCTGCCGCCTCTGCTGTGTGCTGTCCTTTAAAGGCTTTACTGGAATCGATTCTGAGTATGAAAAACCAGAGGCCCCGGAGCTGGTGCTGAAAACGGACTCCTGTGACGTCAACGACTGTGTCCAGCAAGTTGTGGAGCTTCTCCAGGAACGGGTGAGAGAAAGCAATCGAGAAGAAAACTGCCCCATAACCTGGCCTCTAAAAATGACCGGCTTGCGTAGAGTGTCTTTCAGATTCATCATAAAAGCCAGGAACTTCCTGCATGCTACTATTTTAGCATTGTGGGGCATACACAGTGCACGGAATACCCCGTAATAACTTGTACACACCTGCTTCAACTTGGTGGTGCCCTTACGACTGGATTTTAGAGACGGGTCCTGTGGAGGGAGGCTTCCTGAACTTACTACCTCTTTCTGGCTCTTGTGCTTACGGAAGCATGAGACATGAGGGCCCCATAACAGATACGTGGTTCCCTTGGATTTTGCTCTGGTTTTAGAAATAATTTTTCTTTCCTCTGAAGTGCCATTACCTCTTCATTCACTCCACTGTGCCATAGTTCATTTTAGCTGGAGAGAATTGAGCTTCTGTGTGGGTGGTGGGACCTGGCATGCTAGTGTTCACCTGTTTTTCATGTGAGCCCACCTATGCTGGCCTCTTCTACTGTGCAGGATGAGGTGGCATCATCCCCATTCTGTTCTAGCCGGGTGATGGTATTTCAACTTCTTTTTTATGCACAGAAGTTTGACCAGAACCCCCTTTCATCTGCAGTCTCCCTCATAGCTTTAATTTCTCTGTCTTCACCTTTGAAGTTTTCTGAATTATAATATATATCCCAGGTCATTAGCGTAAAGCTTTTCTTCTGAGTTTATTTTTCCTATTCAAATGCTTTGTCTGAATAAATAGAAATAATAGGAACTAGTGACTTCAACTGTTCTGACATTTTATATGTGCATGTGTGTGCTACTGATGCTCTGACCACTACCTTCAGGCCAACTGCATTATCTTAGGAGGGTTTTTTTTTATGATTTTTAAAATTTAAATTAGAAACAATCTTGTTTTACATGTCAATCCCAGTTCCCTCTCCCTCCCCTCCTCCCCTGCCCCCGCTTTCTGCTCCCCGGGGGGGGGGGGTAAGGCCTTCCATGGGGGAATCTTCAAAGTCTGTCACATCATTTGGAGGAGGGCCTAGGCCCTCCCCCATGTGTCTAGGCTGAGAGAGTATCCCTCTATGTGGAGTGAGCTCCCAAAGTCCATTTGTAACTAGGGATAAATACTGATCCACTTCTAGAGGCCCCAGAGACTGCCCAGTCCTCCTACCGACACCCACATTCAGGGGGTCTGGGTTGGTCCTATGCTGGTTTCGCAGCTATCAGTCTGGCGTACATGAGCTCCCCCTTATTCAGATCAGCTGTTTCTGCGGGCTTCCCCAGCCTTGTCTTGACCCCTTTGCTTATCACTCCTCCCTCTGTGCAACTGGATTCCAGGAGTTCGGCTCATGTTTAGCTGTGGTGTCTGCTTCTGCTTCCATCAGCTACTGGATGAAGGCTCTATGATGGCATTTAAGGTAGTCATCAATCTCATTATAGGGGAAGGGCATTTTAAGTAGCTTCTCCACTATTGCTTAGATTCTTAGTTGGGGTCATTCTTGTAGATTTCTAGACCTTTTCCTAGTGCCAGATTTCTTTTAAACCTATAATGGCTCCCTCTATTATGGTATCTCTTTTCTTGCTCTCCTGTTTTTTCTCCTGACTCAATCTTCCTGCTCCCTCATGTCCTCCTCTCCCCTCCTCTTCTCCCCTTCTCTCTCTCCTAGCTCCCTCTCCCCTCCTCTCATGCTCCCAGTTTGCTCAGGAGATCTTGTCCCTTTCCCCTATTCTGGGGGACTATGTATGTCTCTCTTAGGGTCCTCCTTGTTTCCTAGCTTTTCTGGCAGTGTGGATTGTAGGCTGGTAATCCTTTGTTCCATGTCTAAAATCCATATATGAGTGAGTACCATGTTTGTCTTTTTGTGACTGGGTTACCTCACTCAGGATGCTTTCTTCTAGTTCCATCCATTTACCTGCGAATTTCAAGATTCCATCTTTTTTTTCTGCTGAGTAGTACCTTAGGAGGGTTTTTAAAATTTCATCTTCAGTTTCTAGGTTTCCTGTTAACTAACTTCTGGGCTCTAGTCTATTCCTCTGCCTTCGGCTTCCCTCTCAGCTCTCCGGCAGTCATTCCTCATATATTAATTAAAACCCTATTACTTGATCAGTCCCATGCTGGCCAAGACCCCCTGAATCTGGGTGTCAGTGAGGAGGCCTAGGGAATCTATTGAGCCTTGGGCAGCAGATCAGTACCCATCCCAAGTATACACACGGACTTTGGACTCCCGTAGAACAATGTGAGGTGCATTCTCACCCGAACTCTTGGGGAAGGGTCTAGGCCCTGCCCTATATGAAATGACAGACTATGCACACCCCCATGGAGGGCCTCACCCTCCCTGGGGAAATGAGGGGATAACGGGGGGGGGAGTGCTCGGGAGGAAGGGAGGGAATGGGAGAGGGACCTGGAACTGACTTGTGAAGCAACCTTGTTTCTTATCCAAATTTAAACTGGAAAATAAAATTAAAAAAAAAAAGAAAAAAAAAAGAAAAAAAGCAGAGCAACACAATGGCGTGTGCTGCGATTTGACTTTGTAAATTTAATCCTAGTTACTTGCTCTCTTTCTGAAATGGACATTTGTGGATGCAAGACAAAAATAAAAAAGGAGAGAGAAAAAAAATAAAACCCTATTACTGTAGTTAGTAACAAATGTAGGCACTAGTGCAGAGGTTGATCAGCCACGATTCCATCCTGGGCGGTTTGCATTGTAGGGCAGAGAAGAAGAAAGAGGAACACAGAGCTCCTGGGGAGTGTGCTAGCAGCGTGGTTCAGGGTGCAGGCTGTGTCTGGAGGCGGAGAGGAGTGTCTGGAGAAGTCGTTTCTGAGATCCCTCCTCTGCTTGGTCTGCTTTCGACGAATGTTGGCCAGGTGGATTTGCTTTCTTGCAGTCCTGTGAAGATGTCTCTTCACAGTCATTTCATTGTCTGAGACAACCTCTTGCTATGTAGCCCTGGCTGGCCTGGAACTCACTCTGTGGTCCAGGCTAGCCTCCAGTTTGCCTCTGCCTTCCCAATGTTGAGATTTCAGGTGGGTGGGTGTGCCCCCCTGCCTAGCATTTTATTGATGTTTAGAAATCCATGCCATTACATTGCTTTAAAATGTGTCTTCGTTTAATTGACATACAGTAGCTTGCATATGTATAGCTATTGTGACTTCAGTGTTTGTGTCCTGTGTGTAATCATTAGTCTAGCCATTCTCTCTCTCTCCCTCTCTCCCTCTCTCTCTCTCTCTCTCTCTCTCTCTCTCTCTCTCTCTCTCTCTCTCTCTCTCTCTCTTTGATTTTTCGAGACAGGGTTTCTCTGTATTGTTTTGGAACTCGCTCTGTAGATCAGGATGGCCTCGAACTTACAGAGATCCGCCTGCCTCTGCCTCCTGAGTGCTGGGATTAAAGGCGTGCGCCACCAAAACTTGGCTGCCATTCTCTTTTTAAATGTTTCTTTTACATCATCACCTCTTCTCCAACAGGGAATCTAGTTAGCTATATGTTAAGCCGTGAGCTATTGTTGCACAGACGCCCTGCTTTTTTCAGTTAATAAATAACCTTAGTTATTTGAATTAATTTATTTTTAAGTTTCTTAATTTTTTATTGTACTCAATATATTGACAAGCTTATAGAAGGATTTTTTGTTTTGAGACAGGGTCTCTATATGTATTTCTGGATGTCCTAGTGCTCCCTATGTAGGTCAGGCTTGCCTCAAACTCCTTCCTGAGTGCTGGGCTTAAAGGTGGGCATTACCAGGGCTTGCCCAGAAGGAGTTTTAAACTGTGGTAATCAGTAACTAACAGTTTAGGGGCTGGAGAATTGGCTTGCTGGTTAAGAATCTCTAGAAGACCAGTCACATAGAGGTCCACAGCTCCCTGTAACTTCAATGCCAGGGAGTCTTATGCCCGTTTCTGGCCCCCAAGGTGTGTGTGTGCGTAGGATCCGGTGGAATGTAGTCAGCATACATGAATTCCTGGAGAACTTCAAGAGGGACATACATGATAGTGAAGAAAAGTCAAATGATGACAAAATTGGTTTGCTTTTTGTACTGTTTGGTTTTCATGTGTATGAGTGTTTTGCCCAGCGTGTGTGTGTGTGTGTGTGTGTGTGTGTGTGTGCGTGCGTGTGTGTGCGTGCGTGCGTGCGTGCCATGGAGGTCATAAGACAGCTGACTATTTGGTTCTCTCCTTCCTTCTACTGTGTGGGTTCTGAGGATTGAACTCAGGTTGTCAGCTTTGGCAGTGAGTGTCTTAACCTGCTGAGCCGTCTCACTGGCTGGAGATAATGTTTTTTTCACTTGTAGTTCAGACTGGTGTTATACTCCCTACATAACCAGGAATGAACTTGAACTTCTTGATGTTCTCTGCCTCTTATGTACTGACTGGGCATACAGTGTACTCCACTACTATGCCTGGGTTATGTGGTCCTGGGATTGAACCCTGGGCTTTGTGTGTAGTTATCAATCACTCTACCCCAAAGAGCTGTATCACCAAGCTGTTCTGCCTGCCCTCTTTTTTTAATTTTCAAAGACCAGGTTTGTTCAACCTGTGGTTCAGGGTAGTTATGAGTGTAGCCCAACATAAAACTAACCTTAGTAAAACATTATGAGGTTGTTTTGGGGATTTGTTATTATTATTGGTAGTATTTTGTTTCATTACTTGGTTGTGTGGTCCTCAAAGGTGGACCGTGTAGAGAATGTGGGGATGTTAAAGGCTGGACATGCTTATGTTGTGGGCCTCTCTTGGTGTCTGCCATGCCGTGGGTGTATTTAGTTAGTAATCACTTGTAAAGTACCACAGGCTCCAAGTTCTTCAAGGTCAGCTATTAGTCTTCGTGCTCAGTGTAGGGCCTTTTTACATTTGTCTACATTGAACTTACTTGCTTTACTTGAATTTTGTTGATGAAAGTTAAAAAGTTGTATGTAATCTAATTTCATGATTTTTATCTTTTTTTGTGTACTCATCAGTTCTTAAATGGGTTATAGAATCCTAGGAAACTGTGCAGAGGTCCTCCTGTGTGGATTACTGATAATACCAGGGTCAGCCTCTAAGAGGGATTGTTAAGCTCAGTGTGTATTGGCTACTGCCGGCATCACCCCTCTTTCCTTGTTTCTTTGATTTCCTCATCACTGTTTGGGGTGCTGTTTAGAAAAGCATTCTTGGGATTTCATGCTTTGCCCGCATAAATCTGCCTCTTGCCTCTGCCGCCCCTACCCCTGTGTAATGCTTTGTGTTGTTGATGATTTGTATTGTTCCTTAAATGTCTGTGAAGATACTGCTGTTCCTCTGTAAGTCCAGGAGTGGCACAGACTCCCATATACCCTTAATTCCTCGCGTTAAGTTTTCCAAGGATGCTCTTTCTTATCCAACACCCAACACAGCGCGTTATATTCAGGCTGCTTGGGGTTTCACTGTCGTCCTGTAGGTGAGGCACAGATTTGCGGGTTCCTGCCAAGCATGTGAGTTCCATGTTGTTTTCCCTAGTGGTCAGAGGACAGTGTCAGTGCCACTCTGACTCTGTGACCACTCCTCTGTTCTTTCATGTACGTCATTCATTGAATTATCTCTATGAAGCTTAATCCAAGTATTCCCTTTTTCTTTTAAAAAATTATTTTATGTGCATTTGCATTTCGCTGGGTCTGTGTGAGAGTGTCAGATCCTAAGGAGCAGGAGCTACAGATAGTTGTGAGCTGCCATGTGGGTGCTGAGAATTGAACCTGGGTCCTCTGGAAGAGCAGGCAGTGCTCTTCACCCTTCACCCTGAGCCCATCTCTCCATCCACCCCCAGTATTTCATTGCTGATCCCCCCTGTTTTTTTGTTTGTTTGTTTGTTTTTTTTTACAGAATTGGGAGATTTGTGTGGGGATTTCTCATAGTCTGGTTCTAAGATGCATACCTTTGTGTGTATTGTCATTATGTATTCTACCATAATGTATACACCCCCCTCACTCCTCTTCCTCCCTTCTCTTTCCATTGTGTATCTTAATCTCTGTACTTTCAGTTAATGCCTTCCTCCTGATTTATTTCATCTTAATTAGAGAATGGATTAGTTATCCTTTTTTATGTGATGATTGGACGGTTTCACCCAGTGTCTCAAAAAGAGGCTTAGACGTATATAGTACTCACCATCCTTCGACACTTGCTGAGTATTATAAAGGGCGCACGTGTACTGCTTCTTTCTTTCACAGTGATTCTTTCTGACCTTTAGAAACTGGGCTCATTTTCCCTCCTATTTTACCTTCTAATACCGTCTCCCTTGTATTTCCTTTTAAATTAAAGCTGTTCTCAGTTTTCGTTTATGTTTATGGGTGTTTTGCTTGCACATATGTCTGCACCACATGTGTGCAGTGCTCCCGGAAGCGAGAATCCCCTGGAATTAGAGTTACAGACCACTGTTAGCTGCCATGTGAGTGCCTGGATACAGAATAGTCAGTGCTCTTAAGCCCTGAGCGTCTGCGCTCCCGTCTTACCCCCATTTCTGTGACATTCCTAAGAGCTCTGTGTGCTCAGCCCTTCCTGTGTGTCCCCTTTCACACACACAAAACCTCGGGAGTATTTCAGAGCAGTTAGGAGATTTTGCTTACGGCGGTGCTGGGTTCTGTTTCTAGGGATTTCACAATGATTTGTATGTATCTTTGGCCTTAGTTTAGGAGTCTTCTTATACTTCTGTTTAGGTCTAGAAAGTGACTCTGGTTGCATGGGCTTAGAACGGAGAAGTTTTCTTAGGAAGGCTGTTTTTATCACAAAGCAGGGTGACCACAGAGAAGACATCCAGTGCCCCAATTCTGTCATTTGTTCTCCTGGCATCATCCTTACTTGGGGAAAGGGTCTCAGTTACGTACTCTCCTAAGCAGACAACCTCCCTGACAGCATGTGAGTACTGTTCTGTTGTGCATGGCGAGCCTCGTTATCTGGACAGCCACTCAGAACCATACATGGGAGACAGTACAGGGAACACTGGGCTGTGGCGGCTGACCCAATAGTGCCGTTGCTTTATGGAGCTACATGTTCGGTCCTTCCATTCTTACTTAGTTTATAGTATGTAGACAGGATGGCCATGTGTGCATTAGGTTATGCTGCTTCTTTTGTAGCATGATGTAGAATTCAGAATGACAGTTGGAGGAAGACACACATCTGTTCTACCATGTATACTTGTGGATTGTTTCCTAGTAAAGTTGACTCTTAGATAAGCCTTAGGGCACATGGAGAAACCAGGGAACAGATACCAGATCACAGTTGTCAGCTGGTGGGGTGCACACTGCTTTCCCATGGAGTGGTTACTTGGAATAATGCACACTAGGAAATGCCATTCACATTCATTACTAATGCAGCGATGTTTGTGAGTTTCCACAGGTGGTTAGGGAGAGAGCATGGTGGACTCCAGAGCGATTGGAGATGTATGAGTATAGCGGTGATTTAAAGCAAAGGAGGATAGCCTGATCAGTTTCCAGTACATGCCTTGATCGGTGATGTGAAGATAGGTTCTCACTAATCAGCATTCTGTGGTGACTGTAACTGTTCTGAAAGAGAAGCCCATGAGCAGAGGTGAGAGCCATGAACAGCTTGCTAGGCCTGTTGTTACCCTGTTAGGCCGTGTGTTAGGTATGTAGGTAGCGCTGGTGTATTCAGTGTGTTTTAAAGTCCTGAGGAGTGATGATAACTGTTGCCATTTTACTGATGAGAAGCAGCTTTGGGTTTGCGATGTGTCTCAGAATAGTTAGTCAGGTGTAGTTGGCATTGTCACAGTGTGAATTCTGCAGCCCACACTTAGATCTTTCTTTCTTTTCTTTTTTCTTTTCTTTTTTTTTTTTTTTTGGTTTTACGAGATAGCGTTTCTCTGTATTGTTTTGGAGGCTGTCGGTCCAGCCCGGCCTCGAACTCACAGAGATCAGCCTGCCTCTGCCTCCCGAGTGCTGGGATTAAAGACGTGTGCCACCACTGCCTGGCCCACTTAGATCTTTCTAATGCACCACCATCTCTATATTATAATTACTCTCTTTTCTAGTTTGTTATTGAAACCTGACTCTTTCATCCAATTCCCTTTTACTTCCTTGAGAGTTGATTCCTGAGTGTAGACAGAGTACTTTTAGAATACTTTGTAAGTATTCTAGAGAAAAATCAATGACAATACTGCCTAGTCTGGAAAAGATATTCTCTATACAGAAAAAGAAACTTCCCAGGTGTGTAAGTCTAGATAGTGTAAAATGTTCTACATGGTGGGAAATAAGGTTTTTGTAGGCTATATTTGTTTAAAGGTGTGTATGTGTGTGCGTGTGTGTGTGTGTGTGTGTGCGTGTGTGTGCGTGTACGTGTGTGTGTGTGTGCAGTACACTCCTGCACTCACATGTGTGCCCTGATGCCCACAGAGGTCAGTAGAAGGTATTGTTTCTCCTGGAACTAGGATTACAGGTGGTTGTGAGTTGCCCAGTATGGGTGTTACAAACTGAATTTGGGTGCCCTGAAAGAGCAGCAAGAGTTCTTAACCACCGAGAAGCGTCCCTGTGAGTTTTGTTTGTAGCATGAATAATAAAAAACCCAGAGGCAGATATTGGGGTCAAAGAGAGGCAAAGCAGCCAGCCAGTAGCTCTTACCTCTCCCAAGGCTGGATTGGAGATCCTGTCTTCCCTGCAACTGAAAACTGTCAGAATATAGCACAAGACACTGGGCTCCTGTCTTTTATAGACCTCTCTAGGGCTGGGATTAAAGGCGTGAGCTCTGTTTCTCTTTTAGACTGATTCACTCTCATGTAGCCCTGGGTGGCCTTGAACTCAGAGGAATCAATCTGCCTCTGTCTCCTGAGCCCTGGGATTAAAGGTGTGTGACACCACTGCCCAGCTTCTATAGCTGTTTAGTGTGGCTGATCTCCAGTGGCCTTATTAGATCATAAACAATATATTATCACATTTATCTCTTCTTCTTATTATTACTATTATTTTAGATAAGAACTCCCTGGCTGTCTTAAAACTTCCTATGTAGACCAGGTTGGCCTCCAACTCACAGCCATCTGCTAGGATTAAAGGTTTGCACCACCATGCCCTGCAGCAAGACAGGGCTTTCTAAAGGGTAAGTGAGGAGGTTCTAAAAGTTGGCTTGGGACAGTTGTCCTTGACTGCAAAGATCGATAACGTGGGTGGCATACAATCCAAGGTGGACAGGTGGGTTTGCTCAAGTGTCTCGCCTGCAAGGCTGCTGACTGTCCCAGCGGTTGGCTGTGGCAGCTCTTGCTAACTCATGTGCATGGGCTCCCTCCTTGGTTGGGATCCTAACAAAACCCATTGCTGCTTATAATGACGACGTTGCTCCTGAAATAAACCAAGGACAGTTTTATCTCTGCTTCTGGTTCACTTCTAAGGGTTTTGCTTGTTTTTCCTCACAGTGACTGGTTATCTTCCCTCTGACATCACTGGAGTGTCCCAACAGCGTGGCTCAATTTTTTTTAAAGATTTTATTTATTCTTGGGAGGCAGAGGCAGACGGATCTCTGTGAGTTTGAGACCAGCCTGGTCTACAAGAGCTAGTTCCAGGACAGCCTCCAAAGCCACAGAGAAACCCTGTCTCAAAAACAAAACAAAACAAAAAACCCAAAAGATTTTATTATTTATTATGTATACAGTCTTCTGCCTCCATGCTAGCAGAGGGCACCAGATCTCATTCAAGGTGGTTGTGAGCCACCATGTGGTTGCTGGGAATTGAACTCAGGACCTCTGGAAGAGCAGTCAGTGCTCTTAATCGCTGAGCCATCTCTCCAGCTCCACTCAGCTCAATTCTTACCTTTCTGGAGTTAGTTTAGTTCACAGGGTAAGGGCCTGATCTCAGAAGACTGCCTGTTCAAATAGGAGTCAGAAATGCACTTTTCTGCCCGTCTCTTATATAAGTTCTTAGGCTTTATAATGCTCAGAATGACTCAGCAAGGCACTGTATTGGTTGCTGCTGACTTACTGCAGTTTAGGAATAGCTGGATGGAAGGGATGGATAGGGTAGTGTGGGGTAGGGGGAACCACATTTCCATGCTTTCTTTAGGCTGCCACTCTCTTAGCATCTCCACATGTATAGCAACCAAGGAGCCTTTGAATGCCATTGTTTAGGGATTCTTAGGGAGGCTTTCTGTAGACGATGACTGTTAAGCAGGCATGGGTTGAGGCTGAAAGTTACCAACCTGCAATCAAGGTAATCCTTCTGATGACAGAATCCTATCTTGAAGCTGTCCAGGACACATCGACCAAGAGTCTGTACGAAAGACATTGCCACTCAGGCAATTCAAAACTTGTAGTTCTGCGTTGGGAACTGGGTGTAAGGACCAAATATAGAATACATTTCCCATTGTGCTGTGTGTGGCTTTGTGTTAGAGAGTATAAGAATTCAGGCATTATGCTGGCCCGCCCCTGTCACCTGGCAGAATGCACTCAGGCAGTACCCTGGTCAGCCCAGGTGCAAAGGACCCCTTTAAAACAAGACCACCGTCCACTTCCGCTCTCTCTTTCCCCATCTCTTTCTCTCTCTTTCCTGCTGTTCCCCTGGAGCAGACAGGATTTTTCCTGTCTCCCTCTTCTCTTCTGTCTTCTCTGTGTCTCTTTCCTTCCTTTCCCTTTCCTTCTCCCCTTTCCCTTTCCAATAGAACTTCTCACTAAGCTCTCCCTGCCTGCCATGTTTGTCCCTCGTCCCCCAACACCCTCACCTGCCATGGTATTTTCCAAGCTTCCCCTCACGCTTTATTCATAACCGAGAGGAGCTGACGCGCTCTGAAGGAACTTGAGAAGGCTGTGCCCATGGGAATAGTAGTGGCAGGTGGCCTTTTCTCATCAGTATTACTTTGGAGAGACTCTTCTGAAATGAATTCTGCCTGGTATTCCTAAGGTACTGTCAGCAAGGAAGGTAAATACTTACTTTTCGTGTTCAAGAAAAGTGGGTGCTGCAACTGTGAGGTCTTTGGTCACGTGGTTGCTTTAGATTCTAGTGTCTCTTTCGGTCTGGCTGTGTGATGCAGTCATTCAGATAAAGAGTACACATCTCAGCATTTAGTCCAAGGACCTTGGCTTTCTTAACTTGCTCCATTTCCTATGCATTTATTCAGGAATACAGAAGACAAGCAAGCAGGAGACTTTGTCTTTTCTTTCTACTAACCCGAGTGGTCACTAGATGGCCTGCTAGTGTTGCGTTTTAACTTGGCCCGTTAGAACACAAGGGAGTAGGCTTCTTGCC
This sequence comes from Mesocricetus auratus, assembly GCF_017639785.1. Classification (NCBI taxonomy): domain Eukaryota; kingdom Metazoa; phylum Chordata; class Mammalia; order Rodentia; family Cricetidae; genus Mesocricetus; species Mesocricetus auratus. The sequence continues at coordinate 26,930,886 of NW_024429193.1, read as the reverse complement.
GCTGGTTTTAATCTAAAGTGATATTTTAAGTGCTGTTTTTAAATCTACCAGGAACTCTGGGTTTACTAGTGCTATAAATTATTTAAAGGTTTGTCTTCTTACAAAATGGTGGTTTAGTGCTCTAAATGGATTTTATACTGCACATAAAAACCAGGCTTTGTAGCTCAATTTTAAAGCGTTGCCAGGATGTCGTTTGCTCGTGTTTTGGATGCGTGTAGTTGAGATATTAGGAACCTCACAGTTGCATGAAAATGTGATTGTGCCCCAGCATTCAGTCTGTTGAGCAGCTCTGGCTCCAGAAGTGTGGCAGATACGTAGAAGACAGTCGTAAAGTGTGGGCTCGCCGTTTATTGACACGCTCAGGCTGCTATAGGAGGACTCACTGAGAGGATAAGAATTACTAGTTTTAGATGGTGGTTATTTGCCCTGTTCACCAATTTCCAGGGAGAAGCAAACAGTTGCCCAAACAAGGATGTAGATGTGGCATACATCGATCATATGTAGTGTTTAGTCAATTGAAGAAAAAGTTTGGCTATCTATCTTGCATTTTAAATCACATTAGCATTTGAATTCATAGCACCTAATATCTCTGTACTTGGAGGTCTGGAACTCAACCTTCATTAAGGGTGATATGTGAACTGTTCACTGACCTGTGCTCAGGACACTTGAGCAGCCCAGGACTCTGTTATTTTCACCTGGAACTTGGGAGCCTCTGAGATGGAGTGAAGTGTCTAATCAGGTGAAGACTTTCGCTGGCCAGGCTTGTGATCTGTATGTTGTTTGGAAGGAAGTTTGCTGAAATAAAGGAGATTATATGAATAACCAGGACACTGTTTCTGATCGCCAGATGAGTCTGTGGAAACTCTAGGGAGTTCCAAATAGAACAATCACTTGATGTGGCAGGGACTCTGCATCCTATTGTCTAGGTATCCACTCTCACTTTGAGGTGATATTGGGTCTTTAGTGGTGGCTTTGGAGACTGAGGTTTGTCATTAGAATGTGCTAGAAACTGACCGTGTCTAATCCAACATAAATAAGTGATTTTTATGTGTATGGGTATTTTGTCTGCATGTATGCCTGTGCAGCATGTGTGTGCCCGGTGCCTGCAATGGCCAGAAGAAGGCGACGGATCCTCTGAAACTGGAGTCACAGCTGGCTGTGAGCTGCCATATGAGTGCTGGGAATTGAATCCAGATCCTCTGGACGAGCAGCCAGTGCTCTTAACTGCTGAGCTGTTTCTCCAGTCCTGTGTCTGCATTTGAAAGGCTCTCTTTGTATTTCTCATAATCAGTTGTCCCATCTCTACTGAGAGTCTACACAGAGCTGTCTTCCCCTTGACTCATGCCGTTGTGTTGGTGTTAATTCCAGAAATACTAACTTTATCTTTCCAGAGGAAAAGCATAGCAGACTGTTGACCTGCGGTTAGCATTGGTTATCCACCAGAAGGATTGCACACCCATGTTGTAAGGCTACAATTCATTTCATGAATATTGTTAGATAGGAATCTACAAAGGGAGGAATTTTGTTGAATGCTTGTGATGAAAAGTTATTTTGACTTAAAAATAAAATATGAAACTATTTCTTCTTGATCTCAAAAAGAATGATTATAGCCTCCATTTTGGTATTTGAAAGCAGCACATGACTGAATTTGCACGTGTGCTGAAGCCCAGTATTTGGGAGTGAATTCCTCTGAGACATGTGGTCTGGTCGAAGGAACCTGTTGACATTATCTTTGGAAGCACTGGCTCCTTTGCAGATCTTGCTCTGTTCAGGGAAAGCACAGTCAGATAGCTCTAAGTTGTGTTTCTGGGGAGTGCTGACTCCTGTTGGAGGGAAGGGTAGGCGGAGTTTTTTGTCAGGATGGCCCAACGTAACCAAATAACCACACAGAGACTTACTATTAATTGTAAATGCTTAGGCTTGTTACTAACTAGGTCTTACATATTATTAACCCATATTTGTCATCCACCCTCTACCACGTGGCTCTCCCTGTTTTCAGTACAGCATGCTTATCTTGCTTCTCTTCATATCTGCCCTTCTTCATCTCTGCACTCTCTCTTTCCCTGTCCACCAATCCAGCCTCACCTCTGCCTGCCTAGCTTTGCCCATTAGCTCTTTGTTAACCCTTTGAAGAGTAGCACGTCTCCACAGTGTACAGAAAGACTACTCCATCTCAGGGAAGAGCACTGCTCCAGGAGCTCCAGCCCTGTGCTAGAGCATTTGTGGTGGTCTGGTCTTGCTACTGTGATCAATCAGTCTTGGGGAGCTTTATCTTGGGGTGCTGGCCAAGGAAACCAGCTAAAAATCTAAAGTAACTTGTATCAAATGGAGTTGAAAGACTCGTCTACTGAGTGCTTTTCTTTCGACTTCTCCAGACTTTGGACAGATATCAACAGTAAATGTGGGAGAAAGTCCCACACCAGTCCCCACCACCAGGAAGTGTCCACACCACTGTAATACAGCAGAGAAAGAGGACAAAACAAACACCTGGGAAGTTGCTCTTCCCAGAGCGGGGCTGAGACCGGCTTTGGACATCCATGTCATCGCTCCCACATGGTGCATTCTGTGTGTGCCAAGAGTTCTCTGCACTGCCGTGGGATTGGAAGAAGTGGGGTTGCAGCTGTTCACGTCTCATTAACAGAACCGTTCCAGGCCAAACAGGGATGGCGACTATCTCTTTTGTGAAGAACACAGTCAGCGCACTGAAAGATCATACATAGACTAGAAACCTTTAGAATTATAAATAGTGAACAGGAAAATAACTTTGTTTCTGGCCTCATTTCTTTCATGTGTGAAATAGAACTAGTAATAGTACCCGCCTTAGCGTTTACTGAGAATTCTGTGAGTTAATATACTACATCAGGAGCTTAGGGTGGCTAGCACAGCGAGTGTTAGCATCGTTTAAATGCATTGGAAAATAGTATAGTGGGGGGGCATCGTCTATCTCTTGGGCCTTAGTGCCCTCCTATGTTGAGGGGGCAGATAGCATAGTTTCCTTTGGCTTGAAAGGTACGTGTTAGAGCAAACGAACGAGGCCACGTGAAGCCTTTAAAACAGTGTATTGAAGGAGCATCCCTGTAAGTGTTAGCACCAAAGTTCAGACACCATGCTGTTTCATTCTTACAAAAGCCTGGATTTTTTACAACAGCCCTGGGTTACAGCAGTGTCTGGAATTTATTTTGTAAGTGGTTGAGGAAGAGGAGGAACCGGGCTGTGAGGTGAGGAAGCCTGTCAGGGCTGCAAATGTAGAACTGGAGAAAGCGATCACAGAGTTTTAGGTAAAAAATGTTCGTGTCTTCCTTTCTTCTGTCACAGCAGTGGGAACACCAGAAATAAATGACTTATGGGCTCCTGCTACCCCTGACTCTCTTTGGTTTGAAAATGTGTCCCTTAAATTTTGTGCCTAGTTTACTGACTTCCGTATCCTTTCTGTGAGCCTTACTATACTCTTCCTCGTAGAAGCCTAATGAGTACTTGGCCTTTTATATAGTTGGTTACTCTTGACACCATTTACTTCCCTTAGTGTGACTCTGGGGCTTTGCGCGTCCATCTGAACATGTGGGGTGTGTGGAGCTTCTTCACGTGCGCCCCACTGTCCCTCAGGGAAGGTAGATTCTGGACTCTCACTTTCCAGTTGAAGTACCATGGGCTTGGTGGAGACTGCTGACAGCCATTTGCCCTGTAGTGCATCCACGGTGGAGACCAGTTAAACGGGATAATAGGCAGATGACAGTGACACACACAGAAGGATTCGGGGCATTTTGCTCTACTCTTTCCCAAATCCTGCCAACATGCCCTTTTCACATTTTAACTAGAAACAAAGAGGAACCCTAAGCTGTTTATCTGGCTAGATTGTTTTCCTTCTGTATGCATTCTCAAAGCCATGCATTCCATATAAACTGACTGCTGACCTGTCATCCCTCCCCCCGCCCTCCCCCCCCAGAGCTGGCACACACACACTTTGACATGGGTTCATCTTATAAGTACATGGTTACATGTGAAATCCACCAAATCAGACTGGAGTTGTTGGAGGAGCTGGAGGGACTGGGCTACCTTTGTTCACTTTTTCTTTAATGACTTCAGATAGTATTTCTCCCCGGTAAATGAAACAGTAACTTCCTACTATGAAGTATGGAAGATCTAGGAGGTTTATGGAGAGTGCGCTGGGCAGTGTGTGTCTCATATACATGCTTGCTGTGTACTCCTTGACTAGCCCTCGAGTGACAGAGGTCTCTGGGAAATGCTGCTCTGCTCCCGGAGTGGTGCTGCGGGGCCAAGCTGGCCACGGTCTCTCACTGTGGGCTTTGATTTTGTTATTTCTTTTCCTGTATGTGTAGTCTTGCTTACTCTTGGGTTTATTATGAGAAGTCAGAGGCCCTGATCAAAGGAGAAACCAGGTTTTGCTACCTGATTTTGTGCTGGTGCTGAGCTATATTCTCCCTTTTCCCCATGTGGGAGCTGAGTATCTGAGAAGATAGAGCTGTAGTCTATCAATTCTAGATTCTCAGACCCCCTAGGGAGTGCTTAAACAGCTACTCTTGGTCTTCTTGTACCTCTTTTGGTATAAACATGTGACCTAGCCTTATTAATATTATTTTTCTGTGATGCTATAGAACCAAATACAGTCAGGTTCCACTTTGAGCTCTTCTTCCCTTAGATGAGGCATGTGGTTGAACGCATTTAGAATTCTTTGGGGAACGGAATGTCTTGGGAGCCAGCCTTGTAAAGATCTAGTAGCAGTGCAAGCCGGTGTGCTGTGGCACACGCACTCCTGTGTGCCCACACCACCTCTCCGTGCTCACATGTGCAGTGTGTGGAGGGTGAGCAGGGAGAAAGCTGTCTTAGTGTCATAGGCGAGTGCTTAGAGTTTTGACTGCAGTTCAGACCGCTTCTTGTGGAATCAAATGGTGCTGGCTTTAGGCTGATAGCCGTGGGAGGCCTGCCTGTGTCTGAAGAGAAGCGGTGGGGGAGGAACTGGGAAGAGGGAGGGAAGGGAAACTTTGGGATGTAAAGAAAAAGCACTAGTTTGACTTGATGAGTAAAATGGCTTCAGTGACACCAAGGATAAAGGTACAGGGGAAAAATAGTGGTGTCTTACATGGGCTGTTTTGTGTTTGAAATTTTTGTCGCAGTGTATCTGAGGTCAGCTCTATTTACAGTTACCTGTTCTGACACATAGACCATTCTAGGAATTCTTTTCTTTCCTATTAGATAATGGGGCATAATGCAGATTTCTTGTGTGGGATGCAATTTTGGAGTAAACCAACTAATAGGAAAATTGAAGAGAGAATGTGGCACTAAAGCCCTCCTTTCTGCTAGAAATGCTGATTTTTCTCGTCTAGGATACCTTTTGGGGACACCTGCATGGTTGGATCACTTGTCTAACTGCTCTCTTGTTGTTGTGAAGGATATTGTCCCCGTGGATGCCTCCTATGAAGTGAAGGAATTGTATGTGCCGGAGAATAAACTGCATTTGGCAAAAACTGATGCAGAAGCCTTACCAGCACTGAAAATCAGTAAAGTAAGTTCTCTGCTGCTTGTCAAGCCAAGTGGTGCAGCCGTCCGAGGAGCGTTAGCTTGACGGATGTGGGGCTTAGTGGCCGTGTTTGAAGTCAGGGTGGCAGTAGCAGGTCAGGGTGTTGTGGTGTGTATCACAGATCCCAGGGGTGGAGAATGTGTTTAATGGGGGAACAGTATTCCCATATTACCACAACTTTGATTTGCTTTTAGTCATATTTGTTTATTTTGAAATATCAAAGGATAAAGATTATGTGAGCTTTGGGGCCATAAGAGAGAAAGGAATGTTTCTAAAACATTAAGAAATGCTAATCCATAATAATTAGAATGAACTTTACCACTTTAAACATGTTTCCTAATTTCCTGCTCAACATTTGACTTTCCCTTATATTAAGAAAAATGGACATATTAGGATTAGTTCTGTTGAATAGCTGTGTCTAATGATATCATTAGGTGCCTTTCTCAATTAACAATTTCTGAGTTAAACTAGGCAGGATGAGAGTGGAAACTGATTTATTCTCAAATCTTAGGAAACTTTAAACTGTATAATTTATACATATTTTAAAAACACATAAAAAAGAAAAGACAAGCAAAACCCCACAAAGGGTAAGGAATAAGAATATGGAGTGCAGTTGGCTATTCCCTCAACTCTTCATTTATGATAAGAAGAACCTAGAAGACTTGGGGAAGTGTCACATCTCCGTACTGAGGCTGGAGAACTGAGCTTGGCCTGGACAAAGGCTCCTCCATAGTTGTTCCAATTCTTTGGTAGGAGTGATCTTAATGGGCTGTATGTGACCTGATCTTAGGTGGACGTGTGTCAGGGAGGGATGGTTCCAGGTGGCCATGGAGAAGGACCAGAGTCTGCACAGACAGAGGGAAAGAGAGATATCTGTAGGTGTACTGACTGCAGAACCTAAAGGTGAACTTTCTTCAGTCCGGAGTTCACAGTTCAGTTTAGGGTACCCACAGGCACACCGCCGGTCTGCTCCTTCACAGTGCTTCCTCACTAGTTCTGCTTGCTTAGTCATATTGAAGGCTAAGGCTTCAGCATAAGAAGCTTGCAGAGCTCCTAACTGATGCCATCTAGAGTTGAGATAAGCAATGACCACTGTCATGGGTTTAGGAACAGGCGATGTATTTAGGCTGTGTAACTCCTCATGCTGCTGGCTGTTTCCTTTCACACACTGGCTGTCATGCTTTAGTAATAACGGGGAGACTCCATTTTTCTGCACACCATGGGCCAGGTGTTTAGTCTTTTCTCACTTGGGATCCATTGCTGTATGATACATATATATATATACATACATACATACATATATGCAGTTGGCCAGTTCTTTACTGTTCTGCAGGAATGTAACCATAAGTCTGGAAGTTTAAGCAATAGTGACCTTAGTAGGATAAAGTTACTCTGGGAAAGAGTCTTTTTGGTAAATATTTTGTGTAAGGTATCTTTTTGTTAGGATAGTGACTGTCAGCCAGGTGATGGTGGCACAAGCCTTTGATCCCAGCACTCGGGAGGCAGAGGCAGGTGGATCTCTGTGAGTTTGAGGCCAGCCTGGTTTACAGAGTGAGTTCCAGGACAGCCTGGGCTACACAGAGAAACCCTGTTTCTAAAAACAAACAAAAGTAAAACAGTGAACAAAAGGAAGGTAGCGACTATCAACATGTAGTTTCCAGGTCTTCATGGACAGCAGTTCTGGAAACTTGCAGAATTTTAAAACTTCTGCTGCCTTGGAAATTGAGTGTGAAGTAATACGCATTCGTCTGTTCGCTTGCTGTGAGACAGGCTCTCACCCTATGGTCCGACTTGACCTGAAACTTGCTGTGTACACCAGGCTGTACTTAAACTCACCGAGATCCACTTGCCTCTGCCTCTGCTTCCCAAGTGCTAAGAGTAAGTTTGCACCACCATACCCATCTAGCAATCTGTAGTGTGACACGCCTCCCAGAGGTTGTCTGGTAGACAGTAATGTTTGAGACCTACTGGCTTAGGTGAGGCCATCTCTGGTGGAAGTATGCGAGGGTAATACATTATGGGTGTGCTAGAAGAAAAGCTTGTTCTCTAGGAGTTCCTCAATCTGTAGGATCCACAGTCTTGTTGACATTACTTTCAAAATTACATGCGTAACACTTTTTGCTGCTTGGGTTCATAAATACATAAAATCAGTATTTTTTTATTTACTGTCTAATTTGCTAGGTGGATATGCAGTGGGTGCAGGTTTTGGCAGAAGGTTGGGCGACTCCTCTGAATGGCTTCATGAGAGAGAGGGAATACTTGCAGTGCCTTCATTTTGATTGTCTTCTGGATGGTAAGATAGTCTACATCTAAAATTAAATTGGGCATGGAGGAGGCATGGCATGATTTCAGGTATTTGTCGCTTTTCATTAAGGTAGTCATGGTCTCTCAATAGTAGTCATGAAGACTAAGCTATGCTAGTTCCTAACACTCCAAGTAAACCATGGATCTATTTCTACTCTTCCTTTTCCTTCCCATGATTGTTCATCATGGAGCAGAAGGAAAGCCTGCTGTTAGGGCCACTGTTCCCTGTGTCATACCACCTGTCCACTGTGGAGAGCTTCTCCCTCAGTGCCCATACACTCCGAACCATTCCTCTACGAAGCCTGTGAACTCAGGGTCTGTTTTGTTTGCATGTTTGTTTTCTGCAAAGATTAAATACTGTAGTTTGATATTCCTCCTTAGAGTTAGTGGTGGTCCTTAACTGCCTGATCAGTAATGACTCAGCCTGGAGTTTAGTGCATATTGACTTCTTAGTTTCCATCTTAGCCTGTCTTGACAAACAGATTAAGTGTAGCCAGATTTGTTGATAGCTGATAACTTTGTCCAAAGATTTTATTTTATTTATTTATTTTTAAATTTAAAAAAATTTTACACACCAACCCAGTTCCCCCCACCCTCTCACCCCTTATCCACTCCTCAGAGGGGGGTAAGGCCTCCCTTGGGGAGTCAACAAGGTCTTGTCCAAAGATTTTTTTTTGTCCATGATTCTCTACACAATAGATTTCTTCCGTATATAAATCCAAATAGGAATTTAAGAGTATTCTGTTGTAGTGACTTACACACACACACACACACACACACACACACACACACACACACACACACACACACACACCTCAAATGCATAAATAAAAAGAAAAAATTGGATTATCTTTGTCTTGTAAATATACTCAAGGGTACATAATCAGTTTGCCACTTGAAATGTAGTTATTTGTGTCATTCTTCTTTCAACAAAGATTTAGACTTTTCTTGGTTTAAAGCTTTAAATGAAATAGAATTCTTGGTCTCATTCATATAATGGGATGTACAATATTTTTTGATAGTCATCATCATCTGCTGCTTCCTTTACTTTTATAATTCTATATAAAATTTCTTCCCAAGCATAGTTGGATGGCTTGTGAGAATTAGTATATGATATGTGTTGGTTCTTTTGCCTCTTGTTTTAATTCTTCCTCCCTCTTCTCCCATCCCCACCTCTCTCTCCCTATCTATCCGTCCTCCCCATCCCATCCCTCCTCCTCTATCCCATCCCTCCTCCCCATCCCCACCTCTCTCTCCCTATCCATCCCTCCTCCCCATCCCCACCCCTCTCTCCCTATCCCATCCCTCCTCCCCATCCCCACCCCTCTCTTCCTATCCCATCCCTCCTCCCCATCCCCACTTCTCTCTCCCTATCCATCCCTCCTCCCCATCCCCACCTCTCTCTCCCTATCATCCCTCCTCCCCATCCCCACCTCTCTCTCCCCATCCATCCCTCCTCCCCATCCCCACCTCTCTCTCCCCATCCATCCCTCCTCCCCATCCCCACCTCTCTCTCCCCATCCCATCCCTCCTCCTCATCCCCACCTCCCTATCCATCCCTCCTCCCCATCTCCACCTCTCTCCCTATCATCCCTCCTCCCTATCCCCACCTCTCTCTCCCTATCCATCCCTCCTCCCCATCCCCACCTCTCTCTCCCTATCCATCCCTCCTCCCCATCCCCACCTCTCTGTCCCCATCCATCCCTCCTCCCCATCCCCACCTCTCTCCCCATCCCATCCCTCCTCCTCATCCCCACCTCCCTATCCATCCCTCCTCCCCATCTCCACCTCTCTCCCTATCCATCCCTCCTCCCCATCCCCACCTCTCTCTCCCTATCCATCCCTCCTCCCCATCCCCACCTCTCTCTCCCTATCCATCCCTCCTCCCCATCCCCACCTCTCTCTCCCTATCCATCCCTCCTCCCCATCCCCACCTCTCTCTCCCTATCCATCTCTTTGCTTCCCTGCTTCTTCCTTCTCTTTCTTTAACTTTCTGAATAAATTAGTTGCTCTTCTGATTCTTTTGCCCCAGGTACTCAAGAGACAGACAGTGCACCGCTTCTTTAAAAATGTTTCCGTTAGTTAAAGGATTAATATTTGTTGTGTGTATGTTCATGTCCATGCATCTGCAGTCATTCACGCCACAGCACACATGTTGAGGACAGAGGACAACTTGCATCTGTCAGTTCAGTCTTTAACCATGTGGGTTCCAGGGGTTGAGCTCTTGTTTGTGAGGTTTGGTGACAAGTGCCCTTAACTGCTGAACCATCTCCCTGTCTCCGGTTCTTTGAGACATTAGTTGTTGTTGTTGTTGTTATGTGAATTGTGTCACTGAATATGAAGGTGCCTATACCAAGACCCACTGAGTAAGCGGTGCTCCTTATGTTCTTTTTGTGTCCTGCAGGAGGTGTCATCAACTTGTCAGTGCCTATAGTTCTGACAGCTACGCATGAGGACAAAGAGAGGCTGGATGGCTGTACAGCCTTCGCTCTGATGTATGAGGGCCGCCGGGTAGCCATTCTTCGAAATCCGGAGTTTTTCGAGCACCGGAAAGAGGAGCGTTGTGCCAGACAGTGGGGAACAACATGCAAGAACCACCCCTACATTAAGGTCTTGACTCATCTGACAGTAACATTGTGTTGAGATGTGGCCATCGGCTGTGTGTTAATTGTTCCTCTGGGCTGTGAAGTTTTGCAGAATTGAGACTGGCTCTTAGATGAGTGCAATGAGCAGATGGTTTTGTTGTTTTGGCTCATGTAAATATTTATTCAGTGACTCTTTGTAGTTTTTTGAAATCATTGATGCTGGGCATTAAATCCAGAGCCCTGTGCATGCTAGATCTGTATTTATACTCCAGCTTGTAACACATAATTTTCAGTATTTACTGGGTACCAGGTACTGATCTCAGGGCTGACTTAGAACACAGGATGTGGATGTGTTGGGCAAAGGTTTGTTCTCTTGGAATGTAGTGGAGGGAAAGATAATGTGTTCTTACAAGGAAGATGCAAGGGTAGGTTGCAGTGGGAGCCCATACCAAGGTGACTTAATATTTTTGGCCTTTTAACATTGTATTCTTGTGGGAAATCAGAGAAAAATGATTCATCTCCCCAAAGTACCTCATTTGTGTGTTGAGTGTGGAAATGTCAGTATTGAAGGCAAATATCTGTCAGTTGTTTAGTGTTTTAAAAGCAGGTTCTAAGCTTTAGAAAAAATGAAGTGCACTTGGTTGGGCTTCAGCTACATCCTATAAATGTGGGTCCTGAGGGTATAGACCTCCAGATATAGGGCAAGGTGGGTGATGGTAGATGAAATTTGAGAAAATGTGTGTTAATTTGTTAGTGAGCTTGACAAATTTTCATACACTTGTCAGTAATCATTGGTGTCAGAAGTTTGAGATTGGAGGACATGTAAGATGGGATTCCTATAGGTTACAAATCTATCTGTTAACCAACATCTAATAACAGTGGGGAAAAATTCCTTTGTTTTTTTAAACTGACAAAGTAATAATCATTCCCTTAGGTTTTGGTTGCTTTTCAGAAATTCATCCAGACATTATATCACAGTATTTCTTCAGTATCTTTCATTCCAGTGATGTCCATAAGCCTAGGTTGGCCTTTAAGATAGAGATGAGCTTGTAGAAGCTGTGCTTAGCTCATGTGAAAGTAATGTTCTTACTTCTATTGTAGCAACTAATTTCCTGTTGCTTCCTGTTAGATGGTTATGGAACAAGGGGATTGGCTGATTGGAGGAGATCTTCAAGTCCTCGACCGAATTTACTGGAATGATGGTCTTGATCAGTATCGTCTTACTCCTACTGAGCTCAAGCAGAAGTTTAAAGATATGAATGCTGGTAAGATGTATACCTGCTCATCTAGAATGAGACTACTGTCTCGTGTGTGTGTGTGTGTGTGTGTGTGTGTGTGTGTGTACATATATATCAGGGTGATAACTAAAGGTATATGAGGCAATGGAATAGATAAAGAATAGCGACAGTCAAGCCAGGCCTCTGTAGTTTGTTTTTTTTGTATTTTGCTACATTCTTAGAATTTGATTTAGCATTTTCCATATGATACGGAAGATGGATGTAGCAAATTGGCTGTTTATTATAAAGCTTGTGTTAAAGCTGAGTAGAACTTTGTATAGACGATCAGATCTGTTCACTCACACCAGTGGTGTACCTCGTGGAACAAGTGATGGCGCCATGCCACCTTACAGTGTCTGTTCCATTACCTGTACTTGTTGTGTACCTTTGTCTGCTCCTGTGCTGAGTGCTGAGGTTTCAAAAGTAAACATGAGAAGGGGCTTTTATGGGATGACGTGGAGCACCTGCACTGCTGTCTTCATTCTGGGATGATGGGGAGCACCTGCACTGCTCTCTTCATTCTGGGATGACGTGGAGCACCTGCAGTGCTCTCTTCATTCTGGGATGGGGTGGAGCATGTGCAGTGCTCTCTTCATTCTGGGATGACGTGGAGCACCTGCAGTGCTCTCATTATTCTGGGATGGGGTGGAGTACCTGCAGTGCTCTCATTATTCTGGGATGGGGTGGAGTACCTGCAGTGCTCTCTTCTTCTGGGATGATGTGGAGCACCTGCAGTGCTCTCATCATTCTGGGATAGGGTGGAGCACCTGCAGTGCTCGCTTCATTCTGGGATGACGTGGAGCACCTGCAGGGCTCTCTTCATTCTGGGATGACGTGGAGCACCTGCAGGGCTCTCTTCATTCTGGGATGACGTGGAGCAGTGTGTGTTCAGGAAAGCTGAGGTGCGTTCTCTGCAGTCATACACTCCCAGGCGCTCCAGGACGCTATCTTCTCACCAAGTGTGCTACGTGGGTGTTGGTAAAGGATGTGCTGCCCAGATGCACCAGATGCACGTGCTCAGATACTGGAGGTGTTGGTGAAAAGAGCATTCCCTGTAGAGTAGACATGGCTAGACTGCTAAAAGGCTTAAGTGCTCTTACTGTCATCTGTGTCAGCTCACCAGCAGAGGCGCAGAGCCCTCAGCCCTGGTGCCAGTCCTTAATGCTTTCTGTGTGGAAGTCTGGCCGTGGCCTGGAAGGGGGCATGAACGTGGGTATGGGTAATGTGGAATCAATAACGGACAATAGCTGACCGCTCAGCTGTACTTAAGAGCCTGCAGCCTCTGTCCCAGGTGGGGATAGAGCAGTAGGGACAGGACAGCTCCACCTCACCCCTAAGCACCAGGTCGTTTAGAGTCCTGAGTGTGGATAGTGTCCTGCTTTACCATGTGGGAGTTTCATATCTTGTTTTCCTCTGTGCTCTTTGACAGTTGGTGGGAACACTTATTGACCCTAATGCATAGGGCTTCATCCATCCATCCATCCGTTTATTTATTTATATTTGAAACAGGGTCTCACAGTGATTCTGGCTGGCCCAGAACTCACTAGTAGACCAGGCTGGTCTCAAACTCATAGAGATTTGCCTGCCTCTACCTCCTGAGTGCCACCATGACAGACATAGTAGTAGTAGCATGTGATTCCCTTGTATCAGTATGAAATTTGGGGAACCTATGAAGGTTGTTTCTGGCCATTAGCCTATAAAGGAAAGAGACAGCTTCCAGGAAAAAAAAGTCCTTGTGAAAGAAACTGTATTATCACCAATAATGAGAGAAAGAAAGAAGAAAGAAAGAAAGAAAGAAAGGAAGAAAGAAAGAAAGGAAGGAAGGAACCATTTGCCTGTCTTTTTCCCCCATCTGGGTGCTGTCACTGAGGATAGAGTATTTGGAGCTCTTGGAGCCATTCATTCTGTGTTCTTAAGAATCCCAAACATGTGTTCTGTGTTGAGTTTCTGTCATTTATTTCCAGACTTCATATCTAAAGAGACACTACATATTTAAATTATTTAAGACACTTTTAGTTGGGTCTTTTATTTATAATCAGCAGTAGTAGTGCATTTCATTCCCTTCCTCATTCCCTCCCTTCCTCCCTCCCTCTGTCCCTTTTTCTGGTGGTGAACAGAAACACATTTAGGATTTGTTGAGACCACCTTAGTTTGTTTTTGCCCAAATCTGAATCCCTATCTTGAATCACTGTTAGTCAATTATTGGCTCTGCTGAGACATCTTATCATGGAATTATTGTTCATAATCAGAGACTTCACTAGTCCATCTGTTTGTGCCCTTCGTGAGCCAAACATTTTAAGTCATTTAGGGAACTTGTTGCATAATGAGTGATTGTGACTTTGTTTAAAGTAGCTGAAAGCCAGTTATTAGCCTTACATCAAACAACAAAGATTTGTGGTGTTATTTTGTTTACTTTTCCATTTTAGACCAAGGCAAATAAGCAACAGACGGAGGGAGTTTACTTTGTAGTTTTTGTTTACTCATTAGGAAGCCAGTGACAACCAGTCTACTGATGTGTTCAAGAGACAGAGAGCAGGAACAGTGCCTCACTTTTGTCTCTAGTGTCTGTCCATGCCTCTGCTCGCTCCTCTCCATCTCGTCTGAAGTGTTCAGGTTATCTGCTATAAATTGTTGTCCTGTGTACACCGATGTGACAGTTCAGTGTTGGAGTCCCTTCTGTAGCTGGGAGGATTGAGATTTCCCTGTTGCTAGCTACATTGCTAGTTTAGAAGGTGATCTATTTACTAGTGGAGGTTCCTGGTATCCAGATGATCGGTAGACTAGAGAGGAAGAAGAATTTCACTGAGCAGGCTAAGAGCCTGTTTGTCCTCATTCTACACAGAATATTGGTGTCCTGCCGGTTACAAAGTGAAAAATTCACACACTCTTTCAGACTAGCATGGTGCTGCACAGTACTGAGTCAGTCTGTGAGGGCTTTTGTTGAGTTGTTGAATTACAGACTGTTTTAAAAGAATGAGTAGAGATTGTTAGAAGGATATTTTAGGCAAAGACAGGGGCAACATAGGAGGCTGGTGAGGCAGTGAGGTTAGTGTATTTTCTTATGGTAAAAGCAGTGAGCCAGAGATGTTGCAGTCAGAAACCAGATAAGGAGACTCCCTGTCTGGCAGGTTCTAGTGGAAGGCAGAAGCACTGTCGGATAGAGTCCAGAGTTAACCAAGTGAGCATGGGAGAAGAGATGCGTGCAGTTATGGGAACCCACAAGTAGTGCTGGGGGATCGAACTGGCAACACCAGGGACAGGCAACAAGCAATCCTCCCCCCTCCCCCTCCCTCCCTCCCTCCCTCCCTTCCCCCTCCCTCCCCCCTCCCTCCCTCCCTCTCTCCCTCCCTCCCTCCCTTCCTTCTTTCTTTCCTTCTTCCCTCCTTCCTTCCCCTTCCTTTTTCCTTGTCTTCTTCCCTCTTTCTTTCCTCCCTCCCTCCCTTCTTTCCTCCCTCCCTCCATCCCTCCCTCCCTCCCTTCTTTCCTCCCTCCCTCCATCCCTCCCTCCCTCCCTCCTGCAATTGTCTTTGGTCACTCAGCTGGTGCAGAGCCTGGTCCATCTAGCTCTTTGCACTAAGTCCTGGCAGTTCCTGCTGCCCGGGTCATTGGATGGGCCATCACATGACCTATGCTACACACATCCAGGGAGTTGTTGCTGTTTTTCACTATCAGGAAATGCTGATGTTGTCCTTTACATTCTAAGCAGCGAAACACATTTTGAAAAGGACCTTCTCCACTCTCTTCTACCCCTCTACTTGCTGGAAGGAAAGGGCTCCAACTTCACTTGCTTCTTACATGTTGCCTCCTGGCCTGGTGGGGGGCAGTCCAGAGCACAGGGAAGGAGAGCTTGCCACACCGAGCAGTCCTTTTACACAGACACGGTATAGGGGTTGGGACAGTGATGAGGAATAGACCGAGTGGGGTTTGGGTTGAGGCAGTGATACCCAGTGTGGGAAGACAGAGTGTGGTCAGTGTTGAGATGACTTCGTTATGTCAGTGCCTGATGAGTGGGGAGTCAGGCCATGGAGATAGGGCTGAGATACCACGTAGTAGTCGAGTACAGTTGATGGTGGGGGGTTGAGTGGGAAGTTTCTGAATGACCATGTCAGTGGAGTGTCACACAGCACGGCAGTGACCCCCGATGTCCCAGTTACCCAGTGAGAAATAGGCGGTTAGACTCAGATGGCCCAGCAGAGCCTGCAGTTTCACATTTGTCTGATTATGGTTGTGTAAAATATGTGCACAAAACATTAATTCGGAGACTAGGCAAAATCAAGATTTAAAACCAAAGACGGCGATACAGAAATAGTCTATTTATGGACAGTTTCCCCTCAAGTTCTCTGTGGTGGTTCATGCTTTCTATTTTAAAGAGGGGTTAGGAAGCGGCTGGTGAGTTTAGGAGGCCAGTCCTGTGTGACATTTAGTCTGGGCAGACTGGGTAGGTGTTCATAGAGACAGAAAGCAGGGCACCTTTGGGATTTGGCAGGTTCGTGCTCACTGAGTGGCAGAGCAGGAAGCAGCTAGTTGTCTGGGTGAGTGCAGTTCAGCAGCTCCACGTGGAGGCGAGGAAATGAAGTTCTTTTCCTCCATCACACTCTCCACACTGTCAGCACCCTTCTCTGCAAACAGACTTCTCAACCTTCCCTGCTGGACTCGGAAGAATGTTTGCTCCTTCTTTCTCTGAATAAACTGCACACTCCGAGGGCACGGGAGACCAACTGTTACCTTGGGGAGAGCTTGCCTGAACTGGAGTTTTCATCTGTTCAGACCTTCCCTGTCCCTGTGCCCTGCACTGTCAGACTGCAGAGGGAGGGAGAGTAGTCAGTACAGATCTCTGTGGTGAGCTGATGGGGGTCTGAGCACATGCGTGGGAGGAAGGAGAGCTGGAGTGTTCTGGACTCAGGATCAGATACTGTGCTCCAAAGCCAGGGAGCAGACCTGGAGGTGGGGACAAGGTGGCTGGTTTGACTCTTGGATGGTTCCGGGGCACTAAGAGGCAGATGGAGAGGTGATCTGAGCTTGGGGCCAACTTTTGCTCAGTTAACAGAAATTTGCAAGTCAGTGCTACAGAGCCCAGCCTAGAACCCTTGGAGCTTGTGACCTCATCGCAGTGTGCAGGGTATGGTCCATCAGGTGAATTGGCCCCGGGGGGCACATCGGTTAAAGGAGGAGAGAAAATAGAAGAGCTGGTAGAGTTCTGTTTTATGTGGAAATGCGTACAGCGTTTTATCGGTAGTGTCTGTACCTACTTCCTGTACTGTGCTGTGTCAATCCTGTATAGTGTCACGGGGCTAATTTGCTACAGAATGTCACAGGCCACTTCACGTTCCATTCATAGCCCTTATTTGGTACCAACATCTTTTCCAAGGAACATAATGTGATTGTCCTGTGACAGGTTTTACATCCAGCTGTGCCCTCCATCTTTGGCAAAATGGATGACTTTATTATCACATTCCCTCTGGAAAGCAGGGATGCCTCCACACTTTCCTCTTGGTCGGAATTTTATCTCACTTCTTCTTGTCCTATCTTATTCTGCAGACTGCAGCTGGCATGCTAAACCTGGCAGTCACAATGGCCTGTTGGATAGCCAGAGATAGCCCGACTAATGGGTCTGGGTTCTGTCTCTGGATGCTTTTGCACTGTGGAGTTTGGGTTGCGTGGTTGCAGCAGAGCCCAGTGGCTTGCAAAGCACCGAATGCTTCAAGGCTTCTTAGGGATCAAATTTGCTTTCACGAATGGTCAGCTGACTCGTAGTAAACTTCGCAGAAGTGAGGGTTATATAATTGAATCTAAAAGCAGCTCTGCTTCGGATTCCCCGCCTGTGTCTTCTCTTTTAAAACATGTTACGGGGAATTTAAAACATATGCAGCGATAACAGTGTACTGAGTCCCCGTGCCTCTGAGCCAGCTACAACACTGCCTTTTGGACCATTCCCCTTTCATCTGTGCCATTTCTGCCCTCTCTGAATGCTCTCGCCACATTCTGAAACAAATCTCAGTTCTCATGTCATTTCGTCGAAATATTTCAGTATGTATCTCTTTAACAGAAAAGGCTTCAAGGAAAAACCATGGCACCACTGTTTCTTCTTAATAAGGCTCTGGTAATGACCTAGTTTTGTTACCAACTCAAATCTTAGGGCTTTGGAGGATTTGACTGAGGAGTGTCATTGACACACTGACCCCAAATTTGTGTGTGCTGTAAGCAGCTGACTCTTAGGACCGGAAAGAAAGCCTGACTCCTGCTGTCAATCCCCCTGCACACAGGAGTAACTATGTGTCTGTGGCTCTTGAATCACACTTCCTCAGGTGAATGCGGGCTGGTAATACTGAATGGTCAGAGTGGATGTTATCTGTTGCAGTAGGCATTCACCTGTCCATGGCTTTACCCATTTCTGATTCTGAGCTTGCAGGCTCGTTACTTGTAAGCATCAGTCGGGAGAGAATGACTTGTCCCAGGCAGGGCGACGCTGGAAAGTCCTAACTCTGGAAACTCTCTTTTCAGATGCTGTCTTTGCATTTCAGTTGCGCAACCCAGTGCACAACGGACATGCTCTGCTAATGCAGGACACCCACAAGCAGCTTCTGGAGAGGGGCTACCGGCGCCCCGTCCTGCTCCTCCATCCTCTTGGTGGCTGGACGAAGGATGATGATGTCCCTTTGATGTGGCGTATGAAGCAGCATGCTGCAGTGCTGGAGGAGGGGATCTTGAACCCGGAAACAACAGTGGTGGCCATCTTTCCTTCTCCTATGATGTATGCTGGGCCAACCGAGGTAGGCCGCTTTTAGGATATCAGGGCAGTGCTAACGTCACCCTTGTGAACACTAGAGCATCACCAACCTACCTGTTGACCCTTCCCTGATGGCTAGGTGTGTTCCAAACATTGAGTACTTCCGAGTACTCTCCTGCTGCTGGGAGTGTCCTCATGTGCTGCACCCCATGGGCATCCAGTTGTTGGGAAGGGTGGGAGAGGTTTCTTTGCCTCTTTTTATGCTTCTTGATCCAATCTGAGGAAGATACAGAAGTGAGAACAGTGCATGGTTGTTTTGTATCCACCAGTCAAGGTCCAGACACAGTTAGAACAACACTGATTTTGTTCCGTCAATGGAGTCCCAGAGCAGAGGACGGATGCAGTGTGACTTTTGGTTTTTCTAAAATTTTCAAAGACTAAAGGGGCTCTTGTGTTCCAGCCAGCTGTTTCCCCATAACAAATACCTAAGGTAATGAATTTATAAAGACATAAGGGTTATTTGGCTCATGATGTGAGTGCTTCAGCACGTTGGTCTTTTGCTTCTGGGCTTGTGGTAAAATGGCCTATCGTGGTGGGATTGAATGGCAGAGCAGAGTGTTTGCATTGTGGTCTGACAGTGAAAGAAGGAGGAAGGGGCCTAGTCCCACTGTTTTTGTCAAGGATGGGAGCCTTGTGACTCCCCTTCAGTCCCGTGTCCTAAAGGCCTCGCCATCGCCAGGAGTTCTAGACTAGCTATGAAACTTCTGATACATGTGCTTTAGGATAACTTGCAGAACCACATGGTTGTTTGTCCCTGGTCCCAAAGGCATTCATGTACAGTGTCCGTCTGAGTGAAATGCATTCAGTATTTTGGGGAAGTATCCAGTAAGACAGTCAGTTTTTAAAAAGATTTATTTTTAACTGTATGTCTACATGAGGTTATGTGCGTGCACATGAGTACAGGTGTCTGTGGAGGTCAGTGGCATTGGATCCCCTGGGACCTGGTGTTAGAGGCTGTCGTCAGCCACCCAGCATGGGCCCGGGAAACCAGACTTATGACTGTGAGTCTTCTGGAAGAGCAGTACTGGATCTTAACTTCTGAACCTTCAACCCCCAGGGGACGATCTTCATGGGTTCTTCTGTGAAGGACTAGAACATGATTGAATCAGGAAGTCAAATTGCTTCCTGATAGGAGGGCAGGGTTTTGGAATTCTGCCTGCGGTCAAAGAGATGTTTGAGATCTTTTTATAGCCATATGTAAAGATGATGAAAATTAGGTTTCAGTTTCAAGGTAGAGTAGGCTTTCAAAATATATTTGCTGAATGAGTTAATAAATCAGTTGAGTGACCTCAGAAGTGGTGAGTGGGAAATTCCCAGCCAGCTTCTTGTGTTTTCAAGATAAAAATGGAATGCACATTATTACTGCACCATTTCATCCCTTCCATAGAGGAAGATGAACGCACTTGGATTTATCTGAGAGTCAGACTCATTTGTAAAAAAAAAAAAAAAGATCTAAGTAATTCAGTGATAGGAACTCCTTCCAAGATTTTAAAAGAGAATCTAAGACATTTGACTGTTTGGGATGGAGCCTATGAATCTTATTGGAGCTTAGCTTACGGGGTTGAATTCTCTGTTTCCTCTTTATGCAAACAAACAAAACAGCAGGCTAAAAGATGAAGATGTGATTGGCTCTTCTTTTGGCCCCCTGTCCACTAATACATTGAAACGTTGCCCATCTTTCTGTTAGAGTAAGGTGTTGCTTAGGATAGGCCAGTGATGGCCCTTGGTGCTCACCGTATGGTTCCAGGACTTCTATCTAGTTTTCTTGCATTTCACATTTGTTTAGTAGTTCCTCTAGCTGGTATTTATCCCTGCTCCAGAGCCGGGGGGACCTGGGAGAATGGAGCCAATAAATGAGGCGGACTAAAGTCTCATGCAATAGCCAACTTTATTCAGAGCCCCAGACAATTTATACTCAGAGGGTTAAGAGAGGTCACCTGAGTAAAGTTCCCATGAGTTCAAGCTGTTCACAATCACAGGACAAGCCACATGTGGCAAAAACATGTTTTTCCATAGAGGCTTATAAAGGATAGTTTAAACATTTAATTGAATAACAACATCAAGCAATAATGAGTACTCTGAAGTAAACTTACTCTTATCCACTACACCTGGAAAGAGCACAGAAACATTCCCAGAACAATTCTGTGTTTTGAAGAAACTGAGGTCACAAAACTGTTGTTTAGTTTTCTTGGAGTTTTCTCATAAGCGCTCAGAATTCTCACATCACTGTTTCTGTACCAGTACTCCTAGCTGGCCTCACATTCAGAGGGCTTGGTTCGGTCCAATGCTGGTTCCCCAGCTTTACGACTAGGGTCTCTGTGCTCTCACTAGGTCAGGTCAGCTGTTTCTGTGTAACCTCATCATTTTAAGGAAGTCATTTGAGCTGAGTTTCTCTAGAATGTCATGTAGTGTGAGAATGACCCAAATGAAGTCAGAGCAGTGTGCTGGTTAGTTTTTTGTCAACTTGACACAAGCTGTAGTCATTTGGGAAGAGGGAAACGTGATTAAGAAATGTCCCTACCAGATTGGCCTGTGGGCAAACGTGTGGGTCATTTTCTTGATTTATGATCGATGTCAGAGGGTCTAGCTCACCATGGGCTGGTGGGCCTGTGTGTTATGAGAAAGCAGGATGTGCAAGCTTCAGTAAGCGGACATCCTCCATGACCTCCGCATCAGCTCCTGTCTCCAGGTTCCTGCCTTGAGTTCTTTCCCTGACATCCCTGGATGATGGACTCTGGGTTACATCAGTTGTAAACTTTTACCTTCCCAAGATGCATGGTGTTTATCACAGCAATAGAAACCATAATTATGGCAGGCAGGGATAGGGTTATGTGCAGCAACCTTATTAAATATTCAGCTTGGAAAATGAACCTCTTTATTTGTGGCCTGTCTTGTTCTCTTTGTGATTCTTATGTGACTCTGTATGAAAGTGGGGTTGATGTGAAATTTTATTCAGTAAGCTAACAAAAAGAATGTTTTAAAAAATGAGAATGGGAGGATGTGTAATGGAATAACCTGTGATAATCAACAAAAGTTCCTTCCTGAGTTAGAAAGGGACTTGGGGGCAGTCTCAAGTGTCCCAGGCTGGCCTTAAGCACTCATATAGGTGAGGCTGGTCTGGAGCTCCTGGTATCCTTGCCATTCCTTCCAGAGTTATGGGGTTGCAAGCCTATTGCACTGTGCCTAGCTTTACATTGGAAGGATTTTTATGTTTTAAGTTTTGTCATTTGTGCTTCTGAAGGAAGGTTCAAAAGTGAAAGCCAGGGCTGAAGAGATGTCTTGAAGATACAAGTTTGGATCCTAGCACCTATCTAAAAAAATGGGTATGGGATGGCTGTACATGTGCTAATAACCTAGGCATGGTGGAGGGTAGAGACAGGAGGATTGCTGTAGCCAGCTAGGTGCCTAGCTCTAGACTCAGTAAGAGACCTGTCACAGAGGAGTAGGGCAGAGAGTGATAGAGCAGATCATTCAACGTGCACATACTACACAGACAGACAGACAGACAGACACGGGAAGAACAGTGAAGATACCTGAGGGTTGGCATCTCACTTTAGCAGTCTTGCGCTTTGCATGGCACAGTTGAGTAGCTGGTGTTTATCCTTCCCTTTACCCACCCTGGGTTCATGGCTGAGACATTACTTGGAAGAGATTAGCATAAGGAGAGCATGCATATTTATTAAAGTCTTCTATGACACAAGAGCCTTTAGAAATGAAGATCCAAGGAAGGCTGTGCATTGTGTGTCCGAATCTGATGAGCAGTGGACAGTCATGCAGGTTAGGTGGGAGAAAGGGTGTGTGATTGGCTAGTGATGAGCCTGGGCTTAGGAAGGCCTGTTGCTCTTGTTCTTCTCTGTCCCCGTCTCTTTAGAGAAAGGACATTCCTTTCCTCCATGTGTAGAGAGCCTCATGGCCTACATCAGGGCAGCTCAGCTGGGCTTAATGGCCGTCTTTGAGGGAGAAGGAAAAGAAGGCAAGCTGGCCTTCCTGCTTCTGGTCCTGCACTGCTCTGGCAGGAGGACCTCCCTGGCCTCTGATTGGCTCTTGTCACTACCCACAGGAGTGCACTGAGGGCTGCAGCATGAGTGTGCACTGTTGGCCACCAGCTCCTGTGTAATCTGTTACACTACCCTGAGCTGCGTTTACCACGTGTACATGAACACTTGTTTGTAGGAGGCATAGTAGGATTCAGTATTCCTACATTCAGTTGTGCATATTTTCTAATTTGTTTTATTTTAACTCCATATTGAACTATACATAGGCAAAAAGACACATCTCATAGATGTTCAGTGAGGCCAAGTTTTCCAGAATAAACAACTCTTCACCCAGAAGCTCTTGTCCTGTTCCTTCTGATCCACACCTGTCCTTACCACAGTAGTCACTGTCCTCATGTCAGGAAGGATCCAGTTCCCTCGTGTGGAAGGTTGTGAGCACTGGGTATCAGACAGAGAGCAAGGCTAAGCTTCGGACATTCATGCGAGCCCTTGCCAGCACACTTGGAGAGAAGAGAAGGGAGGGAGCTGGACAGGGAACAGGGAGAATCTGAGCTGCAGTTCAGTCTCAGATGTTTTATGTATTAAGTAACTCAATCCTTGAGCCACCATTCATTTTTAGGCGAGGCTTACCCACGTTGAAAGGCTACATAGCTTGCTCAGAATCACATAGTAGCAGATAGTGAAGATGGAGTCTGAACCTGCATGCCCTGAAGGGTTCTGGGAGATTTCAGAGATGCCCTCCCTGAGTTGCGGGGAAGCAGGCATCATAGCCTGCTAGGCATTGACTGCCAAGGGAGGTGCCTCCTTTGGACCTGCTGCTCTCTACAACGGGGGCTGTTTCTGAAGAGAGCCGACAGCTGTGTGTGCCTGCTGGCTGCACTCCCAGAAACAAATACTTGTCTTCCTGAAGTAACCTGGGCCACCGCAGCGTTCAGTGTTCAGACCAGCCTGGTGTGACACCTGTCAGCTAGACTCTGACGTTGTGGTCTCTTATGCCTGACTTTACTTACCCTTACTCACTGCAGTGTTATGGAATAGAATATTTGTTTAACTATGTAAACATGTATTGCATTTGTTTAATTATGTGAATTTGCCTGTTGGGTATCGCTGGGTAGATTGGCTGGCTATGGATGTGCATTTATGTGGCATTAGGAGAAGTTTCCAGTCCTTTCTAATGAAGATGTGCATTGTATAGCCTCCAGTTCTGGAATGCCTTGTATGTTAACTGCTTTGGCCTTCTGATCCCGATCTCTAGCCGAATGCTGTATAGTACTTCCATTTCTTAACCAATCTGAAGAATCTATTTGTTGGATCAGATTCACTGAAAAGGGAATAAATACGGATTATAAATTAGTGTAGTTCTAGGTAGTGATTAGGAAATAAATGCCATAATCCACTACATTCTTTTTTTTTTATGTGTATGGGTTTTTTACCTACATCTATGTGTGTTTACATGTATGACTGTTCACAAAGGCCAGAAAAGGGTGTCAGATCCCCTGGAGCTGGAGTTCCCAGTGGTTGTTAGTTACTATGTAGGTGCTGGGAATGGAACCTGGGTTCTGTGGAACAGCAGCCAGTGCTCTTAACCACCAAGCTGTCTCTTTCAGACAGTATTCCAAGTGATTTACGTGTGTTCACTTAGTCCTTGTAACCACACTGAGAGGCAGGGCAGGCACTGTTACTATTCACAGTTTGTGGATGGGGCCTGTGGTAGAGGCTAACTAACAGTTGCTCACGGTCAGGTGGTATGTGGTGGGGATGGAATTGGCATCTAAGCGACCTGGTCTGAAGCACGCCTTGCAGCTCCAGCCTCTGGTATCGGTTAGGGTTGCAGTAGTTGAAAACTGTACACGCGTGTGTGTTTGGAAGGCAGACTTTCAGCACGTCCATCGAAGTCTAAAATAGTGAGCTGGCCCGGCTCTGGCGCTGTTCCGCAGAGATCCAGTCTCCCCTTGAATAGTTTACACACCTGTTCACCATAGTCCAGACTGGAGCTTTGTACTTTCTCTGTATAATCTGCATTTCTATTCTAGGGACAGCGGCCTCATATTATTAGTAATGTCTTCCTGCGGGTTTCCTTTGTTTTGATTTTTAGACAGGGTCTCCCTATGTAGCTTTGACTTAGCTTGGTACTCCCAGTGTTATGTCTTCCAGGCTGGCCTTGAACTCACAGAGTGCTTTTGCTTCCACAGTGCTGGGATTAAAGCTGTGTGCCACCATGCCTAGCCCTGTCTGTGTTTTTGTTACTGGTTTTGTACCTCATTGTCTGGCTGGTACTAATATGTAAAAATATGTATTATTGACTGGATGAAAGTGAGTCATTACTTTGCTTCTAGTTCACACTGTCCCTGTCCTGACTCCACATAAAGGTGCTGTCTGTGTCTCATAAGGGTGCTTTGTAAATTTGTGTAAGAATCCTAGAGCTTGGAACATGGCGGAGAGCCTGGGATGCCTTGCTTTTTGTAGACTTCATGTCACCACACATGCCCTGGGCCTGATTTGGGATGTCGCTGGTGTCTGACTGATAGTAACACAAAGGAGGTGGGAACAACGGTCTTTGTGTGCCTGTGTGTATTCGCACACTTGGACTGATGCTCTTCGAGGATTATGTAACCCACAGTTTCCTGAGGTACGGATTTTATTCCCTTTCTGCCACTGTGACTTCTGAAGCTGAGTCTGCGACTTCACTGCGTGTGTCCAAGAAGCTAGAGTTGAACAGTAGTTTTTAACTTCGTATCCTTTGAGGAGTAAACTAAGTTCTAGCAGTCGTTTTAATGTTTTAAGTAATTAGATGTTTCAGTGTTTATGAACTGGTATGATTTAAGGGGCTTGTGAAAAACTATCCATTCTTCTTGCTGTCTTATGCCCCTTCCCTCTTTCTTTTTTGAGATATAGGGTCCTGCTATGTAGCCCAGGCTACTCTGTAACTCACTGGGTAGCCCAGGTTGAACAGTCCTCCTTCCTCTGTCTCCCAAGGGCTGGGATTATAAGAGTGTGCCACCGTGCCTGGCTCTTGTCTCTGTAGTGCCTCACTTATGTGTTTGACTTTTTTTTTAAACAGTTTTTAAGTGAAGACTATACTAATAATAAAATAATAATGATAAATAATGGCGAACCCACCTCATTGTTTTTTCCGGTGACATCAGGAACAAGCCTGCCAATACATATTTGCCAAGTTGTCATAATAAAGTACGAACGTGCTTCTTCGGTAGTTGTCCTCCGGGTTATTGAAAAGGCACTGGTACCAGATTTGTTTCCTTAGCACAAATGCATTTCAGAACAATGAGCAGCTGTTAAGGCTGTGTGGTTATCAACAGGATGTTCCTCATTTTCCAGTCTGTAAGATTTAATGGCTCGATTCCGAAATTCCATCCTAGGAACAGAGTGGGAGCTGTGCAGGGAATAATTTACTTTCTAATGCTGAAACTGGCGTTGTGAACATACAGTTTTATTATTTATATGAATAATTAGTTGGCAAATTGAAAATGTTTGTCTCTTGTCATTAAACACTAAATCTATTTCCTAAAGAACAATTAATGCTTCCTAAAATCTGTTATGTGAAAGTATAAAAAATGAGATGGGTTTGAGAATGTACAGCTAACAGCCATATCCTGAGCTTAGGAAGTTATAATGAGGATCATCTTTTAGGGTTTTTTTTTTCTTGGAGAGGGGAGGAGTTATTCTCCAGTTGTTAAATGACTCCATGTTAGAAACAGATTCATGTAAGTGAGCAGAGGCGCATAAACAGGAGCATTTGAAACACTGCTCTGTGGATTCCTGAGTATTTCCTTAATTAGGTCATGTTTTACACTAGTCTCTGGAGCAGTCAATACAGTATCTGGATGTGAACCTGCCCTATTGATCCTTCTGGAAGGCCCCTGTAGCCTTACATGTGTTCATGGGTCAACCCCATCCAACTTCCAGCCTTGGAGACTGGAGCTTGAGCTCTGTGAGTGACTTCTTATGTGTATGTAAAATCTTACACATGGATATATGTATATCCATATATCTCATAAGCAAATAATACGCAAATGTATGCACCTTAATATTCATGCCCATCTGTGATCCTGCTTTGGGGGCCTGGTTTTAATTCTAGCTTCATTAAATGTGTTAGAATTTCCTACTGTTTGGTGGCGATGAAGTGAGACATAAACAGAGGTGCAGCTCAGTGGGAAAGAGTTAAACACAAACGCATATACATTTATTATCTGCTTGCTGTTTCTCACCACTCAGCCATCAAAGTGTAGTTAGCTAATATGCGGACATCTTTTCTAGGTCCAGTGGCATTGCAGAGCGCGGATGGTGGCAGGAGCCAATTTTTATATTGTTGGCCGAGACCCTGCTGGCATGCCTCATCCAGAGACAGGGAAGGACCTCTATGAGCCAACACACGGTGCCAAAGTGCTGACGATGGCCCCTGGCCTGATCACCCTGGAAATAGTTCCCTTCCGAGTTGCAGCTTACAACAAGAAAAAGAAGCGGATGGACTACTATGACTCTGAGCAGTAAGTTTCACACTGCCCCAACTGATGGCAGCAGTTGTCTGACTGTTTCCAGGGTTCAGCATATCATCTGGTCTTTCTAAGTTCTGATGGGAGGCTTTGTTGGATCCATCTCAGGAAAAGTCAAGAAAACTAGCTCAGTATTCTAGGCTAGAAGTGAAAGTAAAGAGTGGATCTAAGCTGGATGTGGTAGGGTACTCTTTAATCTAAGCACTTGGGAGGCAGATCTTTGTGATTTGAGGCCAGTCTGGTCTACATAGCTAGTTCCAGGCCAAGCAAACAAACAAGTAGAAACTCCCCCGCCCCACCAGCACACACTGGATCTACAGTTGGTGGCTTGGGAGATTTTGTTATGTGGTCTTTATGGGCAGCGTTAATATTTAATGTCTGTATGACGACTGTCAACTTTTAGAATAAATGATTGGAGTGCCAGGTCTGGTTGCAGAGGCTGGTAATCCTAGCTTACTAGAAAGCTGAGGCAGGAGGATTACAAGTTCAAGAATAGGGCAAGGTAGGGAGACTCTGTCTCAGAATAAAAATTAGAGTGAGCTGGGGGTGTAGTTGAGTGATAGTTTCTCAGCACACACAAGGCTTTGGTTCAGTTTCTGGCATTGCCAATACGTACAGACATATGCATGTGCATACATATGTACATAGTAATATTAAGTATGTGTCTATTTCTTTTGGACTGATAGATTGTAAATTGTAGTCATTTTTGTCTGTGGATGATGTCTGTATAAGGTTACAGTGGCAGTGTGCAGCTGAGTTTCAGGGTCTAGTCCTGTCTTTGCTATATGATCTGAATTCTAAGCCTTTCTGCCCTATTTCCTCGTCTCTGGGATGAAGACAGGGGATGATGAACTGCCCTCCTAGGTCTTTCTGTGGTTCTTCCCATGACCTGCAACACCAAGCTATTTTCTTAAGATAGGGTCTCCCTATGCAGCCCCAGCTGGCCTGGTACTCACTTTATAGATCAGGCTGGCCTTGAACCTCCTGAGTGCTGGGATAAAAGACATGTGCCATTGGCTGATTTTTGTCACAGAGGGGACAGGACGGGAGAAAGAAATCTTGTGAGAAATGAAAACCTCTCTCTTGTTTCTAAAAGGCATATTAGCACACACTTCCGGTCGCAGCACTTGGAAGGTGGAGACAGTGGGACCAGTGGTTCAGGGTCGTTCCTGCTGCACAGAGAACAGGAGACTACCCTGGACTGCATGAAATCCCGTCTCAAAAATTAAAAGCAAATTATAAGCAAATAAAGTAAATAAGTAGAAAGGCCGTGAAATGGCTCAGCAGGTAAAGTTGCTCGCTGTCAAATCTGCAGATTGGAGTTCAATCCCTGGGATCCACATAGTGGGAAAAGAGATTTTCTCAAGTTGTCTTCTGATCTCCCCATGCGTGCCATGGCATGAGTGCACGCACACAGACACGCAAAGAAATACACGTAATTAAAGAATAAGTTAAAGGGATACAAAGCTTTGAATTTCTTTGAGTAAATCATCTGGATTAAAGGCTGTCATTGCCACTGGAGATTGGAAGATGTCTTGGTTTCGCACATGCTGATATAGCAGTTTTAGAGACAGTGCGCCTTCAGTGTGTGATGCACTGTATCTGAAATTCAAGAAATCCTAAATGCCTGTGGCAAAAAGGATTTTGCTCTAGGCACAAGGAAGAATAGAAGGACTCCTTCTTAATGACAGCAGTGGCTGTGTGTGGAAGACAGGATGGGGGCTGCTGATGGCCTCTGTGGTGATGCAGATCCAGGATACTCTGAGCCCCTCAGAAGAATTTGCAGTCAACAGCATGTTTTTACCCTGTGACAAAATCATATTCCTAACCACATGGGCTTGTTCTTTAACCTTGAAGATGTGTGAGTGCCTGTGTATGCACATTTGTACATGTACATGAGTGTACGTAGTAATTGCCCCATCCCAAAGTACAGTACCAAGGAGATGGCTTAGAGTCCTTTAAAAGAAGAATATTAAGGAGAATGTTATCAATTATGATAAGCTGTATCACCTCAAAAGGTGACTGAAATCTATGTAGAAATGACAAAGAAAAGTGAAAGCAGTTTGGGCACACTCCTGCTCTTTTGTAGTTAAGTTATGTAAAGAGCCCGACTCAGTCTGTGGCTAGACCTGCCTGTTGGCAGTCTGCAGAAGTAAGCCACATGGCGTCAGAGGCAGTTGCTGCAGTGTAGTACTTGTCTTCTTATCCCAAGTGCAGTTTGTCTAGTTGGTGTACAGCATTCTTGACTTCCATTTTTCTGAGAACTGTGGTGGAAGCAGAGCCGCTCGGCCAGTCTGCATGCTTTTACTTTAGAAGAGTTTCCATTTGTGACATTAAGAAAACTGAGCAGGGGTCTGCAGAGATAGTTCCATGGGTGAAGCAATTGCTGTGCAAACACGAGGACTGAGCTTTTATCCCTAACACCTGTGGGGAAAGTCTGGCGTAGGGCTGCATGAATGGCTCAGCATTTAAGGACAGGCACTGCTCTTGCAGAGGACTGTGGTTCTCAGTGCCTATGGCAGGCGGTTCATAACCATCTGTAGGCACCTGCATTCCAAGCGCATACCCACATCCAGACACACCCATACAGAATAAAAAATCAATCATAAAAAAGGCCTGGAATGGTGGCATGTCCTTGTAATCTCACTCTCAATGAGACAGATGCAGCCAGATCCCTTGTGTTCCCTGACCAGCTCAGCTCTTTCTTCCGTCAGTCCCAAGCCAGCAAGAGGCCTCATCTCGGTAAGCAAGGTGGTTGGATCCTGAGTTCGGTCTCTGGCCTTTGCAGCCACGTGCACATCCGACTGTATCTGCATCTGCAACTCTGTACACACAAGTGCAAACACACACACACACACACACACACACACACAGAAAACAAAGTAAAAAAGCGCAGATTTCCTTTCCAGCTCCTGGGCTGATGTGTGTACTCTGTCCCTGTGGTCCCTCTGCGAGGCCAGCTGCTTTCATCACACACAGGATCCTAGCTCCATCTGTGTGCAGTTGATTAATGTGCTTCTAAGACCCTTGATAACTTTGATGTTTGGCTAAATCTGGGTAGTGCTGCTTTAAGTCTCTCTTTTAATCATTTAAAAGCTAAATAATTACATCATTCCTCATAAGATTTTCCAGAGATGAATTCTATGTTAGTCACATGAGTGGCTCATTTCCTTGGAATTTTTTTTTGAGTTACCAAATCTTAATAAGTTGTAACTTGGGAAGTTTTAAAAATGCTTTAGATTTTAAATTTTCTGTACTTGTGTTCAAATATAATTAAGTTGATGGGAATATGTTGGAGAGTGATTAAAATTTTGTGGAAAGGCGATTGTCTTTGATGTAGCGAGAAAACAGTTATTAATTATGCACATATGAGCTTGTCCATGTTTGATTAATGGACATTACTCAATGCCAGCTTTTATTTAATTAATGATTTTGTAGCTTTTGGTTTGACTGAATACTAGTGTAAGACATGGCTTAGGGAGGAAAATTCCCTGAAGATTTCAGACAAGATAATTATTGATAGGAATTATGATAGAGTCATCTGTTTACATTTAGGAAGTCAAGGAAGCTGTGTTAGCTTTAGAAGTGACTCAGCATGACTGAGCTGCAGGATTTCAATCCCATTACAGATATTAACAGCTATTAGGGTATCTTTTTTCCCGTTTTTTCCTTTTTACTCTTTTAAAGTGTTACTATTTGTATTCTGGGTAGACAAATGCAGAATTACTTGCATTATAGAAACAGCATGCTCAGCAAAAGGAGAGTCCACGAGTGGAAAGTACCCATGGGGCTGAGTAAATGAAGGATGGAAGGGTGAGTGTGCCTGCTCTGCCATCGTCACCTTCTAACAGATGTCTTCCTGCTTGTGATGGGAGAGTGTACTTAACCTGTGTAATGCTAGAGAGAGCATTGGCCACTAAAGGTGCACCTCTCACCATAAGGGACACCACTTACCATCTAGAAGATGTTCCTTTACCATCTAGAAGATGGCCCCTCACCATCTAGAAGATCCCATGTTCCTTTACCATCTAGACGCCCCCTTACCATTCTAGAAGATACAGTTTGGTTGATGGTGTTAGAAACAATGACTGTATACCTCTTTCAAGGTGTTTTTGGATTTCTTTTTTTTTGTGTACGTTCACTGGTGAGCCTACCTAGTATATTAGTTTTTGAGCTGTGACTATTAAATCTGTATATCAGTGTTCCTCTGTTACTGTCAGTTTTCTATTATTAAAATAACAAATCTTTGAAAAAAACAACACATGAGCTGGTTAGGTCAGAAAACCCAGTTGCTTGTCCTCCTGCCAGGCCGGGCTCTTCTGTGACATCTCTGGAGTCTCCTCCCATGGTGCTCCTTGGCAGCAGAATTCCTTTCCTTGCAGATGTAGGACTGGGTTCCCCAGTTTCTAGCTGTTGGCTGATGATTGCACCCTGTTCCCAGAGGCCTCCCTAAGCCTTCCCTGCAGCTTCTCCATCTCAGCATGCACCCTTCCTTTATTTCACACAATCTCTAAAGCCTTGGATCCCTCTCATGCCCCTTGTTGTTTAGCTGGGAAAACTCTTACATGATTAAGTTTACCTAGGTAATTTCATGGCCAATTGATTAGCAATTTGAATCACATCTCCGAAATTCCCTTTGTGGTATTCCTACAGTATGCTGAAGCAAACTCTGGAGGTGACATGGGACAGAGGTCATCAGGACCATCTTTAAATTCTGCCTATGACAAATGCGAAGTTCTGCATTAATATAAATTGCAGTGACCAGGATCAATATTACTCTAATAATATATCCAGATCCTCAATTTTGTTATTACTCTTTTTCCCCACTTGTGCTGCCTAGTGTCACTTGACAGGGTCACCTGGGAGCATGCCCATGGGAAATGTCTGGTTTGCATTATCTGGGGTGGAGACCTGTGCACTGTGGGTGTCACTCTTCCCTGGGTGGGATCCTATACTGTGTAAGTAAAGTGAGCTGGGAAGCAGCAAACATTTATCTCTACTTCCTGGCGGTCCTAGTCAGGGTTCCTATTGCTGCAACAAACACTGGCCAGAAAGGAACCTGGGGAGGAAGAGTTTCTCTGGCTCACACTTCCACAACAGTCTTCATCATCGAGGGAAGTCAGGGCAGGAACTCAAGCAGGGCAGGAACCTGGAGGCAGGAGCTGATGCAGAGGCCACAGGGGAGTGCTGCTTACTGACTTGCTCCCCGTGACCTGCTCAGTCTGCTTTCTTATAGAACCCAGGACCAGCAGCCCAGGGATGACACAGCCCACCATGGACTGGACCCTCCACATCAGTCACTAATTTTAAAAAATGCCCTTCAGGCTTGCCTACAGCCTGATCTTCTAGAGGCATTTTCTTCTGAGGTTCCCCGTCTCAGATGACCGGCTTCTGCCAAGTTGATGTAAGACTGCCCAGCATGCTGTGTGTGGATGCAATGTGACCACCTGCTGCAAGCTCCTGCTGCCTGACTTCTTTTCCTGTACCTGAGTCATGAGACACAATAAACCCTTCCCCTTTAAGTCACACTGGTCAGGGGGGTGGGCCCATGAACTCTGACCTGGGATTAGTGCCACTCTCGAATCTGAATGTCTGAGAGGAGCTTTTTTATAGATTTTATGAACTCAGGTGCTGGCTGGGATATGACTCAGTAATAAAGAGCTTGGGTAGCATGAGTGGCACCCTGATTTTAGTCCACAACATTTAAAAACAAATAAATGACAGTTTGAAAGAGTGAGGTGCTAGGTGGGAAACAAAAATTTAGATTCAAGCTGTGTATCGTGGTACATGTCTTTGGTCCCAGCACTCTAGAGGCAGAGGCAGGCAGATGTTTGTGAGTTTGAGGCCATCATGGTGTACAGAGTGAGTTTCAGGACAGACAGAGCTACATAGTGAGATCATGTCTGAACACCTCCCCACCAAAAAAGAAATTTAAATTCAAAATAATTGAACTTAAATCTTTCTATGTTGTGTGTGTCTGTGTATGTGTTTTGTGTGTGTGTGTGTGTGTCTGTGTGTCTATAAAACTGGATGTGGGTGTGAGTGCAAGCGCATACATCTGCTGGTGCACATGTAGAAGTGTGTGTGTGTGTGTGTGTGTGTGTGTGTGTCTGTATAACTGGATGTGGGTATGAGTACAGGTGCACACATCTGCTGGTGCACATGTAGAATTGTGTCTGTGTGTCTGTGTGTATGTGTGTATGTGTGTGTGTCTGTGTGTGTGTGTGTGTGTGTCTGTCTGTATAACTGAATGTGGGTATGAGTATAGGTGCACACATCTGCTGGTGCGCATGTAGAAGCGTGTGTGTGTGTGTGTCTGTGTCTGTGTGTGTGTCCTGTGTGTGTGTGTGTCTGTATAACTGGATGTGGGTATGAGTGCAGGTGCATACATCTGCTGGTGCACATGTAGAAGTGTGTGTGTGTGTGTCTGTGTGTGTGTGTGTCTGTATAACTGGATGGGGTATGAGTGCAGGTGCATACATCTGCTGGTGCGCATGTAGAATTGTGTGTGTGTGTGTCTGTGTATGTGTGTATGTCTGTGTCTGTGTGTGTGTGTGTCTGTATAACTGGATGTGGGTATGAGTGCAGGTGCACAGATCTGCTGGTGCGCATGTAGAATTGTGTGTGTGTATGTCTGTGTGTGTGTGTCTGTGTGTGTGTGTGTGTCTTTCTGTATAACTGGATGTGGGTATGAGTGCAGGTGCACACATCTGCTGGTGCACATGTAGAATTGTGTCTGTGTGTATGTGTGTGTGTCTGTGTGTGTGTGTCTGTCTGTCTGTATAACTGGATGTGGGTATGAGTGCAGGTGCACACATCTGGCGTGCATGTAGAAGTCAGAGGACAGCCTCAGATGTCACAGAGTCCTTGCCTTTCAACCTTGTTTGAGACAGGGTCTCCTTGTTGTTCTGGTTGGCACTGCATAGCCAGGCCAGCTCTCAGGGGCTTCCGGTGTCTCCTGTCTGCTTCCCGTCTTGCCGTAGGAGCCCTGGAATTACAGGTGTGGTCTACAGCATCTGGCTTTGTGTGCAATCTAGGAGTTCAGAAAGAGGTCCTCATACTTGTGTGGCAAGTACTTTCCCTGCTGAGCCACCTTCCCAGCCCCCTGATCAAACGTCTCATGTATTTCATTTAGTCTTTGGTTAGAAATAATAAGAGAAAAAATAAAATTGTCATATAAGATGTTGTCCAGTGTGTTTAGTCTCTGAAAGAAGGCCACAATAGCTGTTTATCTGGTTTTGAAAAGATCATTTTAAATCATAGAATTCTTAGTGTTTTGATGTATTATAAATGACCAGCTTTCAAATTGGATGAAACATTAACTAGAATAAAAATAATCAGATCCACTTACAAGCCACCACCATTAGTTTTATTTCTGTCAAGTGAGAAATTCTCTTTTGCTTGCCTGAATTGCTTATCATTCAATTTGTGTTGTGAGAATGCTGGAGATTTGAATGTGAGCCTTCAAAAGACATACGTGTAGGCCATCTGCTGACCCCAACTCTTGTCCTTGTGACTAACTTGTTCTGGTACCTCTGAAGGCCACATGTGTGGATGGAGGGACAGCAGATGGCTGTAAAGAATTACAGTCGTCAGCAAGTGGCCAGAAGCCATCGTGCCTTGGAGTTCTTCAGGCTCCTGGCCACAAGTGGTTAGTGCGTTAGGCTGCAAGCTTTTGGGTTCACTCTACCCTCTCCGATGTCACAACTCTTCCTTTTGTTTTTTAAGAGTTAGCATTCTGTATGCTTAGATTAAAAGGAATATAATCCAGTGGCTTTGAGAAGAGGAGGAGGAGGAGGAGGAGGAAGTGGAGGAAAAGGAAGAGGAGGAAGAGGAGGAGGAGGAGGAGGCGGCTGCAGCAAACATACTTAGGGTTTCTTTTTTTTCAGGTTGCCATGAAGGATTAGCTTGCTAGTGTTATAAAATGACCCAACCTAAAACTGCTCTGCAGTGAACGTGAAGGGTCCTGTCTGTTTGTGGTAGATCATTCCAGAAATTGTTCAGATTCTACTATGTGGAATTATTTCTTCAAATCCTATTGTGCAACTGTGATTTAATTGTAGACAGTGACTTGAACCTGGCCGCTGATAAAAAGTGAGATGCTTACGTAAAAGAGAGACATGCAGGAATGGGCCTAGGGCAGTGTGTGGAGCCAGGGTGGAGAACAGAAACTCCCATCTCACGGGATGAAGAGATGGATGTCTGGCGCGTGCAGGGCAGATGGTGTGAAACGGCTTCAGGAAGAGGTGCCCAGGGGCCTTGGCTTAGAAAGGCAACTTCAGAAGGAATGCAAGCAATTCTGGATTTCAGACAGTTTAGCATTCTGGGAGGAAGAAAGGACTTAGTTGGTTTGGCTTTTTTCCTCTTACTCTCCAAGTTCAGGCAGAGTCCTGCAGGAGTGGTTTGCTCACTCACCACCACCAAGAACCCGCAATTCATGTGTATGACTGGGGCTCTCATCCTGGAAGTAAAATTTCAATTTTACGTGGGCAGATGCTCCAGGACCGTGGCTTTCCTCAGTGAGGTTTCTATAAGAATTGTAAGTACCACTCCCAGGGAGTGGAGACAGCCCTCTGCTGTGAGTTGGCTTAGATTACCTTGGGTGATATTCTCTGTCCGGAAGAGGAGCCCCTGACTGTGCTGACAGATTCGCCGACACAGGTGCTCGTGGCCCTCAGGGCAGCCTGGCGCCTCCCAACTGCTGCTCTTCTTGTCTCCTGCGCTCGACTCCTGTCCTTCCTCCTTGTTAAAGCCTGGTCCTCACTCGCCGTGGCATCTCTTGCTTTAAATCCTGTCATCGCCCCCCTCCTTTGTGTCGACATTTATTTTCTTCTGCCTGGATGCTTGGTAACATTTCCCTTACGACAAAGCTCTCCCTTACGACAAACAGATCCCGCCTTGCTTGCGCCATGAATGCCGTTTCTGTGATTCTCCCCTTTCTTTCATCATCATGGGCTATCTCTTCTATGGAAGGAAATTTAAATTCTGATTAGAGAGTGTGGGCTTTGGTTGGTTGCTTTTGCCCTGGGTCCCTCATGGCTTTGACATTTTAAGAGTCCTTGTGTCTGACTGCCATCTTGGTTTTCTTCTCCCTTCCTTTTGCCTAGAGCTGGGACTTCCTTTTGTGAGAGCTTATTTTCTCAGATTCACTTTTCATTATAAGTACACAGATGATGGTGCCAACACTTTTTAATTTACGTAAGAAAGGGGTGGGGGATAAACCTTTTATCTGTCTGTCTATCTGTCTGTCTATCTATAGCCATAGTAGCCAACCTGTTTAGAGGCTAATACTTTGAAGCTGCCATTTTATATTTATTTTTAAATTTTTAAGTGTGTGGCTGTTTTGACTACATCCATATCTTTGTACCACATGCCTGGTGCCCATTGAAACCAGAGGAGGGTGTCCGATTCCCAGGAGCTGGAGTTTCATGTACCTATGGTTGTAAGCCACCATGTGGGCGCTGGGAAGTGAGCATGCGGTCTCTGGAAGAGCAGCTCTTAACCACTGAGCCATCTCTCCAGCCCCCACGTTGCCTTTCCTTACAAGACATTAAACTCAGAGAGGTGGGAGGTAAGCCTCACATTTCAGCGTTAAATGTTTTGTTTCGAAGCAGCATTGGGCGACTGTTTCCTGAAGATCATCTCTGATCACTTTCTAGTCATTTGAAACAGTTCTCTAGAGAGCATGAGAGGTCTGAAGACACTGGGCCCAGCGTGTGTGATGCTCGGTGTGATGTGGTTGTGCTGGTCAAGTGGGCGAGCACACGGGACATGGTGAATGGGGGGGGGCAGTGCCTTCTGTCACTGACTGTGTAGACCATCGGCACTGGTCTCCTGGCACTGCTTATACTCACATTCCATGTGCATAGGTTCTAGACCCAAGCCCACACAAGTTCAGAGGGGACTGGGATACTCAGTGTCACTGTGTAGCGCTGGGGTGTCTCGGTGGTCACCAGGGAGAGCTAGGTTTAGGACCAGGTGTCTCAGGAATGGTTTGTGAGGAGTGGAAGCCGTCCTGCCAGGTGGAGCTGCTGCTTAGAGGCCAGTGGCTAAGGCCATGTCTGTCTCTGTGAGCAGTCTGACCATTGAACACACACACCAGAAAAGCAGATGCCGCGTGTACAGTGTGATCACTAAGAAGTTGCGTCTTTCTTGTCCTTGGACCATTTCCAGTGAAAGGACAACCTAGAGCGCTTTATTGTGGGAAAGGCCAAGTGTCTGAGGCTAGGAAGTTGACTTGCCAGGTCCCCCCACAGAGGAGGCCAGCAAGGTCTGGAGGAAGTTAGACTGAAGGTGTTATGCTGAAATCATTGTGAAGGATTCTCCATGTAAGAAATCCAGATGTAGATTGAAAGGAAATGGGACAGTAGTTCAAGCTGGCATTTGTGAGTCTTGGGGCAACAAGCATTCTGTGTTGAGCTAGGTGCTTCACACCGCCTGTTCGCTGCTTCACGCTCTCCTGGTATTCATTGAGCTCCTCCAGCGGAAAGATGATAAAGTACGTGATCTCCAGTCAGTGACATTTATTGCCGGTGCCCTGTGTCTGTGGCGCTGTTCTGGGGCCACTTTCACACTCTTGTTTGTGTTGAAGGGACCGGCCAGGTGGGGTGGGGAGTGGCTGTTGTGACCATTGTGAGAACAGAACGATGTAACAGCACCCTAGTGATCAGCTTCTCGGGGAAGGTGTCCAGGTAATTGAGGCTTCTGGTTAATTTAAGGTTACAGTACTTGAAATGATTTAAGGTATCTTTAGGAAATATAACAAGCTGTCTTATTCACTATAGAGGTCATTACTGATTATTTATCTGTAATGTATCTATTTCTTTGAAGGAGGATCTCTTTTTGTAGGCATGGTTGGCCTTGGACTTGGGTCAGTCCTCCAGCTTTAGCCTCCAGAGTGCTGGGATGAACGGGCAGCTACTTTTAATCTCATGGACAGGTCTCGGTTCATTTTGTTGCTGGAAAGTTTTTTTTTTACACTACTGATAACTTTATATGTCATTTGATTTTGATAACATTGACAGTTGATAATTACTGTAGGAAGCAAAGTGAGCGGAACATAAGCACCTGTAATATTTCATAGACATTACTGGCTCTGTTGCCTTCCATTCCCTCTTTTCTTTCTCTGCATTTTGACAGAATTACAGTACCTGTCTGTACAAAATACCATGGGTAGCTTAAATGACAGTTATTTCTCATAGATGTTGAAGCTGGGAGATTCAGGTCTGAGCATTGGCAGGCAGCCAGCCACTTTCTTGCTGTGTCTTTGAATGACTGTGGGGATCCTGAGTCTCTGTTTGTAAGTGGGTCAGTCCCACCATGGGATCTTGCTCTCGTGACCTCTTCTAACTCTTGCCATCTCCCCAAAGCCCCACCCCCTAGTGCATCTCATTGGGAACTGGGCTTTCAGTGTGAGCTTGGGGTACACAACCTAATCTTGATTTCATTCATAACTGTTAGTTACATCTTGAATTTTTTATCTGATGTTCACTGTAAT
Organism: Mesocricetus auratus; assembly: GCF_017639785.1. NCBI lineage: Eukaryota > Metazoa > Chordata > Mammalia > Rodentia > Cricetidae > Mesocricetus > Mesocricetus auratus. The sequence goes on along the minus strand of NW_024429193.1, from coordinate 26,892,394 downwards.
ACTCTAATCAGAGCAGGTGGTAGCTTATTTAGGACGTGGTGACAGAAGAGACCTGGAACTCTTGCTTTCTGAGTTGGTTCCATGTTTGGAAGCAGCAGGTGAATTACAGATAAACAGCATGTGCTGTGGGTGTAGATGCCCGAGCTGATGGTCTAAAGACTTCCATGTGGTTTTGTGTGTTTAAAGACAAGGAAGCCTGTTTGCTCATTGGTATCTCATCTAAGGGACAGTGTGGGTGGCTCCTGTGTCTGTCGCATCATGTCCCAGACTTTCAGATGAAAGCTTTCTAAATGTTTAATCTGTGCCAGGCAGATTCGTCTTCGTGTTTTATGAGAATAAACATAAATGAATCCAGGACTAGAGAGATAGCTCAGTGTCAGGAGCACCTGCTGTTCTTCCAGAGGACCTGAGTTTGTATTCCAGCCCCGACACCAGCTCTAGTTCAGGGGGATCCAGTGCTTTCTTCTGGCATCTGCATGCACGGCACACACGCACACCTTAAGTACATAAATCTTAAGAGAAATGCCAAGGCTAACAGCACTTCCCAGGGGCTGGAGAAGGGTGAGTGAGACAGGGAAGTAGAGGGAGGTCAGGAAAGGGTTGGGAGCTGCGCAGTGACCGTGCAGTGGCAATTCCCCGAGCCTGAGTGCTGATTATTTGGAGCTAAGTACTCACTTGGAGAAGAGAAGCGGGAAAGCTGAGGAGGCCCGGGAGTGATGACAGCTCATCTCTGTGCCATTACCTCACTGCAATGGCTGCTGTGCTGGGCAGGATGGCCCTGCTGGGAGGGGCAAGTTATCGAGGGCACAGAGTTGCTGTGTTATTTGTAACTTTTGTAAGACACTGATTTCCTTAATAACTTCAGTAGATTTTTGTGTGTGTCCTAGCTCTAAAACTGAAGGATGTTGTGTGGTGGTTTTGCTCAATGACAAATTAGACATGAGATTGATGCTTTCTCTCGCTAGTTTAAACTTAACATGAACTGAAGGGAGGGTCAGATGCCCCTTAAACATTTCTTAGTAACTTTGTAAGACAGTGAAGTGACTACGTTTTCTCTCTTTTTCAGCCATGAAGATTTTGAATTTATTTCAGGAACACGGATGCGCAAACTGGCACGTGAAGGTCAGAAGCCTCCAGAAGGCTTCATGGCTCCCAAGGCCTGGACTGTGTTGGTGGAGTACTACAAGTCCTTAGAGAAAGTGTAGCCATTCTGCCTGGGATGCAAGGCTGAGTGACAGAGGGGACCACACAGTCACCGACAGCATTTCTCTGTGGTTGTGTCCGTCTGAACACACTTCCTGAAAACAGAGCATTTTTCTCCGTGTGCATCAGTTTTGGTCTGCCTTTGAATTCTGTTTCAAACTAGTGTAACGCATCTCTGTTCTTAATGTGTCTTTTCCACTTCCTGTTAATATTCTTATAATACGATTTTAAAAATCTTGCCTTTTTATATTGTATTTATGCTTGTGTCTTAGGATTTTCCAAGCTGATTTATTAGTTATAACCAGTAATACTCACATCATCTAGCTTTCTTTAAGCAGCGGGGGTAGGGGATCACTAAACTTGGCTAGACCTTGTTTGGGTATTTTACAAAATATCTGTAGCAATTAGTTTTTTTTTTTTTCATTAAAAATGTAAACTGCTCCCTCTCTTGCAACCCAACATGTTGAGGTATTCTTGCAATTTGTGTTAAGTGCTGAATGAATGCCTTGATTCAATAAAATTGATTTTTGGGGGGCTTCTTATTTAGTTTTGTGTACATACACACCTTTCCTTGGGAAAATTCCTGGCAGAGGGGGACTGTGAAGGCATCTTTAATTTCTGGGGTCTGATTTGTAGCTCCTAATACCGTGTGTTTGCTGAAGCTCTGCACAGCAGGAACTGTGCTCTGTAGTTATGTGGGAAAATTATAAAGAATTTAGTCCATCTGAAATCTCAGTTTTGCCCTATATATCTCCAATACCCTTTTGTGGGGGCGGGGTTTCGAGACAGGGTTTCTCTGTATTGCTTTGGAGGCTGTCCTGGAACGAGCTCTTGTAGACCAGGCTGGTCTCAAACTCACAGAGATCCCTCCTGCCTCTGCCTCCTGAGTGCTGGGATTCAAGGCGTGCGCCACCAACGCCCAGCTATATCTCCAATATTCTTAAACACAAGGATTGGGATGGCAGCAGAGTGTCACTGCTTTGTAGCCACAGTGTAGGTCAAAGCTGCTTCAAGCCAGGAAGGCTGTCTCCTGCCCTACACTCTTCCAGCCCCATGGGCAGATGCGTGCTTTATGCCTTCAGTCCATGTGGGCAGATGCGTGCTTTGCTTACCTTGATGGTTTATGTTGTGGTTGTGAGGCATATGAGAAAGATGGAAAATTCTGGGAACACGAAAAGAGGAACTTTTCATCCAGGAATCTGATTGAAGCCTTTTGCCAGCAGAAAAGCAAGAATTCCAGCACAATGGACAACTGCTGAAGACCCTACCCGTTTTGAGCTGCAAACATGCTGTTTTCTAGGAATTTCACCAGAAAATGGATTTATAGGGAAAGGACATGTACCAAACCCCTTGCTCAGACCTAGTGGCTTCTGGTTTTGCCTTATATGATTATAACTCTCAAAGACATCTCCAGACTTCCCTATAATCTCACGTATCAAAAGAGGAAAAAAAAATGAGGGGCTCAGTAGCCTTTAGAGATTTGAGAGCCACCAAAATGACTTGTCTGGCTTATGCTAAGACAATTAACACTGTCCCTTGAGGAGCCCATACCACACTTGTATATGTCTTTCTGAACTCCCTTAGAGACACTCACATCCATGTGTCCATCCCCGCCCTTTTGTGTCTATGATAGTGAGAGGTATACAGAATAAAAATCATGTATACATCTAGCCATGGGGCCACATGTCTGTAGTTCCAGATGTTTAGGATCTGAGGCAGGTTTGCAAGAGTAACAAGAGAGACCTTGCTTTGAAGGGTCATGCACAGGCTCTGAAGTATTCTGGTTCAGAAGAGCCAGTGTTCCACAGCTAAACACTGAACTGAACTCCTGGAATCCAGTGACAGGAAGAACTGATGAGCAAAGGGGTTAAGACTGGGCTGGTTTAACCCACAGAAACAATTGACCTGAACAAGGGGGAGCTCTTGGACTCCAGATTGATGGCTGTGTGGAAAGCATGGGACTGACCAAGACCCCCTGAATATCTGTAAGGAGGCCTAGGTAATCTATGGGGCCTTGGGTAGTATTTATCCCTGGTGTACAAATAGACTTTGAGTGCCCATCCCACTCTCTCAGCCTGGACTCTTGTGGGAGGGCCTAGGTCCTGCCCTGGATAAAATGACAGACTATGGAGATCCACCATGGAGGGCCTCACCCTCCCTGGGAATCAGAGTGGAGATTGGGTGGGGGATGGGGGGCCTGATGGGGAGGAGGGGAGGAAGAGGGAGCTGGGATTGATATGTGAAACAAGCTTGTTTCTAACTTAAATTTAAAAAAAATAAGAAGAGCCAGTGTTACCTGCTAAGTCAGTGAGGCAGAGCTGATCTCATAGTCCCACTCACATGTAGTGAGTTGGGAGAAGAATTCTGTCACAGGAAAACCAGCAGAACCACCAAACTGTAAAATAATGTTTACTGTCAAAATGTTTTTAAAAATTAAAAGTCAGGAAAAAGATATTTTTAAATGCTGTTCATAAAACAGCACTGACCCTTGGGTCGGGTGCACACCTGTAATCCTAGACCTTAGATGGTAGAAGCAAGAAGACCATGAGTTCAAGGCCAATCTGGCCTACATTGCAAATTCCAGTTTGGGGTTGCCCAGAGATCCTGTCTCCAGAAAGAAACCAAACAAGCAAGCAAAAGAAGTCTCAGAATTTTTAACACAAAGTAAGAGCAGGAAGACTGGCTTTCCAAAACACTACTCCTCCTTAGGGATGACAGGGTTGCAACCTGGGAGAGGGTGCTGTCTTATGGCTTCTCTTGCTGTGAACAGACACCATGGCTATGGTGACTCTTATAAAAGAAAACACTTAGTTGAGGCCAGCTTACAGTTTCAGAGGTTTAGTCCATTATCATGTCAAAAAGCATGGTAGCATTCAGGCAGACTTGGTGCTGGAGAAGGAGCTGAGAGGTCTACATGTTGATCTACAGGCAGCAGAAGGAGACTGCCACACTAGACCTAGCTTGTGCATATAAGACCTCAAAGCCCTCCTCCACGGTGACACACTTCCTCCAACAAAGCCACACCTTTTAATATCACCACTTCCTATGGGCCAAGCATTTAAACACGTGAGTCTACAGGGGCCATTCCTATTCAAACCACAAAATGTAAACAGGGAAGATGATGTAAATTGTTTTGAAATAATTGTCTTTGATGATTTTAGGTCAAAGGGCAAACTAGACAAACATCTTTGTAGAAGTAGTTGTGTGCCAAGTTGTGGTTTGGCCGAGTCTCTTTGTGAACATTTTTGATATCAGTCAAATATATGTGAAGGCCACCCACTCAATCCCACTGCATATCTTATTAATTCCATTTTCTTAGGGCATAATAAGTCCATTTTGATTCTGATCTTTTCATAGTGCTCTTTCCATTTGTGATCAAAATTCTTACAGAATTAAAATAAATGTGGTAGAAATGAGACTAACAAGGATGAATTATAGTATAAAAAGTCACCTTGCATTTTCTCAGGTAGTTGTCCTGGGCCCACTAAAAACACATCTGGTAAAAACATGGCTCCAGACCATTCCCTTGGGATTAGACACCTCCTTGCGTGCTTTAGAAAAACATTGAAGAAATAAAAGCAGCCAATAATTTCTATCAGTTCATAGACTGGCATGTGCTTCTAAAGCTGATAGATGTGGAAATTTTATTTTTCCCCTTCCTAGTTTATAAAGAGAGACCAAACCAATCTTTAAAACATCCAACCCTTCCGAGGAATGTCTCCTGCCAAGTGGTTTCAGAAATCTAAGTGCCTTTTAATCTATTCATCAACTGGAGAAGGGAATGGAAAAATGATTTTTTTTAAAGGAAAGTGTGATGATCTTGGCAGAAATGGAGTGTCTTAAATCTGTCAGTCCTCTCTTCCACTGTGATAATCAAGACCACATATTTGGGTTTCATTTCCATCCAAGAGGGGAGCAATTATACCTATCTTTTGGAAGCCAGCCTTCAGATGCTTAATCAGGAAAAATTCGGAAGTTGTGCTTCCACAGATGGCCTATCTTTATGAGTACATATGAATCCAGGAATGGGTTGGCTCACAAAGCAGGGAGGTATTTGCCTGCTGGGCCTCTCACACGTAGCATATACTTCTTAGAAAGCCTCCAGGCCTCTTTTCTTGTATTGCCACTAGATGTCATTTCTGATTGATTCTACATAGTCTTGTGCCAAATATAATTCTATATGTCTTTCAAGGACCACCCTGGCCATACAACTCTCAGCATTTTTCTGGACCGAGGCGAAATCTGGCCTTATTACAACTATATATTTACAAATGGTGCTTCTCATCTTCACTTCCTGCCTCCCTGGTTCGCAGGGAAAATAGCTTCAGGATTTAGGACCCAGTACTGATGAGTGATTGGAGGTCTGGATGTGACCTTATAAATCATAGCTGGAATACTGAGTGCTAAAGCCTAGACTGGGCCAGAGTGAAATCTGAGCATAGGCCTCTCTGAGGGGCACTCCATCCTTTTTTGCATGTCAAGGAAAGAGGACTCAGAGCACTTGTTTCCTAGGAATATCTGTTTCCTTCATGTAAGAGAAGCCCTAGGAAGGCTTTTTTGTGCATCTGTTGGTTCTCATGTATCTCGGCTCATATTGATCTGTTTGACAGTGTTGTACACCGGGGTGGCATATTCTTGTCCTCCACATTGATAGCAACAATTTAGGTTCATATGGCCCGATACAACTGTACTCACCAGCCTAGTCAAGGCTAGGAGATTTGTGAAGGTAAAGAAAAACAATTTGAAGTAGGAGCCAGAGAAAGCCCTTACAATTAAATTAGTAGATAAATTTAAATCGAGCAACCGCATTTAAAACTAAGCTGCTAGGAAACTATAAAATGGTGTATATTCTCAGCACACTAACGAAAAATCAAAATGAACTAGCAACAGTAATTTTCTACATTACTAATTCTCAACCTTCCTAATGCTGCGACCCTTTAATATAGTTCCTCATGCTGTGGAGACCCCAACCATAAAATTATTTTTGTAGCTACTTCACAACTAATTTTTCTATGGTTATGAATTGCAATGTAAATATTTGATATGCAACCCCTATGAAAGGGTTGTTAGACTCCCAGAGGGGTCATGGCCCACAGGTTGAGAACCACTGCTCTAGCGCCAACTTATTAAAGTGACCTGGCTGGCTGCCTGGTTTTGTAAATTTACAGTGATACTGTTAAACGCTTACTTTTTTCTCAATATATGTTTTTATTTAAATTAGAAACATGCACGCTTCACATGTCAAACCCACTTCCCTCTCCCACCCCTCCTCCCTTGTCCCTTGTCAAACTCTTTTGTTCGCAAAGTGTATCTAAAGGCAGAGTTGGGTTTTCAGAGAAAGTCCCCAGGTCCTGATCAGCTGAGGCTATTAAATATGTTAATACAGCACACAGGAAACAAATTACAGGAAGTCATCTGATTTCTATTCTGAGCCAAGAATTACTTCTATAGCTTGGATCCCGACATCAGACCCCCACCCCCACCCCAACCTTGCAAGAGGAAGATGCACACCTGGAAAATGGCAAAATACACATGGTTGTTAGTGTGTTGCTCTCATCACCTTTGTATTCCTTTCTCCATCGTATTGAGGAGCTGGGGAGTTGTGGGGATGGGGAAGGAGAAATCAAAAGTTTTCCCACAGGTTTTCCCTCTCAAAGTCATGAACAGCTATCTCCTGTTCTGTTGTTGGATGCTAATGACCGCGAGGCTGCCCAATCGTTCAGTTGAGGACACCACATCCATGATGTGCTGCCGTTTGGGTCCGTGTGAATAGATTTGTTTACTGAATTGACCAGAGTTTTTAAAGCAACGATTCCTGTGATGGGAACTAAACGCTTGTAACAACATAGTTTATACACATAGTTTGAAGAATAAAAATAAATATAAATTTTAGTTCACAGTGATCCTAGCGGGAGTTTTTTTCCCCTTCTACATTTATGATGTCTGTCTATGAAACTACTGATTCATACAAGTTGATGATCATCAGAAGCTCCAAGAATGTAGAGGCTGTGTGACAGGTTGGCAAGCCTGTGAGGAGGATGGGAGCATTTCCTTCTGGATTTCACGACTTCCACATGGTAATTTGTATTCTGCACACTGTATTAGCATTTCCCCTACATCTAGGGGGGGACATACTTTTTTTCGTATTTATTTTATTTTTTTCTTCTTAAATTTAAATTTAGATTAGAACAAGGTTGCTTCACAAGTCAGTTCCAGGTCCCTCTCCCTTTCCCTCGCCCTCCCATGTCCTCCCCCAACCCCCCCCATTATCCTCTCATTTCCCCAGGGAGGGTGAGGCCCTCCTTGGGGGTGTCCATAGTCTGTCATTTCATCCAGGGCAGGGCCTAGACCCTCCCCCAAGAGTTCAGGGTGAGAGTGCCTCTCACATTGTTGGATGGGAGTCCAAAGTCCATGTGTATACTCGGGATAAATACTGATCTACTGCCCAAGGCTCAATAGATTACCTAGGCCTCCTCACTGACACCCAGATTCAGGGGGTCTTGATCAGCCCCATGCTGGATTCCCAGGCATCAGCCTGGGATTCAAGAGTTAACCTTTGTCTGGTCAGCTGTTTCTGGGGGTTAAACCAGCCCAGTCTTAATCCCTTTGATCATCAGTCCTCCCTCTCTGTTACTGGCTTTCTTGAGTTCAGCTCAGTACTTAACCGAGGGAGTCTGCCTCTTCTTCCATCAGCCACTGAATGAAGGTTCTGTTTCCCAGACTCTCTGGCCATGGGATTGTAGGCCGGCACTCCCCAGATCTATGTCTAAAATCCATATATGAGAGAATACATGCCATGTTTCTCTTTTTGTGACTGGGTTACCTCACTCAGGATGGTTTCTTCTAGTGGGGGACATGCTTTAAAACAGGAGGACAACATAAAATATCCAAACGCCAGTCTCTCAGGGAAATCACAAGACACCATATACGCTATCTATTGTGGGGTAGGGTGTGTCTCAAAGTATTTTACACTTTCGACTTTGGAAGAAGGAGGCGTTCTTTGTCTTACATTTCTATGGATTGAAACTATTACACTCAAAGTTCAAATTATGTTTTTCCTTCTAATGGCAGAAATAGCCAAAAGAGAACAAAGAGCTTCAGTAAAGAGGACAAGAATTGCAAACTCAGTTCAAGTTCTTCCTCATTTGAGGTGGATGGTTGTCTCTTTGTATGCGTGTGTACCACGTGCATGAAGTGCCCACAGAGACCAGAAGAAGGCATCAAATTCCCTGGGAGCTGGAGTCAGAGATGGTTGCGAGACTGGTTGGCTGAAATAAGACACGGGCCACCCCGGATTCAAGGGAAGAGGAAGTGGTCTCTTTCTCTCTTGATGGCAGGAACCAAACAGCCACATAAAAGTCAGTCACATTGCAAAGGCAAAAAGGAGGGAGGTAATTTGTGGTAATTGTTTCATTTAGGCAGGAGCCCCACAAGCCAATAGACCAGAGAAAGAACCCTCATTCTTTCATTTACTGGAATCCTCTCCTAGTCCTCCCATCTTTCCGTGGTCCAGGGGACTTAGCTGGGGGAAGTCTTACCTCCTTTTCTCACACTGAAGTACTGAAGAGTTGTCCACAGTAGAGACGTAGTTTCCATTTTTCAAGTAAACAGAAATTCCCACAAACACTCCAGAGCTCCTGTCCTTTTCTGTGATGGCAAGTGGCTGTCAATCATGAAGTACCCGTCACTGAGTCAGATGAAGCGGTACCTCTCTCGGTTTTATACGCCTCAAAGTGAGACCAAGTCGGAGGTGGGGTTGTCCTCCCCGTGGGACCTCCAGGTACTGGTAGCTTCAGGCTTCACCACCTCCTTCTCACAGGCTGTGTTTTTCTCCTTTTCTGCCTTTCCTAAGGACAGTCTTTATTGGATTTAAGGACTCACTTGGACCACACAAGATGATCTTTATAAGATTTTGATTGTAATTACATCTATAACCTTTTGTTCCTAAAGAAGTCACACTCAGAGATTCTGGGGATTGGGTCAGGAGGATATCTTCTCCCTCCCTCCTTAAGGAGAAGAAAGTCTATTTAGCAAACTCCAGGGTATTAAAAGGATTGGGATCTTTTCTGTGGAAAAAGTTATTTATGCAATGGAATATTACTCAGCTGTTAAAAACAAGGACACCAGAAATTTGAAAGCAAATGGATGGAAATAGAAAAAATTATCCTGAGTGAGGTAATCCAGACTGAGAAAGACAAAGATGGTGTGTATTCACTCATAAATAGATATTAGCTGTAAAATAAAGGATAACTATGCTACAATCCACAGGCCCAGAAAGACTAGGTAGCAAGGAGGGAGGACTCCCAAATCTCCCTGGGAAGCAGAAATAGAAGAGATTTTGTGAATGGATTGAGGGCGGGTGAGGAAGGGAACATAAGTGATCAGGATGGGGGAGGGTCAGGGGAGGAAGAAGGATGGGGAAAGGAACATGGGGGATCAGGATGGGGAAGGGTCAGGGGAGGGGAGGGTACTGAGAGAAACTACTGGAAAGGGGGGCATTTCAGGGTCAGGTAAAACCCTGGTGCAGTCAGACTTCGTCATGTGTAAGAGTCACCCAGGTGGTGCTGGTTTTGAAGGCTGAAGGAGTCATGGAGAGCAGCTGAGGCTTGATACTATGAGAGGCTAGGAGAGGCCATTGGTGAAGCTGTGGCCTCCGTGGTAGTTGAAGGCCCAGGACTGAAGGGATCATGCAAAGTTGAGGCTTGGCACAATGAGGAGAGCCTAAGAGAGGCTATTGGTGAAACTGCAGCCCAGTTGCAGCAGGAGACTCCAGTACCATGGATACCTGCCATCTTTGCCGGGTGCACAGCACAGCTCCCTAATTCACAATTGACTCCAATATTGTGGTGCTCAGCACAGATTTACATTTCTGATGCCTCAGCCTTTTTGGTCTCCTTTCTTCTTGTTGAATGCCATAAATAAGAAAATAAACAATAAATCCTGCTGCCAGAATCCATTGTCACCATGGCAGTTGAAGTTTTATTTTTGTTTTTGGGTTTTTTTGTTTTTGTTTTTGTTTTTGTTTTGTTTTTTGATTTTGTCTTTGTTTTATAGCATCGTTGTCTCCTCTATATCAGAAAACAGTGGTAAATGCCCTTCCAGACTATTCCTGGCTAAGGCATATTTTGAATTATTTTTATTCTACACCCCCCCCAAATAAAATCTGTCTTTTATTTAAACCCTTGTATCCACAGGGGGAAAAGGGAAAGAAAGGCAAAAAGGGGCCTAAAGGGGAGAAAGGAGAACAGGGCGCTCCTGGATTAGATGCACCCTGCCCGTTGGTATGTCTGACTTGTGCAACTGTCTCCAGATGTTTTGTGCGAGGGTTAAGATGGGAGAGGAGCAGGCCAGAGGGACCAGTAACAGCAGCTTCCCATGAGGGCCATGTACACGGGCCTGCAGACGTGTGCTCAGAAGTGTGTGCTCAGTATCCACCGATGTGTTACACATCACGTTGCTGGCCATTCCCCCTACTCTAGTTGTAAACTCTCAAGCCATGCGGGCGGATTCAAGCCTGGCTGTAGGATGGGAAGAAAAGCCAACGCCGGTCCATTCCCCTCCAAAGAAGAGGCTACAGTCTCCTGACAAAGCCTCGTCATGATATTGTGAAACTTCTCTGCGTGTTACTGTCCCTGCTAAATCGTTCCTCTCCCAGCTTTTTCTTCTAGTTGTTTCTTTAGCAGATTTTTTTGCTTTCAATGAATTCTTGGAATAGTAACGTTATGAGTTAATCTTTACAAACAGGGATTCCGTGGCGTTAAGGGTGACCACCAAGACCAGCAGCAGCAGTGGAGTGGAGCCTGTCAGAGCCTAGGAGACAGCTGTGTGTGCTGCGGAGAATGGGGCTGGAGGAGTGACCCACACCCTTTGGAGGAGTCCAGAAGATCGTGAGTGGATCCCAGATAATTGGCCATTCATTTATTTATACTGTTAGGGTTTGGTTTTGATTGGTTCAGATTGTGGTGGTGCCCTGGTTCTTCCGTCTTGAAAAAGGTATTTAATTTAAGCTTGAGTTTCAGAGGACCTCACAGACGAACGACTCAAACTTTTAAAAGAGATTGGATATTTTAAAGAGACTAAAAATTTAAAAAGTGGATTTGTAAAGACTTTGGAACTTTGAAAATTACTTACAAATTTAATGTGAGATCTTGGGGATGAATAAGAAAGGAAGGAATGTGGCTTAATAGTGATGTGTTTGTGCGTCATCCTGACAAGGGGTAAGTTGTACTGGCTGGTTTTGTGTGTCAGCTTGACACAAGCAAGAGTCATCAGAGGAAGGAGCCTCAGTTGGGGTAATCCTTCAGTGAGATCCAGGTGTAAGGCATTTTCTCATTCAGTAATAAATTAGGGATGGCCCAGCCCATGGTGGGTGGTGCCATGCCTGGGCTGTTGGTCCTGGGTTCTAAAGAAGGAGGGTTGAGCAAACCATGGGAAGCAAGCCAGTAAGCAGCTGTCCTCCATCGCTTGTGCATCTGCTCCTGCCTCTAGGATCCTGCCCTGCATGAGTTCCTGTCCTAACTTCCTTCAGTGATGAACAGTAATGCTGAAGTGTAAGCCAAGTAAACCCATTCATCTCCAACTTGCATTTTGGTCATGGTGTTTTATAACAGCAATAAAAACCCTAACTAAGAAAGATAGTGATAGATATCTTGTGCTTTAAATTCTGAGAGATTAGCTATTTTTCTTTTAGTACCATAAAACTGACAGCATTGTGTTCCTTAACCTACCAGTTCAGAATTCTTGATGCAAATCAGTTTTTCTGTGCTTGGACCAAATCAGGTATTGAAATTGGAATTCCTGTTTAGTCTCATCTACATTATTTACATTTGTGATTCTCAAAGTGGCTTTCCCAGTGCATATAAACCAAGCACTGAAACCCATTTTATATAAAACAAGTTATGGAAAACTATGACTGTCACACCTGCAGTTGTCATAATACTTGTGTCCTCATGACACATGGAGAACAATTTGAAATGGATTGCCTGGCAACTTGTTGCCAAGGGATTTTTCTTTTAACTTCATACAGTGACAGTGTCCCTGATTGCCAAGATGGAGTGGGCTATTGTAGGAATCTCATATCAGCAAGACCCTGAATTAGGTGCTCTATCTCCTTAACAAGGGACAAAGCCAAATGGGTTCTTACGAACGTCTCTTCATTTCTCAATTGTCTTGCCTATTTAGTGAGAGACTTGTGGTTTGGCAAGATAAAATATCTGGAAGTAGTTCACTCATAGTTTCTGGCACATCAGAAAGAATTCACAAGTATTCACTGAATTCTCTGATAGTTGGCCTGTGTTTCCTAGTCAGAGCCTGTATGCCCCTCTGACGTGGCTCAGTGCTGGGAAAAGGTGATCTGGACCACGGACACAGAAGGAACATCAGCTGAGGGACAGCAGCGTGGCCTCCATCTCTGTGCTACAGCATGAAGTAGTTGGCTCATTGTGAACACATGGGACTCTGGGTATATTTATAACACTAAATACCACCAACTTTAAGCCAGCCTTTGAGCCTTGTAGAGATAAAGCTTTGTGGGTGGGAGGCCTCTTGTCATAATCCATGGAGTCTATTTTGGGATAAGGAGTGGGGATGGAAAGATGAATCTAAAGCATGAATGATGATCTGGCCCCCAGTGGTATTAGGAGCTCTTTGGCAAGGAGCATGTCAGGGCTTTGGGGGTCTCCTTTGTTCTCTCAGATCCACTTGCCAGGGAAGATCTGAGCGAGAAAGATTGGTCTTGTGCCTGGAGCTGTCCCATCAGCTTTCTATCCTATATTTCTATTTTCATCCATCTGGGTCCAGACTTTCCGCAGAGAAGTAGTATCAAAGAGAACCGACAGCCTCCTCTTTAGCCAGTGTGAAAGACTGTCAGAATGTACCCACTGATCTCCAGGAGTTCTTTGTAAGACTCCTAAGGTCTGCCATCTTGGAAAAGTTTGTGGTGGTCAGCCAACGTGGCCTTTTCCATTCTCTTCATCGTAGGGGTTTAGGGAAGTTTGAGGAGGAAAAGTGTTTGCTTTGGTTACTCTCTGGGTACTTGAGCAGTATCTCTCTAACATCAACACTAGTGCATAGTTTTCTGCATTCAAGTACACACAGGTCAGAGTTTAAAACCTGGGGTACGTGAATAAGCTACATAAATTTCATGCCCTTCTCAAATTACCTAAACACCCAACCCATTCACATATTTGTATGCATATTTGTGTGTGCATTTTCCTAATAGATTCTCACATTATTATTACTCACAAAATGTTAGCAATCACTGAGTGGCATGGCATCGGCCTTACTGTGTTGAATCGAACCATTGGGCACCCATTCACGCTGCATTTTCTAGAAGAGGCTAACTGCTCTTTGCAGCTAATATTGTTTGCCTAACTCCACACAAGTTAATGGTAGAATTCACTGAGTTTTGGAATTTAGAATTGGCAAGAAAGGGTTCAGATTCTGATCTGTTGCCTTTGTGATCATGTGACTCGGGTGAAACTACTTTAAACACTGGGCCTCCATTTCTTCAGTTGTTCTTTGTGGCTCACAGGAAGCTTTGTGGCTCACAGGAAGCTTGAAAGAAGTGCCCACCCAGCCTTTATTTTGGTGAATTTTCAAAAAAAAATAGTTTAAATTTTGATTAACATATAAGGTAACAGACTCTATGCCGGAATGTAAACAGACTTTGGTAACTCACAGTTTTATGTGAAAATTCTGCTAAAACCACACATTGTAAAGTTTCAATTAGAAAGTGCTGATTATGAAAAAGTAGAGAACTCAGGTAAGGCAACAAGAAATCTGTTACAGCCTCACTGCAAATGCAACTCTGCTGTCTGATGCATGCATGCATCTAAGTCTTGTGTTCATGAATACGTTTTTAAAATAAGTAGTCATGATTATAGTGTGTTTCTCCTCAGATCTGACAGCTTGAGAACATACTTTGGTGCCTCCCTTACTGTTGGGTTTTAAGTTACGTTCATTTTCAAAATGCTAGTGACTTGTCATTGATCATTAGGGATAAGACTTTTGTTTCTGAGATAGTGTCTCATGCTGTAACCTACCTGCCCTTGAATTTAAGGCAATCCTGCTTTAGCATTGTGAGTGCCAGAATTACAAGCATAAGCCACCATGCCTTGTTGGGATAAAGGTTTTTAAAAGAGTATAAATGCCTGTGGGGTAGATTCCTAAAGGTAGAATTAGTGTAACAGAGAACATTAGACTCTATTTAACACACACACAATTGGTTTTGCAAATTATTTTTTCTTACTTTCACATTATGCAGTCAGATTTTACACATGTAGAAAATTACACATAGCCATGAACATAGCTTGTTTTTTTTTCATTTTTTAAAAAAAATAACAAAGCAAACCCCCATTTACTTTTATTGCCATTGCTGGAGATGTGCCCTCACACCCCTGCCAATCGGTCTTTCCCTTGTTCCTTGCTGAGAAAACCACAATATTGCTTTTATTTTAAGTTTTATCATCAATGCACACCAATACTAGCTAAGTTTTGCCTGCTTGTAAAATCTTATATAAAGCGAGTTGCACGGCATGTGTCCCTTGGTCTGACTTTTAATGTTTGATTTTATATCTATGAGATTCATTGATGTTTCATATAGCTGGCAAGCTTTTGGTGTCTCCAAATGTGGGTGACATTATACCCTGGGTCCACTTTCTTCTCACTGGTATGCCTAAAGGGGTTGTTAAACTTGGGAGCTCATAAAAAAGCACAACTTTCATTCGGACATGATTAATTTGAACGCGTAAGGGAAAAAACAAGTTTTGTGTGCGTGCTTTAGTTTTTATGTGTCCAGCGTGTGACAGGGAAAGTAACTAATATACAACATATGAAACATAATCTGTGCTATGAATACATGTCCTTTATTTTATTTTTTTGAGACAGGGCATTAGTATGTAGCTCTGGCTGTCTTAGAACTCACTATGTAGTCCAGGCTAGCCTCAAACTCACAGAGAACCACCTGCCTCTGCCTTCCAAGTGTTGGGACTAAAGGCATGAGCTACTATATCTGGCTTAGGTGTTCCTCATTTTGAAGACAAAAGTCCATATATGAGGGTATATGTGTGTATTTGCTTACATATCTACAAAACTTTTTCTTACGGTAAGGAAAAGAAAGAAATATCTTTCCGAGTAGATTGCCACTGACTTACTGCAATGCAGCTTACTTTGGTATATTTGGTACCGAATGAAGGGAAAGGGTGAGTAGGAACTGATTTAGCTATGATTATAAACCTGTGCGGGCACTCTGTGTCCTGGCTGCGAACAGCAATGAAAGGTATGATTCTTGCTTGACTCATCAGGAATCACATACATACCTATGCAATTTAAAAACTCCCATTTATAAAGTACAGTGAGTATGAAGTAAGCACCTTTCTTATTTTCTCAGATGCCTTAGGCAGATCCATCTTTATGAATTGACTTATGTGAAACTAGACTTATCTTCCTTCACGTCATGGGGTCTCTTCTCTCATTGCCTTTGGCTGAGGAGTGATTATTGCTATTTGTGTTTCTTTAGCAGGATCACAGTCTAAATGAGAAGTGCTACCAGATGAGGGTAGTAACTTTCTGTCCTCTTCTGGCAGATGGACCTTTCAACGAACATTTCATTTTATCTTAATGCTACCTTAGCGAGTGTTACTGTCTGCCCACCTCTGACAGCGAAGGAAGGTGAGGCAGGCTCTCTGCTTGGAGCTGTATTTAAACAAGGCAAGTGCTGGGTGCCACGCAGCCACACACAGCGTTGAAAAGAGGAGTGGCCCTTGTGGTCTACCTGTCACTCCTCCTTGATTTATTTTCTGTGATCTTCTGTATCCAGCTCTCAAATCCTTCCGTTCTCTTCCCTCTGGGAAACTTCTTCCATTCTTACAGTGTTTTGCAAAGATTCTGCCTTCAGCTAGGTCCCCATGGGCACTTTTGTGCTGTTAAACTGGGTGATTTTGAAGACAGAAGAGGAAACAACTCTGAGATGCCATCTTACTCCTGTCAGAAGGGCTAAAATCAATAACTCCAACGACAATTTATGCTGGAGAGGATGTGGAGAAAGGGGAACACTCCTCCACTGCTGGTGGGAGTACTGACTCGTACAGCCATTTTGAAAATCAGTATGGAGATTCATCAGGAAAATGGGAATCAGTCTACCACAAGATACAGCAATTCCACTCTTAGGCATATACCCAAAAGATGCACATCCATACAACAAGGATGTCTGTTCCTCTACGTTCATAGCAGAATTATTTGTAATAGCCAGAACCTGGAAGCAACCTAGATGTCCCTCAACTGAAGAGTGGATAGAGAAAATGTGGTACATTTACACAATGGAGGAGTACTATTCAGAGGAAAAAAACAATGGAATCTTGAAATTTTCAGGCAAATGGATGGCACTAGAAGAAACCATCCTGAGTGAGGTAACCCAGTCACAAAAAGCCAGACATAGTATGTACTCACTCATATATGGGTTTTAGACATCAATCAGGGGAGTGCCAGCCTACAATCTCATCGCCAGAGAGTCTGGGAAACAGAACCTTCATCCAGCGACTGATGGAAGCAGAGGCAGACACCCACAGCTAAACACTGAACTGAACTCCTGGAATCCAGTGTCAGACAGAGAGAACTGATGAGCAAAGGAGTTAAGACTGGGCTAGTTTAACCCACAGAAACAGTTGACCTGAACAAGGGGGAACTCTTGGACTCCAGATTGATGGCTGTGTGGAAAACATGGGACTGACCCAGACCCCCTGAATGTGTCAGTGAAGAGGCCTAGGTAATCTATGGGGCCTTGGGTAATATTTATCCTTGGCGTACAAATAGACTTTGAGTGCCCATCCCACAATGAGGGATGCTCTCTCAGCCTGGACTCTTGTGGGAGGGCCTAGGCCCTGTTCTGGATGAAACGACAGACTCTGGAGATCCAACATGGAGTGCCTCACCCTCCCTGGGAATTGGAGTGGGGATTAAGAGGGGGCCTGAGAGAAGAAGATTCATCCTGAGGTATAAGCAACAGGGAATCCTGCATGACACCATATGTTGTGGAAACCTGATTTATGACATATAAAGTATATGATATATATAAAGTCAACATATTAAAGGGCACATGGGCACCTTTGCCCCTCTCCCACCCCACCCCCGCCTTTCTGGAAGTTATAACGTGACCTGTGGCTGCAGATATGTACTTCATGACTAGCACAGTTCATGCTTCAGTGAATGCTTCCCACGTGACTTATCCTCTGTCCTCTAGCAAAAATACCTCTGTCTGTAGGCCATGTGGCTGTCCTGCTGCCAACACAGAGGTAAAAACTAGGTCAGCATGCCAGAAGAACCGGAATGGCCAATGCACTTAGGTAAGACAAATGAATCAACTCATCACCCGCTCTGCTCAGAGTATACAACTTCAATAGTCTCTTGGGTCAGGAATAATTCTTATTAGTTCTGAGAACCCATTTTCTCATGTTCAGTTTGTGAAAATAGACGTGCAGTTCTAACGCTTTGCGCATGACTGGTGTCTTATTCAGTTAAAGTTCCTATCACATTTTAGGCACATGGGTCTAGATGTGACATTGCTGAAGGGTGGCAGTCATGAGCCTTGTACATTGGAGCTACAAATAGTTGGATTTTTATAAATGTATTTTACAAGACATAGTTGTACTTATTTTTTGTACTTAATTTTTATTCACTTATTTCATTACTATGTTTTATTCACTTATCACTATGTTGTCTAAGCTAGTGTTGGGCTTGTGAGCTCAAGCTTTTCTCCCTCAGTCTCCTGAGTAGCTTGGGATGGTTGCTGCGTGTCACTCATCACACCCAACTCAAGCCATGTGACAAAAATATTCAGGTAGGGTTTCCATTTATGTGATTTTCTGTTTGATAATTTTTGATTGGCTATTCTGATTTTACATCATGCTGACACTTTACCTTTTGATTTCTACATGATTTTGACATTTAGAAAAAATAATAGTTTTTAAAAATACATAAAATTTTAATTCTTCTACTTTGGATGAAAATATTTCCAATTTTATAACCATGAATATAATTACATTTTAATTTTTATTTATCAGATCATGATTGTCAGAAGGTCTCAACTTTCATAAAGGATCTTCACTCTGGCAGTATAGTGATCATACAAATCTCACTGATCTGTGAGTGGAATATCCAGACAGGAGGGCTAGTGATTAGATTCAGGTCTTTAAAATATCTCACCAGCTTTTGGTTGTGATAAAAGTCAGCTTTCTCCAGCCTTTTCAATGTCATTGCTATGGAAGTGTTTGTCAATTAACAAGGAGCTGACATTTCAGTGTGGCCTTCTGGTTGCTAGCAGCTGACTTAGTGGTGTCTACTGACCACAGGCCATGTCCCAGAGCAACACTGGCATAAGCCTGCTGCATGACTGTGAACAGCAAGACAGAAACTGTCTGGAGTCATGATCTGAGCATAAGAACCTTTTCCAGATCTGGCAGTGCAAAACCACGTATCTTCTTTGTGTTGGACAGTTTTATGTCAACTTGACACAAGACAGAGTCATCCCAGAGGAGGGAACTTCAATTAAGAAAATGCCTTCATAATACAGGCCATAGGTAAGCCTGTAGAGCATTTTCTTAATTAGTGACTGATGGGGGAGCATCCAGCTCATTGTGGATGGTGCTATCCCTGGGCTGGTGGTCCTGAGTGCTATAAGAAAGCAGACTGAGCAAGCCATGGGGGGCAAGTCAGTAAGCAGCACCCCTCCATGGCCTCTGCATCAGCTCCTACCTCCAGGTTCCTACCCTGTTTGAGTTCCTGTCCTGGCTTCCTTCTGTGATGGACTATGGTGTGGAAGTGTGAGCCAGAGAAACGCTTTCCTTCCCAAGTTGCTTTTGGTCGAGGTGCTTCCTCACAGCAATAGAAAGCCTGACTGAGATATCACTCTAGGTATTGTGTGAGACTGCTTCTTTATCATAGAGCTTAGCCTTCGCTCTTCTCATTTATAGGTGGGAACTGTAATAGCAGCCATAGACAGCACCCACCCTCACCTGACTTCCATACATTCCCTTTACAACCGCTTAACCCACTTAACATAAGGCCACATCCTGGAAGCCCCTTCCAGTTATTGCTCCTCGGCTTCCTCCTCCTCCCTCCCCTCCTCTTCCTTAATCCTCCACCCCATTCTGAACCCAGGACCTTACCGTGCAGAGCAGGAACTCTACCAGTGAGCTACAACCCAGCCCTAACACTTCCCTCTAACTAGGAAGACCTGTGTCTCCATGGTGACCCCATGCCCTATGTTCCTGGCATCTTGGGATGGATTGTTAGGATCCTTGTCTGGGTCCAGCAGACAGGAGGGAAGTCCTTTCTGGGTGTGGTTTCTGATTAGTTAGGCTTTCTCAGAAGCAAGGGCTGTTATTTCTCTCTCACTACTTAAGGATCAAGACACGTCTCACAGACCTTAAGGTCATCGTGACTCACTATCTCCAGACAGGGCAGAGGTGAGTACAGATCTACTGCTAAAACACTATCTTTAATGACACCACTTGTGATACGACAGTGTTGGCATTGTTTAATTACTCATGGGAAAATTTAATCAATATTCATTAAATACCACTCTTGTGGTGGCTGAGGAGTAATGGTACATAAAAGAACAAACTCCCAGACTTCACTCTGTTTTCATGCTGTGAAGCCTTATGGGTTCTTCCTGCTTCTGATTGATGCTAACAGAATCTCCTTATTAGGTGCAAACAGTTCTCATTATTGGGAACAGGTGATATCCAGCCAAATGAGAAGCAACTGATAACCTGTCCTTATCACTTCCCCACGCCTCCTCTAGGTGTCTTTCCTTATTGAGGAGGGATATTTAAACTTCAAAGCATGTACATCACAGGTCTTAATTCTCCAAATATAGGTGAAAACTCTGTTTGAACAGCATTGTTACTGTCATCAGCAACATGTCTTTATATGCAAATGACATGAAATTAAAAAGACTTGGTTTCAGCAGAAGCACGCTGACTTTCATATCTAACGTCCTACTGGCACTATTTAGGGAAGTCAAGGGTTTTCTTTGTAGCTGGAACAGATAACCCTAATCATAATACTGGCAAGGCTATCCCCAAATCTAAAGTAATACAATCCAAACTCAATTTAATGCAACAAATTTGTGGTGAATGTCTTTGATGAGGAAGGATAGGATCTTTCATTTATGAATATTAAAATGCTTTGAAAACATGAGTGGACATTTTCAGGATAGTACTTATATCTGATCTCAATAAATTTGAGGAATAGTCTATAAAGTTCACCACGTATGCACGTATAAAGCAGTGTATTTAGTAATGGCTCATATATAATAGTGTCTGCAATGTGGTTTCCATTATTTTCCTCATCTGCAAGTAACTTTCTCCAAATTGAATTTTTTAGGTTGAAATTTTCCATGCCTCATTTAAGCTCAAAGCTATTTAAAAATTAATTTTTTAAACTCCCAAGGCAATTATTTTGCCTATCAAACGAACCTCTTCGAATTTCGGTAAAGGCAAGAGAAGCTTTTGAGAATTTGAGTGTAACAGTAAGGCATTTGTGTCCTTAACTGGATCTCTGGATCCCACGCAGTCCATACCTATGACCACTGCATTGCACTTACCTCCTAAGGTAAGTCGAGCAGGCTGGCTGGGATCAAGTGCCCTTGATCATTGCACAGCTAGTCTTCTGTATGGACACAGGGGTTATAAAGATCCTTAGATGCCCATGGCATTGAAATACATCTAGTCACAGTGTCATATCCCAGGCCTCTGCTATGTCCTCTTCTTCCCCCCAACCCCCCATGGAGCAAACAAAACTTCAAAACTCAACAAGGATCTTGCTATTTTAAAATATAATCTTTAGATGCTTTTTACTGAAAAAAGATGCCCCTGGTGTTAGTTGTGGACCAACATTGCCACACAAGTCTCAGAGCTGGTTGTAGACTTTATCTTTGACCTCGGGTATCTATCTACATGTGTAACTATAGAGCATCCCTCCTCTAATAGGGACAAAATGAACATACACGCCCCAGGAAGGTCTTAGTTTGCTCAAGCTTGCTGCTGAGTGAGGAGAGACAAGAAGAACCAGAGGAAAGAAACCACGGGTTCATCTCTTTCTGGACTCACACAAGAAAAATGACATCCCTCTATCTTACGTTTCCGTGTGTGTCACGAATCTTTACTCTGAGTGTCATGGGTCTTTACCTTACACTTGATTTAAACTTTGTCTTTATTACATGCCATTAAAAACTGGTCACTTTTGAAATTATGTAGCAGTATTGACTTTAAAAATAAAGTGACTATCAACTTTCCCCAGGGCTTTTTTAAAGATGGCTTCTTACTTATATCCTCTCGAAGGCTTAGCCATGTGTGTATCTGAGTTCCTGGTTTGCCTGTCTGTCTAGTCTCTTTCTTGTAGGTCCCCCATGTAGGCATATACATACACATCCGTGCAGGTTCAGGATATCCCACAAGGAACAAAGGCTCTTATAATGAAAAGCAACATTTTCTCTGGCTGTATGCCAAAGTACTGGGGTCCTTGTTCTTCTCTAGTTGATGGATCCTAACGATTCTCTGTCAGGCAAAACCTCCGAGAATTCTGCACAATGTCTCCTCCGATTACCGCATCTGCCTTGGCTTTGGGGGGCTCAGTTCCGGGTAAATTTGCTTCTTAGACCCTCTCTCATACTGAGATCAGTTGTTGCTGAGGGGGGGCATAATTAGCAGCAACAACATTAACAAGAGTGTTTCTTCACAAGTCTCAGGCTTAAAGTCTCCCCCGATGAATTTGCCAGCTTTCTTTCTAGTTGGAGCCGACCTTACTACGCCTTTTCTGGGTTGGGTTAGACAAAGGCTTCAGGGCGTGATTTGATCAGTTTTATGCTTGAGAAGGTAGAATACATGGTCGCTGTTCCCTTTCATCTTTAGCGTTCTACATAGAAATGGGGGCAGAGCTCTGGGTTGTCTGTAACTGATCTCTGGTAGAACTTTCTACGATAATTGGGAACATTTTGTGATCTGCTTCCACGGCATGTAGCTGTAACCACCAGTGCTTTGGGTGTTTAGCCTGGGAAATGAGTCTTGTATGGCTTAGAAACTGACTTTTAAATGTAATTTAAATGCAATTAATTCCCATTTAAATAGGTGCATGTCTAGAGACCACTCTAATTCACACCCCAAGAGTATAGAATTTAAATCTTGAAAATTGTGCAGGGATTTTGGACAAAAGAAATGACTTTTGGTATCTACTACTACTACTACCAAACTGCTTCAAACCTAGTGAGTGTAAATAGTATTTTGTTGCTTTTTATTAGTATTTTGTGGATTGGCTGTGTTTGGTTTTCCCTTTAGCCCCTGATGTCTAACCACCAAATGTCAGACGGGGCTGGCTCCGTCTGCTGTCTTCCTTGGACATATGACGACAATGACTTTCTACTTTATGTCAGGTCCTGGGCTGGTGTGTCTGGACCAGGATGTAGCTATCCTGAAATCCCTGTCTTCAGAGAGCTTCTGTATGTGACCACTGTGGTTTTGCTCATAGCATGGAAAACTCAGAAAGTCGAGATTCTTACTAGCTTTCCCAGTGTTGGTGTTTGAAGAGTTTGGGAGCTAATGATGTCATGTTTTTCAGGCATGGGGAATGGCCTAGGATCACATCTGTGACGTATTGTTCAGAGCAATGCCAGAGTTTAAGAGGAAATGGCCAGACCCTGCCCTTTGTATAGGAAAGGGGTAAAATTAGTGTGTCTGTGTTTGGTTTTCACAATTCCTTTGTAATGACATCTTCCCCTAAGCATGTGCAGAAGGAAATGTAAAGGCAAAGAAATAGACTACCCTTTTCTGGTGACCAATTGAATGAGTTCAGTTGCTTATTCTGGAGGTCAAGAAGTGGCAAGAACAAAGAGTTCTGTGGTTCTAGTGGGGATTCAAAGATGTATAATTGGAACAGGGGGTGTCAAAGTGAGAACAATAGTAAAGTGCCAGTGGCCATTATGAGAGAAACAAATGTCATCATCTTAGGGTCCTTTCAAATTAATGGGGGACCAAATTCTGAATACAAGACCTTCCCACAGTGCATGCATAGAAATGGACATGCATATTTGTAAATATAATTCCATATATTCATAACTATTTAGTTAATATAGTTTCAGTGCTCTGTTTTTTCTCTCCATGTGCATATGTGTGTGTGTGGTGTATGTGTGTGTGTGTGGTGTGTGTGTATGAGATGTGCGATGTATATATATGGTGTGTGTGTGATGTGTATGTATGGTGTGTGTGTGAGATGTGTATGTATGGTGTGTGGGTGGGTGTAATGCGTATGTATGTATGATGTGTGTGTAGTGTATGTGTGTGTGAGATGTGTGATGTGTATGAATGTATGGTGTGTGTGTGAGATGTATATGGATGGTGTGTGTGGGGGTGTAATATGTATGTATGAAGTGTGTGTGTGATGTGTGTTTGGTGTGTGTGTGTGAGATGTGTGTTGTATATGTATGGTGTGTGTGTGAGATGTCTATGTATGGTATGTGGGTATAATGTGTATGTATGTATGATGTGTGTGTGATGTATGTGATGTGTGTGTATGATGTGTGTGTGGTGTATGTGTGTGTGTGATGTGTGTGTGTATGAGATGTACAATGTATATATATGGTATGTGTGTGATGTGTATGTATGGTGTATGTGTGAGATGTGTATGTATGGTGTGTGGGTAGGTGTAATGTGTATGTATGTATGATGTGTGTGTGATGTATGTGATGTGTGTGTATGATGTGTGTGTGATGTGTGTGTGTATGAGATGTGTGATGTGTATGTATGGTGTGTGTGGGATATGCATGTATGGTGTGTGGGTGGGTGCAATGTGTATGTATGTATGATGTGTGTGTGATGTATGTGATGTGTGTACGATGTGTGTTTGGTGTGTGTGTATGTGTGTGGGTGTGAGAGGATAACTTTCAGGAGTCAGTTCTCTCCTTTCACAATGTGAGTCCCCAAAATCCCACTCAGGTCCCATCAGGCGTGGCAGCGAGTACCCTCCCCCATTGAGCCCCCTCACTTGCCAGCTTCAGTGTCACTAATCTAATGGGACCTTTTTGTCCTGCTGTGTTTGGTGTCAGGCTGACTTCTTCTTAAGACAACGATGAATGATCCCATGTGAGTAAACGTCCTCCAGTTTCTGTGAGCATTGCATAAGCTTGGTAGAGCTCTGGATTTTTCATGAGGCTCAGCAGAGACATTTGCTCCTTTGATATGTGTTTCACTTAACATTCAGAACATTCCGGGTTGGCAGCAGCCCTCCTCAGCTTTGAAACACATGCATGGCACTCTGCAGGCAGCCAGCATTCACCTGTCTCACCCAGGAGCACTATGTCCAGGTAGCATGGCTGCTGTCCTCGAAGGCAGCCTGCATTTTTCAGCCCGCTGGGAATAATTTTCTTTTACCATTTGGTGGTAATCAGCACTGCTCATGGGACACCATGACAGGCAGAGTCTAGGTGTCCTCATCATGTGGTGGGTTTGCACTTGCCTCAGATGGAAGGGCTTTGGCTTCTTCCTGGGGTACCCCCATCCCAGCTGTGCTGTCAGAGGCCTCCAAAAGACGTTTAGCTACGCTTTGATTTGCATGTCTGCTGTTTCTTAGATCTTTGTGGTGGAGAGTGTTTTTAAGGTAATCAAATACAACAAGGCTTTGAGGTCTTCCTCGCAGAAGGAGATGGGGCTTTGGAGGGCTTATGGGTGCTCACTGATCAAAGGAGGGCTCTTCTCATCATCATTCATGGGCCAGATTAAGGGCTGACTGGGATCCTGATGGGTCTTTGTTCCAATGATGTCTTCTTCCCTTGCCATCACCTCCATTCTGATCCCACAGTAAGTTATACGCCCTGTTCCTGTCGGTTTTTTCTATTTCTGCTTTGCCTCGATTTGTTTCGGCAGTGTGGTTGAGGTTATGGCCCTCTCTTTATGACCTGTAGCTGTACTAGGTAGGACCTCTTCTGAAGAGAGGAGTGAGTGGATAACAGATATGGTTTGGAGCTGGTGATGTTTTCTGGGTGGAGGTACTATTTTTTGGAAGCTAAAATGTTATCTGAAGAGCCTCCATCTCTGGAGCTCACACTACATCTCCTCCCTCACAGCTACCAGCTGCAGTAGATCAACAGCAATTCACCCACCCTTCCTCTCCTTCAAGACAATCTTCACCTACTACCAAAGAGACACAGCTGGAGTGTAAGACACAAGAGCCTCCCCTCTACCCCTTCCCCATTGCTTCTCACTTTCATTAGCATAAATTCAAATATCCTCCTTGAAATTGAAAATTGAAATGTTGTCTGCTTCTCAGAGGTAGCTCTTGTGTCTTAGGATTTCTATTGCTGTGAAGAGACACCATGACCACAGCGACTCTTTTGAAAGAAAACATTCAATTGGGGTGGCTTGCTTGCACTTCAGAGGTTTAGTACCTTATCATCACGGTGGGACACGATGGCAGGTCAGCAGATATGGTGTTGGAGAAGGAGTTGAGAGTTCTACATCTTGATCTGTAAACAACAGGAAGTAAACTGAGACACTGGGTGTGGCTTGACCATAGATGAGACCTCAGAGTCCACTTCATAGTGACATACTTCCACCAACAAGGCCACACCTACTCCAACCAATCCATACTACCAAATAGTGCCATTCCCTGTGAACTTAAGGGGGCCAATTACATTCAAACGACCATATTCCATTCCCAGCCCTATTATCTTCTAACAATATTGTAATGCGAAACGCATTTAATACAACTTCAAAAGTCCCCGTAGTCTATCATAGTCTCAACAGTGTTTTAAAGTCCAAAGTTCAAAGTCGCTTTTGAGATTCATGTAATCTCTTAACAGTAATTTCATGTAAAATAAAAACAAAAACAAAACCCAGATAATATACTCCCAACATATAATGGCACAGGATATACAATATCATTCCAAAATATAGGGAAGGGAGAATAGTGAGGAAATACTGGACCAAAGCAAGACTGGAAACCAGCTGGGTAAATTCCAAACTCTGCATTTCCATGTCTGATTTCAAACACTCTTCAGATTTCCAGTTCTGTTCAGCTTTGTTGTCTGCAACACACTTCTTTCTCTTGGATTGGTTCTCTTCCATGTTAGCAACTTTCCTCAGCAGGTATCCCACAGCTCTGGCTCTTTAACATCTTTTGAGGTCTCCAAGAGAATCCAGACTTCATCTTCACAACTCCATACAATGACCTCTTTGAACCTCCATTCAGGGACACCCCTGGCACATGCATGGCCTCAGTGGTTTTCCTTAGTCTCAGAGGGAGATTTCATAAACCCTTTCTTCTATCATTGACTCTATAGCAAGAACAACAGGGCTACAGCTGCCAGGTTCTGCTGCTTGTTGAGGCTGAAACATGGCTTTTTCTTTCAATTGCATCTTCACCAGATTTCTGTTTTCAGTGGTTTGTTTCCTTTACTGCCTATGCTTGACTACCTTGGAACTTGCTTTTTAGTCTAGGCTGGCCTTGAACTCAGAGATCTTCTTGCCTCTGTCTCCTGAGTGCTGGGATTAAAGGCATGTATTATTATGCCTGAATATAAATTATTCTTTAATTCCTTTTCAATAGTTGGAAGCCTAGTTGGGTGGGATTGTGCCTTGAGGTCACCACTACCTTTACTCCATTTAATATCAGGCTTTTCTTGGGGGCTGGAGAGATGGCTCAGCGGTTAAGAGCACTGACTATTCTTTCAGAGGTCCTGAGTTCAATTCCCAGAGACCACATGTTGGCTCACAACCACCTTGAATGAGATCTGGTGCCCTCTGCTGGCATGCAGGCAGAAGACTGTATACATAACTTATAAATAGATAAATATTTTTTAAAAATCAGGCTTTTCTTTAATTTATTTTCTACAGCACAAGACATAGCTCTAATATACTCTCTTGTACCCCTTTTTCCCCAAATTGTACATTTTTTTATTTTTCCTTGTTTGTTTATTTTTCATTATAGAGCTGCATAAGAGTTACTACTAATAATCACACAACAGAGTCAAAACTCTTCAATTTAGCCTTAGGCAGACTCTTTGCAAAGGACAAAAATTAGCCACATTTTTTTGGCCACAATATTACAAGTACAGTCTCTGGTCCATGTACTAACATTCTTCTTTGAAACCTCTTGAGTCAGGCCTGAACAGTTCAAATCACTCTCAGCACCACTGTCTTCCATGCTCCTACTAGTATGGCCCATTAAAGTTCCACATAAAGCATTCAACTTCTCTCTCTGTCTCTCTGTCTCTCTCTGTTTCTCTCTATCTCTCTGAGATAGGGTTTCTCTGTATAACAGCGTTGACTGTCCCGGAACTCGTTTTGTAGAACAGGTTGGACTTGAACTTATAGAGATCTACCTGCCTCTGCCTCCCAAGTGGTGGGATTAAAGACATAGCCTGGTTTAACTGCTTTTCTAATCTAAAGTCCTGAAGTCCACATTCCTAAAAAAAAAAGGCATGGTCTGGCTTATTATAGCAATACTCCAGTTTAGTTAGGGCTTCTATTGCTGTGAAGAGACACCATGACCATGGCAACTCTCATAAAGGAAAACATTTAATTGGTGTGGCTTGCTTACAGTTCAGAGGTTTAGTCTGTGCTGGAGAAGGAGCTGAGAGTTCTACATCTTGATCAGAAGGCAACAGGAAGTGAAGTGAGACGACACTGGGCATGACTTGAGCATATATGAAACTTCAAAGCCCACCCCCACAGTGACACACTTTTGCCAACAAGGCCATACCTACTCCATCAAAGCCACATTGCCTAATAGTGTTTATGAGCTTATAGGGGCCAATTACATTCAAATTCCCAAATCTTTTTTAAAAACAATTTTTATTCAATCTTTTCTCATTTTATACACCAATCCCAGTTCCTACTCCCTCCCCTCCTCCTGCTCTCCACACCTTTCCCCCACCCACCCCATCCACTCCTCAGAGAGGTTAAGACTTCCCATGGAGAGTCAAGAAGTCCATCACATTTCTTTGAAGCAGGATTAAGGCCCTCCCCCATTTCCAGGCTGAGCAAGGAATTCCTCCAAGGAGAATGGGCTCCAAAAAGCTAATTCAAGCACCAGGGATAAATCCTGGTCCCATTGCCAGCAACCTCACAGATGCCAAGCCACACAACTGTCACCCACATTCAAAGAGCCCAGTTCAGTTCCATGCAGATTCCCAGCTTTCAGTCCAGAGTCAGTGAGCTCCCACTAGCTCAGGCCAGCCCTCTCTGTAAATTACCACATCTTATTAACCCTTGTACACTCAGTAATCTCCTAAATATCTGCAAGCAAGTGATGTCATCTCTTCTCAGCTCCTCAGGGATTTTGCTCATCTACCCATCTCTTTCTGGTGACTCTTGACCCTTCAGAGCAAACACCAACACTTGTGTCCCTGTAAAGTTTTCATTTGAATGTCATTGCTTTCCAGAAATCGCTTCTGGCTTTGTAGACTAGGGTAGGCTCATTGTTGAAGACACTTTTTTTTAAATTCCCTGTCACACTCATCAATTTCACAGTATTTACTCTAGCTCTTCGTTGCTTTTGTTTGTTTTGGTTTTTACCTTGTGTGTATGAACCATAATTTTTTCCAAAGTAGATGAAACTAAGAATTCATTAGTCAAGCGAAATAAGCAAAATGCAAAATGACAGAGTATCTGACTTGTGTAGAATTCAAAGGCTTGTCTTAGAAATCCTTAATCTATAAGAAGCTAATTTTACATATAAGGATAAATACATACTGAAAACACATAACAGAATGGGAGTGGCTATACAAATTCCAAACAAAGTGAGTATAATGAACACCATTTACAACAGAAAAGCATGGACATAAATGATAAAAGGACAACCGTATTCAAGGTATTTAATAATATAAATACATGTACACAATTTTTGAGAGTTCCCTATTTTACAGGAATCAAATGAACCATAATTTTATATGAATTATATAAGAATATCAGATATCAGAAAGACAAATACCACATGATTTCACTAATACATGGGATTTAAAATAGAAAAGCAGGGCTGGAGAGATGACTCAATGGCTAAGAACACCGGATGCTCTTCAAGATGATCAGGATTCAATTCTTCAAACCCACACGGCAGCTTATAGCTGTTTGTAACTCCAGTTCCAGGGAATCTGACACTCTCACCCAGGCATACATACAGACAAAACACCAATGCACATAAAATGAACATAATAGTTTTTAAAAAGAAAAGAAAATAGTTGACCCAGCAGTAGAGAGAACAGTAGTTTTCAAAGGCCAGGAAAGTTGCTTTGAAATGAGGTGGAGAGTGGATAATGGTTAAAAAAATACATCTAGAAAGAAGGGATAAATTGCCATGTTCTGTTGCATGTTAAGACAAGTACGGTTTCATTTTTTTATTATATATTTTATAAAACACTAGAAGAAAGTAGGTCAAAGATCCCCAAATTGGAAATTATAAAGCTTTCATAAGAAGAACATAATAGGAGAAGGGAAGCCTGTTTATACTGGTTTGACCATAGGGCATTATACGCATGTATTGAATTATCACACTGTTGTAACACGAAAAATAAAAGGACCCAGAGACTGATATTGGGGTTCAAACTCAAGCTGAAGGTCAGAAAAGCAGCTGGGCTGGAGAATGAATTTTTCTACTGAATATTTGCTCCTGTCTTTTATACCCTTCTAATGCTGGGATTAAATGTGTGAGATATAATTCTCTTTTAGACTGATTTAGATCTGAGTGGCCTTGAACTCACAAGACCCATCTATCTCTTTATCCTGGGTCCTGGGATTAAAGGTTTGTATCACCACTGCCTGATCTCTATAGCTTGAGGCTGATTTGCTTTTCTGAATCCTCAGTCAAGCTTTAATAAATTGTCAATAATGTATCACTACACAGTACCCCATAAAGATGTATATTTATAATGTATCAAAACCAAAGAATTGTTGACTATTAACACAAATTTCAAATTATGCAGCTTTATGAAAACTTATAACAGAAACTTTAATTTTATAGAAAATGGTTTTTTACCTTTTGGCTTAGTTTTAGTGATAACTATAAAAAAACGTATCTTTGGAGCTGTTAATAGATCCACAATAGTAACAGTGCCCAAGGTATTTTTGGATAGTACTCATGTACAAAGAAAGTTGTATATCAAAGACGACACAGACAAAAGAGTTTTTCTTTTGTAGGCACACTGCTGGGCATTGCCTTGTATAGTTCATGCCCAGTCCAGCCTGGCCTACATGAAAGGGCTCCATTGGCTTTTAATAAGCCCCAAGTCATAAGTATCCACACATATTTCTTCTGATGTCTCCAGGCACTGCTACACAGCTGGTATTCATGAACAAGAATGGCCAATGTGGTCCCAGTGCGCTGTTGCTAGGGAACAGTTTATAGCCAAGAGAATGACAGAGTAGTAGGCCAGCACAGATGGGGATAGCAGGGACATGTGACTCTGTATTACATACAGGTTGTCCACCTATACTGCTGTGAAGGCAGTACAATGCTGGGTTGATTTGTAAGGATTAATTTTGTTCGCTGATGGAGGTTTTGGGAGATGAGATGGGACCACTAATTTCAATGCCTACTAAAAGTGCTTCAGGCGTTGCCCCTCAGTGAAGCCAGTGGGGGGCTGTAAGCCAGAACACAGACTGGTTTAAAAACACAATAGTGACATGCTTTGTAATGTTGTTTGTTTACATTTTCCATCTTCTGTTACATAAAAAAATTATTTCTTTCCATCACATTCATTAATGTTGATAATGTTGAGACCTCAGTTCCTGTGACAGCCCTTAAGAGACTCATTTTCTAAGCCCACAATGCAAGCAGAGGGTGTTCCCAGGTACATGAGGCCTTTTGAGCTTTCTGTAATCTTCCATGCAAAAGTCAGCACTTTCCCTAGCTCATTCAATACACAAATAAGTAAGAATAAAGTGAAGTACAAGCATGTGGTTATAGTATTATCCTGCACTCCACACTGAGGCACCATGGTGATAGTTCCCTTGTTTCTCTCAGAGTCTGGACTTCTGCTTCATTATCTTCTGCACCCTTGGACAGTGCTGTGTCCAGTTCCCCAGATTTCTTTTTATCTTCTGCATTATTACCATTTAACCTTTTTGACCTTGCTGCAGTGCTGACGTTGAAGCAAGGCCTCATGCACCCCAGTCACTGAGTGACATCTGTCCATTCCCTTCTCATCAGGAAGCATGGCCAACTTGGACCAATAGGCTTACAAAAGAGATTTCATAGTAAAATCTTTTGATCAATGATAGATAACATTTTCTCTATTGGAACACTGTAGTATGCTAGAAGTGGTGTCTTATTCATTTTTATGTCATCTCTTTTTCCCTCTCCCTATCTTGTGTTTGATGCTAGCTTGTTTATATATGTGAATCTGAGTATGAACCCAATTTTTGTTTTTGAGACAATTTCCCTGGCTGGCATAACTGGAATTGAACTCACTTTGTAGCCCAGGCTGATTGCAAACTTGAAACCATTTTGCCTCAACCTCATGAAAACATGACGTTTTAAAATAGTGCTGTTTTGATAGTTGGGAAAATATTTAATAATGCAATTATACCCAAAGTATGTCAAGTGTCTCTCTGCACACAGGGCATAGGAGTGTACGCCTCTTCTTGCCATGCAACCATCTGTTGAGATTTTCTTCTTCTTCAGAAGTTATACTGCTTTAGGATGCTGCAAAGGGACCATTCAGAAGGAAAAGGAAACACAAGGCTGAACACATCCTCAGGGACCAACCAGGTATACATTCCACCGTAATTTCCCAAGTGCTTCTTTGGGAAATGCCTTTTCTGAGGTGGGAGTCATGGACAGCTATCTTGGCTTTGAATAGAGGTCATGAAGAGTGCTTTAAGTGCCTTAGGATTTATTGATAGCATTATCATAAGCCATCAAGGAAATACTTGGGGATGGAACTTTGAGGAGGTGGTTGGCAGTTCATAAGATCAAGAAGGGGGGAGTCTCAGGAGTTGAATACTAGAGGCCTTATAAGAAGGAG
This sequence comes from Mesocricetus auratus, assembly GCF_017639785.1. Taxonomy (NCBI): domain Eukaryota; kingdom Metazoa; phylum Chordata; class Mammalia; order Rodentia; family Cricetidae; genus Mesocricetus; species Mesocricetus auratus. Next base: position 26,860,182 of record NW_024429193.1, on the reverse strand, counting down.
ACAGACAGACAGATGTATACGCACGCTCGCGCGAGCGCGCGCGCGCGCGCGCGCACACACACACACACACACACACACAATCTTCCACAGCATTGGTATTTTACCAGCAATGAATTTATCACTATCTGCTAGCTTGTGGCTGCCCTAGCTAGAAGAGTACAACCTGGAGGACATGGTTCAGGTTGGATTAAATATGTCACCAGCTGACCCACAACTAATCAAAAGAAACAAACAAAAAAACAAAACAAAACCCAAGCCTATGTCGAGGGCTAAATATTTATCTGGGAAATCTCAAATATGAGTAGAACTGGGAATGGCAGCCTTGGAAAAGCATTGGTTTTGAGAGAAGGAAGACAAAGGAAAAAAAAAAAGATATTCCTTTGTAGCATAGGTGGGCAAAGGCAGTAAAATATGGAATTAGTAATCACATGGGAATACAAAGAAGACAAACAATCAAAGAAGTCATCCATTCAAGAAGGTAGACTTTAATATTTTGACAGAACAAGATTATGTTAAAGTAGAAATCTTAATGTCTAATAAGACTATCAGATATAATTCCTAAGGAAGGAAACAGGAAAGGGAACACAAGTATTTTAACTGCTGGAAATTTCCCCCAGACAACCAGTCAGACAGCAGAATGATGCTTCACACTGAATTTAATTTCACTAGGCAGGCCCAGCATTTAAGGAATGCAGCCAGCCTCAGGCTGGGGAGATGGCTCAGTGGTCAGGGGAGCTTACTGCTGTCTTCCAGAGGACCTGGGCTGAGCGCCCAGCACCCTCATCACATGGCTCACAGCTGCTGGTAACTTCAGTTCTGGGGATCTGACACAGTATACACTTGGCAGGTACCTGCACACACATAAATTCACATGTGCACACATACATGAGTACTTTCACATTTGCATATGAATGCATACGTATACATCCATATAAATACACATCGAGAGATCTTTCATGAAAGAAATGCAGCTTTATCTATATGGGGCTCTCTATTTTTTATTTAAATTAAAAACACTCTTATTTTACATACCCATTCCAGTTTCCTCTCCCTCCTGTCCTCCCAAGCCCTCCACAAAGTTATATATCTTTTAATTGGTGATTTAAACTATCGAATCCCTGTACCAGGCTTTTCCTTTTGGGCCACCAACCAGCTCCAAAATCATGACACAGACACTTACTATTACTTTTGAATGCCCAGCACAAAGATTATGCTGGTTTCTGGCTAGCTCTTTTAACTCAAATTAACCTGTTTCTCTTTATCCATCTTTTGCCTCAGGGGTTATTACCTTTCTTCCTTCTGTGTTTCTTACTTTCCCTGCTTCTCCCATCAGTCTGCTGGTGGCTGCCTGGCTTCTTGCCTCAGATGTGTTCCTCGTTCTCTCCTCCATCTTCTCTTATTCTTCCTCTCAGTTTTTTTTGAGCCTAGATTTCTCTCCTTTTTATTCTCTCTGCCTGCCGACCTTGACTGTCCTTCCTCTCTGTCCAGCTATTGGCCACTCAGCTTCTATTTTTTCTTTTTAAAAAATTTAGATTAGAAACAAGCTTATTTTACATGTCAATCCCAGTTCCCTCTCCTTCCCCTCTTCCCCTGCCCCTCACTGACCCCCTATCCCATTCCCCTTCCTGCTCCCCAGGGAGGGTGAGACCTTCCATGGGGGATCTTCAAAGTCTGTCATATCATTTGGAGCAGGGCCTATGCCCTCCCCCGTGTGTCTAGGCTGAGAGAGTATGCCTCTATGTGGAATGGGCTCCCAAAGTTCATTCATATACTAGGGATAAATACTGATCCACTACCAGAGGCTCCATAAATTAACCAGACCTCCAAACTGACACCCTCATTCAGGGAGTCTGGGACAGTCCTATGCTGGTTTCCCAGCTATCAGTCTGGGGTCCATGAGCTCCCCCTTGTTCAGGTCAACTGTTTCTGTGGGTTTCTCCAGCCTGGTCTTGACCCCTTTACTCATCACTCCTCCCTCTCTACAACTGGATTCCAGAGTTGAGCTCAGTGTTTAGCTGTGAGTGTCTGCCTCTGCTTCTATCAGCTACTGGATGAAGTCTCTAGGATGGGATATAAGGTAGTCATCAATCTCATTATCAGAGAAGGGCATTTAAGGTAGCCTCTCCACTATTGCTTAGATTCAACCTAGTAGATCTCTGAACATTTCCCTAGTGCCAGATTTCTCTTTAAACCTATAATGGCTCCCTCTATTATGGTATCTCTTGTCTTGCTCTCCTCTATTCTTCCCCTGACTTGATTTTCCTGTTCTCTCCTGTCCTCCTCTTCCCTTCTCTTTCTCCTAACACCCTCTTCCCTGCCTCCCCACCCTCTTGCTCACTATTAGCTCAGAAGATGTTGTCCTTTCACCCTTCTTGGGGGGGCATATATGTCTCTCTTAGGGTTCTTGTTTTCTGGCTTCTCTGGTGGTGTGGATTGTAGGCTGGTATTCCTTTGCTCTATGTCTAAAATCCATATATGAGTGAGTACATACCATTTTTGTCTTTTTGTGACTGGGTTACCTTACTCAAGATGGTTTCTTCTGGTTCTATCAATTTTCCTGTGAATTTCGAGATTCCATTGTTTTTTTCTGCTGAGTAGTACTCCATTGTGTAAATATACCATATTTTTTTAATCCACTTTTCAGTGCAGGGGCATCTAGGTTGCTTCCAGGTTCTGTCTATTACAAATAATGCTGCTATGAACATAGTTGAACAGATATCCTTATTGTATGAATGTGCATCCTTTGGGTATATGCCTAAGAGTGGAATTGCTGGATTTAGATGGATTCCCATTTTCCTGAGGAACCACCATATTGATTTCCAAAGTGTCTGTACAAGTTTGCACTCCCATCAACAGTGAAGAAGTGCTCCTCTTTCTCCACATCGTCTCCAGCATGAATTGTCATTGGTGTTTTTAATTTTGACCATTCTGAAAGGAGTAAGATGGTATCTCAGAGTTGTTTGGATCTGCATTTCCCTGATGGCTAAGGATATTGAGTCATTTTAGATTCCTCCATTGAGAATTCTCTATTTAGTTTTGCACCCCACTTTTTATTCTGATTATTTGGTGTTTTGGAGACTTGCTGTTTGAGTTCTTTGTAAATTTTGGAAATCAGCACTCAGATGTGAGGTTGGTGAATATCTTTTCCCATTCTGTGGGTTGCCTTTTTGTCTTGTTTACTGTGACCTTTGCCTTACAAAAGCTTCTCAGTTTCAGGGGGTCCCATTTATTAATTGTCAATCTCAGTGTCTGTGGTACTGGTGTTATGTTCTAGAAGCAGTCTCCTGTACCAATTCATTTGAGAGAACCACCTACCTTCTCTTCTAAGAGGCTCAGTGAGGCTGGATTTCTTTTTTCTCTATTTTTTTAAATTTAAGTTAGAAACAAGCTTGTTTCACATGTCAATCCCAGCTCCCTCTCCCTCCCCTCCTCCTCAGCCCTCCTCACCAGACCCCCCAGTCCTCCACCGAGGCTGAATTTATGTTGAGGTCTTTGATTCATTTGGACTTACGTTTTGTGCATGGTGGTAGATATGGATCTATCTGCAATCTTCTACATGCCAGCATCCAGTTATGCCAGCACCATTTGTTGAAGATGCTTTATTTCCTTTGTATAATTTTAGCTTCTTTGTCAAAATGTTTGTAGGTGTGTGGGCTAATATCAGGGTTTTAAGTTGGGTTCCATTGGTCTACTCGTCTATGTTTGTGCCAATACCAGCTGTTTTCAGGACTATAGCTCTATAATACAGCTAGAAGTCAGGGATGGTGATGCCTCCTGAAGTTCCTTTATTGTACATGGTTGTTTTGGGTATCTTGGGTCTTTTGTTTTTCCATATAAAGTTGAGAATTGTTGTTTCAAGGTCTGTGAAGAATTGTGCTGGTATTTTGATGGGGGTTGCATTGAATATGAAGATTGCTTTTGGTAAGATTGCCATTTTTACTTTGTCCATCCTACTTATCCAAGAGCATGGTAGATCTTTACATTTTCTGGTATCTTCTTTAATTTCTTTCTTTAAAGACTCGAAGTTCTTGTGATACAGGTCTTTCACTTGTTTGTCTAGCATTACCCCAAGGTATTTTATATTGTTTGTGTCAATTGTAAAAGGTGATGTTTCTCTGATTTCTTTCTCAGCCCATTTATCTTCTGTATATAGTAGGGCTACTGATTTTTTTGAGTTAATCTTGTATCCTGCTACTTTGCTAGAGATATTTATCAGCTGTAGGAGTTCCCTGGTAGAGATTTTTGGCTCACTAATGTAAACTAGCATATCATCTTCAAATAGTGAAAGTTTGACTTCTTCTTTTCCAATTTGTATCCCATTGATCTCCTTTTGTTGTCTTATTGCTCTAACTAGAACTTCAGGTACAATATTGAAGAGGTATGGAGAGAGTGGACAGTCTTGTCTTGTTCCTGGTTTTAGTGGAATCAGGTTGTGTTTCTGTCCATTTAGTTTGATGTTGGCTGTTGGTTTGCTGTCTATTGCTTTTATTATGTTTAGGTATGTTCCTGTTATCCCTGAGCTCTTCAAGACCTTTATCATGAAGGGGTGATGGATTTTGTGGAAGGCTTTTTCAGCATCTAGTGAGATGATCATGTGATTTTTCTTTCTCAGTTTGTTTATATGGTGGATTACATTGATATGTTGAACCATCCTTGCATCCCTGAGATGAAGCCTACTTGATCATGGTGGATTATCATTTTGATGTGTTCTTGGATCCACTTTGCCAGTATTTTATTGAGTAGTTTTGCATCAGAGTTCATGACGGACATTGGTCTGTAGTTTTCTTTCTTAGTTGTGTCTTTGTGTGACTTAGGTACCAATATTATTGAAGCCTCATAGAAAGAGTTTGGCAATGACCCTTCTGCTTCTATTGTGTGGAATCTTTGAGAAGAAATGGTATTAGCTGTTCTTTGAATTTCTGGTAGAATTCTGCACTGAAGCCATCTGGGCCTGGACTTTTTTTTTGGTTGGGAGACTTTTGATGACTGCTTCTATTTAATTAGGGGTTATAGGTCTACTTAAATTGCTTGTCTTTTCTTGATTTAATTTTGGTAAGTAATATCTATACAGAAAGTTGTTCATTTCGTTTAGACTTTCGAATTTTGAGGAGTACAGGTTTTCAAAGTATGACCTGATGATTCTCTGAATTTCCTCAGTGTCCATTGTTATGTCCCCCTTTTTGTTTCTGATTTTGTTAATATACATGCTCTCTCCCTGTCTTTTGGTTAGCTTGGATAAAGGTTTGTCTATCTTATTGATTTTCTCAAAGAACCAACTCTTTATTACATTGATTCTTTGTATTGTTTTCCTAGTTTCTCCTTTGTTGATTTCAGACCTCAATTTGTTTATTTCCTGGAAGCTCCTCCTCCTGGATGAGTTTGCTTCTTTTTGTTCTAGAGCTTTCAGTTGTGCTGTTAATTCTCTAGTGTGACTATTCTCAAGTTTCTTCATGTGGACACTTAGTGCTATGAATGTTCCTCTTAGTACTGCTTTCGAAGTGTCCCATAAGTTTGTGTATGTTGTGTCTTCATTCTCATTGAATTCATGGAACTCTTCAATTTTTTTTTTACCCAGGAGTGCATTATTGTGCTTTATTCAATTTCCATGACTTTGTAGGGTTTCTGCAATTTGTATTGTTGTTGAATTCTAACTTTAAAACATGGTGGTCTGATAATATGCATGGAGTTATTCCAGTTCTTTTGTACCTGTTGAGGTTTTCTATGTTGCCAAGTATGTGGTTGATTTTTGAGAAGGTTCCATGTGGTGCTGAGAAGGATGTATGTTCTTTTGTGTTTGCATGGAATGTTCTATAGATGTCTATTAAACCTAATTGGGTCATGACTTCTGTTAGTTCCTTTATTTCTTTGTTAAGTTTCTGTTTGGTGGTCCTTTCTAGTGGTCAGAGTGTGGTGTTGAAGTCTCGCAGTGTAAGTGTGTGAGATATTATGTGTGATTTGAGTTTTAGTAAAGTTCCTTTTATTAACACGAATGCCTTTGTATTTGGGGCATAGATGTTCAAAATTGAGACTTCATCTTGATGGATTTCTCTTGTGATGAGTATGAAATAACTTCCTTCAACTCTTTTGATTGATTTTAGTTTAAAGCCTAATTTGTTACATATTAGGATTGCTATGCCAGCTTGTTTCTTGAGTCCATTTGATCGGAAAATCTTTTTACAACCCTTAACTCTGAGGTGCCATTCTGTCTTTGAAGTTCAGGTGTGTTTCTTGTATGCAGTAGAGGGATGGATTCTGTCTTTGTATCTATTCTGTTAGCCTGAGTCATTTTATAGGTGAGTTAAGACCATTAATATTGAGGGATATTAAGGACCATTGATTGTTCATTCTTGTTTTGGATTTGTCAGTGGTGGTGGATTGTGTGTAGATTTCCACTGCTTTCTTCTTTCGGCTGTTGGTAAAGTGAGATCATGTATTGCCTATGTTTTTCTGATTGTAATTAACTTCCTTGGGTTAGAGTTTTCCTTCCAGAACTTTCTGAAGGGCTGGATTAATGAATATGTATTGTTTAAATCTGATATCTTGTTTTCTCCATCTCTAGTGATTGAAAGCTTTGCTGGGTATAGTAATCTGGGCTGGCATCCATGATCTTTTAGTGTTGGTAGACTATCTATCCAGGATTTTCTTGCTTTCAGAGTTTCCATGGAGAAGTCAGGTGTAGTTCTGATAGGTTTGCCTTTATATGTTACTTGACCTTTTTCCTTAGCTGCTCTTAATATTCTTTCATTATTTTGTATGTTTGGGGTTTTAATTATTATTATGTGACAAGGGGACTTTTTTTGTGGTCCATTCTATTTTGTGTTCTGTAAACTCTTGTACTTTGGTTGACATGCCTTTCTTTAGGTTGGAAAAGTTTTCTTCTATGATTTTGTTGAATATGTTTTCTGCACCTTGAGTTGGGTTTCTTCACCTTCTATACCTATTATTCTTAGGTTTGGCCTTTTCACAGTGTCCCATATTTCCTAAATATTTTGTACTAGGAATTTGTTGGACTTAAGATATTCTTTGCCTTACAGAAATTTCTCAGTTTCAGTAGGTCCCATTTATTAATTGTTAATCTCACTGTCTGTGCTACTGGTGTTATGTTCAGGAAGCTGTCTCCTGTACCAATTTGTTCAAGGGTACCACCCACTTTCTCTTCTAAGAGGTTCAGTGTGGCTGGATTTATATTGAGGTCTTTGATCCATTTGGACTTAAGTTTTGTGCATGGCGATAAACATGGATCGATCCGCATTCTTCTACATGCCAGTCTCCAGTTATGCCAGCACCATTTGTTGAAGATGCTTTCTTTATTCCATTGTATATTTTTAGCTTCTTTGTCAAAGATCAGATGTAAGGACACAGTCAGCAAGACAAAAAGCCAGCCCACAGAATGGGAAAAAATATTCACTAATACCACATCTGACAGAGGGTTGATCTCCAAAATTTACAAAGAACTCAAGAAGCAAGTCTCCAAAACATCAAAGGACCCAATTAAAAAGTGGGCTGCAGAACTAAATAGAGAGTTTTCAATAGGAGTCTAAAATGGCTGAGAGGCACTTGAGAAAGTGCTCAACATCCTTAGCCATCTGGGAAATGCAAATCAAAACAACTCTGAGATACCATCTCACTCCTGTCAGAATGGCTAAAATCAAAAACACCAATGACAATTTATGCTGGAGAGGATGTGGTGAAAGGGGGACATTCCTCCATTGCTGGTGGGAGTGCCAACTGGTTCAGCCACTTTGGAAATCAGTATGGAGATTCCTCAGAAAAATGGGTATAAACCTACCACAAGACCCAGCAACTCCACTCTTAGGCATATATCCAAAAGATGCCCATTCATACAACAAAGATGTCTGTTCCACTATGTTCATAGCAGCTTTATTTGTAATAGCCAGAACTTGGAAGCAACCTAGATGTCCCTCAACCGAAGAGTGGATAGAGGAAGTGTGGTACATCTACACAATGGAGTACTATTCAGCAGAAAAAAGTAATGGAATCATGAGATTCGCAGGCAAATGGATGACACTAGAAGAAACCATCCTGAGTGAGGTAACCCAGTCACAAAAAGAGAAACATGGCATGTACTCTCTCATATATGGATTTTAGACATAGATCTGGGGAGTACCAGCCTACAATCCTATGGCCAGAGAGTCTGGGAAACAGAAACTTCATTTAGTGGCTGATCGAAGAAGAGGCAGACTCCCTTGGTTAAGTACTGAGCTGAACTCAAGAAAGCCAGTAACAGAGAGGGAGGACTGATGATCAAAGGGATTAAGACTGGGCTAGTTTAACCCCCAGAAACAGCTGACCAGACAAAGGTTAACTCTTGAATCCCAGGCATCAGCCTGGGAATCCAGCATGGGACTGATCAAGACCCCCTGAATCTGGGTGTCAGTGAGGAGGCCTAGGGAATCTATTGAGCCTTGGGCAGCAGATCAGTACCCATCCCAAGTATACACACGGACTTTGGACTCCCATAGAACAATGTGAGGTGCACTCTCACCCTGAACTCTTGGGGAAGGGTCTAGGCCCTGCCCTATATGAAATGACAGACTATGGACACCCCCATGGAGGGCCTCACCCTCCCTGGGGGAATGAGGGGATAATGGGGGGGGAGGGGAGGAGTTGGAGGGAGGGCACGGGAGGAGGGGAGGGAAAGGGAGAGGGACCTGGAACTGACTTGTGAAGCAACCTTGTTTCTTATCTAAATTTAAACTGGAAAATAAAATAAAAAAGAAAAGAAAAAATGTTCCAAAGAGAAAGTTGCGTTTCAATAAATTTGAAAGCTCGCATCTTTAAAAAAAAAAGATATTCTTTGGCTGATGAATCTATTTCTCCTAATGTATCTTCAACACCTGAGATTCTCTCTTCCATCTCTTGCATTCTGTTGGTTGTGCTTGCATCTGTAGTTCCTGATCGGTTACCCAACTTTTCTATTTCCAGAATTCCCTTAGTTTTTGTTTTCTTTATTGTCTCTATTTATGTCTTGAACTTTTTGAATTGTTTCTTTCATCTGTTTGATTGTTTATTCTTTAAGAGATATGTTGATTTCTTTTATTTTCGGTTTTTTTTCTTCCATTTTTAAAGGGATTTTCTCATATCTTCTTTGAGGGCCTCTATCATTTTCATGAAGCTGTTTTTAAGGTCATTCTCTTCTGCTTCATCTGTGTTGGGATGTTCAGTTCTTGCTGGTGTAGAGTCTCTTAAGTGAGAAATGAAAAACGAAACATCAAAAGAGTTGACTTTGAACATTTAGAAAACTTGATTATAGGGTTGAGACCAGACAAGGCTGGTTTCATATTGAGATGAGAACATGTAAGAGTTATATATCTTGCAGAGTAGAAAGAATAAATTTAAAGTGGAAAGGATGAGAAGGGGTAAAGGGGGGCATTATGGAATTATGCAGAAAGTAAAAATACAGAGTAAGTCAACATTTTCAATAAATAGATGCAGCTTAGCTTGCTTTTGAAAAACAAGAGAGGCTCATGGAACAGTCTTAGCTTCATGCTGATTGTGAGAGATGTACCTAAGGCAATAGAATTAAAAAAGGATAAAAATTGGCGAACAAATTTATACCAGGCTTATCTGAGCCTCTTGTCAGACAAAGCAGGTTTTGTACCAATAAAAGCATTAATCAAGGGAAAGAAAAGCAAAGCCACACTTACAACCAACACACAATAGTTATGTGTGTCTTCATGTCAAACTGCACAACTGTTAGCAGAAGTTGCATAACATAAATGAGGAATATGCTGAAACACATGTCTAACCAAAGACTTTAATCTCACTTAAAACATGAGACAGATCAATAGGACAAAGGAAAAGATTAGACTGTTACCAATGATGAAGTTGTTTTGAATATATACAGAATATTACATATTGGTAATACAGAATTCCTTTTGCATACTTGCACTTTGTGTTCATAAAAGTAAATTATATTTTAGATCATAAGGAAGATATCAATACATTCATATAGTAAAAATATTATAAATAGTATTCCCAGATCATAATGTGGCATGGCTATGACCTTAAAATGAATTAAATCTCAGAAGACTCTTACATGCTGATATTAGAAAATGTTTTATGAGGTTAAAACTTGGGTGAAAGGGGAAATATAAACAGAAGTTATAGAATTTCTGGAAAACAGTAATGAACACTCTATAACCACATCTGGGGTTATGTTTAAAGCAGTGACCAGAAGGAAAAAAGCAATAGAGTCAAACATCTTAATAAGTGCAATAAAAGACTAAAAATAAAAATAATCACAACTAAAAATATTTAGAAATAGACAACAATCCAAATAAAAAGAAAGCACATGGAGGGTAGAGTAAATGTCAATGAACAAAGAAGCAGTGTATAAAGTTAATAACTAGTAATTCCAATTCCTTAGAAAATTTACTGAAAACAATGGCTCACAAAATAAGAAACTACAGGTCAACAAGAGCTAGTTTCAGGACAGCTTCCAAAGCACAGAGAAACCCTGTTTCAAAAAACCAGGAAAAAAGAAAATAATTGAAAAAAGCAAATAAAAATTTGCTTAGCGCTATGCAAATAACCTTAAAATGAAATTTACTAAAATTGATCCCAGTGAAATATCTGATTTTGCAGTAGGCCAATATTCTTAGGAGAAATAGAGTCACCAAGGAAGGAACACAAAAGGGAAGGGGAGGCCTAGAATCATTCACAGGAAAATGGTAACAAAATCTTAAAATTGGGATTCAGAAAATCAAAAAAGTGAGGCTAATTGTGCAAATAGTTCAAATTCCCTCAAAGAAGTGTTAAGTTTTGCTAGCCAATCCTGACAAAGATAGTGGGAATAGTGATGCAAAAGTCATAATAAAATATTAATGAGTAGACTTTGTCACATCAAAACTCAATAAACTAGGTCATATGTGATTTATATCAGAATGCAAGGATGACTTAGTATTAAAATGTTTATTGCTTTTAGTATATTGTTAATTAGTAAGTAAAAATATATCCATTAATCTTTGTATAAAAGGTCTTAAAATAAAATATATTTCCATAAATGCTAAATTAAAAAATACCATTTGACAGTTTCATTCTAATAAAAATATTATGGAAGCATAGGAATAAAAGGTTAACATGATAAATCTTTATTAAAATACCCAAGCAAGATTTCCAAGGGGGACTAAAATGAGGAACTTTCCCGTGTCCTAAACTATTTGATATTGATGTATTAGGCAATGTGATTAGGAAAAAGAAAACAGAAATAAAGAGCTGGAAAAGACAAACAGCAGGTTGTAGAGGGATAGTTAAAGAGTACTCCACTCCGGAGTCAGTGACAAAACTTACTCATGCCTCAAAAGAAGTCAGCAAAGCCAAACAACAGGTTGTAGGGGGATAGTTAGAGAGTCCTCTGGAGTCGGTGACAAAACTTACTCATGCCTCAAAAGAAGTCAGCAAAGCCAAAGGGTTAATATTAGTCCTTTAACTTTATTTTAAATGCATTGGGTTAAAGGTGTCAGATCCCCTGGAACTGGAGTTACAGACAGTTATGAGCTGTCATGTTGGTGCTGGGAATTAAACCTGGGTCCTCTGGAAGAGCAGCCAATGCTCTTAACCTCTGAGCCTTCTCTCCTGCCCTGAAAACTTTTTTTTGGTCCTTTAAAAAATTTTAAATTAGAAACAAGCTTGTTTTACCTGTCAATCCCAGTTCCCTCTCCCTCTTATCCCCCTCCCAGCAATCCCCCCACTGATCCCCTTTCTGCTCCCCAGGGAGGGTGAGACCTTCCATGGGGGATCTTCAAAGTCTGTCATATCATTTGGAGCAGGGCCTATGCCCTCCCCCGTGTGTCTAGGCTGAGACAGTATCCCTCTATGTGGAATGGGCTCCCAAAGTTCATTCATATACTAGATATAAATACTAATCCACTACTAAAGGCCCCATAGACTGCCCAATCCTCCTAACTGACATCCACATTCAGGGTGTCTGGATCAGTCCTATGCTGGTTTCCCAGCTATCAGTTTGGGGCCCATGAGCTTCCCTTGTTCAGGTCAGCTGTTACTGTGGGTTTCTCCAGTCTGGTCTTGACCCCTTTGCTCATCACTCCTCCCTCTCTGCAACTGGATTCCAGAGTTCAGCTCAGTGTTTAGCTATTGGTGTCTGCTTCTGCTTCCATCAGCTACTGAATGAAGGCTCTAGGATGTCATATAAGGTAGTCATCAATCTCACCATAGAAGAAGGGCATTTCAGGTAGTTTCTCCACTATTGCTTAGATTCTTAGTTGGGGTCATCCTTGTAGATCCCTGGACATTTCCCTAGTGACAGATTCCTCTTTAAACCTATAATGGCTCCCTCTATTGTGGTATCTCTTTTCTTGCTGTCCTCTATAAGAAGCAAATAACTTCATTTAGGAGCTAAAATGGAAGAGATAACTAATTTGTTGCTCAAAGTAAAGTAAGAAATGTACAAAACCTATGAAAATTATCTATACTCCTAAGCACCACAATGAAAAACATCCATTGTTCTTAGCCAGGCTTCTAAGTATCAATGTAGATACTAGTAACATACCAACATACTTTTACCTGCAGGTCAAGTTGGCTATGAAGCTCCTTCAGAATAAGACATGAAAACGGTCAAGTGCTAATTGAAGTACTAACTGTATCACCAGTTGGAGAGGACTAAATGGTTTTGTGTCAAAAGGGGTTTTGATAATTAGTATTTTATTAATTAAAACTATATGGTACTGGGGCATGGATTCTCAGACCAATGGAACAGAATGTAACATTCAAAGGAGACTTTAGAATGTATAGAAGCTTGCCACTCAATAATGCTAGTATCTGAAATTTCTGAGCAAAGATCGAACCAAATGATAGTAGGACAACTGGGAAGTTGTTTGGAAAGTGTTAGAACTATTCTTCAAACCACATACAAGAATAAACTTTGAGCCGATCAGAAATATAAATATGAAATTAAACTAGAAATAGATGCTGGACTTTTTATAAGCCCTGCTAAGAAAGGACTGCTGTGACATAGAATCCTAGTTCATTAACAAAGCAGCCTAGTTGATTTGACTGCATAAAAAAGACTTTCATGAAGTGGGAGGTGCCCTTGAATGAATTGGTACAGGAGACCGCTTCCTGAACATAACACCAGTAGCACAAACACTGAGATTGACAATTAATAAATGGGACCTCCTGAAACTGAGAAGCTTCTGTAAGGCAAAAGACACAGTCAGCAAGACAAAAAGACACCCCACATCTGACAGAGGGCTGATCTCCAAAATTTACAAAGAACTCAAGAAGCAAGTTTCCAAAACACCAAAGGATCCAATTAAAAAATGGGGGACTGAACTAAATAGAGAATTCTCAATAGAGGAGTATAAAATGGCAGAGAGACACTTGAGAAAGTGTTCAACATCATTAGCCATTAGGGAAATGCAAATCAAAGCAACTCTGAGATATCATCTTACTACTGTCAGAATGGCTAAAATAAAAAACATCAATGACAGTTTATGCTGGAGAGGATTGGAGAAAGGGGAACACTCCTCCACTGCTGGTGGGAGTGCCAACTCGTACAGCCACTTTGGAAATCAGTGTGGAGATTCCTCAGGAAACTGGGACTCAGTCTACCATAAGACCCAGCAATTCCACTCTTAGGCATATACCCAAAAGATGTCCATTCACACAACAAGGATGTCTATTCCACTATGTTCATTGCAGCATTATATGTAATAGCTAGATCCTGGAAGCAACCTAGATGCCCCACAACTGAAGAGTGGATAGAGAAAATGTGGTACATTTACACAATGGAGTACTACTCATCGGAAAAAAAACAAATGGATGGCACTAGAGGAAACCATCCTGAGTGATGTAACCCAGACATAAAAAGACAAACATGGTATGTACTCACTCATATATGGATTTTAGGCATGGATCAGGGGAGTGTCAGCCTATAATCCCAGTGTCAGTGAGTCTGGGAAACAGGGAGTTTCCCAAGAGAGATGCATGATACCCCGGAGAAGTGGAATGAGGCAAGATCTCCTGAGCAAATTGGGAACATCAGGGGTGGGGAGAGGGAGCCAGGAAAAAGAGAGGGGGATAAGAGGACGTGAGAAGAAGGCATGGGGGAGGAGGAAGGTTGAGTCAAGGTAAGAATAGAGGAGAGCAGGATGAGAGATTTGAGTCATTATAGGCTTGAGGAGAGAGCTGACACTAGTGACATCTCCAGAGATCTACAAGGATAACATCAACTGGCAAACTAAGCAATAGTGGAGAGACTACACTAATAGCCCCTCCTTGATGGTAAGGTTGATGACTACCCTATATGCCATCCTAGACCCTTCATCCAGGGACTGATGGAAGCAGAGACAGATACCCACAGCTAAACACTGAACTGCACTCTTGGAACCTAGTGACAGAGATGGAGGAGTGATGAGCAAAGGGGTCAAGATCATGATGGTGAAACCCACAAAGACAGCTGACCAGATAAGGGGGAGCTCTTGAATCCCAGACTGATGGCTGAGAGGCCAACAGGGGACTGATCCAGACTCCATGAATGTAGTCTCAGTGAGGAGGCCACAGAAATCACTGGGACCTTGAGTAGTAGATCAGTGTTTATCATGGTTTATAAATGAGCTTTGGGAGTCCATTCCAAATAGAGGGATGATCTCTCAGCCTGGACACATGGGAAAGGGCCTAGGTCCTGCCCTGGATGAAATGACAGACTTTGTAGATTCCCCCAAGGAGGGCCTCACTCTCCCTGGGGAATGATGTGGGGATTGGGTGGGGGGCTGAGGGTGGTGGTGGAGGGACTAGGGAGGAGGGGTGGGAGAGGGAGCTGGGATTGACATGTGAAACATTCACGTTTATAATTTAAATAAAAAAGACTTTAATGAAAAATACTATCAATGTCAAGGAAAAGTGAAAAGTTTGTGAAAAGTATCTGTGACATGTACTATATAGACAAGACATCTACAATATATGCCATACAAATGATATGTCTAATACATGCTGCATATACTGTGTGCCTCAATTTGTTCCTTTAACAATGCTTTGATTACTATATCTAAGTTCATAGCCATAATTTGTATCTTCAAGTTAGTATGTGTGTTGGGGGCCTTCGCTGTAATTCAGCTGTAGCATTATCATGCCCTCCTCATATAGAAGAATGTCATAAATTTCCACCTGGTAAGTTATTACATGTGAAAATGAAATGGCTTATTCCATGTTGCCTGCAAATTGGACAGAGTTATGTTTATTAGCTACCCTTCTCCCAGATGTAGAGTTTATTCCAGGAAGTGAGCCCATAGATTATCTTATTCCTAGACATAAGAGAGCCATCTAATTCATCCTCCTGTTAGTGGGGACTTGGAGTATCGGGCCTTAGCTACTGGCTCTGCAGGCATAGGAGTAGCTATTCAGACATAGTTCACACTGAACCTTAGTCACATGCCGACTGCAAAATGGCTATAAAATCACCTTCATCTCCACATAATGCATTAAATCATGCACTCTTCATTTAAAAAATTTTAAAATGTGGATGCCAGTAAACAATCTGCTACAGACAAATTCTGGCATGATGGAACTTGAGCGACTTTTGCTCTAGTCGGATAAAACATCCATACCCTAGACAGTGGAGAAGACCCAATTTGGGGTGGAGGGGATGTTTGTGTTCTCTTACAGGAAGAGAACAAAGCTTTGTGGCTGCCAAAAACTTGGTGGGATGCATGGAGGAGAGAAAAAAAACAGACCTGAAACCATGGAAAGCTGTCCAAACCAGTTCCAGTGAAACATGCTGAGCCAGTGTTCCTGAATCTGCATAGCCCCTCCCCTGCCCAGTTTCTAAATTCCTTTAACCCATCCACACCTCTGCAACCTCACACTCTTCCCCATACTAACTCCTCTTATCCCTGAGAACTGTGGGCCTGTCAGGATGGCCTTACTACCTCCTAAATTCTGCCCCTATGTTTTACATTTTAGTTAAATTGATCCCCCACCTTGAGTGTTATTCTAAACAAGATGTGCTTTTGGGGCTGGGAGCCATGGGAACAGGCACTAGAATTCCATTTCTTGTGCTCTCAAACAAAGAGGAATCTGTTTCTCTGTTAACAAAACAGGGTGCGTCATAGATAGTGTGAAGAAAAACAGAGAGGGTATAGAGAAAAGAAAAGAAAAAGAGAATTGGTATAATAATTGGTTTTACTTATTTCTTTTGGCCCATTGGCCCTTAGGCACCTGATGGACTTTATTAACAGCAAGTGGATAATCTTGCCACAAGGCCTATCCAGATCCATTCTCAGAGGCTGGCCATGAAGGACAATGGTCCTTATCAGAAAGCTGACCATAGTGATGGCAAGGAGGAAGGCGAACTTCGCCTGATGTTCCCAGTCTCCACATAGTAGAAGGAGACAAACTCCCCCGGGATACATAATCCACGGCCCCAAGCAGCCCCAGCCAGGGACCTTGGAATGCCCCTTTACCCACAAAACAAATAACCACCCCTATTGACGGCTGACCGATGACGGGCTACTTTCTGGTGCTTTCACTGCCTAAGTCAGGAGCTTTGACGGCTGGCAAAGTGATCCAATGACAGGTAAGATGGAAGCCTCTCAGATCGATCCTAAGACAGGCTCCATCATCCTTGTGGTTTTCGGGTAACTTATACTCCGGCTGTGTCTATTTTTTGTTTAACCAGAAAGGAGGAAATGTCGGGGGCCTTCGCCATAATTCAGCCATGCATTATCACACCTTCCTCATAGAGAAGATGTGACTCCAGGTCACGTTGCTGAAATACCACTTCATAAGATAGGAAGCAAGTTCCAAGAAAACAGACTTGCGGCTTCTCTGCCTAGTCACTAGGGCATAGGCTTGTATAATTGAAGGTAGAATGTGAAAGGTAAAGTTAGAATCTGCAGTTAGGTTACCAGAGGACACAGGATGACCTACCCATCCCCCTGACCTACCCAACCCTGCCAGGCTCATTGCAGCTGCAGTTAACACCCCCATTCCTTCCCCTCCTCCCTTCTCCTATATAAATCCCTTTGGGATGAAATAAAGGTTGTCGCCCTGATCAGATACCTGTCTGGGTGTCCTTTCTCGTATGTCCTGCCCCCCATCTTTCTCCTAGGTGTCCCCAGTGCCCACATTGAATGTCCCGAGGGTTGAGGCATATGTGAACATATCATAATTTTAAAAATAAAAATGTAAGGGGTATTTAGTTGGTCTACAATGTATGTATGTACATGCATGCTTGTGTAATTGAAAGGCAAAAGAACAAAACAAATCCCCCCATGCAGTTGAGTAATGATCAAGAGACACAAACTGGCCATCCACAAGGGTAAAATAAAACGGCTGTCACACAGATGAAAACACATCCAGCTTTTGTCTGTTTAAAAACTAAAACTTCACTAAGAATTTCTAACCTATAGAGTGGAAAAATCCAAATGCCTATTAACAAATCCCAGCCACTGCACCATAGATGTCAACACAGGCATGTAAAAAGAAGAGCTTTTCCCTTGGAGTATGTGCATGAGTATATGTGCGTGTGTGTGTGTGTGTGTGTGTGTGTGTGTGTGTTTTGCCCATGTCCAGGGTAACTATTCCCATTTCAATTAACCTAATTCAGAAAATTCTCAGGTATGTCCAGAGGCTAACTTAATCTAGATAATCTTTCATAGGTGTTCCCGAGTCTTGTTTGAGTGATTGATCTTGTCAAATTGATGATTAATATCAGCCACCACAAGAATATGGAAAGTAAGCCAGCACTTTTTGCAAAACCAATAATTGGGACCAAGCCTGAAATTGGGTGTTTGAAACATACTAACCCAGATGAGATCTGGAAAATCCTATCAAGAGTCAGGAGAAGGATAAAACAAGAGTCTAAAGCGCATCATCTGCCATGGTGTCAGCTGAGACAGGAGGAGCCTGGAGGCTGCTGCAGAAGGTCTTGTTCAGCTCTCAGTGGAGTCCCTTGACTGCTTCAGAGCTGGGCTCTGCATTTCAGTTCCTGTGTCCTTTTAGGTCCCAGTCTTAGCCTGCCTACGCCCCTCGTTATCTGCATGACTTCCTTCTCTCATGAAGAAACTTTACCCCTCCAACCTCCAGCTTCAACCTCTTTTCATGCTTCCTTGGTTCTTCTAAACACAAAACCTCTCTCAGATCTCCTCAGCTGTGTCCCATCCCTTTCCTCTGCCCAAGCAAGCACAGCTTTAGAGAGTGGCTAAAGGAAAATCTCCAAGAAACACAACTATGTGATTTGAGAATATTCTGAAACAGTGGTGTTTCCACACATAGACAATTCGTTCAGGACAAAACAATAGCCATTTTAGGATTGGCATCTCAGCCCTGGTTAGAGGGCAAAGTGTTATTTGTCTTACTTGACATCCTATATTTCGAAATAGCAATTGTTATAGTGAACATTTGGGGAGTTAGCTTAATGTTGAGCAGTGTATGGTGGGAATATTGGGCCCAAATGGTAACTGGAGACGCCTGACACAATGACCAAAGTCTGACATACAGGCCTTTACATTGGTTGCAATTAAAAAATCCAGTTTGTTTTTCTCTAGTGCATGACTTTTCTTTCAAACATTTGAGTTTGGTAAACTCTCAATGTGTCTTGTTAGACACTTTTTGCCTGTAATTCCTTAAAACCATGTGTGACTTAATCCATATGTTTTTCATTCATTTACAATCAAATCATCAAAACACAGCCTTAAAGAGCTATTTGATTTCAAAGAACATTTTTTAATAAGCATTTAAAGCCCTTTGAGAAATAAAAACGGGATGCCACATCTTTCTAAGCGTAAACACAGCACAAACAAAACCACACTCATGGACAGAGAAATCCAAGCTTCAGAGTTCTCATTTTTTCCCCCATTCTTGGCTAAATGAGCCATCTTCTATCTCCTTTTAACTCCCAGTGAAGCGTGAAGTGTTTTGAGATGAGTAAATAGTACTTTTCAAATTATTTAAAATTCAACTTAGCTACTATTGAGCAGCTCCTGTTGAGACGTGAGGACCCAGGGCTGAGATAGTTTAAGAAAATCCTTATTTTCCTGAGTTTAGATTTCACTAATCTCACAGATGTTTGTAGAAGGTACCAGAAATTCCCTATGGATTGAAGAAGAGGTGCTTATGTGTCTGTGTGCTCTGGCCTCTACTCTTACAGATGTTGTTCGGATGGTTGAAGATGTGCTTCTTGATGTATGGAAGCCTAAGGTACACGCTGATGTTATTAGCTTGTTACTAAGTCATCACAACAACCACATTTCACTGTCCTGTAAGTGTGCTACGCTTTTAAAATAGCACAGGATAGCCGGGCGGTGGTGGTGCACTCGGGAGGCAGAGGCAGGCGGATCTCTGTGAGTTCGAGGCTGGGCTGGACCGATAGCCTCCAAAACAATACAGAGAAACCTTGTCTCGTAAAACCAAAAAAAAAAAAAAAAAAAAAGCACAGGATAAGAGGAGTTATTGAAAGTTTTGCTTGGGTATGTAATATCATGTTAGAACTTTTGAGGAGTCAATGGAGGAATGTCTAATGGCCCTCATGGAGACTGGCTATTTGTTAAGTACAGGTAACATGTGTTATGCCCCTGTCCCCCCCCAAGTTTTAAAGAATGTTGAGCTCAGGGTACAGAGTAGATGGTATAAATAAGATGCGGTTATCAAGGTCTTCAAGGAGATTTTAGAATTCTCTTTAAAAGTGGAGATTTTAGAATTCTCTTTAAAAGTGGTAAGGGTGAAAAATACTGACCAGTGCATGAAGATAAGACTTCCCTGTTTAAAGACTTGAATATTAACTTTGCCTTGTCCTCAAATCAATTCACCACCAAGTCTCCCTTCAACGTATCATGGCTCTGTACATCTCTCCTCATGTCATCTTAGGTTGGTTAGGATTCCTGAGAGGAACAGACCAGCAGTTTCACATGATTATGGAGGCTGACAATTCCCAGGCAAGTCTATGGTGGGCTGGCAGCCATTTGCAGCTCCCCGGTGAGTGGATGGTACGGTTTCAGCAGGAGGAAAGAGACCACACCCTGGGACAAACTGATGATACTCAGTGTGTGCCCACAGGCAAGACCAATCCAGTATCCTCTTTTGCTCCCATTTTCCTCATTTTAAAAAGTGTGGTACTGGGATGAGTAACAGCAGAGGCATCTAGGAACTTTTTGGAAATGTAAATTCTCCATTGCTAGCCAAATGTGTCTAATCAGCAACAGGGTCAGACATTCCTCGCGCTCTTTCCCAGCGATTCTAATAGACCCAACACTTCTGAACTTTTGTCCTACATCTTCATTTCACTCTTTCATCTTGATTGTTTTTCAGCAGTTATAAACTTGCTTATACTAACAAGACTGTGCTAAATATTTATTGTTGTTTTTTATAGACACATTTCCCTCAATACACAGAGAAATGTCAGGCATCAGTAAGAAAGAAGTTTCTTTTCTTCCTTGTAAGGAAACAGTTTGTGCACTGCCCTGAAACAGCCACTGGAGTGGAATCTCTTTCCTCAACAATTAGAAACATCCCTGAAGATTGTTTGATAGCTGGATCAGGAGTTATGGTTGTCTGTCAGTCACACTAGAACTTATAGTTCATGCCTTGTTTTCTGATCTATTTTACTCCGAGTGCTTTGAACATTAAAAATGCACTTTGCTGGTTCAGTGGATAAATGTATTTTTCTGAGCAAGCCTGATGACCTGAGTTTGATCCCTGGAACCCACTTAAAAAAAGATATTGTGGTACAATCCTCTAATCCCGTGACTCTTTCTGTCGGACAAAAGGCAGAGGCAGGAGAACTGTAGAAATTCACTAGCCAGCTGGCTTGGAACTTGAAGTATGGCAGGAACAACACGAGAGACTTTGCCTCAAAAACAACATGGAGACAGAGAACCAACTCCCAAAAATGTCCTCTAAGGCCATACATACACAAGCTGTGGCATGAGACTGTACACACACACACACACACACACACACACACACACACACACACACACACACACACACAGAAACTTAAAAAATGCTTTCTGGCCGGGCGGTGGTGATGCACGCCTTTAATCCCAGCACTCGGGAGGCAGAGGCAGGGGGATCTCTGTGGGTTCGAGGCCGGGCTGGTCCGACAACCTCCAAAACAATACAGAGAAACCCTGTCTCGTAAAACCAAAAAAAAAATGCTTTCATTTTTTTCATGATGGGTTACTTTAAGTACATATTAAAGTGAAGTTTCAAGGTCATGGTAGATTTCTATCCCTTCACATGTCAGACCTAACTGTAATTGAAAGTGACTTTGGAACCAGAAAGACCCAGGTCCCAAACTCAACTTTGCAGCCTGCCAGCTGGCAAACTGAGTGAGTTGCTAACATCTCTACAGGTTGGTTTCTGTGTTCCTCATTGTCTTATTTAGCACTAACGGTCAACTTGACAGTAGTTTTGGGTTGTATAAGAAAGCTAGCTCGTCATCTCTTCATGAACCTGTGAGTGAGTGAGCAAGCGTGTTCCTCCCCGGTTCCTGCTCTGACTTCCCTCAATGATGCATTGTGAGTAGGAAGTAAAGGCCAAACAAACGCTTCCTTCCCTAAGTTGCTTTCCGTGACACTGTTTTATCACAGTAACAGAATGACACAAGAGCACCTGTCAATAACAGGAAGTCAAAATGAAGCCATTTTGCCCAGTCTGCAGCTTCCTGTAGATCACTGCTCCTTTCTGTTCCTGAAGCCTGCTGTAGCTCTTGAAATAAATTCTTTTTCTCTCTCTATTCTTATTTAAACTGAAAACAATCTTATTTTACATACCAATCCCAGTTCCCTCTCCCTTCCAGCTCCCATGCCCCCCACCAACTCTGCATTCCACTACCCCATCCACTCCCCAGGGAGGGCGAGGCCTCCCATGGTGGATCATCAAAGTCTGTCACATTATTTGGGGCATGGTCGAGGTGCTCCCCCATGTGTCTAGGCTGAGAGAGTATCCCTCCATGGAGAATGGGCCTCATTCAGTCCTATGCTGGTTTCCTAACCATCAGACTGTGATCCATGAGCTCCCACTTGCTCAGGTCAGCTGTTTCTGTGGGTTTCCCAGCATGGTCTTGACTCCTTTGCTCCTCGCTCTTCCCTCTTTGAAACTGGATTCCAGGAGTTTGGTTCAGTGTTTAGCTGTGGATCTCTTCTGCTTCTACCAGCTACTGGGTGAAGGCTTAGGATGGCATTTAAGGTATTCATCCATCTCATTATAGAGGAAGGGCATTTAAGGTATCCTCTTCACTATTTCTTAGATTCTTAGTTGGGGCCAATTCTTATGTGTCTCTCTATCATTTAAGAAAGTATCAGTGTGGCAATGAGAGATGATCAACCAAGCTGAACAGCTTTACTCTTTGTTTACAAGGTGACTTTCCTGGGAACCTGCTTCCTCACAAGAAGGACAGCTTCTCCCTTAAAATTCTTGTGGGTGCCTTTAGGAATGACTGACCCCATGCATATACAATCTACTTGTCCATTTGGCTGATGGGAGCCATATAGACACAGTACTCATGTATTAAGTTCTTACATTAAAAAAATTCAAAATGAGAAAAAGAAAAAGAATCATTTCAATTTATCTTTTCTGGCCCTCTGGCTCCAGTTAGGTGTATGTATAGACAGCTTAAATAGTAATAGTATGCTACCAATAATAATAGTATATGTTTTGACTCAGGAGTTAAGTCATTGTATATATGAACAAAAAACTTGGGTTCATAAGTTTTGAAAATTATGCTTCTTCTTTGAACGTGTGCTGGAAGAAGAAAACAGTCAGAAATTGGGCTAATCTGTCAGTTTCTTCTTGAAGATCTCGAGAAAACTGCCTACCCTCATTGACTCAATTGCCAAGTACTTTGTGGAACCCCACACTGGATGGGAGTTAAAGGAAAATTCATCAGACTTGAAAGGCAGGAGGAGGGCAGAGGAATTATCTGCCAGGATCTCTCTGCCTGAGCATGCTGGTTACAGGGTTCACATTTCAGCCTCTTTTGCCTTTTAACTTGTTTCAAGGGGGGCAGTGCCAACAATATTTTAAAAATAATTTGAAAAACTCCCATTGTTCATAATAACCTTTGCAAAAGTTGGAAATTCTCTTTGAACTTGTTTTGTCCCTGTCAATTTGGCAAAGAGAACTTTGAGTTTCCAATGGAACTTTCCATTTAAAAAGAAAACGATTATGTTGGCAATCTCAGTGTGAATGAAGTCCTGGATTTCCATTTGGTGTCCATCTGCCATTTGCTGAGAACCCTCCCATCCTCTTTGCTTACACTTAAGTGAGAGTGTGTGTAACAGAGAAGCCTGTGAGAGTGATCAGAGAACATGACTTTTAATACGAAGGAGGACGTTGCTTGGAAAACGATGGTTTCTGAAGATTATACAAACTTCAAGGAAGGTTTCACAAGAAGGACAACTTCTCCCTTGAAATTCCTTGAGGGTGCCTTTAGGAATGACTTACCCCATGCATATACAATCTTCTTGTCCATTTGACTTTACTATATTTCTCACAATTTCTGTGATGTATCAAGATAGTAGATTGTGAAGGCCTTTTGTGTGTGTGTGTGTTACCTGATACAATTTAGCTTTTTTAATTATAGAAATTTAGAAAAGTTTATTGCTACTAAGACTCTATTAGGGCCCAGTATGCTGGATATTCTACAGATTGTATCTGGGATTTTTTTCAGGGATTTCTGAGTTTTTGGATTTACCAGAGTCTCTTTAGTAGAATATGTTCTCTTTACTACCCACTGTCCTTTATGGGGTTGTGTTTGTAAGTTTATCCTTTAAGTAGAGATGTAGAAGCAGTCTATGGCAATTAGCCCAGTGTGTAACACAGCAACCATCTGTCATTATTGCATTGTGTACCCAGCATTATGATATTTTACTATATAAAACCTTTATCCTAAAAGTAGAACCCTTAGCTAAGGACACTAGGAACCACTTAGTTTGGTAAAGTTCATTCATGTAGTTACTAAGAGGGCAGCTGTGGTTTAAAGCTTTATTTTACTTTTCTTAATGTGTATATGAGTGTGTCTGTGTGTGGGTAAGTGAACGTCTGAGTATGGGCATCCATGTGGAGTCCAGAAGAGGACACACAATCATCTGGTGGTGGTGAATCTCTGAATGGGTGCTGGGAATGGAACACCAGTCCTCTCTTAGTTATGGAGCTGTTTCTCTGGGCCCTTGACTGCAGTTTAATTTAATTTGTTCATTCTGAAGACTATGAATTTTTGTCCTATTGTGGCTTGCTACATTTGTGGGGTTTTTTTTTGAGGAGGTCAGGCTTAGTGTAGAGATTCCACAAAGTCATGGTGTGTTAAGCCTTGCCTTGGTATGTTTCACACAGAATATGTAACATTTTCAGATGCTGACATAGGAGAAAAGTATTCATGTAGTTCAGAACATGTAAGTTTGTTAATGGAAACATGCAAGCAATTATGTACAGTTATAAACATTTCTCAATGATCAGACTTCAAAAGTACAGCTACTCTAATGTGAAAATGCACGATGAATTTTGATGTTATGGGAAATGATTTAGACATAAGTGAATCAAGTGTGTTTATAAGCCTCCACAGTTAGCAGAACTATGTTAGTCCAAGTAAACTGATTGGTACATGGACATACTTCATTTGCCAAATGTGTGTTATCAGGATGCTGAAACTGTACATGCTGCCCGTGAACCAAAGGAGAAGGAAAGAAGCCACACATAACATCTTGTTCGTTGACACACACTGTAATAAATATGCTCCAAGATTTTAATGGTGGACACAGACTCCTGGAGGAAATCAAAAGCAACTGATTTGGCTATGGAAACAAGACTACCTAAATTGCTGAGGCTTTATTCAGGCTTCAGAAGTGTGATTTCTATTAAAGATGATGAGAATCACATGGCCCTCACCCTGACAGAGTGTGTAAGAATTTTCCTTCTAGGGTCAGATGAGTTATGGATATTTGAAGAGAGGAAATCCAGAGTTAATTTTTCCAGCTCACCATTACATAGGGCATGACTGAATAGGAGAAAATTCCATTAGCATACAGGACATTGTGCATGCAGTATTGAAAACCAGGTTTTCTCGGTGTCCTCAGAGCTGCGGTGTTCCATGAATAAAGAATGTGAAGTAACTATCAACTCTCTCCTTGGTATCACCAAATTTGAGCTCCACTTCCAAGTTGGACTCTGCGTTGTGTTTGTAATTTAATTTCAATCTGATTTTGGCGATTATTCAAATCAAGCTCGTTGACTTGCAGAATTGCAATGGAGAGGACCTGGGTGACGACAGACTTATGGAGCTGCTGGCTCCTTCCTTACTGCAATGATTCCAGATGCACTTTTAGCTTAGGAGTCCTCTCTTCAAATGCTATCTCATATGCCATCCATTATACTCCCAGGTAAAGGACAACAACCTTGAAGGAAGAAATGAGTCCCCATCCACTATCAAGACCACTTCTTTATCCTGGAATATAGCAGGGCCTTTAGCGTAACCTTGGGGCCTTTTATTTTATACTCCCGTGTCAAAGGTATTCAGATCTTTGAAAAAAAGATAAGTCTCCTACTAAACCATTTCCTTGATTTTAATTTTGATAGGAAGTTTATTGTGCCTCTCCTTTCCTCCCTCCTTTTTGTCTGTTGGTTTTGGAGGCCACGTCTCACATATTACAGACTGGACTTGATCTTGTGTAGCTGAGGATGACCTTGAACTCACAATCCTCCTCCACCCCCCAAGTTCTTCAATTACAGGCATACACTGCCACATCTGGTTTATGTGGTGCTGGGGATTTGAGCCAAGGGCTGCCTGCATGCTGGGTCAACACTGTGCCAGCTGAACTCTATCCCTGGTTCTGCCTCCTTAAGGAAGGAATGATTGGTCACCATCTAAGAGACAATAGGTTTTCTCAAGGCCTATCAATTTCAGTGAGTGGGAGAAATAGCTTTCCAGGGACTGAATAGCTTACACATAGCATTCCATGTCTGTGCAAAGAAAGACTGTTGAGGGAAGGTTGGAAAAGTCTAGTGATTAAACCAAAGTGAAAACTCTTGGCAAGGACTGCATCCTACTTAGAAATCTCATGGGGGGGGGCAGACCCAGTGGTTAATTCTCAGTCCTATTCTACTATGTTTCTCAGCCTCGCTTGACACAGAACATCCCTTCTTCCCTCTGGGATCCTCCTTCTCCTGACTTCCTTGGTGCTCCCCTGCCTGCTTGGCTTCCTCCTTCTTGGTTGTCCCCTCCTCCCTGTCTTAGAGACCAGCATCCCTAATCCACCTCCCCTGCTATTACTAACCTCTCTCCTTCTCCCACTTTCCCGCACCAGACCTCACTTTCTGAGTCTTGGTCACACACGGCCCACTTTTGACCTTTGTGTTTTCTTTCCTCTTCACCTGGCACTTCACCCACACACGTGCAGGTCTAACTTCTTAGCTACATCCCAGTCTTTTCAAATATCCACACTCTGTCCCCACCCAGTGACATCCTGGGCTTTCTTGCTTTTTTGTATTTTTTTCCAACATATCATCATTTAAAATTGTGCAATTGCTTGTTTACCTACTTTGTACCTTTGCTAAACCACAAGCTTCTCAAAGGCTATGGACTAGATCCATTTTGTGCACTGTTGTATCCTTTATTATTGGAAGGGTGTCTGGGATTTAGTAAGGGCTCAAAGTTATTTACTTAAGCGGTAAATATTTATGAGCTGGACAGACACATCTAAAATGACAATGCTTTGCATTAATTTAATACAGAGTAGTCACACTGTTGATTTTCATAGCTCAATAGTCAGAAATTGTAAGCAAAATTCTGATTTTATAACATTGTACATTGTATCTTCTTCATGTTTCAATTTCATCCTATGTATACCTTTAATGTAAGAGTTTACCTTTAAAATAATGGGTAAACTTACACAACACAGACACACAGGAATCCACAATGCGTTTATGCAATTTATGAAAACACAAGCTCATTTGCATAAACTCACTGGAGTCCAGAGCTCATGTACAAATCGAAACCAGACAGCCTACAAAAGTTCCTCAAAAGTAAGCAGAATCTGTCATTTTGAATAACCATCTTCCCTACAGAGCAATGGACACACATATTGACTTCTACAGTAGCACAAAGATACATTTTGTTGTTATAATAGATAGCTAGGGATCCCTGGCTCATGCTAGTGTTTTTATTAGGTAATTAATCAAATCAAGAGTATATATTAGACTAGTACTAATGTCAATCACTCGAACGTGTGGTAGTTTGAATGTTATTGGCCCCTATAATCTTATAGGAAGTGGCACTATTAGGAGGTGTGACTTTGTTGGGATGGGTATGGCCTTGTTGAGGGAAGTGTGCCACTGTGGGGGTTGGATTTGAGGTTTCCTATGCTCAGGATACCATGCAGTGTCTCAGTTGACTTCCTGTTGCCTGCAAGAAGTAGGATTCTCAGCTACTCCTCCAGCACCATGATTGCCTGCACACTGCCATGCTCCTTGCCATGATGGTAATGGACTGCACCTCTGTTTGGTTGTTTGTTTTGGGACAGGGTTTCTCTGTGTAAAAATCCTGGCTGTTCTGAACTGGCTTTGTAGACCAGGCTGGCCTTGAACTCACTGAGCTCCACCTGCCTCTGCCTCCCAAGTGCTGGGATTAAAGGCGTGCACCTCCACTGCCTATCTGGACCGAACCTCTGAAACTGTAAGTGATCTCCTACAATGAAATGCTTTTCCTATAAGAGTTGCCATGCTCATAGTGTCTCTTCACAGCAGTAGAAACCCTAACTAAGACAGAAGACTATAATTTATTGATTTTGCTTCTGGTACACGTCAAAAAGCAATTGACTACATCATGGAAAAGGAACTGGACTGTAAGAGAGAAAGCCATGTCTTCTCTTTGCTAAAGGGATTCTCAGGGGGTGGGCTGCATGTATTTCCCAAGGTGGATGTGTTTGCATAGTCTCTCCTAAGTAGAGGGTTACAAATGGTCCTTGTACTCACCACATCCCTTGTAGTAATATAGTGTCTACCACAGATGTTCCCAAATGTTGCATTTCCATTTTTTATTTGACCAAATGCTGAAAATTCTCTAAGTATGCATTAACTGTTGTAAACAGAAAAAATGCTGAGATTTGAAAAAAATGTTAGAAAATAGAACTAATATTTCCATGTGGGAATCATATCATTCAAATACCTTTCTCCATTTTTGGTATAACACAGACATCCAAATAAATCAAATTTTCATAATCAGGTAAACCTCCAAGCTCAGAGGTATCTACCAGCTCATTCTGTAGAGGTTCAAATGTAAAATGCGCAAAGTGGCATCCTCACTCAGATGACCCTGTTTACATGAATGCAAAGGAGTGTGTCCACTGTCCACAGCTCAGAGCGTTTAGTATGTAAATGAATTCTCAGAGAGGGAGCAGGCACTTAGTGAAGGATGATGAATGGTCCTCTCCAAGATGAGTAAGTGTGGTAAGCATACAACTTCTGGTCATGTGTAGTTTGTCTGCCAGATGATGCCTCCCTGCATCCTGTCCCTCATCCTCACCCCATCCCTGACACAGAAACCTCATTCTAAACCCCCACTTAGTCCCAGCTTTGCTATCCCAGGAGGTGGGGAGCTACAAATTTGGAGAGCCTCAAGGTTGCACGGAGGCTTGAGAATGGGAAGCTGATGTCTGTTTCGCACATTACTGCTAACAGAAACAGCTGAAGGTCTGACAGTTTGTTTTGGGGAGTATTTAAAAGCCCCCTGTATGACACAGCTGTTTCCTTGCACAGCTGTGTCAAAACAGCTTTGTCAAAACTGTCATGGCTGCACATATTTTTTCCTAAACTATCCTGTGCACAGCACACTTTCTTGCCTCTGCAGGCACATAGCTATGCATAGTTTATAGCATGTGCCTGGTAAATGCATTTAAATTGGAGTGATTAAAGGGAGATGCCCACTTGACACTTGCTGTTCAAGTTAAATCATATTTTCACTTTAGGGGACTCTATCCACCTAGGATACCCAAGTTCATAGTCTGAGTTTCTTAACTTTGTATGCTTTAAGATTTAAATGGAGAAGCATTAGCTTTTCCTTCAGAGTAAATCCCATCACCAAGCTTCAGAGGGCAGAAAGCAACAGCATGAAACAGAATAAAGGTGACCAGGCTTTTACTTGACTATAACTGTAAGTTTAGAGGTCAGCTACCTCACTCTTCCTGCCATTTGCAACATGAAGAGTCTTTTATTCCTTTCATATTTTATATCCTAAGATGGTAACAAGTATACCATATTTTAAATCTTTTTGGGGCCAACTCATGCCAAGTTGAACTGAATTAGAGAAGTCCTATGGACCTACATTGTTCTGTAACAGATTTTTATTTTTATTTTTTTTGGGTTTTTAGAGACAAGGTTTCTCTGTGGCTTTGGAGGCTGTACTGGAAGAACTAGCTCTTGTAGACAAGGCTGGTCTCGAACTCACAGAGATCTGCCTGCTTCTGCCTCCCCAGTGCTGAAATTAAAGGCGTGCGCCACCACTGGTCAGCTCTGTAACAGATTTTTAAAAGATCCGATTTGCCTATGACTTGTATACTTTTCACAGTCTTTTTAAAAAAAGTTTATGTTCAAAGCCATTTTAAAATTATTAAAATGCACATAATAATTGAACATGTACATGTACAAAATCAGTGACCTTGGGCAAGTTACTTGACCTGTCAAAGGGTGTGCTGTGGATTTCTACAAAATTCATCTGTTGCCAGTCCAGTAGCATTGAAAGGGCCTTGACAGGTGATTAGGTCGCGATGGCTTTTCCCTAATAAGTAAAACAGGCTTCTTACAACACCCTGCTTTCTACCTTCTGACACTGTGTTCTCCCTTCCACAAAAATGTGGCATTCAGATATCATGCTGTAGGTACCAACTTGTCACTCCTAGTTTAAATAAGCAAAAGGGGATTTTTAGAACCCTTTTATTAGAACCTTAATTATTAAGGACATAAAAATGGGTAATGTGAAAAAGCCTGGCTTTCTAAGATGCAAATAGAGTGGCATAAATATTCTCTGATGGTATATCAAAGTGAGGTGACTGGATTGCCTGCGCATGCATACTGAGCCTCCCAACATCACACGCGTGCAGTAGATTTGGTTCCTCCCTGTATACAAATTGTTTCATATTTTAGAAACTACTAACTTTAAAAGAGACTTCCAAATGTGTGTTCCTGGGAGTTCAAGGTTAGAAATCATCTTTGGTACAAGCCATCAGAATTTTATAGTAATGCTCTTGCTCTTAAGAAGTTCTTGAAAGTTAAAAGGAGCCATTATTAGCATCTAATCAGCATCTGATGTTCAGTCTTTAAAAAAAACACCTCTGTGCATGTGTGCAATGTGTGAGCATGCAAATGCATGCTATGATGGGCTTATGGAGTCAGAGGTATCTGCTCCTACCTTTCCTCCTTTTAAAAGTCAAGTCTCTTTGTTGCTTTTCCATGCTTCTTCCAGGCTAGTCTCTGGCGATGCTCCTATTTCCATCTCTCACCTCACTATGGGAAATGGGGAGATAGCTCTGTGTGGGTTCTGGGTATACCAATAAGGGTTCTCATGCTTCTGCAGCAGGTTCCTCACCCACTGAGTCAGCACTCAAGGCCTAATGGTAAATCTTGTAAAGGATAATGAAGAAGTTCTTTGGATGACTCAGTAAATATTCACTGGTTCATTTTCCCCAATGTAAAAGTTACTTGTATTCTTGATTTAAAAATGTTAATGAGTTCCTGGGTTATCACTAACGTAGAATTGATACATTTTAAAACAATCTCTTAAATAGTTAGTCTTAACCCAGACATTTGTAAATTAGATGGATGCAAGTGCATTGTATTATGTAATACTGTGAGCAATGAATCAATTTATTTTCTGGAATTTATAGCAACCTATTCATAAATTTGAAAGTGTGCTCAGAAAGTAGACCTTCCTTATATAATATTCAAGGTTATATAGAATAAAGGTTCTTTGCAAAATAGACAACAACAAGCAGCTAAGTAACACATATAGCATGAAGCAAGCATTGTAATTCTCTCAAGGTTATTTATAACTTAGAAAATGATATTGAAGGAAGGTGTCTTAGTTTGAGTTTCTATTGCTGTGAAGACACACCATGACCAAGATAACGCTTATAAAGGAAAACATTTAACTGGGGCTGGCTTACAGTTCGGAGGTTTAGTCCATTGTCTTCATGGAGGGAAGCATGGCTGCATGAAGGCAGACATGGTACCGGAGAGGAAGCCGAGAGTTCTCTGTCTGGATCAGCAGACAGCAAGGAAGAGAGGAGAGACAGTGGGCTTAACTTGAGCATCTCAAACCTCAAAGTTCACCCTCCCTGCCCCATGACACACTTCCTCCAACAAGGCCACCCACACCTATTCCATCAAGGCTACACCTCCAAATAATGTTACTCTTTGGTGACCAAGAATTCAAATCTATGAGTCTAGAAGAACCATTTTTTTTTAGTCACCACAGAAGGATAATATACAAGTTAGTAGTTTCTGCATTTTTCACAATAACAATCTATAAATTCTTGCTTGTGTGTTTTTATACCTGGGTCATTCTTCCGAGAGTCTCCTAATAGGCAGTGGCTCTTAGCAGTCCAGCTGTTAACTGAATTTCTAAAAGTCATAGAAAATAACCTGTCCAGCTTGTGCTGACAGGAGAGGTTGAGTAATTGTGACTTCTACTTGTCTTACTACATGTCTGGGACATTATGTTCCCTACTTGTCTTATCCTTTATGTTTCTAATTACTGTTTTCCTGGGTCCAGAATAAAGTTCTTTGTGTGTTTGATTTGTAGTTGGCTATGCATGTATGTTTATGGTATTATATAGATATATAAATTAGGAATAAAATTAATACCTTCTCTCTCTCCAAGAAAAACATTTCTTTGAAATACATTTATTTTTTCTTCTTGAGGGAAGGAATTGTTAAAGTTCTTGTTGGATATGGTCTTGTGTCTCTGCAAATTGGTCTATTGGGAAGTATTAGGATCAAAACAACCATGAGCTGGGTATACCTTGTGTGTACTTAACAACTTTCACATGAGAAGAGAACCTCACATTAGACTAGCTATGATTAAAGGCATGAGCTGAGCAGAGGGGATTTAAGTTAATGACCTCCAGAATGTGGCACAAGGAACCTTATTTGTCGTTTGAAACGTGCCCTTTTTTGTTAAATTCTTTTTGGTTTAACATGCATTTTCCTTTCTTTTTGAATTCTGCAAACTGAGACATCCCCAGTAAATTCTGTTCAATGGAAAAGAGATGCATCTGTGCATGGTGGTGTAATGGAAAGAGGCCAGGGCTTGAAGCTTGTTTTCAGATTAACCTACAAGATTTTCCATTATTTGGAATGAGTAAAGTAATATTCAGAAATAGTGCATATCCAGAATAAAAACAGGGACAGTTTATTTAATAGTCAGCTAAGAAATACCTAAAATGACACGTGAACACGTGTCTGCTCTGGTAGAAGTGTGGAACACAGGGTTTGCAGTGGCTTCACATCTGAAAGCATCCTAGGGCATTCTGTGCATGAAGGAACACGAAAATCACACTATCCTCACCAGCTCCCATCTGAGGTCGCAGCATCAGGACCTCAATAGCTTGCCTTGTCATCTTCCTTGGCCCAGACAATGGCAAATTCCTGAAAAGTGTTCTATTAAAGTTCACCTTTCATCTTCTGGGGAAGGTGAGCAGCTTTGGTGTCTTGTCTGGAATAAGGAAAGAAAGAAAAAAGAAGCCCAAGTCTTTTTTACAGAAGGTCTGCAGCAAGGATGCTGTACTCTAAGAGTGACTTCTGTCATAATAGAAAACTCAGCTTTGACGGGGCTCATAAACATAGGGGTTGAAGGGCTTGTGTCATTGTCGTAGTGCAGGAGTGGAACCGGCTGAGGCGAAGTTTGGTTCCGGCTTCTGCCGTGATTCCAGTTCTCCTCCACGCTTCAGCTTAGTAACATTTGGCTTTGTTCTCACAATCCGTCTTAGTGACCACACCATGGCTTCAGTTTCTAGATGCCGCATCTTCCCTGGTAGGGGTTTCCAGACTACAGGCACAGCTCACATGGGATATGACATGAATTGTGGCTCCGAGAGGAGTGATGTCTGTATCCCAGGATTCCCAGCAAACGTTATCTTGATTATTTCCATGTTGGACCCAACACAGGGCCCACATACACCTACAAATCACAGTGTCCTGGTAATGGAATGCTGCGACTGGTTTAGTAAAGGAACCTGCGAGTCAACCCTGTAGAAAAACGAATCAGATCTGAGGGAACATGTTGGGTTGCTAAAATAAACTGGGTGTTATTTATAATTTTAAAATTGCCTTAAGTTTTATTTTCTTGATGGCATGTGATTTTATATAATTATACAGTATGCTGTTTTTTATACATACATGTATTATGTAATGGTCAAATAGGGACAATTAAAATAGCCATCGCTTCCAGTATACATTTGTGGCAAGAACATTCATTTCAAAATCCTTTCTTCTTACCTTCGGAGATACACAGTGCATTATTATATCTATTATACCTCTGTTGTGTCTGTATACCAGCCACAACTTCCTTCTACCAGTTGTTATTTAGGATGTGTGGTCCTACCCCTCTCTAGCCTCTGGTAAGCTCTACTCTACTTCTGTGAGGTCAAGGCTTGCAGATCCCAGATGTGGTCAGGCCTGGGAAAAAGCTGTACAGGAATCAGTATTGTTTCAAAAAAGCAGATAAATAATGACAGATGCAGTGGGAACCCCAAATAATTAGACGTTTGGGACAGGAACCTCCTTGGTTTTTGTTTTGTTTTATGTTTCTTGAGACAGGGCCTCACTATAAACCCAGGGTGGACTTGAACTGCCCCCCACTTCTGCCTGCTGCCTCCCAGGTGTGGAGATTACAAGTTTGCACTACCACACCCACTGAGAATTCTCCCTTTGCTACCTGACAGGTGACTAGAACACTCAACCCCTTTGATACTTTCCAACATGCCTTCTGCTTCTTCCTCACACCTTTCTGTGACATTTGACTTGTACCTTCTACCCTACTGAAGCAACTCTGATCTACCCGAATCCATGGGAAGCCTTGAATCCTGGCCTTTTTTTTGTCTCTGTAGTGTGTGGTAATTTGAATACTACTTCCCTGTTGAGAGTCATGTCTGGTTATGAGCTACACTGATGACTTCTATTTAAGTGCTTAACATATTCTCCAAGGAGTTCACATTAAAAAATTCTACTTTTTATACTTAGATAAATAATGTTTTTCTAAAAAGTATAGGGTGATTACAAAATGCAATATCTATATTCCTTTATAATATTTAAGTCATTTTTTCATCACTATACTGAAATAACCAAGGCAAGATACTTAGGAATAAAGTTGGTTCATTAGTTCAAAGTTTTGGAGGTTTAAGGGAATGGTTTTGACATTGGTTTAATTGTGACAGGATATTCTCAGCTGTGCCACATCAAGGTGATGACAGCGATGGGATCATGTGTGGGAGTATGTAATCCCATCTTAACTCAGGAAACAGGAGGGCTGGGGCAGGGCTGGCTAATGCTCCTATAACAATCTCATTCAGGAGCTAGTCAGGGTCTGGCCAGAAATTACCTTTATATTACCACTTTTAAATATATGTTTTGATTTTCTGAAAACTTTTGTTTATTTTTATTTTTATTTTATCTTATGCCTATGGGTAGTTTCCCCTTCATGAGTGTCTGTGCACCAAGGAGACCAGAAGAGGGTGTTGGGTTTCCAGATACTGGAATTACAGATGGTTGTGAGTGGCATGTGAGTGCTGGGAATTGAACCTGGTTCCTCTGGGAAAGCCATAAGTGCTCTGCTGAGCCACTGTTCGGCCCCTAGTTTCTGAAAGTAAAATATAATATCCTCATTTCTTCCCTCTCTCTTTCTTACTTCCAGTCTGTCCCCTCTGCTCTTTCTCCGCCCCATGGACTCTTTTCTTAACTATGATGGCATACTTTCTGTTGAGCTAGGACCTTACAATAGCCCCATCTCTTAAACGTTTCAATTTCAATACTAACACCCTGGGCTATTTTTGCCTCCTTTGAGAAAATTAGGTGGACATAGCTTTGCCATTTCTTTTCCAGGCCCCCTATTACATTTGGTCTACCTGTCTATTTTTTTATGGCAGTAGCAGGCTGTCTCCATTACTATTATTCTGTAATAAAGTTTGAGGTCAGGTATTATAATTAATACTTCCATCATTATTCTTACTCCTTGAAATTACTTTGACTACCCATGTTATCTTATGGTTCCATATACAGTCCTGTGTTTGTGATATGCTCCATTCATTTATGCTGTGGAATATTTGCTTAATGATGCAAAGATGTGTTGCATTGTTTTATGTTGCATTTGTTTAACTCTGTAAAGCTGTGTTACTTTGCCCACCTCAAACACCTGATTGGTCTAATAAAGAGCTGAATGGCCAATAGCCAGGCAGTAGGAAGTATAGGTGGGGCTGGCATGCAGAGAGAATAAGTAGGAGGAGAACTCCAGGGAAAGAGAGAAGGGAGTGAGAAAAGGAGGCAAAGAGGATGCCAGGGGCCAGACACATAGCCAGCCACAGAATAAGAAGGAAAGTAAGCTATGTAGAATAAAGGGAGGTAGAAAGGTAAAAAGCCTGGAAGCAAAATGTAGTTAAAGAGAAACGGGATAATTTATTTTCTAACTTAGCTGGCTAGAAATGAGCCATGCTAAAAGGCAGGGCATTCATAAATTCATAAAGTCTTCATGTAATTCTTTGGGAACTGGGTGGTGGGCCCCCAAAGAGTAAAATAAAACAACTAAAATTTTGTACTGTTTTTCTAAACTTTTACAATATGGCAAGGGAATTTTGATTGGTATTTGTGATGGTTTGAAAAAAAATGGCCCCCACAGGGAGTGGCACTATTAGGAGGTACGGTTTTATTGGAGTAGGTATGGCCTTTATTGGCGTAGGAAGTGAGTCACTGTGGGGGTGGGCTTTGAGTTCTTTGATCAAGCTATGCTCAATATGACACCGACTCCTTCTGCTGCCTGTGGATCAAGATGTAGAACTCTCAGCTCCTTTCCAGCTCCCTGTCTGCCTGCATGCCACCATGCTTCCTGCCATGGTGATAATGGACTAAACCTCTGAACCTGTAAGTCAGCCCCAATTAAATGTTTTCTTTAAAAGAGTTGCTGTCATCATGGTGTCTCTTCACAGCAATAGAAACATTAACTAAGACATCATTGAATTATTCTATATATTAATTTTGGTAGTATAGACATTTTCATAATATTGTCTTCCTATCTAGAAACATGGGTCTCCTGTGATCTCCTTTTTTAATATCTTAAATTTTTCACTATAAAAGTTTTTCAATGTCTTAGTTAGGTTTATTCCTAAATATTTAATTGGGGGTTATTTTGAAGAAAATGTTTTTCTATTTTTTTTTTTATCAGAAAGTAGACTGTTATTGTAAACGAAAGCTAGGTTTTTCCTCTCTTACACTGATATTGAATCCTGAAACTTTATTGTAAGTGTTTATTATATCAAAAAATTTTCTAGTAGGCTCAGTAGTGTTTTTTAGGTACATGGTGCCAATGCAAACATGAAATTTCTCCTTTAGTTATGCTAATATATTTAACAAGTATAGATGCTTGGCTACCTCATATTTCCCTCAGCTTTAAACCTGTTCAAGCCTCCTTCTTCACTAAAATACACATTTTTCCTATCCTTCCACTCCACTTGCTTATAGTTCACACTATAAATAGGACATATCTATATCTATAGAATCTATCTATCTATCTATCTATATATATATATATATACAGGTAGCTCTAAGCCACCAATCATGATACAAATGTAAAATGTTATACTGTCTTAAAATTTCCTCTGATAAATAATTTATCCCATTAATTTTAGTTCAGTTTCACATAAAATTTCAGGACACAGACAGAATGCAGTCATATTTTTGTGAAAATGTTACATGAATTACCTTTAATTCAATTACCGATAGAGTCCTTGTTTCTCTCTATGGTTTCCATAGTCTATATTTCTATTAGCTTTCTGGTCTTCTGAGCTTCCATTAGAATGACCTCTTATGTCCTACTTGCAATATTCTAGGACTAGCTCACAGCTCCAAGCATCTCACATTCTTTATACAAACCTGTTCTAAATGCCTACAACCCCTTACTGAGGTTGTTATAGCAACAAACTCACTCCTGGTACCAGTTTTCTTTATTAGTTACTTTTCTCTTCATTGTGACAAAATACCTCCTTAAGAGAAAATTAAGTGAAAAAAGTTTATTTTGGCACATGGCTTGGGGCTACCATCTATTATAATTACCACAATGGTGTCAGGAGTGTGAGGAAGCTTGTTAAGATCAGGCTAGCTCATACAGAGAAAGGGCATTCAATGTTCTTGTTTTCCCTTTTTATCCACTCCAGGAATCAGCCTAATGCTGCCCACATTCAGGGTTGGACTTACTGTTTTTAGTTAATCTTATATGGAAACATCCTCATAAACAGAACCAAAGGTATACTTCATGAAGGTTCTAAGCATTTTGTTAGTCAATTAAATCTATAGTAAATATTAACCATGCCACTGTGCCTCTAACTGTTCTGTTGAATAAGACCACAACCACGAGCTTTCTTTGTTTGATCAAATTATGATTGTTGGAAAAACTCCCTGAGTAAGATTTTTCAAGAAATAATTTCCAGAAATTATTTTTTAAGCTCTGTGTCCTTGAAATATTTTATTGGCTTAAACTGGCTAAGTATTAAAGAGTTTTCAGCAGTGTGTTTCTAAGCTCCTGCATACTAAAGTATATTTTGTTGGCTTTACAAATTGACTGAGTTTGCTCACATTATTTCCCCTCCCTTTTGGCAGTTAGTGTTTACTTGAAAAGTCTAATGACAAGTTGAGGGCTTTGAATTTTCTTTGGGTACGTCATTCTATAGTCTTTTTTTTTTTTTGCTTTTTAAAACCTCAAACCCTGATAGAGCATTCCAAATTTGTTCCTTACAATAGTGATTTGATTTTTTATGTCATGTATTGTTGCCTTTTATGAAGTTGTAATTATGTTATTGAATGTTAATTTTTTAGTCCTTTATTTCACATGTATTTTCTTATATTCTATTGTCCTTAAATCTGAACTCCTTCCCTTTTCTTGTTGTTTGGTAGCAATGATATTGTGCTGGATAGTTTTTTGTCACCTCTATACAAGCTAAAGTCATCCGAGAGGAGGGAACCGTAATTAAGAAAACACCTTAATAAAATCATGATGTAGGTAAGTCTGCTGGGGCATTATAAAAATTTGTAATTAATGTGGGAGGGCCCAGCGCATTGTGGGTGATGACATCCCTGGGCTTGGTGGTCCTAGCTGCTATAAGAAAACAGACTGAGCAAGTCACAATGAATAAGTCAATAAGCAGTATTCCTCCATGGCCTCTACATCAACTTCTGCCCCCAGGTTCCTGCCCTGTTTGAGTTCCTGTGCTGACTTCCTTCAGTGACTGATCAATGGTGATGCAGAGTCCAAGTCAAATGAAGCATTTTCTCCTCAAGTTGCCTTGGTCATGGTGTTTCATCACAGCAACAGTGAACCTAACTAAGACAAATATCTACTTATCCTCTACGAAGGATATACAACTATTTAAGATATTTACTGTATGGTTTTTCCAAGTGGTTATTGAAAAGCTCATTCCCCACAAATTATAGGGTTTTCCTTATAGGTCTTCTGTCTAATGAAAAGACAAGCAGTTATAAAACAAATTGTGTGTGTTGCCTTTGGCCAGTGGTTCTAGAAGAATCCTTTCTTATGCACAAAGACAAATTAATGTGCTGAGCTAATTCCACTTACCAAGACTCTAGGCTCTGATCTATTGACTCTGATTGGTTTTGCTGGAAACATATTATTGTCTGCTAAGCTGAAATGCTCTGAAGGTGAATAGGACACGGTGGCAGGGGTGGAGAGATACGCTTCCCAACATTCATCACAATTAAGATTCTTCTTGACCTCTAGTTCTGTGGATTGCTGTGAGTTGCTTTCTTCATTCAGTTATGGAAAAAGGATGAGTTGGTGGAGGTAGCAAGAACCCATGCTTCAGTGGCCTTTACAAAGCCGTGTCCAGGAACTGACTTTCTAATTTTCTGCTTTGTACCTGGGGTGAGAGAATGGTGCTGATCTTTGTGCACGCAGGTAGAGGGAGGTTTGGGTGGTCTGCTTCGAGTGTTTGATACAGTTTTACGTAGACATCCTCTTGTGGTTTGAATGATTTTGCCCCCATATTCTTGTTGTTTGGAAGAAGTTGGTGGACAATTTTGGAAAGGATTAGGAGGTGTGGTCTTGTTGGAGGAGACTGGTTTAAGTTTCAAAAGCCTATGTTATCCACAATCTTTCTCTCCCTTCTTCTGTCTCTGTTTCTCTTTTCTTCCTCCCTCCCTACTTCCCTTATCCCTCTCCCTTCCCCTGCTTCATGCTTGTGGATCAAGATGTGAGCTCTCAGCTGCTACCCCAGTTCCATGCCTTCCTGCCTTGTTCCCCTGTATGATGATCATAGCCTCACCCTCCAAACTGTACGCTGCAAATAAATTCCTTCTTCTATAAACTTCCTTGGTCATGGTGTCTTATCACGGTGACAGTGGTTTGAATGAATTTGACCCCTATAGGCTCACACTTTTGAATAATTTGGTGAAACTCACTGGGAAGGATTAGTCTGTTGGAGTAGACTCATCACAGGCTTGAAGGTTTTTAAAACCTGTGTCATCCACAGTCTCTCTCTCTCTCTCTCTCTCTCTCTCTCTCTCTCTCTCTCTCTCTCTCAGCTACTACCCCAGCACTATGCCTCTCTGCCTGTTGCCATGCTCCTCTATGATGGCACTAGCCTCATCCTCCAGAATTGTAAGAACCAAATAAATTCCTCCTGTAAATTTCCTTGGTCATTGTGTCTTATCACAGTGATAAAACAAAAGTAGCTATATTGGGTCCAAGAGATTTTTGTCTTTGTGACTTCATGGAAGTTATAAGGGGTCTCCTTCCCTGGAAGAGTATCCATTTTGGTTTCCTTGTTAGAACATATCCTTGTTGCTGTGAGGAATACATCTTTTGTTCTTTGACAGCATATTTTTGATCTTTACTTCTAGGAACCAGAGAATTACCTTAGGACAGGTGCTTAACAAGTACCTCAAAGCTATCTTTCTTTAAAAATATTTCATTAGTAAGGGTGTTTTTTTCTGGCATGTAGTCTGTGCACCACTTGTAAGCAGTACTCTCAGAGGCCAGAAAAGGGGTTACAGACAGTTGTGAGCTGCCATGCGGTTGCTGGGAATTGAACCCAGGTCCTCTGGAAAAACAGCTAGTGCTCTTAACTGCCGAGCTGTCCTGGCACTCAAACTGTAGACCAGGCTGGCCTCGAACTCACAAAGATGTGCCTGCTTCTGCCTTCCAAGGGCTGGCATTGAAGGCACAACCACCAGCCTTTTTGGGTCCTGGTGAACTCATTTAAACCCCACCTTCACTGAGCCATTGCTTAAATCTGTCTTTCAGTTTCATGTCCTTATTCTATCTTGTTTTCCCTTTTACTTCTATCTTTGGAGGCACTGCATTTAATCCTTCACCCTGGCCAGAAACAAGGATGAAAATTCTATTTCAAATTGCTTAACCATTCAAATATGCTGATTAGTATCAGCCAGTTATTTAGCACTTACTATACTTACAGTATTCACAGGCACTTTTTGTATCCATATAATTTTACTGTAAAGAAGATCCCCTTTCCTAGGGCTTGGACTGGGAAGTAGGTAATCAAGAAAAGCCAGCTGTGGGCAGAACTGAAAGAAGCATTCACTCTAAGGATTTACTCCAGCTCCAGTTCTGCCTTTCATTACACCCATTTTATAGATGAAGAAACTGAGGAACTTCCAAGCGTATACAAATGTCATGTGGCAGTTGAAGTCAGGAGTTTCTTCATCTGACTCCAGGGTCCAGCATTCCGGCTCCTTCACTCTTAAGTGACCCCTTTTCATTTCTATCCCTCAAATCATCACTCTTTCTTTGGCTACTGTGATTGAAAAAAAAATGGATCCTGCATTAGCATAGCTTCTGTCAGAACTGTGATCTACAGTGCTCCTGGAGTGGTTCCTGTGGAACTTGGATGATTGAGGATGGACTGGGTTTCAATCTCTTTATCCTTTCTTCATGGTTTGACCGAGTCTGGTTTACTTTACTCCAGGAATTTAAAGATGAAGAAGAAATGTGTTTTCTGCATTCACTGAGTAAATGGGAAGACATTACATTTATATTAAGCACCATTTCCCTGTGACTCTAGGCAGAGTCTTTTAGCAAACTCATGTTTCTCCCCCTACAGAACTTCTTGTAGCTGGAATAGACTTATTCTGTAGCTTATGGCTTCACTGTATGGGTTCCCATATTTCTTGATGAGGGAAATCAAGAGGCATTGGGATAGTGCTGGGATGTCACTCCCATGGTTTGACCATACTAGCTTTTACAAGAGGCCTATTTGCTGACCGGGGACCAGTTCTCATCCATGCCTCCTCAACGTAAGGTCAGCTTCACAGCCCCAGGCTACTTTCTCACTGGGCCTTCTGTTCTGAAGCTGGGCATCAGAAGAAAGTCTTCATTTCACTGACTCATTTATCCTAGAACCCACACAGGAGAATTAATGGGAATTAGTAGTTTTCTCTTAAACAGATTAAGTTGATTTAAGCAGTTAGCGTTAGTGATAGATGATAGAAAACATTTCTCTGATTAGTTCTCATTGACCAGAATAAATGCTTTCTAATCCATTGTATATTTCAACTCCAAACACTCACTCTCAGTTTTCAACAGGTCATTGTGATTTTTGCCTTATTCATTCAGGAGGAGGAAAGTAGTCATAGAAAATTTTCTGATATAGTCCAATACTTGCCTAATACTGACATTCCAATCCACATGAATTGTACATGTAACTTTAAGACATAGAATTGCCTGTTTAAGTGTGAAGTCTAATTGAGGTGGTCACAGCTAACATTTGCAGGCACTTTCCCTGTGCTAGGCCCTTTCTGAGTTCTTAACTCAGTATATTAACTCACACAAATTTCGAAACTTCTTCATGAGTGTTATCATTATTCCCACTCAACAGATGGGACAAATGCCAGCACTGAGACTTGACCTTGAGTCTGGCTGTAGCCTCTCCAATGTGCCTTTTAAAACCCTCTGTTTAATCTCATTTTCATGTGATAAAGTCAGTGTTACAGAACACATTTCTGATGTGGGATATCCTTCCATATGCTGTGAATATGTGCTGTTTTTATAAGAAGTGGTTTTTCAAGACAGGGTTTTTCTGCGTAACAGTCCCGGCTTTCCTTTGTAGACCAGGCTGGCCTCAAACTCACAGAGATCTGCCTGCCTCTGCCTCCTGAGTGCTGGGATTAAGGGTTTGTGCCATCACGGCCCTGTATGCGTTGCTTTTATTGGTTGATAAATAAAACTGTTTTGACCAGTGGCCAGGCAGAATAGAGCCAGGTGGGAAATCCCAACAAAGATACAGAGAGAAAGCAGGCGGAGTTAGGGAGATGTCATGTAGCTGCTGGGGAAGCAAGATGTTAATTTAAGAGTGAGAGCTAGTTAGTAATATGTCTGAGCCATTGGCCAAACAATTGTTATTAATATCAAGCCTTATAGTGGTTAATTGGGAACCGATGGGCGGGAGAGAAACCAGTCCAATGGGACTGGGCAAGATGGGGGAAACTTCCAACTACACATTTCCCTGTGCCTTCTGCTGTGCTGGATGCATCAGTACCCTCTGCTCTCTGCACATGCCATGGAGACCCTCTGCATACGCCTGAAGCCTGGAACAGGTCATTTATGTCTTCTTAGATGTCCCCACCATCTCCTTTTGTTGTCTCTCTCGTGATCTCTTTCCCTTCCTCCATCTCTCTCACTCCACTTTTTCTCACATAAAAGTTCTCTTCTGAGCTGGTTTGGCTGCTCTCATCCAGTTCCTCCAGCTGGCCACCCCTTCCTTCATACTGAAGAGAAGCAGAGTGCCCCTGTAGCAGCAATGAGGTCCTGTCATACACGGGACTGGTCTCAGCACGTCCATGCTGCTGAGAGGGGATAGCACAGACAGGACATTTATCTCCCAGATTTCTGGAGGATGGGAAGCCCACGGCTGCTGTGCTAGCGTCTGCCCCTCTTGCTGTGTCCTCCGGATGGGGAGAACACCTGCTCCTACATGGCCAGAGGGCAAGAGAGGCCACACCTCCTTTCCCAGCTCAGCTTGTGCTTGATTTGGGATGCCCACCTCTTCTTTGGGAGAACCAGGGAGATTCCTTCTGCTTTCCATTTTATCCTATGAATCCCATTCACAGAAGCAGGGCCCTTATGGCCCAGCCATTTCTTAAAATCCCACTACTTAGTACTATTACAGGAGTAGTTAAATCTCAAAGAGTTTCAGAGGGACAGCATTCACACAAAAACAGGGTTTGACTGTGGAGGGCAAAGAATCCACCTGGTTGTCTTTGAAAGGCTTTCTGGCCTTTTTCTGGCCATGTGCCCCTGATTTTAGCATGTTGAGAACCAAAACCTCCCACAATCTCCATTTAACGCATAAGGAAACTCTCTCCTAGAGAGGTGACCTTGACCTAGATTCGTAGACTATTAGTGCTATGGGACCCAGAGCTTCACATACACTAGGCAGGCGATTGCTCCATCACTAGGCTATGCCCCGGCCTTCCTTTTACCTTTTGAGACACTGCCTTATTTTGTTACACAAGCTGGCCTTGACCTTGTAGTCCCCTTGTCACAGCCTCTTCAGTAGCTAATAATACAGGCTGGCTACTTCTGTACCTCTGTAGCCTAGTTGAGTGAGGAAGAGCAAATGGAAGAATTCTCATTTTACTTTTGGAGCTGAGATTTGGGGATGCAGTCTTCTTTTGTTAGCTCACGTCTGCCTAGACCCTGGTGAAGGATCCTCCCTTTATTCCTTGTACATGCCTCACGGTAGCAACCTCCTTCCCCCCTTCAGCCCATGCTTATGATTTGGATGTTTCTGTTTTGCATTTTGACATGTAGCCAGGCAGATTTCCTCAGCTCCCCTCTTCCTTTTTCCTAATCCTCCCCGCTGGCTACCTCTCTCTCCTATAGTCCCATACCTGTGTCTCTGATTGCTCATAACGAAGCACTGTGCACTCCCCTTTTTATTAATCGTTATGGTATTTACTTCAGTTATGGTATTTACTTCAATAATACCAACATGAAACAGCAGAAGGCATGTGCTTGTCATATGGATGACATGTGGACTTTCATTGTCTATCGTTAAAAAGTTGTTCAAGATTTTATTTGCACATGTGT
Organism: Mesocricetus auratus; assembly: GCF_017639785.1. Lineage (NCBI taxonomy): Eukaryota > Metazoa > Chordata > Mammalia > Rodentia > Cricetidae > Mesocricetus > Mesocricetus auratus. The sequence continues at coordinate 26,815,892 of NW_024429193.1, read as the reverse complement.
GTAGTAAGTAAAACAACTGGAGCCTTGGAAAATTGAAATGAATTTGAAGCAAAGCGTCAGTAATGGGGCAGGGATTTCTTTCTTTAGGAGATAAAACAGCCAAGGAGTAAGGAGGGTTGTGTGTGTGCCAGAACTTGCAGACTGGTGAGTAGATGCTTATGGAGTCACAGCCAGGGCACTGTAGGTCAAGGTCACAAGAAAGAAAGCAACTTGACAGGCACCAAGGAAACAGTAACTATTTACTGACAGTCAGGCATTTCAAATAATAGCATGGATCCTTGAACCACTTCAAGGTAAAATATATGAATCCTGAGATCCCTGGAACTCAAAGACAGAGTCTTCAGACAGCTGCATGAAGGTAGGCCATGAGTGGTTATGTCACTTCTGGAACTAGCTCAGTCTTTTATGGAAACCAAAGGCTTACAACCATTTTCTTCTGTTTTTGATGTGTGTACTGGTCAGGACTAGGGCCAAATCAGAAAGAATAAATCCTAAAGCCAAGAGAAGTATATTTTGTGCCTGAAACAGAATATATTTTTCTTGGAAAAGAGTATTACATGACTTCTCTTCCCTACCAGGTAAATGAAAGTAATCCCTGAACTATTTTCTGTTTTGATCATAGTGGGATTGAACCCACAGCCTTATGCATACCTGGCAAAGGCTCTACCACCAAGCTGTTTCTCTAGCCCCTTGAGATACTTATTTTATTTTTATTGCTATTACTTTATTTTATGTGTATGGGTGTTTTGCTTGCATGTGCATCTGTGCCTGGTGCCTTCGGTGACCAGAAGAGGGTGTTGGATCCCTTGGAGCTGGAGTTAAGATGATTGTGAGCCACCATGTGGATGCTGGGAACCAAACCCAGGTCGTCTTAAAGAGCAGCAAGGACTCAACCATGGAGCACTCTCTTCAGGCCCCTCCCCCTAGGTATTTCTTAAACTAGGCACACATTTTTAACACTCAGAAGTATATCTGGCTTCATCTAGGTTTTAAAAGTCCCACTTCCGGAAGACTATCCAGGCAGGAAGTAATCATTAATCAGTGGCAATATATTGGCTTTTCAAAGATCGTAATTAAGTATCATGCTAAGGAGTTCATATTAAGAACACAACAAATGGAAGTGCACAAAAATAGTCTGCACAAATAACAAACAACGAAGTCCCTTAGGGTATAATTACTTGAAGTACTAAAAACAAGGTCATTACGCTGTGGCTATTTCATTTCTTAATCTTAACATTTGCAAGGATTATTTCTCAGGGCTACTTATTTTAATTGAATATTTTTCTTTATTCTGACATCACAGCGAGCATCATTTTTGTCATAAAACCAACCACTCTTGGGCACGATTCATAGACCAGTGTTTGCAAGTGAATTTTAGGCACGGAGTGAACAATACCAGCCACATCCGCTTTAAGTGTGTAAGCCTGGACTTGCCTTTTGCAAGTCCTTGCCTAGAAAACTTCCCACAGGGAGGCAGTGTGGTCTAGAGAATGAACCCCAAATTAGTGTACTTCTGGATTTCCCAAGGTCTTTGGGTGATTACCTCAGTCTTGTGATTTTTTTAAAGCTTCCTCTAGACATTCTTGTCACAGACACTTCCTTTTTATGTATGTAAAATTTACCTCTTTTAGTCAACCAACTTTTGTTTTTTAATTAGAAGTAGACTTGTGTGACAGATGAGGGGACATTTCTCATCTGTGTGCTGAAGAGCACCTGGCAAGGGTTCAGTGAGGATCATGCAAATGCTTGTACTGTAGGTGGTTTTCATTCCTGTGTCCCTCACTGCCTGACCATGTATGTCCCTGTGTACCTCTCCACCACACCATGGCTCCTGCATAGCAGATTGGTAGGGATGGGTAAAGGGACTTTTAGGCTATACAAATATACATTTGTAGAGGGCAAAAAGTGCCTGTGCCCACAGATAAATACTAGAGGAGCCATGAAAGTGAAACTCACAGGCATGTTCCAAAGAAAGGGTCATTTCACCTGTGCTCCCTGAAATGCTGGGAATGGATGTGTTTACACTACAGTAATCCTTTGCTCTTGCCAGGCTCAGCCCACATTGTCCAGAATATTGTTTGTTTAACCCAGACCTCCCCCCTCTCAAACCTTGAGCATTATTTCTAGGCTAGAAACATCCTTTTGAGAGATATCATTTGTACTTTACAATAGCCTAAGTGACTTCTATGTTATCTTAGGGCCAGGTACTAGATTTACCTCAGTCATCCCTCCCGAGAGCATTGTTTCTAAGTCAACAAGAGCCCGTATATGATGGATGAGCCATATGTGCATTGTAAAGAGTTTCAATGTAAACACATCTTGAGCTTTACTGTACTCATGAACTGAGTACAAACCTTTTTCCAAAATTGTGCTTTGCTTAAATATGGTAAAAACAGACAAGTTGAGGTCAGACTCTAGAAGTCTTAGGCCAGCACTGGTATAAACACTAGGCTAAATCAAGTTTCATTCTTGTCTTTTTGGGGATTGTTAACCTGCTGGCAGTTCATCTGAACCTATTGTTGCAAGTGCTCTGCTAGATGCTGGGGATAAATGGGTGAGCGATTGTCTTTGAGTGAAAGAGAAAGAAAAGAACTCTGAAGAAAACCATGCAGCATGGGAAAGCATCCTGTATTCTAAGAGCTGCATACTGGGAGTGTGCACGGGTTGGTGCTGGTGTTGAACAAGATATTTTGTGACGAAAATTGATAGTCATAGATTTTTTTTTCTATGACAGGGTTTCTCTGTGTAATAGCCCTGGCTGTCCTGGAACTCGCTCTGTAGACTAGGCAGGTTTCAAACTCACAGAGATCCACCTGCCTTTTGACTCCTGAGTACTGGGATTAAAGGTGTCCACCACCACTGCCTGACAGCGGTTAGATTTTAACAGAAAGACATGATTATGTTTACATTTTTAATAATTATGCCCATCAAAGACCAGATGAGTAGGAGAGAAGATGTGAATTTCTTACAGAGATCCTTGTGAAAAAGAATAGTAACTGGAATACTGGCAGAAATGATATAGACAAAGGACCATATTAGAAATTATTTCCAGACAGAGTTTGATATGTAGCCGATTGGATGTGGCCTAGTATGAGCAAGGAATCCAGGTTGTTCTTGGAAAATGTGCTTCTCAAAAAAGAAGTATCCCTAAGACATGGTCCTGGGGATGATGATGTGTGGTGACAACTTAGATACGAGGAATCTGCAGCTTTGTAGATGTCCCACAAGAGCTAGTTGATTCTTGTTACCTGTTTCTCTTCCCCATAGAATGTCTGCAGATGCTCAGTAGGTATTACATTTAAACCTAGTTTGGAAATGGGTCTTGAGTCAGTCAAGATTTAGATAATTGTTTATTTACAGAAGTGCATGAAACTTCCCAGAGAATAAATAGGAAATAAGAGAAGAAGATGGTGACTGAATTCTGAAGAAAATCAATATTAACAGAAGGCTAAAGAACTATTAAAATACACGTTTTTCTTTCCTATCCCCTTCTTCTCCTCTTTCTCTTCTTCCTCATCCTTCTTTGAAGATATCTCCTTGTTATATATTCTGGACTGACTGGACTCAAGAGCCCCCAACTATTGTTAGGAGTCTCACAAGCAGACCAAGCTACACAACTGTCACATATATGTAGAGGGCCTAGGTTGGTCCCATGCAGGCTCCCTGGTTGTTGGTTCAGACTCTGTGAGTTCCATAATGACCTAATTTTGAGATAAACAAGTTTTAAAGCAATAAAAAGGTTATTGATTCTAAAGTTATACCTAAGAGTAAAGCTGCATTTCAATGAAGCTGTGCATGGCTGTTGTCTCACAGCACAGGATATGCCTCCGTGATCTGTCTTCAGCATCTGGATAGATGCTCCCATGTCTAGAGAAACTGGGCCATACTTTGGGGCTGCCCTTTGGCTGCTTCCCTTTGTGGTTATGTGTTCACTGTCATTCTCCACACAGGCTGAACTGTTCACGAGAACTTCACCTCTGCTTTGCTTGTTTGCTTTCAAACCAGGTTCACTTCCATCCAACTCCCTCTTTGGGAGTCCAATAGTTAATCTTAACTTGATTAATTGAGAAGAACGTAGGACAGTGGTTTTCAACCTTCTTAATGCTGAGACCCTATAATAACGTTGTGGTGAGCCCCAACCATAAAATTATCTTGTTGCTACTTCATAACTTTAATTTTGCTACTGTTATGAACCTTAATGTGAATATCTATGTTTTCTGATGGTCTTAGGCGATCCCTGTGAAAGGGTCATTAGACTTTCAAAGGGTTGTGACCTACAGGTTGAGAACAGACAATTAGTTAAGCTATGTCTGGGAAGGCATCTCCAGACAGGATTAGCTAATGGGCTTCAGGAAACGTATGTGGAAATCCATTTCATCCTGCCATGAGTACAGAGAGCTCAACTCACTCCTATTGTCCTTAAGACATTAGTTTAATGGCCACAGGATGTCCTGGCTTGGCTGATGAATAACTCCTATCTAAATAACAACAGACTTGAACCCAGGCGGGTTTACTCTCACCCTGAAAGCTAGGTGATACATGCAGCTTTGAAGTGCCTGAAGGCCAAGTAGTACCTGCAGCTATGTGTGTCTTTAGGATTAAGGGACGTAATTGCCCTTTATAGATGATAATAGAAGTCTTCTGCCATTGTCCCCACTTTTGGCTGATTACTTAAGATGGTGGATGAATAAACTGAGGCACATTCAGTATGGACTGAAATTGCCCTCATGACAGATATTCTGTGTCTCTGACTCTTTTTTTCTCAATATATGTTTTTATTTAAATTAGAAACATGAATGCTTCACGTGTCAATCCCAGCTCCCTCTCCTACCCCTCCTCCCTTGCCCCTCCACCAGCCCTCCAGTCCCCACCCAATCCCTACATCATTCCCCAGGGATGGTGAGGCCCTCCTTGGGGGAATCTACAAAGTCTGTCATTTCATCCAGGGCAGGACCTAGGCCCTTCCCCATGTGTCCAGGATGAGAGAGCATCCCTCCATGTGGAATGGGCTCCCAAAGTTCATTTGTACACCATGGTAAACACTGATCTACTACCCAAGGCCCCAGTGATTTCTGTGGCCTCCTCACTGGCACTACATTAATGGAGTCTGGATCAGTCTCCTGTTGGCCTCTCAGCCATCAGTCTGGGATTCAAGAGCTCCCCCTTATCTGGTCAGCTGTCTTTGTGGGTTTCACCATCATGGTCTTGACCCCTTTGCTCACCACTCCTCTATCTCTGTCACTAGGTTCCAGGAGTGCAGTTCAGTGTTTAGCTGTGGGTATCTGTCTCTGCTTCCATCAGTCCCTGAATGAGGGTTCTAGGATGGCATATAAGGTAGTCATCAATCTTATCATCAGGGAGGGACTATTAAGGTAGTCTCTCCACTATTGCTTAGTTTGCCAGTTGGTGTTATCCTTGTAGATCTCTGGAGATGTCACTAGTGTCAGCTCTCTCCTCAAGCCTATAATGACTCGATCTATTATGGTATCTCTCATCCTGCTCTCCTCTATTCTTACCTTAACTCAAACTTCCTGCTCCCCCATGCCTTCTTCTCCCCTCCTCTTCTCCCCCTCTCTTTTTCTTGGTTCTCTCTTCCCTCCCGCGATGTTCCCAATCTGGTCAGGAGATCTTGCCTCATTCCACTTCTCTGGGGTATCATGCATCTCTCTTGGGAACCTCCTTGTTTCCCAGACTCACTGGCACTGGGAATGTAAGCTGTCTCTGTCTCTTCTTAACTCTTTTAGCTAGCCTTTCCCTTATCCACACTCCCCCACTCAGGAATAGACCAGGACCTGATTGGCTGGTCCTGTCTGCAGCTCTACAAACACCAGTCCTAGACAAATAGGGGAAGACAAACTTGGAAAATAGGTGACTTGGGCTTACATGAAATGTAAGACAGGTGAAAATGAGCACCTCCAGCATGTTATTCCCTCTGTTTCTTAGAGGCCAAGGTGGAATCTACTTCCCTACAATGGGAGGAGACTGTCATGAATCACAGTAACTATTTCCTCTGTTAAGTTGATGCTTCTCAAGGGTCTTATCAGAGTCACAACTTACTGTGGCTATCACAGGGATTTCCTTTTATTTTTTCTAATGAAAAGGGAATGTCCACATGTAAATGAAAGTAACTATGAATACTGTGTTTTTACATATAATGTTACAATGATGGATTCTGTGTGGTTAGAAATTGAGATGGGTAAGTCTCCTCACTAGGAATTGGAAGCTGAAGAGGCAACTGGGCAATGAGTAGGGAGGTATAGAAGGAACTAAATTGTATAAATTCTAAATGAGATTGGCTTAGAGTATGGGGAAATAGATCATCAGTCTTGTAATATGAAAAATAAAAGAACATTTATCTGTGTTTTTCTTCTTTCTTTATTCTTTTATCCTTGAGGTCTACTTAAGAAGTTCCATCATTTCACAGCCTTGTAGACCTCTGAGTCTTCATGCTACCCTGACATAGCCTATGAGTTCTTAGAGATTTCAACTTCTGGGTGTGAGTCGTGATGTCAGGAAGACATCTTTAGAGTTCACTTCTTTTCTTTTCGGCCCATCATCATTGCAGCTTGTTCTCCTCACCCTGACTCCCACCCCTACTGCTATGTGCTACAGAAGACACCAGGCTGTTGATTCTTGGCTAATTGAATAAGCAAATCTATGCTGATATGTTTGTGAGGCTTCACAGCTTTAGAGATTGGAACCTTATAGATACAGCAGGCTTTTCTGTATCTAAGTAGGATGACTTTACAGGTAGAAATATCAAGGGAGAGTTACAGAAGTATGACAGCAAGGCTGTGCAGATAGCCAGCGGATCAGTTCATGTTTTTTTTTAAATTTGGACCTTTCTCAAGTCACCCTGTTGTTGAGAAATTAAATCAGGACTTTACAAACCAAGACTGCTATGGGTCACAACACAGGAAATTAAATTTGACCTGTAAATGTATGTTGAGGAAACAAAGCGTATGAGATGAGTTGTGCCAGACCCACTATAATATGCTCACTTATATTGTTCCATATACATTAGCTTTTCCCTTTCCCTTGAAGTCATCAAACCCCCTCCTTTCCTTCAAGCTCCTTGCCATTCCACCAGCTCAAGTGCCTTTAATTTAAATGTGTGTAGGGCTCACTCCCTCGTGCTGTTCCCTTCTCAGATATGCCTTCATGTGACATAGCATCTTTCTCACTGTTCTTCATCCTTGATAGTATTTTTATTCAGAGTACACATATATTATTGAATAATGTGTTTATTTATTTCCATTGTTTCTCTTGTAAGCTATTAGCACCCAGAGATTACCTTTTATGTATTCTGAAGGTGGAGTTTAATGTTTTATGTACAGTACATACTTAGTAAACAGACTTTGAATGATGGGATTGAGCATGGAATTCAGGTCTTGGGAGATATAAGTTAATTCTCTTTATATTCTTCAAGGCAGTTTTCTTACGGCTTCAGGATATGAACACAAAGCTGTTCTTGTGTACAACATTTCATACAACCACTTCTCATCTATACTTAGTAGAAACGCATTGCCTAGTCACTTCCTGAGAGGATTTCTACAACTGATAGCTTCCAGTGTATGTGTACCTGTGTCTATTCATGTGTGTACCATGGTGCATGTATGAAAGTCAGAGGACAACCTCAGATACTGGTCCTTGCTTCCTCTTGTTGGAGACACAATCCCTTTATTGTTCTTCCAAGCCGGCTGGCCTGTGTGCCTCAGGAGATCATCTGGTCTCTGCCTCGTATTTCACCATAGGGGAACTGGGAATACAGACATGTGCTATTGCACCTTAATTGGGTCCTAGGGATTCAAACTCAGGTCCTCATGCTTGCGTGGGAGTGAGCACTTTACGAATGGAGACATCTCCTCAGTCCTGGCTTTCACAGTCCACTGAGTGAAATGAATAACTACATTGCAGGCTCCCATGTCTCCAGAATATACTTTTCATTCAGAAGTTTGAGATGACTTCTCAGAGTGGAAGCTGCATTGAAAACACTGTTGCAAGGCTGGGCATGTGGCTCACTGGTAGTGTGCTCACATAACGTGCACAGACCCCTGGATGCCATCCCCAAACACAAATAAAGCCCCACAAATACTATAAAATACCTCCTGTCCTGGAAAAACATGTTTGTAATCCCAGTACTTTGGAGATGGAGGCAGGAAAATCGGACCTTCAAGGCCTGCCTTGACTACATAGAGTTGAAGGTCAGCTTGAACTATAGGAGACTTTGTCTTAGAACACAACAACTCACTAACAGAACCATTGTTGGGGATTCTGAGACTATGCAGCCACACTTCAAGGAATATGTAACAGTACACCCACTAAGGTCATGTAGTGAATACATCCCTGTGAAATTCTTTAGGACCTTACCGTGAGCCAATCTTTATTACTCCAGACAATCTGAAAATTCTGTAAGCTCTGCCATGTGACCCATGTAAGCATTGCTACTTCTCTGAGCCATGGAGAAGACACCACAGAAAGGGGGTGGATGAAGGGATGGGAGGAAGACCTGAATGACCATAAGTTGGCCTATGCTTGTCAGTTTTTCTCTAGGCAACCATGGAGGTCAATGCTGAGAGATTTGGTTTATTCTTAGGCTTTTAGAGGAAATTTTCTCTGTTCTTTCTCTTCCCATTACTTGAGGAGGAACAGGGACCTTTCATAAATTCATAATCATTTTCATTTCTGTTTCTAAGATTGTGATGATTGTTTCAGTGGCTGTGGGGGCATGGGAAGGTACAGAGCAAGCAATTGGGAAAGCAGTGCTTACAAAAACTTCCAGACCCACTACCGCTCACCAGAAAAATGCAAGAGGTTTTCAGGAATGCAGGTCACTAGTTGACTTTAAAGAATGTAGAACTCTAGAACATAACATTTAGGGTTGGTTGTTTTATTTTTTGCAGGGGGAGTCTTTTCTGCAGTGTTGATTTAAGTGTATGTAAACCACTTAGGCATGCACTAGGATAGTAATAATCAAAATAAGTGATAGTTACTGTTATTCACAATTATGGCATGACTGCACAGGGCTTGCTTCTCTATGCTTTGCTTCACCTGAGGCATTTCTCAAACCTGTCCAGCCTACTGTAAATTGTCTTGAGGGTTTCAGAAAACCAAAGTAAAAAAAACCTTACCTAACTGGCTGCACATTCATATCCATCACTATTTCACCATTACCACTTAAAGGGTCTCCAGAAACTTCTAACCACTCTCCTAAAGACTTAAACCCTATGATGTCCCAAATCTACTTGGACAAATGCTTCATGTTTCAAGCTGCGTGTTTGAAAGAAACTTAATCCACATGTTATTAATTACTGTACACATAATTAGGGCCTTCCAGCAAGTTGAAAGCATTTCAGAGATCCGATTCCCTTTGGAGACTGAAGTTTCTTTGGATTTACTTCTGAGCTGAAGCCCTAACCATGCTAGCTCTCCAAAGTCAGGCCACTGCTTGTAGCTGTTGTTTGATTACCATGTACCCCAAGTCATTAACACGGGGTTTGGCATACAGTAAGTGCTCTGTATTTATGGGATGAATGAAGTATTTGATGGATCTGGTGGTTGTGATCCTTGAATTCTCACTCACAAGTTCTGACATTAAAAGAGCTGTTTCCCTCCTTAAGAAAGGGTTATAATGGGTTTGTCAGTTTCCTAAGGCTGTTAAATAGATCAACACAATAGAAACCTATCCTTTCATATTTCTAGAGATCAGAAATATAAAACTAAGAGATGTGTGTTCTCTGCTGGCTCTAGGGAAGAGTCTTCATAGCCTCTTACAACTTCTGGTGGTCATAGTGTTCCTTGGCTTATGGATGCATAATTCTATTCTCTGCTACTCTCCGCTCAGGGTGACTCCCTTTTCTATCACTTACTTGGACAGTAGCCAGGTATATTTTTGAAAGAAACTTTTGGAATCCATACAGTCAGAATTTTCCTTTTCTAAATGAAGGCAACTCATAGGCTGTAGGTTGTGAACCTATGCTTTGGAATGACAGCTTCAACTTCAGTGGATTCATGGAGATGTTTAGCATTTAAGTAGTGAAGTGTTCATTTCTCTGATCAGTTTCCTCACTATAGCTCTGGATTAGATAGTCTGGAGTTTTCATAGCTAAGAAGGCTGAGGATGTACTGACTGGTTCAATCTGGTTCAGACCAGTTCGGACAAAATTAATCCAGTTCTGACCAGTTAAAACCAGCTCAGAATGCTTCAGACAGGTTTCTAATGGTTCAATCTGGTTCAGACCAGTTCTGGCCTACATGCTTCACCTTTGAAGTTTTCTGAATTATAACTTGTATCCCAGGTAGTTAGCATAAAAGCTTCCCTTCTGAGTTTATTTTTCTTATTCAAATGTTTTCTCTGAATAAATAAAAATAATAGGAAATAGTGACATTTTAGGTGTACATGTTTTATATGTGCATGTGTGTGCTGCTGATGCTCTGACCACTACCTTCAGGTCAACAGAATTATTTTAGGAGTTTTTTTTTAATGATTTTTTTTTTCATGTCAGTCCCGGTTCCCTCACCCTCCCATCCTCCTCTGCTCCCCAATCGACCCCCTATCCCATCCCCTTTCTGCTCTCCAGGGAGGGTGAGGCCTTCCATGGGGGGAATCTTCAAAGTCTCCATCATTTGAAGCAGGACCTAGGCCCTCCCCATGTGTCTAGGCTGAGAGAGTGTCCCTCTATGTAGAATGGGCTCCCAACGTCCATTCCTATACTAGGGATAAATACTGATTCACTACCAGAGGCCTCATAGACTGCCCAGTCCTCCTAACTGACACCCACATTCAGGGGGTCTGGGTTGGTCCTATGTTGGTTTCCAAGCTATCAGTCGGGGAACCATGAGCTCCCACTTGCTCAGGTCAGCTGTTTCTGTGGCTTTCTCCAGCCTGGTCTTGACCTCTTTGTTCATCATTCCTTCCCCTCTGCAACTGGATTCCAGGAGTTCAGCTCAGTGTTTAGCTGTGGGTGTCTGCTTCTGCTTTCCTCAGCTACTGGATGAAGGCTCTAGGAATGGCAACCAAGGTAGTTATCAACCTCATTATATGGGAATGGCATTTAAGGTAACCTCTCCACTATTGCTTAGATTCTTAGTTGGGGTCATCCTGGACATTTCCTAGTGCCATATTTCTCTATAAACCTATAATGGCTCCCTCTATTATGGTATCTGTTTTTCTTGCTCTCCTCTGTTCTCCCCCGACTCATTTTCTTAGTCCCTCATGTCCTCCTCTCTCCTCTTCTTTTCCCCTTTTCTTTCTCCTAACTCCCTCTCCCCTCCCCCATGCTCTCAATTTTCTCAGGAGACCTTGTCTCTTTCCCCTTCTCTGGTGGACCATGTATGTCTCTCTTAGGGTCCTCCTTGTTTCCTGGCTTCTATGGAAGTGTGAATTATAGGCTGGTAATCCTTTGCTCTAATACCCTTGCAGTGGGATTATAGGTTGGCAATTCCCTGCTCCATGTCTAAAATCCATATGTGAGTGAATACATACCACGTTTGTTTTTTTGTAACTGGGTTACCTCACTCGGGATGGTTTCATCTACTGCCATCCATTTGCCTTTGAATTTCAAGATTCCATTGTTTTTGTTTTTCCCACTGAGTAGTACTCCATTGTGTAAATGTACCACATTTTCTTTATCCACTCTTTGGTTGAGGGTCATCTAGGTTGCTTCCAGGTTTTGGCTATTAGAAATAATGCTGCTATGAATGTAGCTGAATAGAGTCCTTATTGTATGAATGTGCATCTTTTGGATATATGTCTAAGAGTGGAATTGCTGGATCTTGTGGTAGACTGATTCCCATTTTCCTGAGGAATCTCCAAATTGATTTCCAAAGCTGGCATTCCCACCAGCAGTGTAGGAGTGTTCCCCTTTCTCCACATCCTCTCCAGCATAAACTGTCATTGGTGTTTTTGATTTTAGCCATTCTGACAGCTGCAAGATGATATCTCAGAGTTGTTTTGAATTCCATTTCCCTGATGGCTAAGGATGTTGAGCACTTTCTTATGTGTCTTTCAGTCATTTTAGAATCCTCTATTGAGAATTCTCTATTTAGTTTTGTACCCCACTTTTTAATTGGATTATTTGGTGTTTTTGTGACTAGCTTCTTGAGTTCTTTGTATATTTTGGAAATCAGTCCTCTGTCAGATGTGGGGTTGGAGAAGATATTTTCCCATTCTGTGGGCATTTTGTCTTGTTGAATGTGTCCTTTGTCTTATTGAAACTTCTCAGTTTCAGGAGGTCCCGTTTATTAATTGTTGATCTCAGTGTCTGTGCTACTAGTGTTATGATCAGGAAGTATTCTCCTGTACCAATTACTTCAAGGGTACTGGCCAGCTCAATGAGCAAGCAAACTCACCTAATGCACCTAAACTACTAATTTCTGCTCTTTCCAAGCTCCATGCTGACGTAATGGGTCCACAAACAGAGTGGCCATTGTGCAAGCCATTCACAGTCCCATCACCCTGAGACAAGCGACAATATTCTCATGCATTAAGTGCTTGGTGTCCCAGTTGGTGTCACTGTTTGAGGAGGTTTCTGAGTTGTGGCCTTTCTGGGGAAAGTAGGACACTGTGAGCAGGACTGGAGAGAGCACAGACTCACCCCATTGCAGATCAAGTAGTGAGCTCTCAACTGCTCCTCTGCTCCAGCCACCTGTCGCTTGCTACCTCCTATCCACTGTCATGGACTCTAAGCCTCTGAAGCCATAAGCGTCAAATAACTACTCTCTTGTATACGTTTGCTTTGGTCATGCTGTCTCATCACAGCAACAGAAAAATTAACTAATGCACAATCTTTGCTCTATCAGGCTACTTCTGCTGAGGGGTTTAGGTGCTTGATGTGATGGTTTTTACTGCCTGCTACTCTGTCCGTTTGCTACTTGCTATTTGCTTTTTTACTTTTGCTTGTTGTGTACTTAATAAACCACTCATTTAAAGCCATAAGAATGCCCATCATAAATTACTATCTAGAACACATAGGAAGTCAGAATTATTCAGTCCTTGACAGTTACTAGTATCACCACTCCTCTACCTAAGCTGTCTACCGTCCTTCAGGAAGTTACCATTGTTTCTGTTGTCATTGCCAGTGTCCCACCACTGTAAGCTCTGGCCACACCGTCATCACTGTTTCTCTGCTGCCACTGCTCTGCTCCTGTTGTTACTGCTACAAACCTGCTGCTGCCAGGGTCATCATCCTAGAGCTCCACCTCCTTGGTGGCTCTGCCTCGTCTTTCTTCATGCTAAGCTCAACCTGTTCTCTGAAAACTAATCGGAAAAGAACACTCAAGGGAAAACTTTGCTTGGATCTAACGCTGTTAACATGAAGCTGGGTGGTGAAGGAGGGTGATTCCTGCCCCGCTCACACAGTAACGTGAGCAGCCTGCTTAGATGCCCAGGAAAAGGGTGCTTGCACTAACCAGAGAAGAGCTTCATACAAATGAAGGATTATGTTTATACCAGTCATGACATTGACCCCTTTGCACCAGTCACAATAGTTCTAGACCACCAAGGGCATTGCATCCATGCCCTCTGTCCTGGTATAAATGGTTATAGAATAGTTGAAGCTCATAAGACAGTCATGAATGGAACAGCATTCTTTGTACCTATGCTTCAGTAGCAAGTAGTTCTAGTTGTTGTGAAGTTTCTTCTGGGGACCTGCAGGGCAGTCAAAGTGTCTGGTACTCAAACAAAGGCAGCGTAGCCAGCTGCTTGACCAATAGTCCTTCTTTAATCCATACAAGTGGGCCAGGGAGGGGTGTAACATCTGTGAGAAAACCAATCACACCACCCTCTGACATGTTTGCTTACAGGAAAACAAACAACTCAGAAGGAACACTTACATCTAGAACCTATAATTAGCATCAATATTGATTTTTAACAATGTTCAACACCCTACAAGTCCCTCCTGAGAGGCATGTACTCCTAAATAGCTTCAAAAGGCAGAAAATGTCTTCATCTTTATTTTGGCACACTGTTTAGAAACTGAGAACAGCCACAAACTGAAATATGAATAACAGAAAAATAACATATAAGATTTGAACATGTTTGTAAGCTATATGTAACAGACATTCCATGGCAGACAATTTGTCCTGGCTTTGTTTTCTGTTGCTGTGATAAACACTATAATCCAAAGCAACTTGGGAAGGGAAGGGTTCATCTGACTTACATGTCTCAACCAAAATCTATCACTGAAGGAAGTCATGGCAGGACCACAAAAAGAACATAACTGGCTAAGTCACAGAGGAATGCTACATACTGGATTGCTCCATGGCATGCTCAGCCTGGTTTATCTCTTCCTTCCTTCCATCCTTCCTTCCTTCCTTCCTTCCTGTTTTCTCTAAGATTTTTATTAATTTATTTTTTACATTCCAATCCCAGTTCCCCCTCCCTCCTCTCCTCCCACTCCATCCTCTTCCTCCTCCCACCCCATTTCTCATGTGCTTTCTGGAGAGGGTAAGGCCTCCCCTAGGAAGTCTACTAAGTCTGTCCCATCATCTCCTTGAGTCAGGACCAAAGCACCTCTCCACCCCCTACATACCCCTGTGTCTGGGCTGAACAATGTATCTCTCCATATAGAATGGGCTCCATTAAGTCGGTTTGTGCATTAGTGTTAAATCTTGGACCCACTGCCAGTGGCCTCATATATTGTCCCAGCTGCACCACTGTCACTTTTATTAATGGAGTCTAGTTCAGTCTTATGCATGTTCCCCCTGTGCCAGACCAGAGTCAGTGATCTCTCACTAGCTTGGGTCAGCTGATTCTGTGGTCTTGACTCCTTTGTTCATATTATCACTCCTCCCTCACTTCAATTGTACTCCAGGAGCTTGGCCCAATGATTAGTTGTGGATTTCTACATCTGCTTCCATCTATTTTTGCAAGAGGGTTCTAGCTTCTCTTGGGTGGTGTATTGTAGGCTGGGTATCTTTTCTTTTATCTCTGGTGTTTACTTCTGAATGAGTACATTCTATATTTGTCAACTGAAGATTGGATAAAGAAAATGTGGTACAATGACACAATGGAGTATTACTTAGCGGTAAGAAACAACATCCTAAAATTCACAGGCAAATGTGCAGAACTAGAAGAAACTATTCTAAGTAAGGTAATTCAAAATCAGCCTGCTTTCTTACATTAGATAGAATGACCTTCCCAGGGTGGCACAGCCCACAGTGGCTTGGGTCCTCCCATTAACTAGAAAATGCCCTTCCAGACTTGCCTGCAGGCCAATGTGATGTGGGCATTTTCTCAACTGAGGTTTCCTTTCTCCCAGATGACTCTAGCTTGAATAAAGTTAACAACAACAAAAATTAACCAGCATGCAAATGATTCTCTGATGAATGTCCCAAGAAACAGCCATAGCAGACACTTCCTGGCAAAATCATGTCT
The DNA here is from genome assembly GCF_017639785.1 of Mesocricetus auratus. Taxonomy (NCBI): domain Eukaryota; kingdom Metazoa; phylum Chordata; class Mammalia; order Rodentia; family Cricetidae; genus Mesocricetus; species Mesocricetus auratus. Next base: position 26,800,516 of record NW_024429193.1, on the reverse strand, counting down.
TTGAAGACATTTGCTTTTCTTCTCTGGCCATGGGCTTTCTCTAACACCTTTGAAGTACACTCAGCCTTAAACAGGCATAGCACAGAAATGGGTAGATTGTCATCTCTTGGGTAGATCTCATCCAGTAAAGATAACTGCTAGTGGTTAAGGAATCCAGAGTCTCACCAGCCGGTGTTCTTCTTGGTCTCCCCACATCAATATTATGTCACAGCTACCCCTGTCACCTTTGACCAACCCACCCTTCATTAGTGTTTTCTCCTCCCTTCTCTTGTTTGCTACCAAGTCTGCTGAGATCACTCGCCAAGCACATCTGGCTTCCAAACCCTCTTGTCAGATCTTACTTTTGAAAAAAAGGCAAAAGCATACAGATGGTTTAAAACCATAATAATAATACCTTGTATGTAAATAAAAATAAAATATATAACAACAGTATAAATTCATGTGGATTGACAATGTGCTATGAACTTCCTATTATCCAAGAAAGAATACAAATGTTAACTGACTTTAGTCTTTGAGAACTCAAATTTCTTTATTGTAATCTCTAAAATGGCCATTAAAATTTAATCTTTACATGTTTTCACTTGATTTTGGATGCCAAAATAAATTCATCCTACAGAAGAGAGTGAAATAGTGATCACAGGGGAAGGGGAAATAGTAAAAGACAGGGTATAGAACTGTTAAACACTGTAAAAAACACAGTTGGAAAGGAGAAGTGATTTTTGGTTCATTAAAGCATGGAAGAATAACTATGGTCAACAGCAATTTCTGACATATATAAGAAAGAAGATTATAAAGATTACGAACACAGAAATGACAAATGGGAAATGGACATGTGAATTCTTCTGGCTTAATCATTATACATTATATAACGTACCAAGTTATCACACTGTACCTCATAAATATATATGAATACTGTATCAACTACATTTTTTTAAAAAAATGAAGATGCACATAGAAGTGTATTTTCTAAGCCAAAATATGAAGTATAATCTAATATGGACAGAAATGATATAAAAGAGACACATGACTAGCAAGAAGACTTAAAGGTTTTCTTAAAAATTAAAACATCTGGAGATCCACCCTCCCTGGGGATCGGAGTGGAGATTAGATGGGGGACTGGGGGACCTGGTGGGGAGGGATGGGGAGGAGGGGAGGGAGAGGGAGCTGGGATTGACATGTGAAACAAACTTGTTTCTGACTTAAATAAAAAAAGGAAGAGGAAAAAATTAAAACATAAATATATAAGTAATAACTTTCAGAGAGAATGACCTTGAAAACAAATTAAATGACAGAAACAGACTAGAAGAGGAAGATATATTGATTTGCCTGATGTGAAATGTGCTGTCTTTGCCTGGTTTCCCCAGAAAGCAGAGCTGAATCAGCACAGTTCCAGGGAACAGGTGTGAAAGGCAAGGGATGGGATTCAAAGGAGGAGAACACTAAAGGATGGACTAGGAAGATGCTGTCATTGTCTTAGGGAAGGGAGAGATTAGTGGTTGTAGAAAGCTCTAACCATGAAGGTAAAATGTGACAATCTGACTTGTATTAACACTAAACCTGCAATGTTTGCTTGTTAAAATACAGCCTTCAAGAATAAAATAGCAGGGCATGGGATGAGAAAGGATATTTTAAACAAACATACACTTGTCACAATTTTCATTATATATGCAAATATGCTTGTATATACACGCTTGTATGAGAAAATGACAAAAGACAGCTCCATGCAAACATAACCTGGAGAACTGAAGAGCTTTATAAGATGCCAAAAGGTCAATAACCAATACATATGACCATCAAACTAAATCAAAATACAAGGAATTATTAGCACTCAGCATTCTCGTGTCACAGATGTATATTTCTGAAAGCTTTGAGTTCTGGCACACAAACAGATCAACAGGAAATCTTTTCCTGCTACTCTTGAAAGTATAGGTTTGTCTACAACATCACCTACTACAGTTGCAATTCTGCATCCTTCACTCCTACTCAAGAGAATCATATGCACCTGTGACCTAAAGACACATACAAGAAGCATACCAGAACTGTGTTCACAAATTGTGGACTGAAAAGCAAATTATGATATTTATTCTTGTGCTGACTTGAATAGGCTGGAGTTGTCTGAAGGGAGGGAATCCCAACTGAGAAAATGCATCCGTAAGACCAGGCTATAAAATATTTTTTTCATTAGTCATTGATGCGGGAAGGCCCAGCCTATTGTGGGTGGTATCATCCCTGGGCTGGTGGTCCTGGGTTCTTTAAGAAAGCAAGTTGACCAGGCCACGATAAGCAGGTCGTGTAAGCAGCACTCCTCCATGACCTCTGCATCAGCTCCTGCTTCCAGCTTCCTGCCCTGCTTGACCTCCTGTCCTGACTTCTTTCATTGATGAACTGTGACATGGAAGCTTAAGCCAAATAAACCCTTTTCTCCCCAGTTAGCTTTTGGTAATCTTGCTTCATAATAGCAAAATCAACCTAAGACAGTTTTTAAATGAGATAATGTCATCACTTTACTCAACATTGTGGAATAATCTATAAAATATTAAAAATCAATTAGTTATTAAATTATTTAGAGAACCATTATTGCATCGTACTCTACGAAGAAAATCAAAGACAAAATTTCTGTTAAAATAATGATATGAGTTCTCTTTTGGGATGAAATCATAGCTAGTAGATGGAGTACCTATTTATGAGCCATTAATAATATAATAATGTTCTACTTCTCATCTGAATTGATGATTATACAATCTAGCCTGTGATAATAGCTGAGTTATGCATTTGTGTTCTGTATATTTTATTTAACAAACTAAAAGATATTAAAGAATGTAGGTGTACAGGACAATTCAGAACAAAATGCCCTTGCAAGAATTATACCATTCTTTCCTTAATCAATCTTAGGTTTGTAGTCATAGACTCACTTTACAGTGCTAAATTGCCAATTTGTTAGGCATTTGTTTAGAACAGTGGTTTACAACCTTTCTAATACTACATTATAGCTGTTCTTTATAAGAAAGAACTTCAGTGCAGTTCTTCATGTTGTGGTGATCCCCAACCATAAAGTTATTTCATTGCTACTTCATAACTGTAATGTTGCCACTGCTATGAATTGTAATATATCTGATATGCAAGCCTGTGGAAGGGAAGGGTCATTCGATTCTAAGGAGTCACAACCCACAGATACAGAAGCACTGGGTTAGACTGAAGTCTACTTTGTTGCTGTAGGACAATGCAACTTCAAGGATGTATAAATTATACTCAAGTCCTCTGCTCTAACTCCTCCTCCATGTGTTGTCACTGTACCATCAAGTGCAGTCTGGAGCCTAATAAACACTTCCATTCTCTTTATCTTCATTACTTAATTTCTAACAGTATCTTCTTAGAAGACAATAGCTCATGAACAGTGTGGCTATTGTTTTTTATTGCCATAAGGCATGTTTTGAAGCTTCTTTTCACTATTCCCTAATGACCTCATAGTGGTAATGATCGCTTGCATGCCCATGACACTGTCCATATATTGCTTTCTTAAAACTCATGATATCCAACAGCTCCCCAAGTCCAATTATTCTTTTAGGCATTTTTGTATTTTTCATACTCAATCTCTCTGTAGAGACAATACATTTTTTCATGTTCAGTCTCCAAAGAACAAATCAAATTATCTTTTCTTGTGCATAAACTCTAATAGTTTCCCTGTGGAATAAAGAACAAATGTTATAAGCATGTGTTCAAGGAACTCCGAAAACCAGCCTCACCCTTTTCCTCTCAGCTTCATGTTCAAAGACAATTAAATTCTTTCAGAATCCATCCTTCTCGTATTGAGAAGCAATGCTGGTTTTCTACATATTTGACTTGGTTTTCATAAACTTCTGTTAAGCTACCCAGTTTATCTAATACATGCAACAAAACAAGCACCTAAAATGGAAATTAAGTCAAACCTCATTTGAAAACCAGATATGGAATGACATATATATATAATATTGGCTAAATTAAAAGAACAATGTTTTCTGAGAAAAAGGTCTTAATTCAAGAAATTAGAAAACAGTCATTAGGATTTGTATTAGTATAATTCATAACTACAACAAAGGATGCCAATATTAATTTTGTGAAGGATATTTGCCAACAAATTTTCATGAGTATCAATAAAAGGATGACAGTGATGTCTACCATACTATCAACATTTAAATCCGTGATGACTATATTACCAATGGAATAAATTCACAAGACTTAGCTTTCCCCAGTGGAGTCTCACTGAATACATGAACCACACTTAAGGCTAGATCCCATACTCAGCAGTAGATGGCCAATGTAAAATGAGCTCAATGGTATTTCTTGAGTTTTTTTTTTTAGTTTACATTGCTCTGTTTGGACATTTTTTTTACCTTACTGTTTTTTTGCTTGTATATTATACTTTACAATTTTTGTGCTTCTATGGTGTGTGTGTTTCTCATGTTTTTTGTTTCATTTTTACTCTGGTTTGTTTATTTATTAATTTGCTTGTTTGTTTTCTAAAGAGAGACAGAAAGAAGGCATGGATTGGATCTGCGAGGTGAGGGAGGATAAACAATGATCAGAATGCAGTGCATGGAAAAGTTATTTTCAATAAAAAGAATGAAATAAGGTATTATAAACAAAAAGATAAGGCTTCTTTGCTTATGCATAACATATTTGCCTGTCAAATATTAGAATCAATTGAAAAGTAAAAATTAACTAGCAAGGTGGTCATGTGGCTAGGCAGGAAATTGATATATAAATACAAGAATACTTTCCTATGGGCCAACTTTAAAATATTTTAACAGCAGCCAAAACTCAAAAATGTCTATGGAAACTATAAAAATGATGTAACAGTCTATGGGCAAAATACAACCTTTTCAAAACTCTGGAAAAAAATTTCAGAGAGATTCTGAATATGTGACACACCATGCTCTAGAAGACACTTTGTAATTTCAAAGATGACACAAAAAGCAGAAGCAATAACAAAATTCTGTGGAGCTTTATCGAACTGAGAAGAGTCTGTGTGGCAAAGGAAATATTCAAAACAGTGGGCAGACAACCTACAGAATAGGAGAATGTTTTCTGCACACTATTTGTCTGACCAAAGATTAACCTACACGAACCTCAAGGGACTGAATGATGAAAAATGAATGATCCAATTTAAAATAGCAGAGTGCCAACTAGATTATTTCTTAAAGAAAAACCCTGAATAGCCAATAACTATGTGAAGATCTCAGTATCATTTTCTGTCGTGGAAATGCACATTTAAAGCATAATGAGACATCAAGTTACCTCAGTTAGAATGGTGATTATCATTGGCTATGGAAAAGGAACAAAAGGTTGGTGAATACTCAAAAAGAAAAAAGTGAAACTTGCAGAGTCTTGGGTGAGGAAGACTCTATAAACCCATGCTCACTGCAGCAGAATTCATAATAGCTAAGATATGGAATCACAATTCCATTCTGTTCACTGAGTCTAAATCATTGTTAAGTCTTTTGATGTACAATTAGAAATGCCAGAAATAGCTTTCAATGTATAGCAAGAAGTAAAAGCTACTTATTTATGGAAAAAATATGGAATCAATATAGGCAAGCACAAATGGAAGAATATGCAAATAAATTGTGGTAGAAATTCCCAACTGAGCACTGTTATATCATAAAAAATAAAACCTTTCCCCCACCATTTTCAATAAAGCATATGAGAGTAGAGGATACTGAGCTAAGTGAAGTAAATCAAATACGTGCTGTACACTCTCTCTTAAATGCAGGTTTTTAAAGTTTGTATTCATGCAGAATAAAGGGTTTGAGAGAAAGCAAAGGGCTTTAGTAAAAAATTTTATTCTAATAACTGGGAAGGACATAGGAGAATATCTTTCTATACTCTTAGAGGAAGGAAAGGAAGCCTGGTCTAAATGAGAAAGAGTCATAAAAGAAAAACTAAACTTGTCTATAAAAAATTAGTTTCTAACTTAAAAGGCATCATAAGTAAAGTCAATGGGCAAGTAACTGACTAAGAAGTAGTTGTAAAACAAATACAATCACCTGATTATTGTTTAGTTTTTAAAGTTGCACAAAGTCAACAGATTAATTAATTTTGAAATGGGCAAATTTGTTTCCAAAATGAAAGGCGTGTCACTAAAGCAGAATGCCATCTATGTGTCTTCCAACAACAAATGATTTTTGTCTCAAATAATCATTCCACATTTTTAAAATATCAACAAGATCAGAATATTAACATATATGTTCTTTGAGAAAAGTAAAATTAACAAAGTTTGATGCTTTTCAGGAGATGGTTTTTAAATTTAAACAAAATGCAAAAAATTTTAAAATTATAAATAAAAAAATCTACATTAAATCTGCATAGGTTTTCTTATTAAGGACTGGAATTCATATTTGTCAAGATCCACAAACATTTAAATAAAAAGTGTTTTGAGTGACAAGTATTTGTGACAAATTCAGGAAGCAAAGTTTAAGACTAGGATCTTGGGGACAAGGGAACACTCTACATATGAACTTCCTTCAAGAGCAGACAGTGTAGCAAAGCTGTCCTTCAGACCACGGTATTCTTTAGGGTGGTGGGCTAAAGTGACGCAAACTGAAACAGTTCCCTTATAATATGTTTCTTCACAATAATATGCTTCAAGTTCCTATCTGATTTCCGAATAAATTTAACAGTTTTCCCAAATATAAAAGGTGAAGGAGAGGTCCATGAAAAATTTTATCAAAAGAACTGACCCTAGTACTTGGAGGGGGGCACAGCTATGAACACAAATTACATTATGTTACTATACCAAACCTTAATGAAGTCATTTAAATCATGAAAGGAAAAAACAAATAATGTAACATTTATTTTCTTGGACATTATTATTCTGGGCACTAAAGTAGACTAATTTATAACAGGATATTTATTGAAAAGACTAACAATGAAATAATGGTCCCCTGTAGTTCTTGACTACCTCATTTTTCCTACTCTATAAAATTTTAAGCACAATTACCCTCTTTTCCAAAGTTCTAATGCTTTTACGTGATCTCCTAAGCAGACTTACTAGTTTGTACTGGCCACTTTTAAGTTAACTTTAACAGGTCTACAGAAAAAAAGGGGTTGAGAAGTTAGAACAGAAAAAAAACCAACTTCTTCCTTCAACCTGTTTTTACTGGGTGTGTTCTAATATATATTGCTTCCTTACTCTCATTGATCTGACATCTTCATTGATGACATAATTGTGCCACACTCATTAAACTTTTTATTAGGTATTTACTAGGCACTATACCCCATGTTACTGGTGATAAGGTGATATAATAATGGTACAGCAGAATAGCAGAAGATACAACAGTGATGATAGCCTAGGAAGTCCCTAAAATACAAAATTAACTTTGATGGGAAGACAATGAGAAAGAAAGCAGAGGTAAAATAGCAATAACATTGTCTTGGGTCATACAAGCTGTTATAGGCTATGCTATAAGCTGGGTAGCTTGTAGATCACAGATGTTTATCCCCTGTAGTTCTAGAATTGAGAAAATCCAAGGTCAAAGCATGTGTTGATATGTCTGGTAAGGGTCCTATGACCACGTAAGCAATGACTTCTCATAATGTATTTACGGAGTCAAAGAGGCAAGTATCCAGTACACAGACATTAACCCCAGTCATGAAGACTATGCTCATGTGACCTAATTACCACCCCAAGCCCTCATCTCATACCAGCCCCAGGAGCTTAAGATTTCAACACATGAATTTTGTGGAGACAAACATAACTTATAAGCATATAATTCAGATGTGGCAATAGGTAGTCTATATAAAATTTTTGGTGCTGGTCTTAGGAGACATTAAAGACTTAGAAAAACATCAACCATTTTCCTTCTTTTAAAAAGGGTTCTTAATATGTTGCATGCAAACCTCTGTAAGGTGTATAAAAATGCTGGGTGTGTAAATCTTATTTTCCTCAGTTTGGAAAGAGGAACAACTCATCTGTGCTTGCGCTCTGAACTCTCCTGAATGTGTCGAAAGTGCTGCTGTTTTTGTTCTACTATCCTCCAGTAGTAGAACTGTCCTCCACTTGCGCCAGCAAGCACCACAATGCTGCATGCACTGCAGTAGATACTCAAGAAGCATTTGTTTAATCGAGTCACATAATAGTTCCTTGAAAAGAAAGTCTACTATGGTCTAGTTAGAATGGTATGAAATGATCAGTGACAATATTGATGTATTAGAAAGAACAGAAGAGTTTAGGGCAGGCTTGTTGACTGGTGGAGAGGCTCCAGCAGAATGAGAAAAACCGATGATACAGGAACAATGAATGGGGTGGGCCAAATGAGTTAACAAAGCAAGCAGTGCCAGGCAATGCATGATTGTCCAATGTTTCAATATACCTGCTTCACCCAACTCCCACAATTTCATCCACAGCTCCAGAAAGAAATGTGCTACTTGGCTGTGTCTACTGAGGGATTCAAAGTGGTCCACACCAATCTAGTTCAATACAGTTCTTTCTCTGTGAATTCAAATTCAAGATGTTGAGGCAGCTAGCTGTTGTGAGGAGGTGGGGAGCTAAGAGCTTGTTAGGCCCTTCCACAGACGAAAACTTCCACACTGTAAAACAGGAGCAGAATCCACCAGTGTGTGTGTGTCCACATGGCAGAGTCACAGCAGAGATAGTGGGAGTCAAGAGCTATTACTGGCCATATCATTCTCCCTGTGACTTCTGTTCCCATGACACTTTGCTGTGACTCGTTCAGAAATACCTTCTTCTTCATAATGATCTTTTATTTTAGCATGACAAGAAGTAAGTTGGGTTTATTCTCCATAACTCAAGAATCTGAGCTTCTGGTGAAAGAATAATTCAATAGAAAATAGTGTCTAGAATGGTACCTCTCAGTGGGATCATAAATGTAAGCCATATATGCCATTCAAACCCCAGCGAGTCCAGCTTCAGGAAAGACATCAGATCTTCCAAGCCCCAAACCCCAGCGAGTCCAGCTTCAGGAAAGACATCAGATCTTCCAAGCCCCAAACCCCAGCTAGTTCAGCTTCAGCTTCAGGAAGGAAGGAGACCAGTGGAGACAGAAAGACCCCACCAGCATCCACTGGAAGAAGAGATGGGAAGAAGACAGAATAAGAGCTCACTCAGCAATAGAAAGACCAACATGACCCCTCCAGAATCTAGGGATCCAACACCAGCAAGACCCGAAAAGGACTACATAGATGAAGGAGAGGAGACAGACCTTAAGAATTATTTCATGAAGATGATGGAGACCCTCAAAGAAGAAACGAGGAAATCCCTTAAAGAAATTGAAGAAAAAACAAAAACATCCATGAAATGGGGGAAAAATTCAAGAAATAAACAAATCTCTCAAAGAATCTAAAGAGCACCAAGAAAAACAACCAAAAAAATTAAGGAAACAACTCAAACAGTTGAAGGATTGAAAGCTGAAATAGAAACGATAAAGAAAACATAGAATGAAGGGATGCTGGAAATAGAGAAGCTGGGTAAACGATCAGGAACTACAGATGCAAGTATCACCAATAGAATACAAGAGATAGAAGAGAGAATCTCAGGTGTTGAAGACTCATTAGAGGATATAGAGTCATCAACCAAAGAAAATCTCAAAACCAACAAATCCTTAACACAAAATGTCCAGGAAATATGGGACACCGTGAAGAAGCCAAACCTGAGAATAATAGGTATAGAAGAAGGCGAAGAAATACAACTCAAAGGTACAGAAAACATATTCGACAAAATCATAGAAGAAAACTTCCCTAACCTAAAGAAAGATATGCCTATGAAAATACAAGAATCTTACAGAACACTAAATAGGCTGGACCAGAAAAAGAAGTCACCTCGCCATATAATAATCAAAACATCAAACCTACAGAGTAAAGAAAAAATATTAAGAGCAGCTAAAGAAAAAGGCCAAGTAACATACAAAGGCAGACCTATCCGAATTATACCTGACTTCTCAATCGAAACGATGAAAGCCAGAAGATCATGGGCAGATGTTCTACAAACACTAAGGGAACAAGGATGCCAGCCCAGACTACTATATCCAGTAAAGCTCTCAATTACCATAGATGGAGAAAACAAAATATTCCATGACAAAGCCAGATTTAAACAATACGTATCCATGAATCCAGCTCTACAGAAAGTGCTAGAAAGAAAACCTAGATCCAAGGAAGATAACTACATTCACAAAGACACAGGCAAGATATAATCCCACTCTACAAAACACCAAAAGAAAAAGGGAGGAGAAACTACACAAAATAACTTCACTAACAATAAATCAAGCACAAACAAGAATCATCAATCAATGGTCATTAATATCCCTCAATGTCAACGGCCTCAACTTGCCTATAAAAAGACACAGACTAGCAGAATGGATACGAAGACAGAACCCTTCCTTCTGCTGCATACAAGAAACACATCTCAACATCAAAGACAGACGTTACCTCAGAGTAAAGGGTTGGGAAAAGATCTTCCAATCAAATGGTTCCAAGAAACAAGCGGGTGTAGCAATCCTAACATCTAACAAACTAGACTTCAAATTAAAATCAATCAAAAGAGATGAAGAAGGACACTTCATATTCATCAAAGGAAAAGTACATCAAGATGAAGTCTCAATTTTAAACATCTATGCCCCAAATACAAAGGCACCTACATTCGTGAAAGAAACACTACTAAAGATCAAAATGCACATAAAATCTCATACACTAATAGTAGGAGACTTCAACACTCCGCTCTCACCTCCAGGTGAGAGGACAGGACCTCCAGACAGAAACTTAACAAAAAGCAAAAGAACTAATAGAAGTTATGACCCAACTGGGTTTAACAGATATCTATAGAACATTCCACCCAAATACAAAGGGATATACCTTCTTCTCGGCACCACATGGAACCTTCTCTAAAATTGACCACGTAATAGGAAATAGAGCAAATCTCCACAGATACAAAAAAATTGGAATAACCCCCTGTATCTTATCAGACCACCATGCATTAAAATTAGAATTCAGCAATAACACAAATCGCAGAAACCCTACAAATTCATGGAGATTGAACAATGCACAATTGCACCATCCCTGGGTAAAGGAAGAAATAAAAAAAGAAATTAAAGACTTCCTCGATTTCAATGAGAATGAAGATACAACATACACAAACTTATGGGACACTTTGAAAGCAGTGCTGAGAGGAAAGTTTATAGCACTAAGTGCCCACATGAAAAAATTGGAGAACAGTCATACTAGAGAATTAATAGCACAGCTGAATGTTCTAGAACAAAAAGAAGCAAACTCACCCAGGAGGAGCAGATGCCAGGAAATAATCAAATTGAGGTAGGAAATCAATCATGTAGAAACCAGGAAAACACTGAGAAGAATCAATGAAACAAAGAGTTGGTTCTTTGAGAAAATCAACAAAATAGACAAACATCTGTCTAAACTAACCAAAAGACAGAGAATGAACATGCTAATTAACAAAATCAGGGATGAAAAAGGGGACATAACAACGGACTCTGAGGAAATCCAGAGAATCTTCAGGGCATACTTTGAAAATCTGTACTCCACAAAATTTGAAAATATAAAGGAAATGGACAATTTCCTGGATAGATATCACTTGCCAAAACTAAATCAAGAGCAGATAAACAATCTAAACAGACCTATAACCCCTAATGAAATAGAAGCCATCAAAAGTCTCCCTAACAAAAAAAGCCCAGGCCCAGATGGCTTCAGTGCAGAATTCTACCAGAAATTCAAAGAAGAGCTAATTCCAATACTCCTCAAAGTATTCCACACAATAGAAGCAGGAGGCTCACTGCCAAACTCTTTTTACGAGGCTATAATTACCTTGATACCCAAGCCACACAAAGACACAACTAAGAAAGAGAACTATAGACCAATTTCCCTCATGAACATCGATGCAAAAATACTCAATAAAATACTCGCAAACCGGATTCAAGAATACATCAGAAAAATCATCCACCATGATCAAGTAGGCTTCATCCCAGGAATGCAGGGATGGTTCAACATTAGAAAATCTATCAATGTAATCCACCATATTAACAATCTGCGAAAGAAAAACCACATGATCATCTCACTAGATGCTGAAAAAGCCTTTGACAAAATCCAGCACCCCTTCATGATAAAGGTCCTATAGAGATCAGGGATAACAGGAACATACCTGAATATAATAAAAGCAATATACAGTAAACCAACAGCTAACATCAAACTAAATGGAGAGAAACTCAAAGCAATTCCTCTAAAATCAGGAACAAGACAAGGCTGTCCACTCTCTCCATATCTCTTCAATATTGCACTTGAAGTTCTAGCTACAGCAATAAGACAACAAAAGGAGATAAAGGGGATACAAATAGGAAAAGAAGAAGTCAAACTTTCACTATTTGCAGATGATATGATTGTTTACATAAGTGACTCAAAAAACTCCACAAGGGAACTCCTAGAGCTGATAAACACCTTCAGCAATGTGGCAGGATACAAGGTAAACTCAAAAAAATCAGTGGCCCTATTATATACAGATGATGAAGTGACTGAGAAAGAAATCAGAGAAACATCACCCTTTACAATAGCCAAAAACAGCATCAAATATCTGGGGATAATGTTAACCAAGGAAGTGAAAGACCTGTATATCAAGAACTTTGTGTCTTTAAAGAAAGAAATCAAAGAGGATACCAGAAAATGGAAAGATCTCCCATGCTCTTGGATTGGTAGGATCAACATAATAAAAATGGCAATCTTGCCAAAAGCAGTCTACAGATTCAATGCAATCCCTATCAAAATTCCATCACAATTCTTCAAGGACCTGGAAAAAACATTAATCAACTTTATATGGAAAAACAAAAGGCCCAGGATAGCCAAAACAAACCCTATACAATAAAGGAACTTCAGGAGGCATCACCATACCTGACTTCAAGCTCTATTATAGAGCTATAGTCCTGAAAACAGCTTGGTATTGGCACAAAAATAGGCAGGTAGACCAATGGAACTGAATTGAAAACCCTAATTTTAACCCACACACCTATGAACACTTGATTTTTGACAAAGAAGCTAAAACTGTACAATGGAAAAAAGAAAGCATCTTCAACAAATGGTGCTGGCATAACTGGGTACTGGTATGCAGAAGACTGCAGATAGATCCATGTTTATCACCTTGTACAAAACTTAAGTCCAAATGGATCAATGATCTCAACATAAATCCAGCCACACTGAAACTTTTAGAAGAGAAAGTGGGAGATACTCTTCAACGAGTTGGTACAGGAGACCACTTCCTAAACATAACACCAGTGGCGCAAACACTGAGATCGACAATTAACAAATGGGACCTCCTGAAACTAAAAAGCTTCTGTAAGGCAAAGGACACAGTCAACAAGACAAGAAGGCAGTCCACAGAATGGGAAAAGATATTCACTAACCCCACATCTGACAGAGGGCTAATCTCCAAAATTTACAAAGAACTCAAGAAACAAGTCTCCAAAACACCAAAGGATCCAATTAAAAGGTGGGGTACAGATCTAAATAGAGGATTCTCAACAGAGGAGGCTAAAATGGCCAAGAGACACTTAAGATAGTGCTCAACATCCTTAGCCATCAGGGAAATGCAAATCGAAACAACTCTGAGATACCATCTTACTCCTGTCAGAATGGCTAAAATCAAAAACACTGAAGACAATTTATGCTGGAGAGGATGTGGAGAGAAGGGAACTCTACTCCACTGCTGGTGGGAGTGCCAACTCGTACAGCCTCTTTGGAAATCAGTGTGGAGATTCCTCAGGAAAATGGGAATTAATCTACCGCAAGATCCAGCAATTGCACTCTTGGGCATATATCCAAATGAGGCAAATTTATACAACAAGGGCATCTGCTCCACTATGTTCATAGCAGCATTATTTGTAATGGCCAGAACCTGGAAGCAACCTAGATGCCCCTCAACTGAAGAGTGGGTGGAGAAAATGTGGTACATTTACACAATGGAGTATTACTCAGCAGAAAAAAACAATGGAATCTTAAAATTCGCAGGTAAATGGATGGCACCGGAGGAAGCCATCCTGAGTGAGGTAACCCAGTCACAAAAAGACAAACATGGTATGTACTCACTCATATATGGTTTCTAGAGAGTCTGGGAAACAGGAAAGAACCTAAAAGATATGCATATATGCATAGTACCCAAGAGAAGAGGATTGAGACAAGATCCTCTGAATGGATGGGGAACACGGTGAGGGGTAAGGGGGAGTGGGAGCTGGGAAGAAGAGAGGGGGAGAAGAGAAAGACAGAGTAGGTCATGGGGGAACAGTTGAGTGGGTGGGGGTAGAATAGGGGGAAGAGGGAATCTTAGGTTAGAAGACGGGTCAGGCACCAGAGTGACCTCTAGTGATCTAAAGGGATAACACCAATTGGCAAGCTAAGTAATAGTGAAGAGACCACCTCGAATGCCCATTCCTGATAGTGAACTTGATGTCTATAACCATCTGGGAGCCTTCATCCAGTGGCTGATGGAAGCAGAGGCAAACACACAGTTAAACACTGAACTGAACCCAAGGAACCCAGTGGCAGAGAGAGAGGAGTGATGAGCAAGTTGGCAAAGAATGGGCTGGCAAAACCAGCAGAGACAGCTGATCTGAACAGGGGAGAGCTCTTGGACCCCAGACTGACAGCAGGGAGGCTAACATGGGACTGATCTGGACCCCCCAAATGTGAGTGTCAGTGAGAAGGCCTGGGCAACCTATGGGGCCTTGAGAAGTGGATCAGTGTCTATCCCTGGAATACAAACAGTCATTGTGTGCCCATAGCACAAAGAGGGATGCTCTCTCAGCCTGGACTCTTAGGGGAGTGCCTGGACCCTACCCGGAGTGAAATGATAGACTCTAGATATCCCCTATGTGGAAGGATTTGGCAATAGGGTGGGAGGCTGGGGGGGGAAGGGGAGTGCAGGAGGAGGGGAGGGAGAGGGAACTGGGATTGACATGTAAAGCAAGCTATTTAAAATTTAAAAAAATGATATAAAATTTTTTGAGTCACATTTAAAAATGAAAGAAGCAAGTGAAAATAATTTGAGATGATTTATTTAAGCCAGTAAATTCAACATGTGAGCTCTTCAGTGAGCAATTTTAGTCACTATTCTGGTTACCGCAACAAAATATCTTATAAAAAACAAAAGAGGGAAGGGCTCATCTCACTTAGAGTTTAAGAAGAGATACAGTCTATCATGGAGATAGGAGTCAAAATTTGTTTTTAAAAAATTGTCTCTTTGTGTCTATAATCAAGAAGCAGAGAGTAAATAGAAAGTGGGACGTGTCAATCAAACCTCATCCCCCACCCCCATACACTGGTCCACTTTCTCTCAGAAGGCTGCATCATTGGTTCATACATTTTTAGGGTTTTTTTTTGAGCTATCTCTATGATGATACTTATAGTGGTTGCACTAATTTGCATTCTAACCTACAGGTCTGCAGTGTACGTGGACAAAGTACATGGTTCCCTTTTGTCCTCATCCTCACCAGCATTTTCTATCTAGTCTTTGTTTTTGGTTTTGATGATTGCCATTCTGGCTAAGGTGATATGAAATCTCAGTGTAGTTTTAATTTGCATTTCAGCCATAGATGGTGATGTTGGACATTTTCTTCCATGTTTATTTGCTATTTGTATTTCATCTTTAAAAAAGACAATTGGCACATTTACTGGATTTGAGTTATTGTTCATGTTGATGCACACTCATGATAGGCATGCATGTGTGTGTGTGCACATACGGGAAGAAGCCAGAGGTTCTCCTCAAGTGTCATTTGCCAGTTCCTATCCAACTTGTTTTTAAGACAGGGTCTCACACTCACCTGGAGTTCACCATGTAGGGGTAGGCTGGCTGGCAGGAAAAACAAAGATCTCCCTCTCTACTTCACCTCAATACTTATTTTGTCGCACGGGTTCTGGAGGTTGAACTTGGGAACTCATGCTTGCAAGGGTGTCACATAACTGACTGAGCTATATCCCCAGTCTTCATTTAGTTTTATTTTAGCTCTTCATATGTTCCAGATACTAATCCTATCTCAGATGTATAGTTAGCATAGTTTACAGGATGTCCTTGTCTATGCCTATACCTTAAAGTTTTTTCTCTATGTTTATATTAACTTTTTTTAGAGTTTAACTTCTTATGTTAAGGTCTTTGATCCATTCAGGTTTTATTCTTGTTACAGGGTAAAATGTAGTGATCTAGTTCCATTCTTCTGCATGAGGGCACCCGGTTTTGCCATGAATCAAAATAGGGTGACCTCTTTGAACTAATTTTAGTTTGAAGTCTATTTTCCAGATAGTACAAAAATGATACCTCCTCATTTTCTGGTTCCATTTGCTCTGAATGCCTTTTCCATCCTTTCTCCCTGAGGGTATATTTGGTTTTAAGGATGAGGTGAGTTTCAAGGAAGCAATGCATAGATGGGTCTTGTTTTTCAATCCATTCTGCTAATCTGCTGTTTGAATGGAGACTAGAGAACATGGATATTTAGAGTTATTCTTGGGAGGGGTGGATTAACACCAGTCATTTTGTTGGTTTTGTAATGTCTGCTGTTTTTCTCTTTCTACTTTTTTATCTTTTGTTCTAGCATGGTGTTCATTAGTGTTGTCCTATAGATCTTATATATTCTGCTTGTACTTATTATTTTTATCAGTATCTGAATGTGTATTTTGTCTTTCATCCCTGAGATTCCATCCTTTACCTTATCCATTCTGTTGATAAAGATTTCTACTAAACTTGTATTTGACTTAATTAAATTTTAATTTCTAAAATGTCAATTTGATTTTTCCAGTATTTCTATTTTATTTTATTTATTTTATTTTTTATGAGACAGGGTTTCTCTGTATTGTTTTGGAGGCTGTTGGTCCAGCCTGGCCTCGAACTCACAGAGATCCACCTGCCTCTGCCTCCCGAGTGCTGGGATTAAAGGCATGCACCACCACCGCCCAGCTTTCCAGTATTTCTAAATTCTTCTTTCTGGTCCTGTATTTACTTGCATATTTCTTTCAGCTATCTGTGTTTCCTGTAATCATTCCATTTACTTGTACCCTCTTTGTCTTTGTTGAACATTCTTGCAACTATTCTTTTGAATTCTTTTTCTGGGATTTCAATTAATTTGCTCTCATTGGAATCCATGGTCATGGAATTGGTAGTTTTCACTGTCTTGATTTCCCATTTCCCATGTTTCTTATATTTTTACATTAGGACTGGAATATCTGGAGTGATTCCATTGGTTGGACTTTTTTTTAATCACCTGTATCTTTTCAGTTAAAGTCTTTGCAATATTCAGAAGAGACTGGGTTGTAGTAGGGTTATTGTGTTTTTCCTATTGATCTGCTGGTGTAGTTAAGTACCTAAACACACAGTTCACATGCTCAGGGCATAAAGCATGAGCCCCAGCACCACTCTAAAAGAGACAATATTAACTGCAGAAGCAATCATGACCTCTGAATAGGAACACTATGAAGCTATCATAATAGTTTAAAATAGTCATTCATTTGACATCAGTAACTATTGAGGAGGTTTAGGAACAAGGCTAGCACAGTGTGTACTAAGATAATAGTTGCTGAAGTTAGGCTTGGAAGGGAGATGAGCTGACAAGCAAAGATTAGTATCAGCTCAACTAAGAAAAAATTAAAGAGAAAAAAGCAGATGGGAGTGGTAAGTTGGAATATTTTTGGAGTCCACAGAGTTTAAATATTACTAAAACCATAGAAAGTTATACTTAAGACTTAATACTTAGATGTGATGGGAGACAGAGACTGGAGGAGAGAAGGGAAGAAAAGAAGAATAAGAAGAAGAAGAAGAAGAAGAAGAAGAAGAAGAAGAAGAAGAAGAAGAAGAAGAAGAAGAGAAGGAGATAAAGGAGATAAAGAATGAGAGGGAAGACATGGATTGCACATAAGAGAATATGTAACATAATGTACACAAAGACATGTGGAACAATCATAAACCTAATAAATATAAAGCAAAAGCAAAAAAGAAATATGCTTGCAAAAGTAAAGCTTTGAAACTACAAAATAAAAGACAATGAAATAAAAGTTGAAATCTATTTTAATTTTAATTTAAATATCATAGCATTAGTTGACATTTCTTTGGTGGGATTGGTTTTGGATTCTTTCCCTCTCTGTTCTGTGTCTTGGAGCAAACTGTCCTGATGATGGAGATGCAATTTAAAGTCTCAACCCAAGCCTGCTGAAGCAGATTTGTGTGTGCATAATGTCCCAATAGAGTCCAGACAAGTTACCTTTCAGTTTGAGTTTCTGCTCAGTCACCAGAAGCATCTCTTGGGTTTCAGGAGCCCTCGGCATGGAATGCTACTTTTGAAACTCTTCCCAGCCCCTGTTGCCCCACATGCTGGATAGTCACACTTTGCTCAGATGAGTTAAGTCTGAGGCACCAATGTGACCACGCCCTTGCTATTGGTTGTCTTTTGACTGGAGAGGTTCCTTTTACTAGGGCCCTTGCTGTTTTGCCAGTGTCTATCAACTCAGTCTCTACAGGACTTGAACTCAGGTCAGTCCTCGTGTGTGACATGTGGTTCTGGCATGACTGTGCAGAGTCCAGCAGCATGTCATTCAGTCACATGCAGGCATTTGCCCCAGCTCTGGTTGACATTCCCTTCTCGGAGCGTTCCCTGAGCTTCAGGTAGGTCACCATGCTTCTTCATGGACTGACACTGAATCGTTCCATCCACATTGTATCCAGCCCTTAGGTGTCTATACATCCTGGTCCATCTCTCTCTCCAGCTGTTGGTGCCTTGTTTTGCTCTCTGTGGTGCTGGCAAACTCAGGACCCTACATGTCCCAAGCACACACTTTGTCACTGGGTTTGCATCCCCAGCCTTGGTCCAGTCCATTTTTCATCATCCCCCACAACATTAGCGGGTAGTCCAGGTTGTAAAAGTGTATGTTTTCTGAAGTGTATTACAAGTTTAAAACTTACAACAGACATCCTCTTTGCCATCTGTAGGAAGATAGAACCTCTTAAAACCAGTCAGTTGATATTTTTTGTGGAAACTATGTCATTTTCAGTTGAGAGGCCAATGATCGTTTCACTTGACTTAATCCAAGATAACCCAAGGAAGAAACAGAGCAGTTCCCAATGTCATTGTTTGTATTAATCTAGTGCATGTCACTGCAATGAAATACCTTTGGAAACCAACTTCCTTAGAGAAGGAAATCATTTTGCTCACAGCTCCAGAGACTCATATGCAAGGACCAGGCACAGCTTATTCTTGTGAGAACAGCAGGTGGTGGCATGTGTTAGAGAAATTGTTCATACCTCAAGCCAAAGATCAGAAGAGAGAGGAGGCTGAAATTCCCTAGTCTCCTTAAAGGGTATGACCCCAGCAACCTAGAGACTGCTTGAACCACCCACCCCATACACATACACACACACACACACACACACACACACACACACACACACACCTAACACACACATACCTTACCACACAAATGTATGATCTCAATATCACCACTGCGACAACCCAGCCTTTACACATAGCTTTGGGAACAGCTCAGTTACACTTATGTAGTAGCACCATGTTTCTGTGATGGGGAAATAGAGGCACTACACTTAGATCTCACAAACAGTGAGCTCTCCAAAAGATGTTCTCCAATCTGATGGCTCAATGTGAACCCTTAGGAGGCTACCGAGCAGCTGATTTTGCAAAGCTGAGCAAGCAACAGTTAAGCCTTACTAATTAATAAGTAATTTAGACTTTTAGGTAGAGTCTGTATACTAGGACTGAGACACATAGAAAATCTTCCACATCTTGGAAGGAGTGAGTCAATGTTGCCTGAAGCAAGCGGGAAGAACTATGGTGCAGTTGTAGCTTGTAGAGTCCAGTGAGTATGGGGATGAGAATGGGTCTTAACTCTAAGTTATTCTCTCACTTTTCCAATTAAGTGATTGAAGAAAAGATGAAATCCCTGGTGAACACATGGTATCATCTGCTGTTTGACCTTTTTTTTCTGTGATGCAGTTTGGGGGCACTGTGGTAGGACAGAAGCACATGTATACAACAAACCATATTTTTGAGACCTGTCACCTCCAAGGGCACTTAAAAAAACTCAGAACAACACAATCCACTGACTTCCACCCCAGATCTGGGCAGGTAGACTGGGAGCTCACTGTCGCTCATCACCATGCTGAGTCTAGCATCCACATAGGCTTTAAAATTCACTCACATTCCTGCCCTCTCTCTTTTCCTTCAATAACCAAAGCTCTTCCTCCTGCGTGCCTTGGACATTGGTCCTCCAAGATTGGGCATCTAAGAGTCCAAGTCATTATCCCATACAACTTAGCATTCTGCCCAAGGCACACTTGGGTTCATCTTTTTACCCAGATCTTTGTCACACCTGTTACTATGTCTTTGGAGTGTTTCTTTGTATTCCATCCTATCCATCCTTATACTCCCTAGAAGTTCAACAAGAACACCGGAAGGCCATTGCCTTGGACTTCTCCTTCTGGCACCTCTGCTGGGGGGAGGGTTGCCTAGCAAGTGGATAAACTGCCCACCTCCTTGTGAGATGTTTTTGAGGTAGACTTTAAGACAGTGGGACCCAGAACATTAAATATCACATTTGCTCATCGACCCTGTTTCTGTTTCCAGGAAGCAAGTTGGACCAAAGTCTCGTGACTCGCCCCATCTTGAAGTTCAAGTAATGCGCCCGTTGCACGAATGAGTTGAACATAAATGGTCTACAGAGTTCTTGATGCTCTGCTCAAAAACCTGCCAAGTCAATAAGGCATTGATTGCTGTCTGCTGGGGCCCAGAGCAGTGATTTTATTGCGGGTGGGTATTTTTGCTATTTTGTTCTGCCCTCTGTGTTCTGCGACATCTGCACCGCGTGATTTATAGGCTGGATTCCGAGCACAGCTTGCCGTTCCTGGTGTGGTAGCGATTTGGCTCTGTGCTGGCACCACTGCTGCAGAGAAGACTGCTGCGCGTGTTCTGTTTCTCCTTTCGTTCTGATTGGAGGCATGCTGACCACCACTTATTAGCTCTTTGATCTTTTTTATTTCTGAACATATGGTCAGGACCTCACCAGTGCCCGGAATGGCAGGCTGAAATTCTAGGAGACTCGGGTCCACGTGATAAATGGCTTTGCTCTGGAGAAAAGTGAGTGGTGAGCAAAGCAAAGGCTGGTACCCATTAAATACCCTCATCAGCTGGAGAGAATGTGCCCGCCCGAGCATCTGTTGCCCCGGGGCCTCTGCCTTCCCGGCTTAAAGGGCCTTCGCTGGAAGGTCTGTCCCATGGGAGGCGTACTTGGGACTTCCCAGAGCTCCAGTAACAGAGCTGAAAAGCTGTGTTGACTTAAGGCAATCTATTTCCAAATGACACTGTTTGAATCGAACTTGCTCTTTGTTCTTATTCGCTCTTATCCTTTGCCTGTTCTAAAACAGTATCTTATCCCAGAAGAAAGCACTCCGTCTCTGGCATTTTCTCTACCTGACATAGAATAACCATAATAGGTGCTTTTGAAAAAAAATCATCAAGTACTTTAATGAGCAAGAGAAGTGTGTGTGAGGGGTTTCCATATGATGTTCTTCAAGATCCTGTAGTCTACTGGGTTTGGTGGCCCACACATTTAACCCCACCATTTGAGAGGCAGAGGTAGGTGGATCTTTGTGGTAGGAGGACCTTTGTGAGTTTGAGGTCAGCCTGGTCTATTCAGAGTGAGTTCCAGGATAATCAGAGCTGTTAAACAAAGAAACCCTATCTCAAAAAACCAATTAAAAAAGACTCTGAAGTGCTAGTTGGACAAGTCTCTGGCACTCGTTCCCCCACGCTAAGGATAAGTTTCCCGGCATCAATGTCAAACAGTACTGACCCCAGGGAAACAGCAGACGTGTCTATGGTGGCTGGTCAAAGGTAATCAGATAGCCATGGGGACCCTGGCCTACAGCCAAAGAAATGGAATCTGAACCTGCCCTTGGTGACTTTAGATAAGTCATTCCCCTCCTCCAAACCCTGTGTTTTCATCTGAAGAATAGAAGCAAAAGGCCTATCTCATCTAATGGTATGATTATGAGAATACGTAGAAATGCATAACTAATTGCATAATGAAATTTAAATATTGAATCTCATTGACTCCAAAAGGAAAAAAAGGAAGCAGAAAAGGGCCTTCTGCGAATTCTTGATGCGGGCGTGCTTTGGTTAAGGCTCTCTGCTGTCTCTCCTTGGGTCCACAGACAGATCTTTGACCGCAGAAGGGAGAGATAATGCTTTCATTGATTGAGAGAGAAATTTAACTCTGTAACTTAATCAGGTTAATCCTTCTCTCGTGGTACAAACAATTTGGCAGGCTATGCCCAGACCTGTGCAAAGCACTATGTGCCCCCTGCTCCTATTTTATCCTCTTCTCCCTCCTTCCTACCCTCCCCTTCTTGCTCCTCTACTGGCTCCCCCTTTTCTGTCTCTACTAGAACCACCACAATCATGGCACTTGGCATCTGGGGTTCCTCCCGCCCCCAGTGCTGCCTGCCATCTCTTGACTCTGCCACAGGAGCCCTTTCCATGTGCCCCACCATTCCACTTCTCCTCTCCGGAAGTATGGTAAAAAGGCAAAAGAGTAAACCTCTGACCGCAAGCTTTCTGTTTTTATATTCGACTGCCAGACACCATGGTCCAGATAACTACTACTCTTCACCCCAGGTGTCACTTATATTTGCTCCAGCAATTTAAACCTCGATCCTCATCTTTCACAAAGATGCAGGAATACACATAGAGTTTACAACATTCTGATTATTTAATTCAACTATGATAGACATATCTGAATTCAGAAATGGAGCTATTGCCAAAATGGAACCTAAAGTTAGATTTGTAAGTAATTAGAAACTAGAACTTTTTATCTGTTTTTTTTTTAATTTGAGGGAACACAGCATGGGTTTTGGAATATTGCAATGATGATTATTGTGACTCTTTTGCCTGAGACTCAGTTTTCAAGCTTAAACTTTTTGTGGCCATACCATATGGCTATATATTTCACTACTCTGTTCACAAAGAGAAAATGATTTTGTCTATTTAATAGAGTGATATACAGATTCACTATGTTGGCATTCACAGGGTAACACTTAAATCCTTGAATTAACGATTGCATGATCCTGGCAGCTTCCACATGCCAATCAACCCTAGGTGTGTTTGTGCCCCACCCCTTCTGCCTAGTGTTGGTGTCACAATGGAAGGGATCATAACACCTAACATCAAAACATGCTTCCACTTAGGTAGGTGAAGGTCTATCTCTTCCTTGTAGAAATATCATGTTGGTCCTAGAAAAATCCTTGGACTACTTTCTTCTGAGATAGCCAAAATAGAAATGCAGGAAAAGAGATGGCTTACTCACAAGAGCTTGGAGTTTTTGCTAAACTCTTTGAAGAGATTAATATACCTGCCTTGTCAAATGTCAGTAAGTCATGTACAATTACATGTAACTGCACTTGACAGTAAACATGAGAGACGATTACTTCTATGCCCCATCTGAAACAGCCTTCCCATCCTGGGCGTCCCCCAGTCCAGTGAAATGTATTCACCCCATTCTCACTGACAGTGACAAGTATCTGCTTGGTATTCACTATTCATCTGGGTGAGGTGTTAGTCTCTCTCTCTCTCTCTCTCTCTCTCTCTCTCTCTCTCTCCTTTTCTTTCTTCCTTCCTTCTCTCCTCTCCCTAACGTCTCACCCCCAAACACACAGTGATCCCACCTTCTAGGACTGGGGTGCATTCTCTCTAGCCTGGATACCAACAGTTGTTGTATTCCCACCACCTTGTTAAAATGGTGATAAGTGCCTGTTGCTGAGAGGGCTTAAAAGGAAAAGGATTTCCAAGGTCAACTTGAAGGAGATGCTTGGCATCTGCCTAGACTCATCACTGGTACTCATCAAAGTTTTGCCTGATGATGTAGCAGCTCTGCTCTATGTTCGGAAGTTCTGTCTTCCTTGGAGTAATGCTTATGGGGGGAAAACCCATCTAGAGACCTTTTTTAAAATTTAATTTAGAAACAAGTTTACTTCACATGTCAATCCCAGCTCCCTCTCCCTCCTCTCTTTCCCCGCCCCCACCAACCCCCCTCAGCCCCCATCCCATCCACCCTCCATTCCCCATGTGAAGCCCTCCATGGAGGATCTCCAAAGTCTGTCATATCATTCGGGGCAGGGCCTAGGCCCTCCCCCATGTGTCCAGACTGAGATCGCATCCCTCCATGTGGAATGGGCTCCCAAAGTCCATTTGTATGCCAGGGATAAATACTATCTATCAATCCCATAGATTGCCAAGAAATCTGCACTGACACCCACGTTCAGGGGGTCTGGATCAGTCCCATGATGGCCTCTCAGCCATCAGTCTGGGGTTCATGAGCTGTCCCTTGTTCAGGTCAGTTGTTTCTGTGGGTTTCACCAGCCCGGTCTTGACCCCTTTTCTCATCACATCACCCTCTCTGCAACTGGGTTCCAGTTCAGTGTAATGTTTAGCTGTGGTTGTCTGTCTCTGCTTCCATCAGCCACTGGATGAAGGCTCTAGGAGGGCATATAAGGTAGTCATCAATCTCATTATTGGGGAAGGGTATTCAAGGTAGCCTCTCCATTATTGCTTAGATTGCTAGTTGGGGTCATAATTGTAGTTCTCTGAACGTTTCCCTAGTGCCATATCTCTCCTCAAACCTATAATGGCTCCCTCTATTATGGTATCTCTCATCCTTCTTGCCTCTATTCTTCCCCCGACTCAGCCTTCCTGCTCCCCATGTCCTCCTCTCCCCTCGTCTTTCTTTCCCTCTCTTTCTCCCAGCTCCCTTTCCCCTCCCCGTATGCTTGCAATCCACTCAGGAGATCCTGTCCCATTCCTTTCTCACTTAGTGTCCTCCCTGTTTCCCTGACTCTCTGGCAGTGGGATTGTATGCTGGCAATTCCCTGACCCATGTCTAAAATCCTAAAATCCATGTATGAGTGAGTACATACCATGTTTGTTTTTTGTGACTGGGTTACTCACTCAGGATGGTTTCTTCTAGTGCCATCCATTTGCTTGTGAATTTCAAGATTCCATTGTTCATTTTTTTCCACTGAGTAGTACTCCATTGTGTAAATGTACCACATTTTCTTTATCCACTCTTTGGTTGAGGGGCATCTAGGTTGCCTCCAGGTTCTGGCTATTAGAAATAATGCTGCTATGAACAAAGTTGAACTGATGTCCTTGTTGTATGAATGTGCATCTTTTGGATATATGTCTAAGAGTGGAATTGCTGCATCTTGTGGTAGACTGTTTCCCATTTTCCTGAGGAATCTCCATACTGATTTATAAGTAGCTGTATGAGTCGGCACTCCCACCAGCAGTGTTCCCCTTTCTCCACATCCTCTCCAGTATAAACTGTCATTGGTGTTTTTGATTTTAGACATTCTGACATAAGTAAGATGGTATCTCAGAGTTGTTTTGATTTGCATTTCCCTGATGGCTAAGAATGTTGAGCACTTTCATAAGTGTCTATCAGCCATTTTAGACTCCTCTATTGAGAATTCTCTATTTAGTTCTGTACCCCACTTTTTAATTGGATTATTTGGTGTTTTTGTGACTAGCTTCTTGAGTTCTTTGTAAATTTTGGAGATCAGCCCTCTGTCAGATGTGGGGTTAGTGAATATCTTTTCCCATTCCGTGGGCTGCCATTTTTGTCTTGTTGACTGTACTCTTTGCCTTACAGAAGCTTCTCAGTTTTAGGAGTTCCCATTTATTAATTGTCAATCTCAGTGTCTGTGCTACTGGTGTTATGTTCAGGAAGCAGTCTCCTGTACCAATTTGTTCAAGGGTACCTCCTACTTTCTCTTCTAACAGGTTAAGTGTGGCTGGATTTATGTTGAGGTCTTTGATCCATTTGAACTTAAGTATTTGTGCATGGTGATAGATATGGATCTATCTGTAGTCTTCTACATGCCAGCACCATTTGTTGAAGATGCTTTCTTTTTTCATTGTATAATTTAGCTTCTTTGTCAAAGATCAGGTGTTCATAGGTGTGTGGGTTAATGTCAGGGTCTTCAATTTGATTTCATTGGTCTACCTGTCTATTTTTGTGCTAATACTCTCTCTCTCTCTCTCTCTCTCTCTCTCTCTCTCTCTCTCTCTCTCTCTCCCTTCTCTCTATCTCTCCCTCTCTCTCTCTCTCTTTCTCTCTCTCCCCCTCCTCCCAGAGGGTAGAGTGGCAAGACCAGAATGGTGGCTGATGATGCTGGTTGCTTTGTACTGCCTCCAGGTCTTTCTCAGGGATTCGGTGGCAGGAGGGGTCTGGCGGCTGCAGATCAGGGGACTCAAAGAGGTAAAGGTGGGCTAGAAGAGCCCCTGGGACTCCACTCTCTACCAGAGGATGGAGGGCCAAGACCTCCATCTAGAGTCCTTGTTTGAATATATGCATGGTAACAGTTTTCATCTTTTACATCACTGATGTCAGAAGGAAGAAAACATAAAGTTTTGGGATTAGACTAGAGTGACTTCTCATGTTCCTTTATATATATATATTTTATTTCAGGGCTACTCCAAAGAAAATTATGGGCTGTGGAAGTATACCGCTACCATGAATAAAGGGGTAAAACTGAACGTGCTACTCAGTTCTTTGCATATACCTTTCCTGGACACCATTCCTAGACCCTGTGTTTTTGGAAAAGTTCCAGTAACCAAATGACGCTGCTTCATTTAGATACTAGGGCATTGAAAGCCTTTTTCCTTGTTCTGTCAAAAGCTAAGCACTCTCCTCTCCTTCCCTTTCCCTATCTTCCCCTCTCTCCTTTAACCTCCTATCTCCAATCATCTTGTTTTTTTATTGTTGTTGTTGTTGTTGTAGAGATAGGCTCACTACTTGGCCCAGGCTAACCTGAAACTTGCTGTGTAGCCAAGGCTGGCCTTGGACTCATCTGCTTACCTCAGCCTTTCAAATGTTATAATTACAGCTGTGCATCACCATGCTTGGTTTCTGATTTTTATTTAACTGATACATAATGGTATGTATTACATATGTATTTATTGGGAACCATGTGATGATTTCTTACAAGTACACCACATAAAAATCAAACTAGGGCTGTTGACTTATCTACCACCTCATACTAATCTACTTTCACTCTTCGGAGTCCTGGGCTTATATCAGATATGGGAAAAGTAAATATACAGTCCCTTATCAAAAATCAGTCTTGAGTCAAGCATAGTGATACATGCCTATATTCCCAGTGCTCAGGGGATGAAACAGGAGGATCACAAGTTCAAATCCAGCCTAGACAACTTAGCAAGATCTTGTCTCAGAAACATGAGTTTCTGTCCAAGAAAAACTTTATGATTACAGCTTCTCTGAGGCAAACTCTTTGGGAAATAGGAAGTGAGTTCTTTGTCAAGGCTCAGCCTTCTCCAAGCAAAAGCTCAGACAAGACCTGCCTGCATTGCTCATTCTTGGTTCTTTCATATTATCTCAGTACAAACTAGGATGTGATGGTTCAGGACTGTAGTCCTAGCACTTGGAAGATAGAGGCTCAGACGTTCCAGGTCATCCTTGGCCATATACTGATTTCAAGGCCAGCCTAGGCCATACTGAGCTGAGGCCAGCCTGGTCTACAGAGTGAGTTCTAAGACAGCTATGACTACATGGAAAAACCATGTCTCAAAACAATAATAAATAATAATAATTAATAATATCAATAAAAGAAAATAAAAAATGTTTTCCCCAACATCTTATCATCAAATAGTCAAATTATTCTTACCATAAAACATTTCCTGTAATATAAAAGGAACACAACACTCTTTGCACATCTTTTTTTTTTTTTGGTTGGGGGGTGCTTAGGGTCGAAACCTGTGTATACTGAACAAATACTCCACCACCGACCTGCATCCACAGCTAGCTGTTCAGGTAACATTTTCTCAGTGGTGCTCATGACCCAGAGGGGGTTATAATCCAACCAGGAAATTACAGCAGATTAAAGTAGCGGCGGAGTCACTGAATTGTGACTACTGTGGGAATATCCTTAGAGGAAGTGTGCGTTGAATTGCTTTATTTTAACTAAGTGCTTGCCTGTTTGTTTTTAAGTGTGCAAGCACTCAGTAGGACGGGCCGTTGGGGGCAGGGAGAAGACTATGTGTCTGACCTGTTGCTGAAATATGAGTGTCAGATGCAGCAAACTCACATCTCAAAGAAGGGCATCCCCTCTCCCCATCCACATCTCAGCACTCGTTTTGAATCAAAGCGCTGCTTGCAATTTCCATTTGCAATCTGACCCCAGAAAAGGAGGTCGCCATGTGTGATGCACAGGGCACAGGCTTGGTTCATAGCCCTGCTCAACACCTGTAACTCTGCTTTAGGCTCTGCCTTAGATCTCCAACGTGAAGACAAGGCTCTGCAGCGCTCCAGGGAGTCAATGCGGTCTGATGGTGGATTTGGGCCTCTTCTGAGTTGAAAGTCAGCTACCATTCACCCGGAGCAGTCATGGGCTACATATATCAAACTGGACACCAAATAACTGTTATACCCATGTACTAGGTTTTGATGACGAATATTTTTTTCAAATTACACGTATCTGTCAACTGCTTTGATGTGATAATAAACAGGATGCAATTTAAAAATGTAAAACCGATCTGCTCAACTTAATCGCAGCAGGAAATCACATATGCCTTTGGAGAATCACACTCTGCCTTTGGAGAATAATTCTCGTTCTTTGCTGTCTAAGCTTTCAAAATATGCCTTTAGTGTGATGAGTGGCTGGGAAATCTCTCTCACGTGTTACATTTTCAAAGAATTCAAAGAAAACTGATTTCCGGTTTCGTGGTTCCTGATGACCTTAGAGAAGCAGGGGGGACGTGGGGGTCGCAGGGACCATTCTAAGAGCCAAGTGAATCCCCGAGGACAGTGCTAACGTGGGGAGACAGCACCCTGCTCCGGCTGAGCCTCTCTAAGGTCCCCAACTGTCTCTTGATCACCATCGCCACTCCTCTTTTGTCAGTCTTAGGCCTGAACACACCGAGACTCCAGATTGTACTTGTCACATGTGTCGTCACGGAAGGACCCCCTTGTCCAAAGGGTACCTGTGCCTCCTCTTGTCCTCAGCTTCTCTCGGCTCTTCTCTGTCTGGGGCCGAGTTGCCACGTCTCCGCTCAGTTAACCTTCAGAGATGACTGACAGTAATTGCAGTAAAGGAGCAATTTTCCCTGGTGCTTCCCGCAAACGTAGTGATGATTTCATTTCATCCCTCAAAGCCTTTCCTTCGGGATCTCTCTTCCCTGGAAGCGCTTCTCCCATAGGTGTGGCCTCTTCACAGTCCTAGAGTGTGACTACCACCCAGGTGGGCGTATCATTCTGTCAAGAGACAAGACGCTGGGAGAGCTACCGTGTTAACAGCATCTCCTCTCACCCGTCCTGCGTGCAGTGCACCGTGAATAGGGATCCTCAGAAGGCTGATGCTTGGGTTAGATGAATTCGAATAGCACAACATACTCTTTTTCTCTTAAGATACAAGCACATTAAAACTTTCAAGATGCTGCAAAGACCCTCATTAAAATAATAATAATAAAAGAAAGAAAACCTACTTAATTTTACGTAATATAATGTTTCCGAAATTTGTTTGAAGAAAGAGCCCACAAAGCATAGTCAGTAAAATAATGATCTAAAACAATTAAATTAAGAGTGTTTGTAGAAGTCGCGCTGAAACTTCTTTCCCTAATCTTTTGTGACCGAATTTCCATGGCATTGTCCTAGCTTGTCTGTGGTTAAGGGAAGCAATGTACCCGGAGCAGTCAAACAATCTGAGACTGTGCAGCCCTGAGTTGGACTCCAGGTTTCCTTCTACCATGCTTAGTCTCCATCTTCTCTGTGGGTATCCACAGAGAGAGGTTCCTGGACACTATGGTCTTCCGAAAATGAGTTCCATGGGACAAATAAATCAAAACAGACAAATCCATGATTGCAGTTGCTTATTTTTTTGTATTTATAAAGATAGAATTTTTTTAAAAAAACAAACGTACCTAATAAGTAATGTATGCATTCAGAAAGTAAACTCTTTGGTATGGATACTGTGTCTCTGTCAGAGGTAATACAATTACATGGTTCTTCAAAATATGCTTCCAGGTAAGATGGCAAACTGGAAGCTATGAGGGAATGGCTGTAGTCTGGAAAATAGAGAGATTGTTAATGTTTTTCTCCCAATCCATCAGCAACTTCTCCCATCACAAAACCACCCTGACCAACAAGCTTCCTCTACTATGGGACCCACAAACTTTCTTGGCTATTGGACTGGACTTGCTACTGCGTCAGCAGCCACAATAGCAGTGTTTTTACCCAGAGAAAACTGGCTGAAAGAGTCCTACTCAAAAGTCTACAAAAGAGTTTCGGGAGGGGTTACCCATGACTGCCCACCTTCAGCATGCAAGCAGGAGAGGAGAGCGACAGCGCCAAGTGATGGCACTCTGGACACCTCATAGCTGCCTGCTGCTCCTGACACCATGAGGCCTCGGCAACCTCAGCTGAACGGTTTGCTTGCACCGTCCACTTACCACAGAACAGAGTCAAGAAAACCTGACAAGCGAGAGGTTCTGGGAGCCACAGGAGAAGAAGGGCAACAGGAAAGCAGGACCAGCGAGACAACGCAACTGATCCACCAGTCAAAGCCATTATTCAGGCCTGCAATCTTACTTTCTTATATCCACCCTACTCCTCACCCCCTACAACTATTCTTCATCTTCCCCAGAGTCCATTATCTTCTGTCTCCACCCAGCTGCCTCTTTCGCCACAGCTATATCTTATCTGTATAGTACAATGGCGCACAGAAGGAAGCCAACACTATCCCCCATTGTTTGTTCCTTTTTAATGGTTCTCTCTCTCCTTTCCTTTTCTTCCTTTCTCTTTCTCATATCCATTCCTCTTACTGTCGCATTTCCCAAAGCTCAGAGGCTAACCTGGTTCACAATATCCAGGCACATATCTCCACCTCTCTTTACAAGTCTAATGCTAACCAAAGCTCCCACGCATCCACCACTTTTTCTTCTGCCCCAATTACCCCACTCCTAAGAATGCCTCTCCTCTACTTCTCATCTAACAAGCTAACACTTATCACCAGACTCACGGTGATTACACACCTTTCGTTTCCTTCCCCTCACACTAATATTAGCACAGACTGTACCAGAGGGGTCTTTACTTCCTAAACTAACCTGGACCTAGCAAGTGTCTGTTTTGCAGTCATCACTACTCTGTTTAGTCAGAGTCGGTTGACTACTGAGTACTGACTGTTGCTGAGAAAGCACTCACCCCACAGGGGCAGACTGGAGACAGAGCCTGGGGACTGGAACACCAGTCTACCAGACAAAAACGTCACCACAACTATACTAACTACAATCCAGTCTCTCCTGAATGCTATAAACACATCCACTGAAAGAAGACAGACAACTTGAATTAAAAGAACAAGGACAATAGCAACAAATCTTAGACAATGATAGAACCCAGATCCCAGAGCAAAAACATGAAAACCAGGAAAACTTGTCCCCTCCAAAAATTAGCAACCCATACTAATGACCACTAATCAAAATAACTTATATAAAATTCTAGATACAGAATTCAAAAGAATAATTATAAATGTTTCCAGAAAACAGCTCAAGAGAACACAAACAGCTGAATGAAATGGGAGAGGCAGTCCATGACACGAAAATATGATTTTATAAAGAGATAAAAATACTGAAGAAAATCCACACCAAAATAATGATGAAAAAATATGAAGCAAATAAAAAAGTCAGTAGAAAGCCTCTTCAATAGAACAGATCATGTGTAAGACAGAATATTAGGTTATGAAGAGAAAGTAGAAGAACTGATCATTAGTAAAGGTGAATCATAAAGTTTTTTAAATGTATAAATATAACATGAAAGAACCCTGGGACTCCCCCAAAAGGCAAAACTTATGTATCACAGACATAAATACAGATATACAAGAAGAGGAGGCTGAAGAGGTTGCTCAATGATTAAGAGCACATGTTCTTTCCAAAGATGGAGGTTCTATTCCCAACACCCACATGGTGGTTCACAACCATCTGGAACTCTAGCTCCAGGGGATCCCGTGCCCTCTTCTGACTTCTTTGAGTACCGAGTACACATGTGGTGCACATACATATATATAGGAAAAATACTCACATATAAAATGAATAAATCTAACCAAAAATATTAAAAAGAAGGAAAAGAATTTCATGCAAAAATAGTCTTAGTAAAATCCTAGAAGACCTAGTGCTCAGGGACTATCATGGAAGAAGGGTAGAAATGCTGTTAGAGCCGGAGGAATGGGAAGACCCATGTAAAAGGTGTCTTCTAGATGTGACAGGACCACTGAACTCATGAACTCACAGTACCCATGGTTGCCTGTGTAAGACCTGCACAAGATCAAGGAGTGGGAAGGATTCATGAGTCCCACCCTTAACTGAGGAGCTGTGGACAGTTATGGCTGGCAGGGGAGGGAAAGTTAGTTTTCTTCAAAAGTATTGCTCTTGCTAGGTAGACTATACTATGGTCAATGTCCCACACCCAGAAGTATATATATGAACAATACAAATTGGAGGTAATATTTTTAAATTTTTATTAAATTTTTAAAAGAAAATGAAGTTGGGGGAATAGGGAGGTTGGGATTGACCTGGGATGTTTTAAGGGAGTAAGTTGGGGGTGAATATGATCTAAATATATAATAAGAAAAATTTCCAAATCAAGCAAGAAATCAACAGCAAGAAAAACTGAAGAAAATATAAAAATTTATAGAAAGTAAACAAAGCTGTTCAGTGAGAAATGGGTCACTGAAGAAATCAAGAGTAAAAAATTCAATTCCAAGAATTAAATGAAAATGAAAAGACAAATATACCCCCAAATAATTTGATTCAATTAAAGTAGTTATAAGAGAGAATTCTATAGTTCTAACTGCATACATTAAAAAAAGAGAAAAAGGGAAATCCAAAACAAACAATATAATGATTAAACTTAAGGTCCAGGAAAATAGAAACAATCTAATCCCAAAGTCAGTAGATGGAGAGAAATAACCAGAGCAGAAATTAATGAAATTGCAGAACTGGGACCCCAACACAGCCATAAAACCTTCGACCTACAACCTGTCCTGCCTGCAAGATATACTTGGGGCAACCAATGAGTGGTCTAACTTGAGGCCCATGCCATGAGAGGGAGCCCTTGCCTGACACTTCCTGGATGGCCAGGAACCAGAGGCAGGACAGCCCAGAGACTCTGGGTAGCCTAATCATTATCAGAGAGGTTTCCTCTGGCAGCTGATGGGAGCAAATACAGAGACCCATAGCCAAACATTAGGCAGATCAAATCCAGGGAACCTTAAAAAGAAGGGGAGGAAGGATTTAGGAGCCAGAGGGGTTGAGAACACCAGGAGAATATAACACACAGCATCAACTAAGCAGGTCTCACAGGGGCTATAGAGACTGAAGTGGCTATCACAGAGCCTATATGGGTCTGCACTAGGTCCTCTGCATAAATGTTATGGTTGTTTAGCTTGGAGTTTTTGAGGTGTCCCTAACAGTGGGCACCCCTTTTGCCTGATCATTTGAATCTTTCCCTCCTACTAGGTTACCTCGCCAAGTCTTGATATGAGAGTTTGTGCCTAGTCTTATTGCGTCTTGTTATGCCAAATTAACCAGAAGTGAAACAAGACCCAAATTAATAAAATTAGGAATTAAAGGGGAAATATTACAGCAGACACTGAGGAAATTTAATCGGGGGAGATAGTCTAAATTTTTATATTCCACTAAATCAGAAAAAGCTAAAAGAAGTGATTGAATTTCTAGAAGTATATGACCTACCCAAAAAAACCCAAGATGAACTAAATAATTTAAGTGTCTCTACTATAATGGCCAATGAGATACAAATTTAGTACCTCCCAATTAAAAAAAGCTCAGAGATGCCAGACGGATGGGGCAGGAGTGGCTCTTGCCTTTAATACCAGCACTCAGCAGGCAGAGGTAGGCAGATCTCTGAGTTTGAGGCCAGCCTGGTTTGCAGATGAGTTCTGGGATAGCTAGGGCTACAAAAAGAAACCCTGTCTCAAAAAAACCAATAAATAATTTAATTTTTAAAGCCTGTGGTTTCAGCGAAAACTACTAGCAGACTTTTAAAGAAGAACTAACACAATACCCTGAAATTATTCTGTAAAATAGAAACAAAAAGAACACCTCCAAATTCTTTTGATGAAGCAAATATCACCACAATATCAAAACCAATTAAGTTCTACAACAACAAAAAAGAGAATTTTAAGACAATCTCCCTGGTGAAAATAGATGCAAACATTCTTAATAAAAGCTTGCAGACCAAATTTAAGAATGCATCCAAAGGATCATTCTCCCTGATCAAGTTGGCTTCTTTCCAAAGATTCAGGGATGGTTCAACACACATAAATCAATAAATGTAATTTGTCATATAAATGGACTCAAGGATGGAAATCACATGATCTTTTGAGCTGATGCATAAAGGACCTTTGACAAAATACAAAATTCCTTCATATAAAAAACTCTGGAGAGACTAAGGATGGAGGGAACATATCTCAATACATTGAAAGCTATCTATGACAGACCTGTAACTACTGTATTTGCTGATGATACAGTCCTCTATGTTAAAGATCTTAAAATTTCTACAAGAAAACTGCTAGAACTGATAAACACTTTAGCAAAATGACAGGTTACAAAATTAATGTGCCAAGATCAGAGCCTACCCATATAACAAAGATGAAGTGAGAAGAAAACAAGGAAACATTCCCATTCAAATTAGCCTCTAAATAAGTCCAATGCCTCGAAATAAACCTAACCAAAGAAGTGAAGAATGTACACAATGAAAACTAGAAACCACTGAAGAAAGTAGACTGACATACCAGATGATGGAAAGACCTCCCATGTGTATGGATTGGTAGGTGATCTACAGATTCAATGCAATTTTCATCAAAATTCTAATGCAACTCTTTACATAAGTTGAAAATATATATGGAAACACATAAAGATGCCATGTAGCCTAGATATCTACATTTAGAAGAATGAAACTTGAGTCTTCACTCTCACTCTACACACAGGCCAACTTAAAATGGATCGAAGATCTCAATGTTATCAAAGATCTCAGTGTTAGACCTGAGTGAGCCCCTGAAACTGATAGAGGTAGAGTAGGGAATACATTTGCGGATACAGATTGAGTAAAGGACTTTCTGACTAGGAATCCAGTTGTCCAGAAAATGCAATCAATGGTCATCAAGTTGAATTTCATGAAATTACAAAACTTTTTCAGTACAGAAAAGATGGTTAAATGACTGAAGAGGCAGCCTACACAATGGGGAAAATATCTTTGCCATCTATACATCTTTTTTTTTGTTTTTTTTAGACAGGGTTTCCCTGTATTGTTTTGGAGGCTGTCCTGGAACTCGCTTTGTAGACCAGGCTGGCCTTGAACTCACAGAGATCCGCCTGCCTCTGCCTCCTGAGTGCTGGGATTAAAGGCATGTGCCACCAACGCCTGGCCCATCTATACATCTTACATAGCATTAGTATATAGAATATACAAAAATTTCAGAAACTAAACACCAAGGAAACAAACACCCCAATTAAAAAGTGGGCTAAGCAACTGGACTGGTAATTCTCAGAAGAAACACAAATGGCAAGGAATATTTTAGAAAGGAGTTCACCATTCTTAGCCATCAAGAAAGGGTAAATTAAAGCTACCTTGAAATTTCATCTTACCATAGACAATATGGCTAAGATTAAGGAAACAAAAGATAATAATCACTGGCAAGGATGTGGGGAATGGGGAATCCTCATGCACTGTTGGTAGGAGTACAGACGGTTGCGGACACTATGGAAATCAGTGTGGAGGTTCCTGAAAAAACTAGAAATATATCTACTGTATGACTCAGCTGTACAACTGCTGGACATATTCCCAAAGACTCTACTTCCTAATGCAGGGACACAGGTCCATCCAAGTTCATAGCTAATTTCTTTACAGTAGCTAGGAAATGCAAATAGCCTACATGTCCATTAGCTGGTGAACAGATAGTAAAAATATGTATGTACAATGGAATGTCATTCAGCTGCAAAGAAAAATAAAATATGAAATTTTCAGGTAAGTAAATGAAACTGGAAAACATTATACTGACTGGGGAAACTCATACCCAGAAAGACAAATTTCTCATGTTCTCAATCATATGAGGATCCCAGTGTCAAATCTTTAGATTAGTGTGTGTAACATGAAGACTTGTAAAATGTAGGAAACTAGAAAGGAACCATTGGTGGAGAAGGGAGAGAAACGTGTTAAGGAAAGGGGACAGTGAAACACAAGTGATATTAAGGGAGAAATGAGCATGATGGGGAGAGAGGTTTAGGTGTGGGGGAGGGATAACTAACACTGTGGATGTGGGGAATGACAGGTGGACAGAAGGCAGGAAAAGTGTAAAATGTCCCAAAGGCTCTTTTCTCCCTTGCATTGGAAATATGATTGCAAAATGCCTCCACAAAATATTTTTAAAGACACTCAGCATCTTGAGATTTGCAATATTCATTTAAAACTCAGTGACTTCTCTATCATCTAAATTGCCTGATAGATGACCAGACCCTAAAAGAACAGAAAGTGGGTGTATTTTAATGATTGCATCATGCTCTGTACCTTATCCCAGTGTCAGAATGTAGCATGTGCTCACCAATTATTTTTAATTGAAGGAAGAGAGAATTAAGGATTCCAGAATCTACAGAAAGAGTTTTCTTTTTCTAAGAAAATCTTTAAAAAGTGTCATGACAGAAAATGTTAAGAAAGTCACAAGGCAGGAAAGATGGGGAAATGCCTGCACAATGAACACAGCACTACTGTTATTTTGTGTGTGTATGGAGGGGTGTATGTGCATGTGTGCACATGTATGCAATGGAGGAGTATATGTGCATGTGTGCACATGTATGCAACAGGTGTATGCATGTGTTTGGGATGAGAGGTCAGCCTAGGGTATTGTTCTTCAGGACCCATCAACCTTGTTTGTTGAAACAGAGTTTTTCACTGGGACCAGGTGCTCCTAGAATTGGGCAGGGCTAGCCTCCCTGGGAACTCCACCTGGCAGTTCCAACCCCCAGCACTGGGATTACAAGTGCACACATCTGGCTTTTTACATGGGTTCCAAGGATCAGCCTAAAGTCCTCCTTGGTCGCTAACAAGCAATTTACCAACTGAGATATCTCCTTGACTTATTTTTGATGATTAATAAAAATTACTTTAAATGAACTTTAATAAAAACTCCTAGAATTTATATTAAGGGTAGACATTGAATGACAGCAACACAATGACCAAACATGACAGGAGAAATACCCTCAAAACTAATTTTGTCATATCTTAGACACTAAAATTCACCACCACCATTACCATTCCTGTCCACCACAAAAGAGAAAAAAACAAACTCCCCAGAAATGGAACCTCCAACTAGAGCTTAGACCTGGCAGCTTGCCACTTCTCAGCTAGGATGAACCACTGTTCTCAAAGAGGAAATTTCAAATGAATGTGTGCTCTAATGTGGCAATTAGGCAAAAGCAGGGAAAAAGAGACTAGATGGGAATATAATAGAGTAAGTCTTCAAAACAGATGTAGCTGTAAAAACCAGCCATTGTATGAGCCAGAAGCATTGTTGGGGTTACTACATGAGCTTCAGGCCCCAAAACATGAGAACACTTATTGCCCGGTACTGAAACACAAAAACCTTCCACAGCCATATCCAGACACACACAAATATAGTATGCTTCCTTTGTCACACTCATGAAAACTGAATTTTGAACGGAAAATGTGTAGCCAAACAACTCTAGGTTTAAAGTCCCAAGGCATTATTGACTCAGACAGAAATGTACATCTTAAATTGTATTGAAGCCAAAAGTTTAATATGCAAAAATATCAACAGGAAATTTACTTTTATAAACTTTTGTGGACTTTTTTAAGCTGTGTACACATTATATTTCTATTTATTTCTAAAGTATATACATGTGTGGTTGATCCAGATATTAAATGGTATGCTAGCATTGACTGCAGTGAGCATAGTATGCACTGGTGCAGTGACAGCAGTGTGCAGTAGCATCAATGTGCAGTATACAGTAAATTGAGTGAAGTGTGTTTTGGACACAGTTTGCTGTGAATGTGATCATAGTGAGTACAGTGCACAGTGAGTGCAGTGAACAGTGTGCTGTGAACACAGTAAGGTCAGCGTGCATTGCTGTAGCTCATGAAGAGCACAGTGTGCAATGAGCGCAGTGCACAGTGAGTGCAGCGAACAGTGTGCAGTGAACACAGTAAGAGCAGTGTGCATTGCTGCAGCACATGAATAGTGCAGTGCACAGTGAGTGCAGTGCACAGTGTACAGTGAGTGTGGTGTGCAGTGAGTGTAGTGTGCAGTGAATTGAGTGCAGTGCATCATGCAGTGGGCACTATGTTCAGTGTTAATATTGTCTGGACAAAGTGTGCAATGGACACAATGTGAATTTAGTTTGGTGTGTAGTTGACACATTGAGCACAGTATGCTGTGACTACAGTGTGCAATAGACACAGTGAACAGTAAACACACTGTGTAGAGAGCACAGTGTGGTCTGACAGAGTGTGCAATGAACACAGAGTGCTTTTAGTTTGGCTTACAGTGGACACAGTGAGCACAGTGTGCTGTGAGTGCAGTGAGCAGTGAGTGCAGAATACAGTGGTGCAGCATGCAGTGACTGCAGGTATCATAGCATACAGTGGATATAATGTGCAGTGAGTACAGTGTGTAGTGACGATAGTGTGCAGCAAGCACTGTCCTCAGTGGATGTAGTATGAAGTGAGTGCAGTGCTCAGTGGATGTAATGTGCAGTGGATGTAGTGTGCAGAGGATGCAGTGTGCTGTGATTGCAGTGGGCAGTGAGTGCAGAACACTGGTGCAGTGAGTGTAGTATGCAGTGCATAGAGCATGCATCAAGTGTAGTGTACAGTGTGTGCAGTGTGCAGAGAACTGAGGTTGGAGTTTTCATTCCAGTACTTTTGTATAGGGTTGGATTCTTGGGTATGTATTATTTAAATCATGTTTTGTCATGGAATATCTTGTTTTCTCCATCTACTGTGATTGAAAACTTTGCTGGGTATAGTAGCCTGGGCTAGCTTCCATGGTCTCTTAGTATTTGTAGAATATCTATCCAGGACCTTCTGGCTTTCAGAGTTTCCATAGAGAAGTCAGGTGTAATTCTGAAATGTTTGCCTTTAAATGTTGGTTGGCCTTTTATGTTTGCTGCTCTTAATATTCTTTCTTTATTCTGTATGTTTGGCATTTTGATAATTATTATGTGGCAAGGGGACTTTTTGTGGTCCATTCTATTTGGTGTTCTGCAGGCTTCTTGTACTTTCATTGGCATGTCTTTCTTTAGGTTGGGAAAGTTTTCTTCTATGATTTTGTTGGATATGTTTTCTGCACCTTTGAGTTGGGTTTCTTCTTCTATACCTGTTATTCTTAGGTTTGGTCTTTTCACGGTGTCCCGTATTTCCTGGATATTTTGTATTAAGGATTTTTTGGACTTACAATTGTCTTTGGTTGATGAATCTATTTCCTTTAGTGTATCTTCATCACCTGAGGTTCTCTCTTCCATCTCTTGTATTCTGTTGGTTATGCTTGCATCTGTAGTTCCTGATTATTTACCCAGTTTTTCTATTTCCAGAATTCTCTCAGCTTGTGTTTTCTTTATTGTCTCTATTTCAGTTTTAAAGGATTGAATTGTTTCCATCACCTGCTTGATTGTTTTTTCTTGGGTTTGCTTGCTTTCTCTAAGAGTTTTGTTTATTTCTTGCATTTTTGGTTTGTCTTTTCCTCCATTTCTTGTAATTTTTTTCTTCCATTTCTTTAAGGGATTTTCTCATTTCCTCTTTGAGGGCATCTATTATCTTCATAAAGTTTTTAAGGTCATTCTCTTCTGCTTCATCTGCATAGGGTTGTTCAGGTCTTGCTGATTTAGAAGCCCTAGACTCATATTAGTCTTTATGTCACTGAATTTGTTCTTATACTGTCATCTTCCCATCTCTTCTTCCAGTGGGTGCAGGTAGGTGGTCCCTCTCCCTCTCCTAGTGGATGCTTGTTCAAGGCTCTCTCCTCTCCTCTCCTCTCCTCTCCTGGTGGGTGCAGTTCCAAGACTTCAATAGCAGCAGATGCTGATTATTTGCTCTGCCTCCAGGTCTCTGGGGGATTCAGTGGGCAGGATGGGACTGCAGGCCTCAGGTCAGGGGGCTCCAATAGGGGGGATGTGGGCAGAAGAATGCCTGGCTCTCACATCTCCTGTTGGGTTCAGGTCCAAGACTCCCATGATGGCTATTTCTAAAGACGAAACAAACAAACATGAAACTTATGATACTTGTTAGGCATACTCACTGTGATTTTATATTCACTCTGCTTGAGAAAGTCAACAGGAGTGAATCCATAGTCACCATGGAGAAATTACATTCTCATTTCAATCAATGAAAATCAATATTCCCTAGTATTGTTCTGATACTACATCCAACTCTCAAAGGAGCTGGCCATTGTATTTTCTTCCATGTTACCTCCGAAAACCCCTGTAGGTCCCTTTGGGGACACAACCTAATGTATACTGGGTGTTCTTGTCTCTGTGTTATTCCGTGTTGTCTGCTGACTTTGGCTCTGAGAACTTGTTATAGCCAGTTCATTATTAAGTTATCATGCTGTAATATGACACCTGACATTGATCTTCTGTTTGCCAGCTTAGGAATTCTTATCATTACATAGGTCACGTAACATTCTTGTTGGCTGTTCATATCTCTTGTCTTTAGGAATAAGATGTTCTTATTAGTCACTGATGCAGACTCTGATGAGCAAAGACCCTTCCATTTATCTCTCTGGCCTTGTTGCTATTACAGGGAATATATTCACATATTCTCATGACTCGTATGAGTAACTGATATCCTTGGATAGTCTAAAGTCTTGTCATCTATAGAGACATCCAGAAGTTTGAGCTTATGAAAACATCCCTATCATATAGCAAACAGTCTCCCCGAGTTTCTCAAGGTACCAGAGTACATTGCTTACTCAGTGAAGACATGCCCATCATTCCATACCATGGAAACACAGCCAGCATGTTGGCTCTCAGCCTCATATAATTCAATTCCAATCTACCTAATTTGAAATTCTTGTTCATTCTTCTATAATCAATCAGGCACAATTGAGTCTAAAAGTTAACTTGACTGAATTATATTATTAATATCTTTAGTTCTAGTTAAAAAGTATGCATATTTATAAATAGATTGAACAGGCAATGATATGCCTTTCTCCCTCACATACATGGATTATTTCAGTTTTGTCACAGATTAGGAGGGCAGCATTATACTTGTCTGTGTATGCCCAATAATTATTTCATTCTTACCCTTTTTGTCCTTACGTAGGGAATGTTTTCTTAAGAAAGGGTGCTTTTGTGTAAGGAAGCAATAATTTTTGTCCCTATTTAATAATGTAGGAGTTGCATACTTGAGGGTGGTATTCCATGAAGCCACAGAGAAAAACTTATAGAACTTGCATTCTTACCATGTCATGTCCTTCCCCTTCGCTTGTGGACAACTGCTTCTCTGTCCACTTGGGTTAACATGACCTAAAACAGAATTAGCATCCAAGAAAGGTTCTCAATCAAATCCTAAGCAATATGACTTGTGCATGTTGTATATATGCTTGTGCTTGTGTGTGTATGTGTTCATATGTGTGTACACTCATATGAATATATACACATGTATGGAGGCCAGAGAGAATGACCCAAGGTGTTGTTTCATAGGCATCAGCAATCTTACACACACACACACACACACACACACACACACACACACACACACACGAGGGAGGGAGGAAGAGGGGGGAGGGGAGAGGGAGGGAGGCAGGGAGAGGGAGAGGGAGAGGGAGAGGAGAGGTCTTTCATTGGTCTGGAACTTGCTGATCAACAAGCTCTGTGGATTTGCCTGTCTTTGCCTCCCCAGCCCTGAAATTAAAAACCCTTATTTCCACCCCTGGCTATTTTACATGGATTCTGGGGATTGAACTGATCGTGCTTGCAAGGTAATCACTTTACTGAGCAAATTATCTTCTCATCCCCAAGCAGTATCATTTATAGAAGGACATTTCCTGCCTCCTTTATGTATTGCAATTTAGCTTGCTTCTCTTTAGTATGGAAATACACCAGCTATGTTTCATGCTGTACAAGTCTAGCTAGTCTCCTTGGGATTCACCATTGCATTTGTGCCAGGACCCTAGGTCCTCCAGACTGCTCCCACCAAGTGACTAAGCAGGTCCAGGCTCTTCATTACAGGACTCTTCACTTAAGTTTACACCACAGTCCAATACTTGTCCAGCCAACATTTTCCTCCTGTGTTTCTTCTTTACCAGGTACCTGACTCACATCAGTTAGAAGCCCTTTCAGCACCATTTCCTTACCCAATACAGGAATGTACATATTGTATTTGTTATGCACTGTTGTTTAAGAAGTTATCCTCTACAGTGTGCCATGAGCTGCATGGTTTTGAATTTGACCTGACTGGAGAGATGAGGGCTGAAGAAGACAGACTCACAGAAAAGCTGGGATTGGGTGGGTTGTGGGCTCTGATGGAGATACAATAGCAGTCCGGAACTTTAGTGTGTATGTGTTTATTATATCCCACTGAGTGAGAAGGCAGGGTTATTATACGCAGTTAGAACTAGGAGGAGTTGGGTTAGCTAATCTAACAGTTTCAGGTTGTAGTAACTGGGAAGAGGAAGTTCTGGTTTATAGTTCCTTCGTACACTGATTTTATCTAGTGAGCAATCATTTGTAACATTTGTACTTGGTCAGAGGAAGGTTTTGTTATTCCTTTGAGCCTGATCTAGGAAAAGTCTTGCCATTCCCAACGGTTGGAGGCATTGCACTCTTGACATGGCTGTGTTTATGCCAATAACATAATTCATTCAGGACTTCATCCACTCCTTGTATAAAACTGAGCATCTTACAATACATTTTCGTCATCTCTTGGTTACTTTAATCGTGATATGCTGGCTAGTTTTTTATCAATTTGACACAAACAAAAGACACAATTGGATGAGGGAACTTTGAGAAAGTGCCTCTAGAAGATAAACCTATAGGCATGTCTGAGTGGCATTATCTTGGTTGTTAATTGATGTGTGGGAGGTCCAGCCCACTGTGGATAATGCCACCCCTGGGCAGGGGTCCTGCGAGGCATAAAAAGGCTGCTGAATGTCAGCCTGAAAGTCACACAGTCAACAGTTTTCCTTCATGAATTCTGCCTCCGTTCCTATTTGAGTTATTTCTCCAACTTCCCTCATCGATCAACTGTGATCTGGACTTGAAAGCCAAATAAGCCTTTTCTTCCCAAAATTGCTTTTGGCCAGTGTTTTATCACAGCAATAGAGAAGAAGAGTGGGCAGAAATTGGTACCATAGTGTGAGCTATTGCTATGACAATCCTGACCATGTTGTTTTTATGAGAAGTGTGGAAATATTTGGAAAGTTCGAATGGAAAAGCCATTAGTTCTCAAAGCTTAATGGACTCTTCTGTGGGAGCTTGGATGATAAGAGTGTTGAGGGAAACACAGACAATGGAGGCTTAGCTTGTGAAGTTTCAGAGGGAAGTCAAGACTTCTATTTGGGCTGATCATATGATATCTTTGAATTAAGAATCTTCAGTTTCTGGTCAGCTGCCACTAAAGAATCAACTGTGATTCTCAAGAGACCAGTACTGAAGTGAAACTTTACTGGGATAATTGATGCTGGTTAGCTGGGGCTAAACAATTGTGTAAAGAGACAAGTATCATTGAGATGAAATCTTCTGGGAAGTGTTTCCTCGGAGTCAGGACCCAGAAGTTGTGGTCCAGGTGAGGGTGGTGTAGCAAGGCTACAGGTCAAACCTAGTAAATAAGTGGGAGTATCCCAAATGGCACTAGTTTTGAAGGCATGAAGAGTAGCTGACACTTGTCACTATGTGGCAGTATTGGAGTTCCTGCAGAGAAGCTAGGAGATCATTATTCAAAGTGCAGCTTAAGTTTGAAGATGGCACGGAAGGCTTTGGAGTCTGTAAGATCTTGAGTCCCAAACTTCAGACATTGAACTATTTATACTGCTATGCTTGAGTTTTCTCTGACCGGATCATAACCGTGCCCTTGGAGTAAGAAAGTAACTTGCTTTTGATTTCATAGAAACTCACAATTGAGAGATTTTGGATATTTTAAAGAGACTTTGAAATTTTAAAGTGTTAGAATTTTTAAAGGCTGTGAGACTTTTGTAGATATATTGTATTATGATGTTAATATGAGCTGTAAGGAATAAACAAGAAAGGAAAGGTTGTGATTTAATAGTGTTTAATAGTGATGTGTTTGTGTGTGATGTTAACAAGGAGTCAGTTGTGGCAGTTATTTTTTGTCAAGTTGAAATAAACTAGAGTTACTTTGGAGGAAGAACTTTAGTTGAGAAAATGTAAACGTTTCCCTCAGATTGTCCTATAGGCATGGCTATCTGACATTTTCTTGATTGGTGTGGGAGGACCTGAACCACTGTGGATAAAGCCACCCCTGGGCAGGTGGTCTTGGAAGGTATAAGAAAGGGAGCCTGGAAGCATGCCTTCATGGTTCTTGCCTTTGCTCCTGTTAAGTTCTTTCCCTGACTAACCCCAGTGATAGACAGGACTTATGAGCTAATGCTAAGTAAACCCTTTCTTCGCTGAGCTGCGTTTTTCAATGTTTTTATCCCTTTGATTGGAGTCTCTTCTAAGCTAATCAAGGTTAGCTATTGCTCGGTCTCATCTAAGGCTCCACTACAGAAGGACCTAGAGGAGTTATTTTTTTATGTACTGATTTCCTGGGTCCTTAATTCCTTCTTGACTCTTGACTTGAGG
Source organism: Mesocricetus auratus (assembly GCF_017639785.1). NCBI lineage: Eukaryota > Metazoa > Chordata > Mammalia > Rodentia > Cricetidae > Mesocricetus > Mesocricetus auratus. Next base: position 26,755,652 of record NW_024429193.1, on the reverse strand, counting down.
GCTTGCTTAATCCTTTGCCACAAGGATCTCCCATTGCAGTGATTTACTTTAGTAAACTGAGTGAAAGGAATTTTCTGGCAAGGTTTCAACATTTTCTAGTTTAATCACAGAAATAAGAACTCATTTACTTTTTCATATTTTACTTGCCAAAACAAAGTCATTTGACAATCCTGAATGTAAAGTAGAGGAGATTACACAAGAATTTGATGACAGGAGGAAAGGATGATTAGGAGTGATCTTAGAAACTATCTACTGTATACCTCTAATGCCATTTTAATGTCTTCTTGTCAGAGGACTCAAATATCTCTAAAAAAGAGCAACTTGTAAAAAATAGTTTTGCTTACTAAGATACTTTAACCTACAAGTAGCTCCAAAAACTTTGTTGAAAGAGAAAGAAAAATTTATTTTGACAAATTAAGTAGAATTTATTTGAGCTTCTCCCTCACCCATCAATAACAGCAAATAAAACTGAACCAAACTAAGTGATTCATGAATCGGGTAGCACTCGGAACTAGATGATTTTAGGGTTCCACTCTGCCCCTGTGGGAAATGAGCACTGACAGAACACTGATATAAAGTGTGATAATATTTTGATGATGGACATATTCCTAATTTGGACACGGTCTTATAATTTAGCTGCCTGTCACTGGCTGAAGCTCAGGGACTTGATGCCTGCCTCATTATAAAGGTTAGATTTCTAAGGTAGGATTCTGTTAGTCTGCAGTTCTTGTATCTATGTATGAATGGAAAGAATGGCGATAGATAGCCCAAGAACACCACCTCTTGTTCAGTGTGCCTAAAAGAAAGAGAAATTTAAAGCAATATTTTGAATGCAGTTAGGCTTTCTCTCATCTTTATATTACTGACATTATTATATTGCTGACATACTACTGACATGATATTTTCACCCGTGATCATAACTTTCAGTGGGTAATTCATTTCTAGCTTTGGAAAGGGCAGAAAACTTAAGCAATGCAATTAATAAACTCTCCTTCTATGACTGTGGCTACAATGGGGTGGGGTTCATACTGAAGCCACTGTAGGCAGGGCTGGTATTTTCTTCATTATGCTAGGTCCAAAAGGCTACGATTTATGTCTGTGTATGCAAGGGGAACCCGGGTTATATCAGTTGGACAAGTAGTTGCTGCACAGCAATTCATGACACCAGAAATCACACTCTTTAATATTGATGTAAAGAAATGTGGGTTTGTGGAATTAAAGGATTGTACAAATATAAAATTGTATCATGGGCTTCATTTGCTGTGATAAAAGAGCATGCCGTGTAAGGCCTGATAAATTAGTTTGAATTTGTAAAATAGATTTATGGTGAATCATTTTACAAGAGGCAGGTGGAAGCCACAGAAATATTTGTTTTGATTTTTTGAATGGAGAAAGCAGGGCAGAGCAGAGGACTCCTCCCTCCCTTCCTAATAAATTTAAGAACAGTAGAATCAAGCCAGGCTTACGCTCTAGCACCGGGTTCAATCATCTGGCTTTTCTATTACAATGTTTCTATTTTAGATTTCAGAATTCCAGGAGGGAATCTGACAAGTCAGCAGGGTTTCAGAGAAGCGTGCCTGGCGTTACCAAAGGAAAGGGAAGCACCGTGGAAGAAAACCTAGGTGTGATTTTTATTTATTTACATTTTAACATTGGAAGGAGGAAGAAGCTGAAATTAGCAAAGGATGAATTCTAACTGACTATCCAAGGCAGGCTTGAGGATTATTAAAGGAACTAGTGAAAGTTCGCTACATGTGACAATGACATGTGGACCAGCTGCAGCCTTCTAGAATGCACCCAAAGCAATCCTAGCTGGGCTCCTGGGAGTAGCTTGACCTGGGTAGTAATATCCAGTTCTAATGTAGAGTTTCTATTATTGTGTGATTTTGTGGGTTGGCCCCAGGCATAAGTAGTTTACAATGGCGAGTCTCTATTATTTCCTGTAGTTGGATCCATGTTTCTGTGGACTGTCTCATGGGGGAGGCTGCTCAAATCTTTTATCTTCTTCAAGGCTCTAGGGGAATCTAGTAGGAATTTTCACACCACAGTATGAGCAGTTTTCAAAATAAGAAGACTGCAATGGGATATGTGGTATCCGAGCCAAGATTATTCATCACCCACTGTTACCTGTGGGTTCAGACTGATGCAGGAATGTCCTTCCATCCGACTACAAAGTCCTCATATGGGACACAGCCCACTTTATGAGGTGAAAGATTTAGGGCTAAAGGGATAGAGAAAAAAGCTTGTGAGTAGGGGTGAAAAATTTAGTCAGGAGTGTATATAAATGATAGATGAAAGGTGGTGTTCTTTGCCTTTTGTGGGAGCTTATGCAATGTGTTCACTGTTATGACAGATGTTCCCTTTGCATTTTGAACTTTGCAATCAGGCCTCCATTCCTTAAAGCTCGGCTACACTTTGCTTCGGAGAACAGCAGCTAGAAAGAGAGGGTGCAGGCTGTAAGCTACAGTTGGGCTTAGCCTTCATGACAGTTGAGAGGCAACCTGAGCCCTTGGGATAGTTACCTACGGCTGCAGGTGGCTGTCCATTCTTCAGAGTTTACCACAAAGCCTTTATCATGAATATTCAACATGTTGTACATCTGGGAAGCACACAACAGTATCAATTAACAAACATCATTGCTATAATCTCTCTAGGCCACACTGGTGCCTCCAGACTTTCAGGGACAGTTAAGGTCCGTCATGTGTTTCCATCTTGATTATTTCCTGTGATGAGCTTTATTTCATCAAATCTTCACTGCTTTTGTCTAGACATAAAGTGTCACTTCTGAGTTAACATTTTTGTAAGATAAAAAGGTTAATAATTTAAATTTACTAAAATTTAATAAAATATCTCATTTGATATTTTTTGCTTTCCAGTAGTGGCAGATTGCTTTAGTTTCCTTGTTGCTGTGATGTGATGGAGTTTTAGTTAGATTTTCTAGAGGAATAGCATGAAGAGGATAGGGGTGTGTGTGTGTCTGTGTGTCTGTGTGTGTGAACTTGACTTTAAAACAGTAATTGCCCAATCACACCTGAGACAAAGTACTGGGCTCTGAGGCTGGGTACCTCAATTGTTGAAGCAGTCTCAGAATATCTGTCTCTTACTAAGGGTCTGTGACTGGAGTCACTCAGTTTGTAAGGCAGGGTGCCTCAGTAGGTCCAAACGGGCACCAGAAATCCAGAAAGTTCCTGGAGAACAGGTAGTCCCTGTTTAATTGCGGAAACTTGGAAACGACGATTCTGATGCCAGATGGGGAGTCAGCAGCGGCACCAACAACTGGGCAGGTCACCTCTGCCACCAGAGGAAAGGCCAACCAAGCCAGAGGCAGAATAAACTCCTTTCTGAAACACTTTTTAAAATGGCTGCTATCTGAAGGTTCAGCACACAGTCAGGATGTCCCTTTCACACCAATAAGGGCAACCAGGACAATTTTTTAAAGGTACAGTTCCCTACTCAGGAGATTCTAATATTTGACATGTTGACAATAAAACCAGCTATAATAGAAGGTGACCCGATACCCGTTAAGAAACAAGGTCTGGGAGGAAGGGTGTATTTTGATTTATACTTCAGGAAAAAAAGAAAACAAGGGCATTGATTCTCCAACCTCTTTCATTTCTTCCTCTTGAGACACCTTCTTATTTTAGAAGCGTTCGTCCTTCATTCCCACTGGGTTCCTCTGTCACAATATCTTCTCTGTGAGTCTGTGACTTAGAATAAAACATATAGGACCTTAGTAAAACTTTTCTGTATGAAGGTGCCCTTCTCAAAGACGTATCAAGGACTTAGAAGTTGACTCTCTCTGAGTCTGGGTTCCACTATCCCCTGTAACAAAATAATTTATAGAGTGAGAATAGTTTAACAGGAAAAAGTATTATGTAGGCTTGGAGGTGGATCATTGGTTAAGAGTGCTTGACATATAAGTATAGTAGCTCTGAGTTTAAATACCCAGTACCCACATAAAAAGGTATCACGCCTGTGCTGGGTGGTGGGGACAGGTGGGTTCCATGAGCTTTCTAACCAGCCAGACTAGCCAAATAGCCAGTTCGCAGTTCAGTTAGATACTCTGTCTTCGGGGAATAAGGCTTAGACTAGTGGAGGAACACACCTGAGGCTCTGCCTCCCCAGCCTCTATCTGCACGTGGACTTGGTGTGAGTATACACTCACGTGCACACACCCCACACCTACTGGATTCTCAGCCATCAGTCTGGGGTTCAAGAGCTCCCTCTTATTCAGGTCAGTTGTTTCTGTGGGTTAACCAAGCCCGCTCTTAACTCCTTTGCCCATCAGTCCTCCCTCTCTGTCATTGGGTTCCTTGAGTTCAGCTCAGTGTTTAGCTGTGGGTGTCTCCCTCATTGGTTGAAGGTTCTGTTTCCCAGACTCTCTGGCAGTGGGATTGTAGGCTGACACTCCCCTGATCCATGTCTAAAAATCCATATATGAGTGAGTACATACCATGTTTGTCTGGGTTACCTCACTCAGGATGGTTTCTTCTAGTGCCATCCATTTGCCTGCAAATGTCAAGATTCCATTGGTTTTTTCCCCAATGAATAGTACTCCATTGTGTAAATGTACCACATTTCTCTATCCGCTCTTCAGTTGAGGGACATCTAGGTTGCTTCCAGGCTCTGGCTATTACAAATAACACTGCTATGAACATAGTGGAACAGATATCCTTGTTGTATGAATGTGCATCGTTTGGCTGTATGCCTAAGAGTGGAGTTGCTGGGTCTTGTGGTAGGTTTATTCCCATTTTCCTGAGGAATCTCCATACTGATTTCCAAAGTGGTTGTATGAGTTGGCACTCCCACCAGCAGTGAAGGAGTGTTCCCCTTTCTCCACATCCCCTCCAGCATAAACTGTCATTGGTGTTTTTGATTTTAGCCATTCTGACAGGAGTGAGATGCTGTGTGATCACCTCTTAACACGGTAAGCATTTACTAAACTTGTGATCCTTTTCGTTTCAGGAGACCAGGTGTCAGTGTATCAAAGTTCAAGTATTCATTTAGCAGGGAGACAACACTCTAGATTCATAGTCTATTCAACATACCAAAAAACCACGACTAGTCATATCACACACACACACACACACAGACCAAAAGTAAAGGATGAGGTAATTTTGTGGTGTGTGTGTGTGTGTGTGTGTGTGTTGTGTGTGTGTGTGTGCAAACTTTGTGGGCAGGAAGCGATGGTGCTGAGGAAGGTACAATACTGAAATGGCCAAGATCACGTGACAGAGAGGTTTAGGGACAAAGCTCTTCAGATGAAGCTATGTTTAACCATCATTAGCACTGTGGGTCCAGTACACACATAACTGAAAAGGTTAACAGAGTGTACTGTCAGTGTTTTTGGGATAAAATACACAGCCCAACAGCTGCAGGGTGAAGCACTGTTTCTCCAGGTTTTCTTCTGTGGTCATAATAATATCACAGGGATCAGAGAGTTTGAGTCCTGCTTCCTGTTAATATGAAGGGAGGATATGATGAGCCTTAGTAAATGAATCCATGTGTTTTAAATCTCGGAATGGGGGACATCCTAATATTACTCCACAATTTTCTGAATGAAAAACAAGAACTCAGAAAAGAATTTTTAAATTTATTTGCCTGCTACCATCCTGGTGGTGAATTTGCAGTATCTTCAAACAGCCTGTGTTAGGTGGTTTGCTTCAAAGCAAACCAGATCAGGGTAGGAATATTTCTAACCCATCTGCAAAGGGTGACTTAGTGAAGTTCCTTTATAATCTCAGAAGACATTCACAAGGACTCAGCCCCAAAGCACAAACTTCTGGGTAAGAATTCTACAGGTCTTGTGTTTGCAGCACATACAGCTCTGCATCTTCATAGAAACTGTCTTCATCTCCTCGTATTTGAATTCATTTTTTAATGACCAGAACCTTTGCCACCCTTTCTTCATTTGCTGGCCCTCTCTCTTCTCAGAACCTCACAATTTCAAAGAAAACTTGAAAGATTAAAGGAGAAGGGCAGGAGAGGAATTCCCGGCATTGCACAAACCTAGACAATTTTCAGAATTTTCAGTCTTGTATGAAACACAGAGGCTGTAAGGGTGGGGCTAAGGCGGAAGGCCTGTGTTCTTTAGCTAGAACTTCAGCAAGTCAGCTGACTTCATGTTTGCCTGCCCCTGTTGGTGGTCACAGTGGTATTGGTGCCTGAAGCATAGTTTCAGGGCGTGGGGCATTGTGGTGCTTTGAATATTAAGTGAGCCAATCTGTGTAAAAGTTTGCAACAATACTTTACATTCAGTGAGTGTTAGCTGCCCACGACCACTTCCTCTAAGTCTACATGTGTCCATTAGTACTCATGTTCGTTCACTTTTCTGTCAACTTTGTAATTCTGCTTTTACCCCATCTCTTTCCTGTGTGGTGGTCTTCTCACTCGGCCCAGAAAGTACTGAAGGCAGAGGACTGCAGAGTTCTCCAGTTAGAGAACAGAAAACAGATTATATCCAGCCACTCTTCACTGCCCCCACCCCCTTGGCACCTGCATTGTAAGAGGAACAGGTGACATAAGTGAGCAAGGCAATTTCAAGGTCCCAGGGACATGGCTAGATGGAAACTCAAGAGGATGGTGTGGATGCAGTTACTCTACTTGAGAAACCTATAGAATTGTCTCTGAGGTGGTGACCTTCGAATCTAGACTTACATGCTGAGGACACTGCTTTTACTGAGAGTGGCAAAATGCATATGTGAGCATATGAATTTGGTCAAGGACTTTGATTTAGCACAGGGATTTGTAACATCAGCACCACCATCAGGAGCAGATAATATTCTACTGCAGAGGCCATGGCATGCATTGCAGGATACTCATCATCATGTCTGGCCTCTACCTAGTAGACTGCAGCCCTCCCTCCTAGTCCTGGCAATTAAAACTGTCTGCAGATAGCCAAATGTCCTTGGAAAATCATTGTTTGGGGTTGAAAACCACTGATTTAGTGTAAGTTTAATAGGGAATAACACAACCTGATTTACCCACTACACATACTTTTACACACTATATATAGTATATGTAAACTACACACACACACACACAAATTTTTGGTCAAATTACAGAAAATGGAGTGTGGAGAATAACAAGGAAATAAGAACTAAGGAAACTAGTTTGGGGAAAGGGTAAGAGTCAGTTGGAGCCGGGTGGTGGTGGCACACGCCTTTAATCCCAGGACTTGGGAGGCAGAGGCAGGCAGATCTCTGTGAGTTCGAGGCCAGGCTGGACCGAAAGCCTCCAAAACAATATAGAGAAACCCTGTCTCGTAAAACCAAAAAAAAAAGTCAGTTGGATAGAGTGAGTAGAGAGGTTTACTTACTATTAGTAGTTACTATTCATTTTTAAATTTATTAACATGAGCTTTGGAAACAGATTCTGTCTACTAAGCTCAGAGCAATCCTCCTCTTTCAGATTCCCAAGTGTTTGAATTCTAGGTTTACAATGCCATGCCTGGCTTTTTTTTTTTTTTTTGGTCAGCCTGCCTCTGCCTCCCGAGTGCTGGGATCTGCCTCCCGAGTGCTGGGAGCCATGCCTGGCTTTTAAATGTGTTTTTAAACTGATATATTGAAAACATGTTTATATTACCACTAATGGTATAGCATATAATGTTTTTACTTATGTTTGCATTCTTGCAGTGTTCAAATCAGAGTGAACATACTCATTTCCTCAAAAACATTTTTTTTTCATTTTAAAAAGATGCTTTTTGAGACATGGCCTTCCGTAGTTCAGCTTACATGATACTGATTGTGAACGCCTGATCCTCCTGCCTTCTGGGTGCTGGAATTATTAACTTCACTTTTGTTCATGCTTACAAAAGTGTATGTGTGAACCCATGAGTGTACATGTGAAGGTCAGAGGTCAATGTTGGGAATCTTCCTCGATCCCTGTCCACCTTTTTTTCTTTTTAAAGATAGTATCGCTCACTGAATCAAGAACTCACCAATTGCTTACACTGGCTAGGCAGCTCTTGAGCTCTGGGGGTTCTGTTGGCTTCCACCTCCCTAGGGCTGGCATAATAGACTTGTGCCATCATCCCTGCAATTCAACTCATGTCCTCACGTTTATTCAGCAAGCATTTTATCCACCGAGCCACCTTTCCAGTCCTGGATTTTCCATTTCCCTCATGGCAAAGCTTTCAAGCTCCTTTCCAGTTTTGTGAAATGCGTGGCACATTATTGTTACCTGTAGCCAACTTACTGTGCCACACCACACCTGAACTTCTGGTTCCACTTAACGGCAGCGGTGCACACCAATCAGTATTTCCTGTGTGGTGAGTAAATTATAAGGCAACATACAACACCGGGTACACAGTAGGCATACTGAATTAGTGAATGCATGACATTCATGCTTCCGTGAGCAGTCTCAGGATATAAAAACCTGAGGCTTCCCTTGGGATACTGAGCTATAACTGACAGTTTCTGGTTGTTGGAGGCTGGTATAGTGAAGAATGGTCCTTAAGAGTCCATGGATGAAGACTGAACCATCCTCATGTACAGACTCGATCTTTGGATTTTTTTTATTAAGAAGGAAACCCTAAAATAAAAAAGAAAGCCTCAAATTTGTATTTCTGCTTTAGTTGGGGCATATTGCCAAAGCAGATTGTCGAAGAGCAGGAGGAGAAGGCACTAGAATTGTATTGAAGGGAAGATGCTTATTTCCAGTGGGGGAGGGAAGAAGGGGAAGCAGCTATCTTTCTGCGCTTTGTACCAAAACCACACTCTGAGTACCCCAACCTTTTCAGTTGAGTTGGCTTGGCTATGTACTGCTTTTAAAAATCTGTTTTTCTTTTGTTTGGAATATTCTTTCCCTTAAGATTTGCTTTAACTTTAATTATTTGTATGCATGTATGTTTGTGTGGGTTAGTTGTACATGACAGTAGGTACCCACAGAGGCCAGAAGAAAGTGTTGCATATCCTGAACTGGAGTTACAGGCAGTTGTGAGCATCTGACACGGGTGCTCTGAATAGAACTTAAGTCCCCTTTGAGTGCAGAACTCACTCTTAACTGCTGAATCATTTCTCTAGGCTCTGTTTGGAATGATTTTAGAAGCTACACATTGTAAGATGTTTATCTCATCGTTACTGAATCAGAAGTAGCGAGACACAGTGCCGTAGTCTGGAGTTTTCTGCAGCGTGTAGAGCTGTCCTGGAGGTCTCCCAAGAATAGGTTTTCTTTTGATGTGTCCTTACCTTCTCCTACCAACAGCATTGGGTATGTCACAAATAAAATTGTTTATGATGGTGTTTTCACACCCTGTCCCAGCTTGAGGAAAAACAATGTATATGAAATATGTAAGCACAAAAGACTCCGTCTGAAAAATGACCAGTCTTAGGGATGCTTGAGCTATTTCAACTTTTAAGCAACACTGGGATCTACGGCTGGTTTCAGGAAGTTGCTCTTCTGCCTGCTGGCACCTAGACACATTGGTGAACCCCACAATCCTTGCACAAAGTGCCTATTAATCTTATTTTTATAAGGAGTTGATTTGTGTTAGAGGTTTGAGACTGTCAGAAAGGAAGTGAACACATCAAATGTGGTCGTACTTCTTAAAATGAAGTTTATAAAATTGAATAGGGTTTCCAGCCAACATGGAAAAGGGTCACAGTCTTTATCAGTGACTCAAGGGCTATCCAGAAGAAAATGACACCATGACAGTAGTCATTTTCAATTATTTGGTAACACACAGTAGACATATCAAAATTATATGCCCTTATCTATTTGTCACTTAAAGTCATGGAGATGTAACTGCATATCTTCTTGATTCCAGTCTTAAATAAATAGAAAAGTCACTGGATCATGCACTATGAGTCTCCCATTATACTAGAGTGAAAATAACTTTTGCTGTTAATTCCCCTAGACAGGGAAATGAGGATAGGCATTTAGCAGTGAGTTATATTCTGCTTTCCAACATGCTCTGAAAGATGGATGCATAAACAAATAAATATTGAATATGCCAGACTCAGTGCTCCCAAATAAATCTTCATCATTTGAGTTCCCATTCCGGGCCAAAAGAATGTTTTCCAATGTTTATAGATTTTCTCGTAATCATTTTTTATTTCTCTCACAGACAGGAACATATAATCCTTGTTGTCGTACTGGGGCCTAGGAATCATTATCAGGGTTCTGTTTCCAGTTTAATAAAATGTGTATTTATATTGGAAGATCCCAACCTAATTAATTGTCTTGGAACATAAAATGTGATAGGTGTGACCTAGTTCCTTTAACCCTATTTGCCTTGGACCTCATGTTGTTGTTGGATGGGCAGAGTGAGGCTAATAGTGAGTGTTCACTACTAGAAAATTCAAGATCCTCTGTGTTGTGAAACAATGGGCCCTTCAGGAAAAGGGGTTTAGCTACCTGATAAGCTTGGAAACACCACGACATGGAGAGAAGAGAGGATAACACAAATGAAGGAAGGAGCTGTCCCTCTACAGGGAGAAGGCATGCTGTACAGTTTAGTTCACATCTTTCAAGGTGAATTAGTCTCTGTGGCACAGATCATTAACTGTATGCCCGGTGGTAAGGTGTGATGTGAAGAGGGGCCGGTTGTTTCTTTCCCACCACGATGTTTGCATAGCGGTTTTGACCTCATATGCAAAGTAAGTTCCATTTTGGGGAGTGCAACCCATGCTGCTCTTTCTTTTTCACTCATTCCTTCTTTTTCTTTTTTCTTTTTTGCCAGTGTCACAAAGTATCTGGGGCAGGTGCTCCCTGACTCCTATGCTTTGGGACATGGCTAGCCCCTCTCTTGCCCTTAGATCTCAGAGGACTCTGTTCCAAACCTAGTAGGGACACTCTGTCTCTCTGTTCTCTCAGTTGTTTCTGGGTTTTTATTTTTTATTTTTGTGATGTTCTAATATTGGTTTTGTAATTACAGTTTCATCTGTAGATTATGTGTTCTGTAGGACTTATGATATGACTTATATGCAATAGTTTAAGTCATGACATTTGGAGAAAGAATGTATTTCTCCACACTCAGCCAAGGGTTGATTGAAAATATTTGAAAAATTAAATGTGTCAGTATTAAGTCATACAGACTATTTTTGTCACTCTTCCCTAAGCAATGCATTATAGAAGCTATTTGCATAGCATTTACATTGTATATTTATATTACTAAATTATATTGTTACTAAACATAAATATACACATATACTTAGTATATATTTATATGTAAATATTACATATTCTATATGTAAACACTATGCAGTTTTTTTTTGAGACAGGGTTCTCTGTATTGCTTTGGAGCCTGTCCTGGAACTCGCTCTGTATATCAGACTGGCCTTGAACTCACAGAGATCTTCCTGCCTCTGCCTCCCAAGTGTTGGGATTAAAGACATGCACCACCAATGCCCGGCCACTACTATGCAGTTTTATATAGGGGATGACTTGAGCATCTTTATAGGTAGTCATCCTAACATTGACCCTGCCTGGATGATACTGAGGCATCAGTATACAGCATTAGTATACAATATTAGTATATTGAGATGCCTATGCTACCTAATAATCTATATGATTTATTAGGGCTAGAAATAATTTTGTTATACTTGCTTTTTAGCCATGCTTGTCATATGTGGTCCCAGAAATTGTTCATTTATAAATACACACTTCTTACCTATTGTGTTTGCTGCTATATGAATAGGCAGTTTATAGAAATTGTGAATCCTTTCTAGCTAGAAAAAAAAGATGGTGGTAAGGCTGAACTGTGCTGGGTTCTGCTCCCCCTATTTGGGCTTCTCATCCTAATTCATTTCTGAATTTAAAAGCCACATCTCTATGATCCTGACTGTAGGCCTCTGGTTTAAGAAATTGAGAACAGCTGTGTGTTACCAGAATTCGCTGTCCAGTGTTCCTGGAATGTATTTTTCCTCTGACTTCATTGGAAGCCTCTGGAAGAATAATGCACACCTGTCTGTCAGTTTCTGGATAAACAAGAATGATCAAGAAACTTTATTTCACAACTAGCCATATACTGGGTTCAAGTTTAAAGCTCCACTATTTCAATAGCTTTATTGAAGACAGCAGTTCACTGCAGGCCATGGATGGGAAGTGATTCACACTCAAGTTCCAGTAAGGATGTAACTTGACTACCAAACAAAGTCTATGAAAACCAGTAAGTCTTTGCAAAAACTTAACCCAAACTTGGATCTGCTATAAAATCTACAAACTACAGGGAGAATGAGCACTCTCCATTTTGGGATTCTGGGATGGAGAGACATGTGCTCATATTTAACAGACTTTAACACTGATGACCTGGACTCATTTCTTCTCTCTCTAAAACAAAACCAAAGAATTCTTCTGTGACCTAGGAATGACTTTCTGTAAATGTACATTTTACTGATAAGTTATAAATAGTTTATGGTGATTTTAAATTAAAACCAGAAGTTAAATTTGGAACATGGAAAAAGATAAATAAGTTGGGTCTCAAAAATTGAGTGTCTTAAACTGCCTTGTTATATATCACATCCCCGATTCCCTAAGGATACTCTTGGGCTGTGATTGGAGCTATTCTTAGCAGAGCCCAAGTCTGCTCTGGTAGCAGGAGTCTGAGCATTTGCTCTAGCAAGTTCTTAGTCACTGAAGCTGTTTACATGGAAACACCCACTCTGGCTCTCACATTCATAATCGTTAATGATGTGAGACTTAAAAGTGGGAGCTTAAGTCCTAGGGCATTTGGAAAGATTCCAGGAGACGGAAATGCGGTCCAAAGTGTAGCAAATTCCATACCAGTGCTGTTTATAATGCTTGCAGGGGATAAATAATCAGATCCCAGGGCTGAGAATGAGCTTCAGCAAGGAAGTAGCCGGATATGCTAATCACTGGTGGAAGAACAGGGCTTAGATGAGGAGGGATGCTAGAAATGGCGGCCCACGGGCTTCAGAGAGTGGTCCCTGTACATTGTTCTGAGATACTGACAGAAGTATCAGGGCGTGGTGAAAGCATAGGCTTCAGTTTAAATCTAGCCTCTTTCATTTTCTTGTTTGCAACTCTGACTTTGGGTAAATTCTCTCTTAGTTGTCCCAGCATTAATATGGGGGTTTTAAAGTATTTTATAGATCAGTATTAAAGGATCAAACACAGGTTATCACCACTACATAGTAGGTGCTAAATTAAAACCATATTCTGTAGAAGAGACATTGTAAAAAGTGGTGTAATGCTCTTACTTTATTAGTTGCTTTACAATAAGATCACTAGTTTTTAAAAGTTTTTTTTTCCTTCATGTGTGAAAGAGAAAACATTGATACCGCAGATTTGAGGAATAAGGTGAGTTGATGTTTGTAACATGCAGGCATAGTACCTGTTGTCGATCATGGTGACTTCAATTACAACTAACAGAACAAGCATAGTGGTGGATAATGGTGCCATTGGGCATTGTTCTGTTTCAGTTCAGCTGAAAAGGTGTGTCTGTCCAGGTTGAGATCATTCTTTTCGTCTGGTGACTGTAACATCAAAGGAGCCAGGCATTAGGTCTTGTTCACCCAAGATAATCAAATGCGTTCAGAGCCTGGAAACATTACCGAGGAGGGATTTGGACCTTTCGTTTTATTGGGATGGCTCGTAAGAGCTACTCTCCTCAAATAAATATTGCTTCTTGGTTTTAAAACGCTCTGAGGCAACATAATATGAGATTAAGCCCCGAAGACGTAGCATTTCTGGCATTTAAAAGCAATCTCTTACTGCAGTCATTCGAGTTCCCGTCCCGCGTTTACTCGGTTCAGGAAAACCCACCAGCACCGGTTCTGCTCATCACAGACCTTGCTCTGGCTTACACATACCATGTGCCCAGAATGATCCGATCGAGCTCGTCGCCATCTGTCTTTCTCATTTATCTTTCCGTTTCTGGGATGAAGCACCCTAATAAAAGTAACTTTAAGGGGAAAATGTTTATTTTGACTCATGGTCCATCATGACGAGGAAGACACGGCAGCAGGCAGGAGGAACAGGAAGCTCGCTGGTCACCTTGCATCCAAACTCTGAAAGGAGGGCAAGAACAGGAAATAGAACCAGACTAAAAGGCCTGAGGTCCTCCCCCATCACTCCCCCCACCCCCCATGCGCACAAGCGCCAGGGACTCACTTCCTCCCTTGAGGCTCTACTTCCTAAAAGTTCTACAACTTTCCAAAACAGGGCCACCTGAACATATAGGGGGCATTTCTTATTTCAACCAAAACACCATGTTAGTTTTCAGTGACTAGTTTTAAGCACATAAAACAAAACCTGACGGCAATAAGAAGGGCAAAAATTCCTTTGTAGGTTTTATGTTCCTCTTTGGAGAGGAGGGATAGCAAGCCAGAGAGATGTTCCTGCTTCTGCTGTTTACTCTGGCTGGCCGTATTCAATAAGCAAAGCTGGATATTGGGATATGGTGCTAAATTCCATCTCAAATCAATGGTGTCAACATTCCTAATTCTTTTAGGATTCAGATTGCATTATGTGATTGCATTACGTTGAACTTTGAGGGTGCAACAGCATGAAATTTTTCTTTCAGATAGGAGAATCTGCTGTCTTTGGAAAGCAAGAATTCTTTTTTGGGATCTGGTTACCTGTTTCCATAGACTCTTTGCAAAGGGAAAGAAACAATGGAAAAGCAAACAATGTTAGAAGGTAGACCAGGTAAAGCATATGCACAGGCTATACTGATGCTACAATTGCTTGATGTGGGGACAGAAGACACGTGAATAAGATACCAGGAGAGGGTTTTCTTTTCCTAAGCTTAGGTTGCTGTAGGCTAGTAAAGTTACCATCAACTTAATAGAATCTTCTTAATAGTTTGTGGTCAATAGTGAATGAAAACCTTAAAAAGTAAAACTATAAACATAGTTTTGCAGGTCAGTTGGTGGAACACAGACTGTTTTTCCACTGTGCTGGTCTGTTGTTCCCACAGGGTCCTGGATACCTGAACGAGGATGCTTTTAGGGGTGGAAGTATATCATCACAGAGCCCAGACAGATGACTTAGAACTCTTCATTTCTGATCCGAGCCTGTAAAAGTGCTGAGATGATGGGCTTATAGATGTATTCTACAACTACTGGACTTGTAGGTGTACCCTACACCTGCTGAAAGCAGAAATTGTTTTCTTTCAGCTCATTTCCAAATCAGCTTCTTCAGAGGAGAGTTCTTAGACCCCTTGTCTTATTTACACTTCCTCTCAAAACACATTCCTTGTCATCCAGCTGTGGTGATGCATGGCTATAAGACCAGCAGTGGGAATATGGAGCAGAGGCAGGAGATCACTGCACATTCAAGTGACCTACATGGAGACTTCCAGACCAGCCAGAGCTACACAGCAAGAAAACACACACACACACACACACACACACACACACACACACACACACCACATACTTTCTCTCTTTCTCTCTGAAGCAAAACTACATAATCTTTACATACTTCATTCCTTTTCCACCTTCTTCCACTGGCAAGAAAATAAAACAATCAGTAATTTTACAGGTCCCTTAATTCTGGATTGGATTTTAGGGATTATAATGCACAATCTGAGAAACTGGTGGTTCTGCACAGTGAGGAGATGGGAGACTGGGATGGAGTAAGAATGGAGAATGGCCACCAAATAAAGGAGGGAGACAGAATCTGCCGAGAGTCTTCATATCTGTGGCTGAATGCGTGTATGTCTCTGTACATATACACATATACATATGTTCCTATTATTAGTGAATGGGACTCTGAGAAATATACTTTATTTCTAGAGGAAAATCAGTAAAGTCCAAGCTAAAAATTTAGTATTATAGTTCAAATTTATTTCATGAAATATGCATAGAGATACAAGTTAGGTTAAGCAGTAGTTTTTAAATTAACATAACATTCTCTTTGCCATGAGGTAATATATATATATATACATGTATATATATATATATATTGGTGTCAACATTACTAATTAGGCAATAGCTCATAAGAGAACTTTCAATTATTCAAATGATATTAGCAAGAAACTTCTTTTTAGAGATTTTTTTAGTAAAGTACAACTATTTAGACTCTAAGCAGTATATAGATGTTAAAATGTGCAGAAAATCATTTACATTTTCCACGCTTTTCTGCAAGGGAAGCAGTTAATGGGTATAGTGGAAGCGTCTATTAACTACACAGACTGAACTAAAGGCCTCACATTGCATAAACACTTTACCATTGAGCTTTATCTTCATTCCAGCAAAAGTATTTTTAAGAACATAGCATAAAATGTAAAGTTATGCAAAATGGTTATGTTCAAATGCATCAGTGTTTGTGTGGCTCCATCTCATCCTGCCATACCATAGGTAAATTTTTGGGCTATGCCATCATTTTAAAGGATTATTTCCCCCAAATCAGATGACCCACCCTCTAATGCTGCCCTCTAAACAATAAAAAAATCACATGTATTTTAATGATGAACCTTGAGTCTGACTCCATGAAAATCTAGAAAGTAAAGGAAAAGGGAGAGCATGTTCAACATAATACCGATTTGCAACCCTGGCAGCTCCCTGATGTCTGAAGCACTTGTTTGCAGGGAACTGCCCTGGTTGCCCTGGATTCCTACAGCACTTGGGTGTCGGGAAAGGCACAGTTGTTCTACACTGAGACGTTGACTTTCTGATGTATAGTGTGTTATATCCTCAAATCTTTCATCCAAAGGGAAGTTTAGGAGGGTAGAGGGAAGGACTATTCTAACCACTCTGAGATCCAGAATTCTTCCTTGCTCATAGACTAGAAATTAAGTCATGCAAACCAGATTTTTAGTTTCAGTAAGTCATTTGCCAAGGCTATTCATGGATTAATGCTTAATCATTTGAGTAGTTTATATCTCTCTACTGTACTCTTCATCTAGTTTTACAAGAGAATATTCATAAGAGATGTCTGCAATCTTAAACATCAGAAATTTCTTCAAAATATTTTCTATGAAGGATGTGCCAAGGGAGAAATTGCTGGACATGATTAGGTGACAAGTTGGGGCCCAAAAGTCATTTTGGAAGGAAAAGCGGGTTGGACAAGCAGTTGAAGGGAGAGGTATGGTCTCGATATGAATATTTAAGATGGGAAGAGGCTTTTTCATTCATGCTGTTAATGAAAGGAAGATCCGAGGCCTTGCTCTGAGTAGATTGATGGGCTGCTATATTTTGAAGCTGTTGACAGTTTGTTTTGGCACTTCAAGAAGTGCTATAGCATTCATGCACAGTAAATTATGAGAGATTAGCGATCATGCGATTTAAAGTGAGCTAATGGGGTGTTTGTGTCAGAACTCTTAATTTACGCAATCATGTTCCTGGCACTAAGTAAACATGCCAGCCTTGGGAAACTCTGAAGTGGCCATCCATGGACCCAGGGGGTCAGCGTGGTGGTAATGGAAGCTGTAAAGACACAGACTACCTTTCATGTTTTAATTTGCACCAGTGCATTTGAGGTCTAAGAGCAGAAGCTGTGATTTAGCATCTGCCAGACAAACCCATGTGTTTTGTTTTGTTTGGTTGGTTGTTTTCATTTTTTTTAAGAAAAAAAAAGAACATAAGAAAGTTGTAAAGCAAGAGGACCTACCCAACAGCTGGGCTGCAGTCTTCGCTGGGCAAAGCCTCTCCTCATATTCAAGAATGTAGATTTGCTGGAGTCAACTCAAGACTCAACAAGACATTTTAGGACAGGAATTGGGTTATTCTTTGAATAGAAAAAATTTATGAAGGACATTATTGAGTTCCAAACCTCTGCTGTCACATTGTCTGGTCTGCCCATCCAAGAAGGTGGTGTTCGAGAAATTTGCCCAATTGTTCTTGGTAAACTGATGCCTAGGCTTTCTTATGAGATAGTTATGGCAGGAGTTGTGTGTGTGCATGTGTTTACAAGTGTGTATGTGTTCATATGCGCATGTACATGCTTATGTTTGCATGAAAACAGAGATAAATCTCACATGTTGTTTCCCAGATGCTGTCCACCTTGGTTTTTTTTTTTTTTGGTTTTACGAGACAAGAGTTTCTCTGTATTGTTTTGGAGGCTGTCGGTCCAGCCTGGCCTCGAACTCACAGAGATCCTCCTGCCTCTGCCTCCTGAGTGCTGGGATTAAAGGCGTGCGCCACCACCACCTGGCCACCTTGTTTTTTGATATGACCTGGGAATTTCCATGGTAGGCTGGATTGACTAGCTAATGGATCCTAGGGATTGTACCTGTCATTATATCCCCAAAGCTAGAGTTACAAGGATGCACCACCATGCCCAGCTTCTTTTTTTAACCCGAGCTTTAGAGATTAAACACAGGTCCATGCACTTACCAGGTAAACACTTGACCAATTCTGCTATCTACCAAGTCCCTGACATGATTTTATTTATTTATTTATTTATTTATTTATTTATGTATTTATTTGTTGTCTAGACCCAATCCTCTTTTCAACTCCTCTTTCCTGCTCCATTGAAGGTTTTGTTCTATGTAGCAGTGAATCCAAAAATGACACTTTGTTCAATCATTTATTAATTCAGTAGTAGCTACTCGGTATCAGGCATTCTCAGCATGCCTCCTGGCTTGCATTCTTTAGTAGGAAAGCCACTCAGAGCATCTGTAAGTGCTGAAGAGTCCTTGAAATAGCGCTGGTCTGAGTTGTCATGTGCACATAATGGATTTTACAGATATAACAAAGTTAAAATATTATAAATATTTATTTATGATTGTCTATTAAATGATAAATATTTCATATCTCCTGATTTAAACCAAACGTATTGTTAAAATCAATTTCACTTGCTTCATTTATGTTTGTCAGTGTAGCATGACTATTAGAAAGTTTGTAATTATACAGACAGCTTTCATTGTATATTTTTTGATGAGTCTTGTCTTAGGACCATAGGTTATATCAGTGACCAAGAGAAGAAAAATCCCTTAGATTGCTTTCTAGCTGAATAAAGAAGGTGAGAAAAATTAAACACTTTAGTTAAGTTCAGCAATCCAGTAACTGACATCACTCAAGTGTGTAGAAAGAGGACAAGAATCTCAGGTGCAAGAGTCTGGGGTGGAGTAAAGGCTGTAGTACTCAGAGGGATCCTAGGCACCTTGTAGGCGGTCAAGGTCAGGCAGATGTTGGAGAAGCATGTCCCCTTAGAGGTACAGCAAGCACAAAGTCCCTAAGCTGGGATCACACCTGGTACATCTGGGGATGAGCAAGGAGACTGGGATGAAATAGGCTGGGTGGAGGGAGAACGGAGGGGAAGAGTGAGCAAGATACCCGGTGCCCAGGAAGCACGGTGGGCGAGTCCTTGTTTTCATCAGGTAAGGTGAAAGTCATTAGGGGGCAGCTGAGGCAGCCACATGAGGCCACTGACACATTAAAGGCCACACTGGATGCTGAGCTACAAGTACTATGGTGGCAAAGGGCGAAAGCAGAGCAGACTTCCTAGGACTGCTGCAACAAAGAACCACAAATTGGCTGAAAACAACAGAGATTTATTCTCTTAGCACAGCAGAGGCTTGAGGTCTGAAATCCAAGTGTCAACAGGGCCGTGTTTCCTGTGTGGGGAGGTGCTTTGCTGCCTCTCCCCAGCTACTCCTGACTCCTCCTGAGCCTTGGCATCCCTGGCTTGCAGATGTCTCACTCCACTCTGCCTCCACCACCATGTGGCGTTTTCCTGTATCACTGTCTATGCTTGTCTGGTTGCTTGGCTTAGAGGGACACTAGCCATTGGGTTATGAACCACCCAAATTAGGTATGACCAGGTCATAGTTAATTACAGCTATGGACTATTCTCAAATGGATACACATTGAGGCAGGAGGTGGGTGTGAATTTGGGGACTGTACTATTCCACCCGCTGCTGAGGCTTATTGCAATAATGGTGGAGGGCTTGTGATAGTGTCCCCAGTGCAAGGAATGCCAGTGGAGGCTGGTACATGTTGAAGATATCATGCAGGTGTGTTCCATCTGGATATGACAGAGACAGAGCTGAGACTATTTTCTGTTGAGTTGACTGTGTGAGAGAAATTAAGGGAACTCCATACTCTCATTATTGCCTTAATACCCAGGAGGACGGAATGGCCACTGACTGAGAGATGGGAGACAGAGAAACAAGTTCTAAGATGGAAAGTGAGGTGTGAGACATTCTGGATCTAGGACACCTGCCTGGGACATGAGCGGTCATGTTGAGCACCCAGTTACATTTAAGTGTCTCACATACGGGGGTCAGGGTGCGTGTGGGGGAGGACCATTGGAGCAGTTTGTATAGTATTTACCTGCTAATTGTATTGATCATAGTCAACATCATTGGATGCGATAACTATAATGTATTCTTCCTATTAAATTGACAAGCACTTGAGAGTAGATTTAAATAATCAAAATATACCTTTATTACAGAAAATCTAACATGGAGCAATGGGCAAAGGGATTTTGTAACTACCTCAGAGGTTGAGCTATCCACAGATATTCCTGTCATGTACCAGACTTCTTCTCACCATGTTAGAGAAGGTAGACTAGATACTCCTAATTTACAGGCACAGATCTAAATCAATGTGAACAATTTTAGTTTGTCTTATTTCCGTATTCATCCATTTGAAAGCATACGAGTCTAGTGGAATTTCTTCATGTATAAACATGAAGGACGTGTTTTCTCCTCCTTGACATCTTAACACTGCCCTTGGTTTTGTGGTTTTTAAGATGAAACTTGTAACAGGTAAGATTATGTCATTTTAAAAAGATTCCTGACCCTAGTGTACTCTCAGATGTCTTCTGGGATGAACTAAGTAGTGGCTGGTAAATTTCAAATGCTGGGACAAAAGGTGGAGATGCCTATTGAACATATCACAGCAGACCTGGCCATCCAGGTTCTCCCAGCATCCTTCACTCCCTACCTGTTATAGGGTATAGCTGGCATACCCCATTCTCTATCCTGAACTCTCCAGTCCAGGGGCTAGGCTGCCCTTCTCCTGGAGACTCTTTCCATTCTAATCCTACCATTTTGGTTACCCCACTTGTTTTTTACAGTTTATCCTGTTGGCTGCTGCACCTGGTTCCCCCTTTTCACCTCTCCCTTCCCCTCACCCCCCACGTCTCTCAGGGTCATGTCCCCTGAGGACTCTCCCAGATGTCTCTGTCTGTGACTCTGCTTTCTCTTTTAACTACAAAAACTTTCTTCTTTATCATACTTAGCAGTAGCCATGTCTTTTCTTTTTTTCCCATTTAGTGGTGAATCTCTACAATAATGGACGCAGAATAGGAATCCAACCCCTGTTTTATCTTGATAGCCACCTAGGCTCTATAATAGCACTTACAAGAGGCTCTGAATAGCATTAAACAACATTGTAATGTCTGAGCAAAACACCAGTAAGTGAGAGTAGCTCCAAATTTCACTAGGGATAAACTCCATCATGCTTTTTAAAGGGAGACATTGAAAGTACTCTGAATTCCTCTGACCAAGCCATGTTTGCATTATGCCCTTTGATTCGATTTACCTATCCCACCAGCAGAGTCAAAACCTTCCAATATTTTCTTCTATCTCAGGCTTCTGACTGGGCAGGTTTTTTTCCCCACAAGTCACCTAGCACTGCCATCATTTTTTGGAGAAGAAATGGCACGTCTTAGGTCCTTAAAGCTTGTGTCCTGTTGGGGAAGTTTCTCTACCTTCTTTTCATTCTATCTGCAAATTCCTAAACTGAAGTAGAGGCTGGAACTTGGGTACCCACAGGCCTAATGAGACAGAGGATCTCTACCATGTGTTTTTCTCCAAGGCCTAGCTTTTGACTTTTCCAGGTCTTGAGTGACTTGAATTCCTTCACAGGGAACAGAAATGGATTCTTCTGCTGTATTACACTGTCTCTAGTGTGTCTTGTCTACCTATGTCTTACTGATTTTCCTCTTTGTTAGTTTACCCATAACAGGTACACTTTTGTAGAACTAATGCCATGTCCTTCTGTGTCTCCTTAGCTGGCCAGTGCCACCCCAGGTTATTCTCATACAACGCTGCCAATGAGAAATCACTGCTCCATGAATTGTCTGGTATATTATTACTGATTATTTCTTTCATTTAACACATATTTTGAACGTTATATTTATATGACAACATTTAAAATATTTTGCTTGGGTTATGCTAGTAAATGGATGACAAACCACTGGGGCATTTTAAGGAAAGGACAGTTAGATGAAAAAGAACTTTGTGTTGGAGATTAACAAGCGCTGTGAATAACAGAGAAATGAAAGCTCGGGTGAACGGGGTCAAGAGTACCGATGGAGTTGACCTATGAGACCATCTCCTGTGTGTATGAGACAAAGAGGCCACTCACTGTGGGGTTACGGATGTAGCTTGACGGTGCAATTAACATATGGTTTTTTGACTTAGATACTGAGTGTAAAGGAACAGGAAGAATCAAGTTTGACTGCATGTATTTGGACTGAACATCTGGGGGAAGAATGGGACAGCTATTTTTCTGAACTAGGAAGGACTGCAGAGGGAGCAAATTTGAGGTTGGGGTAAGGAAGGTTGTTCATCTGCAAGTGAATTTTTTTCATTACGTTGTAATTAGTTTGGGCTAGTGCATCAGCTAGGAATTAGGAGGGATGCATGCATAATTATGCCTTGGTTTTACTCTGGGATGTTCTTGGCTCACCCCATTGTGGTCATGGCAAAGATCCAAGCTTTCTTGGCTTCTTATTAGTTTGACTGTATATGAGGTCTTAGTGACCTGCATATGGTCTCCCAAAATTATTGATTTTGTCCTTAAAATTTCTTTTGACTACCCTTCCTTCATTTCCTTCTCCAGCTTGATAGATGCACTTTTTCAATAAGTCATAACTACTTTTGCCCTTTTCGTTGCACAACTCCTCAATATTCCTTCAAGAAATTCTGTTCCTTATTATTTCTCATACATGTTTGTTTTCATTTAAATAAGGGGAGAGCTAAAACTTAACCATTAGCACTAAAATATCACCTTACAAAGACTGCTGCATGCTTTCTCCAGACAAAATTATTACCATATCTTATGTTTGCCATAGGAACCTCATGGGATTTATTCTTATGATACCATCAATAAAAATTAGCAAAAATTCACTGTAATGGTCTTAGTGGACTTTCCTACTTGAGTCTTCTCTGTTCAGATAGTTCAAGTGAAGTTGGATTCATGAGCTGTCTCCATAAAGACAACTCTAAAGGGAATTTGGCATACATAAATTAGTCTTTATTGGCATGTGTTCAGCCCACTGCACTCTCCAAGTTGCTCTGAGTGGATGGTTTACTCTTTTGTCTTAAGTTAGATTTGTTTTTAGGACTATCCTTGGTCTTGTATCAAATTGTTCTATACAAAGGATGCAGCTACACAAACAATCTTAATCCAAGAGCTTTCTTTTTTCTTCTTTTCCTTTAGGTCCTGAATACAATCTCCTTTAGGACCTGGGTTGACTCTTCAGCTACAATTTGAATTTGATGGACCTTATTAGTATTTTGTTTAAGTTTAGGCTATTTAGTTTATAAGTTATAGACTTAAGATTAAGGAGGCAGAGACAAAAGCCGTATTAAAATTGTAACAGTAATTGAGCAGTGTTTGTATCATCAAAGCACAACACTTTCAAGTCTTTGTGACTCATAATTTTGTTGAGCAGAGAATTACTAGCTTCCTTCCTACATAATTATAAAATTGTATTTTTAGATTTATAAACATAATTAACATGATGATTTCAGTGAATTTTCATTGATTCATTATATATTTCCTTTCCATTACTTTTTCACAATTGGCCTAGCATTTCCCCAGTTGTAAACCATACCAAATAAAATTCTGTACACATACATTGTAAAAGACGAGAGACATACACACACAGAGCAAAGCATTGTGTTCCAAGGCGTGGTAGAACACTACAAGATGAGATCTTTCCTTCTAAGTGAGTGACTGAATGAGAGCACCATATATCCTTACTGTCTAACCCTGATTATTCAGGTTCCTTCTATCCGTGTGTGCTTTTTCTGTCCACTTGACCTCTCAGGAGCAAAGAGAGGTAAGATAAAGTTTGAACTGTTTTCCTATTTTCTTTTCTTTTATTGATTTTATTTCTCCTTTTCAGCATCAACACTTATGGGCAGTTTCTGTGACTGACCATGGGATTTCTCTGTCTTCTCTCTGGTCCTGAGGACCATCCCAGCAGGTACCTCCACAGAGAGAGTCTGACTCACTCCCTGCCTGGTCCACAACCCTTTTCCTGGAGCATGGGACATTTGTGTGCTTTTTGTCTTTACCCCAGTGACTTTAGGGTCTTAGGAAAGTAAAATAACTTGCTGTTGTGGCAAATGAACTGCTACAGGGTTGGCTGGGGGCCGTTGTGGAATATTTGTATGCTGTGTGAAGATGTGTTGCTGTGATAGGTGTAATACAAAGCAGAGTGCCAATACAGGCGGGACTTCTGGAGAGAGAGATTGGAGGAAGAGGTTATTGAGGCACGACGAGAAGCCAGTCAGCCAGGGAACAAGTCAGATATGTAGAATGGGATAGAGGTAAAAGCCATGTGGAACAACACAGATTAATAAAACATGTTTTCTCTCTCTTTTTTTTTATTATTATCAGAGCTAGTTAAGAGCATGCCAAGGCTGTAGGCTGAACTTTCACAATTATTAAGAAGTCTCTCAGCCAGGCAGTGGTGGCATACATCTTTAATTCCAGAACTCAGGAGGAAGAGGCAAGCAGATCTCTGTGTGTCTGAGGCAAAACTGGTCTATAGAGCAAATTCCAGGACTGCTAGGGCTGTTACACAGAGAAACCCTGTCTTGAAAAGTCAAAGACAGGGAAAAAAAACAAAAACCCTTTGTGTCAGTATTTGGAAGCTGACTGGTAGGACAGAGAAAGACTCATTACAGGTCCCCTTAAGGAACACCCCTTATTTGGGGCAATAACACTGTATGGTTTGTCTGCAATCTGTTTCTGGTCAACTTTCTACCTGGAATGATCTTGACAGTAACTGTATCTGGGAGAGTACCCTCCACTGTGGTTTTATAAGCCATTATATTGAAATGATGTTGTTCTCCAGTTAACACTCAACATTGCTTCAGCATGAATGTTCTAAGAGGAAGTTTGCTTGTGGACCTGCTTGCTTAATTCTCATCAGTGGTCTACGTGGCACTACTGCATTCTAACTTCACAGCACACTATGGGAAGTCCCTGGTGCTATCACTCCCTTAGCATGATTTCCCACCCCTCCTTTTCACAGCACACACACACACCACACTGGCCTCAGTGCAATTCTCCCATTATTGTATTGATTCAAGGTTTTCCATATTGTTTGCTTGTCCAGAAGCTCAATTGAAATATTGTATTCCTTGGTCTTATTTTCCTTTTAAGAACTCATTCAATTGTCCTTGCTTGGGTGTTCTGATATCATGTGTATCCAACTCTGATTTTAAAAAATTATTTAATTATGTTTATGTATGTAGGTGTGTGTATGTGTGTGTGTGTGTGTGCAAGTGCATATGAACACAACAGAGGTTAGGTTGGTGTTGGATCCCAAATGGGCTGAGAAAGAAATCAGAGAAACATCACCCTTTACAATTGCCACAAACAACACAAAATATTTTGGGGTAATGTTAACCAAACAAGTGAAATACCTGTGTAGCAAGAACTTTGCATCTTTAAAGAAAGAAGATAAAGAAGATACTGAAAGATCTCCCATGCTCTTTAATAGGTAGGATCAACATAATAAAAATAACAATCTTGCCGAAAGCAATCTACAGATTCAGTGCAATCCCTATCAAAATAGCAGCAAAATTCTTCACAGATAATAATCAACTTTATATGGAAAAACAGAAGACCCAGGATAGCCAAAACAACTCTGTACAATAAAGGAACTTCTGGAGGCATCACCATCACTTACTTCAAGCTCTATTATAGAGCTATAGTCCTGAAAATATATTGGTATTGGCACAAAAATAGACAGGTAAACCAATTAAATCATATTGAAAACACTGATATTAACCCACACACCTACAAACACCTGATTTTTGACAATGAAACTAAAATTATACAATAGAAAAAAAGAAAGCATCTTCAACAAATGGTGTTGGCACAACTGGTTGCTGGCATGCAGAAGACTACAGATAGATTCATATCTATTACCATGCACAAAACTTAAGTTCAAATGGATCAAAAACCTCAACATAAATCCAGTCACACTGAACCTCTGAGAAGAGAAAATGGGAAATACCCTTGTACAAATTGGTACAGGAGATCACTTCCTGAACATAACACCAGTAGCACAAACACTGAGATTGACAGTTAATAAATGGGATCTCCTGAAACTGAGAAGGCTTCTGTAATGCAAAAGACACAATCAACAAGACAAAATGGCAGCCCAAATATGGGAAAATATGTTCATCAATCCTGCATATGACAGAGGGCTGACTTCCAAAATACACTAAGAACTCAAGAAGCTAGTCACCAAATAATCCAATTAAAAAGTGGGGTACAAAACTAAATAGAGAATTCTCAATAGAGAAATCTAAAATAGCTGAAAGACACTTAAGAAAGTGTTCAATATCCTTAGTCATCAGGGAAATGCAAATCAAAACAACTCTGAGATGTCATCTTACTCCTGTCAGAATGTTTAAAAATCAAAAACACCAATGACAGTTTATGCTGGAGGGGATGTGGAGAAAGGGGAACACTCCTCTACTGCTGGTGGGAGTGCCAACTCATACAGCCACTTTGGAAATCAGTATGGAGATTCCTCAGGAAAATTGGAATCAATCTACTGCAAGAACCCAGCAATTCCACTCTTAGGCATATATCCAAAAGATGCACATTCATACAACAAGGACATCTGTTCCACTATGTTCATAGTAGCATTATTTCTAATAGCCAGAACCTGGAAGCAACCTAGATGCCCCTCAACCAAAGAGTGGATAGAGAAAATGTGGTACATTTGCACAATGGAGTATTATTCAGCAGAAAAAAAACACAATGGAATCTTGAAATTTGCAGGCAAATTGATGGCACTAGAAGAAACCATCCTGAGTGCGGTAACCCAGTCACAAAATGACAAACATGGTATGTATTCACTCATATATGAATTTTAGACATGGATCAGGGGAGTGCCAGGCTACAATCCCACTGCTAGAGAGTCTGGGTAACAGAACCTTCAAAGAATGACTGATGGAAGCAGAGGCAGATAGCCACAACTAAACACTGAACTGAACTCAAGGGACCCAGTGACACAGAGGGAGGACTGATGAGCATTGAAGTCAAGACTGGGCTTGTTTAACCCACAGAGACTGCTGACCTGAACAAGGGGGCACTCTTGAACATACATAGTGAGCACAGAACATAATGGTTGATTTTTTAAGGATCTGTAAAGCTCTGCCAATACTATGAATGTTAGCTAGTTATCACCTTTGTAATTTTTGAAACTCCTGGAATTCCTTTAAGGAATTTTATTCAAATTGCACAGAACATATATCCTTAATAGAAACTTGCTAAAGAAATATAATTAAGTGGAACCTTTAATAGGAAGCTAATCCCAATGATCTAGTTGAGAAGATTTAGGTTTTTGATACAAAGATAGGGAAATGTGGATGAATTTTAGATATTTCTGAATTCTGTTAAGTTCTGGTTATGGAAGGGCATTAACATAATGGGCTTTCCATATTCATATAGTAACTGAGGGGATTGAAAGATGCCTAGTTGGATGTTTAGAGCCCTGTTGCATATGTAGGTGGGTACTTACAGATGAGCATGTATGGCTGTTGTCTAGTTCCTCTTCTTCTTGCTGTGGTAAACTGTCTGACAAGGTTTGTTTTGGTTCACAGCTCTAAGTGTCCTGGGTTGTGTTGGGATGCCAAGGCAGCAGGACCTTGGGGTGTCTGGTTACATTACATTACATCATCATCATTACATTTGCTGTCAGGAAGACAATGGGTGATGGTGATGGTGCTCAGTCAGCTTTCTCTTCTTATGCATCTTGCAGTCACAGCCGTCCATCTTTCCAGGGAATCTCCCCACAATTAGCCCAAACGAGACAATCCTTCACAAGGCTTCCTGGAGACTTTTTTTTTCATTTTCTTGTTTCTCTCCCCCCTTTTTTATTTAAGTTAGAAACAAGCTTGTTTCACATGTCAATCCCAGCTCCCTCTCTCTCCCCTCCTCCCCATCCCTCCCCACCAGGCTCCTCAGTCCCCCACCTAATTTCCACTTTGATCCCCAGATAAAGTGAGGCCCTCCATGGTGTATCTCCAGAGTCTGTCATTTCATCCAGGGTAGGGTCTAGGCCCTCCTTCAAGAGTCCAGGCTGATAGAGCACCCCACATTGTGGGATGGGCACTCAAAGTCTATTTGTGTGTCAGGGATAAATACTACCCAAGGCCACATAGATTACCTAGGCCTCCTCACTGACACTCACATTCAGGGGGTCTGGGTCAGTCCCATGCTTTCCACACAGCCATCCATCTGGGGTCCAAGAGCTTCCCCCTTGTTCAGGTCAACTGTTTCTGTGGGTTAAACCAGCCCAGTCTTATCTCTTTTGCCCATCAGTTCTCCCTTTCTGACACTGGATTCCAGGAGTTCAGTTCAGTGTTTATCTGTGGGTATCTGCCTCTGCTTTCTCTTTTTGTGACTGGGTTTCCTGGAGACTTCTTTCTTAGGTGATATCATATTCATCAAATTGACCCCCGGAAGGGGTCCTAGTAACGTGTTTAATTAATTCTATTTTTAAATCTTGACAATTATCTAATTAGCTAAGACTACTGTGTGCACCTCGTGACTCTACCCCAGCACACTTCCCTCACCTTGGGTTGTAGTCGGAATGATCGTGGGAACTTTGGAAATCTGTGCAGTCTTTCCAGGAATACATCAAAGTGTCGTCAGCCTCACAAACCATGTATTTTTCTAAATTCAAATGAACTGTATTCTCAAATCGGTTTGCCTTGTCTGTATTTCCCAAATGCTCCTGCTGCAAAATGACGTATTGTTTCTTAAGAATTTTGTTTTGTACATTTGTGTACTTCTTCACTTTCAGGTTGAATGTGTGTTTATATTTAAAGTTGGTTTCTTATCCTCTTGTAAATAGTATGTAGATGAATCTTTTAAAAAATTAACGAAGCAAATTTGCCTTTTAATTGAATGGTTTAGACAATCTATATTTAATGGAATTGTTGATGCTATTTTTAAAAATGTTTGTT
Source organism: Mesocricetus auratus (assembly GCF_017639785.1). Classification (NCBI taxonomy): domain Eukaryota; kingdom Metazoa; phylum Chordata; class Mammalia; order Rodentia; family Cricetidae; genus Mesocricetus; species Mesocricetus auratus. Next base: position 26,726,563 of record NW_024429193.1, on the reverse strand, counting down.
TCAATTTTATATATTATATATTCTTTGTTACTTGCCCTTATTTTTATTTTTATTGGCTTGAGTGTCTTCAGTATTCCACTTATTTTGATGCAATTATCTTATTCACTTCTTTTATTTTTGTATTAACTGTCTCTACTTTCAAATTTTCAGTAGTTGTTCAAAGGTTTGTGCTCAACACCTTTAACTTGAATTCAAGTTTTTCTTCAATTCACATATGCTGGGAGGAGCTTCAAGAGTATACATTATTGTTAACTCCATCCTTTATGCTATGACCATACCATTTTATTTCTCTATATACTGTAAACTCTGCAGTACATTGTTATTGTTTTTTTCTATAATCTGGTAACATAAAAAATCTTAAAAACTACAAAATTTACTAAAATATTTATTATTTCTAGCACTCTCACTCATCTAGAATAAAGTTTCCAGTTTAAATTATTTTTCTATTGTCTAAAGAACTTCTGTTAGTGGTTTCTTTCAGTATAGAGGTTATAGTACCATTTTTGATCAATTTCTATTTGCCCAGCATTTAATTCTGGATTGATTCCCCACTTCTGACACTAAATATGTGTTTCAATTGATATTTAGGGTACATAGTTTATGACAAGATGTATGTTATTATTTTAAGTATATTTGTTTATAAGAATTTGTAAATTTTCAGTTTTATCAAGTTTGAGAAACAAAGTCACCACAAACCCCAAAAACCCAAAAATCTTTTAATCATTATTTTTTTCCTTTAGCCATTATTTTTTCAGTGTTTTTCCCCCTCTTCTTTTGGGTTTCCACAATTATAGAGGTTGAAACTGTTCACATGACCCTCCAGTGACTATATTTTTATTTGTTTTTCTTTTTGTTCTATTTTCATTTTATCAGCATATGTTCAAATGTCATATTTCCAAATTTCTTTATATTTTTGTAAGTGTATGATTTATTATGATTTAACCTGTCTCTTGGATTTTTGTTTTGGGTGTTATGCTTTCATACCTACGCAAATGAGCAGACACCCTGATTTTACATGTCAGATCTCTCTCCTCATTGTGTTCATGATTTCTTTTAAGTCTTTGAACATACTGAACGCTTTGAAAGTAGTAGTTTTCACTTGTATCATCACCTAGTTTTGTAATTTCTATTTATTTTGATTATATTTTTTCTCTTTGTTATGAGTCACAGTCATAGAATATTTTGAACACCTATAACATTTGCTTCAAATTCTAGGCGATGTTAACTTTTTGTTGAGTGCTTGATTTTGTTACAATATTTACATTTGTTTTTAGAATTTGTTCTGATAGTCAAGTACTTGTGGGCAACACTGATCCTTCCAGTACTTTTCTTCTAAAAGAGTTTAAAATTTTTTCTATGTGCATGAGTGTTTTGTTTGCATGCATATTTATGCACAACTTGTGTGTGTGGTGCCCGCAGAGGCCAAAGAGAACATTGGATCCTTGAGACTGTAAATACAGACAGTGATGGACCATCATGTGGGTGCTGAGAATTGAACCTGTGTCCTCTGGAAAAAACATTCAGTGCTCTTAACCTCAGAACAATAGCTCCATCCCTTTCCCAATTCTTTTAAACAGTTTTGTATGTCCTCTATTCTAGGACAAGTTAGGCCTTCTCTATTAAGATATAACCTCTTGGGGCCTCTACTCAATGGTCTGTTTATATAATACAGCCCTTGCATTTGAACTATGAACCCAGATGATCATCAGCCATGAATGCTCTAAAACTTGTTTGACTTTTGGCTTCCTGGTAATTATTTTCTTTGCTTCATACTATTTGATTCTAGACATACAGATTTTTGGATTTAGTGAAAGTTTCAGTGAACTCTTAGGCAGATATTTAGAATGTTTTCCTCTTTTGTACTCTAATTCACAAATTCCAGGCTTATTTTTTCTCACTGAACTCTATCCTCTAATCTGTCTTCTATGATCTAAAACTTGTTCCTACATGACCTTGAGGGCAGTATAAGATCAGGTCATCTGATTTCTTCCTCTTTTTTTTTTTTTGAGGAATCCCAGTGCTACATTACAATCTATGTCTGAAAGCAAGTATTTCATCTTTTTTGTCTAGCTGTCTAATAATTTATTGCTGGGGAACAATTCTGTACTCAGAAATGGAGGGATATGTAGTGATTCCATGAGTTTTAGAAGCAAAGTATAGAATAAAGCTTATATACCATTTAATAGCCTGATCTTATCAATTTATGTCTTGTGTATAAAATAAAATTCATAAAGCAATATTGACATTGTTTTAGAGGATGATACTATTTTGCATTTGTAAGATAATTTAGGATAGCACTTGTATACAAACTTGATTTTTTTCTGAAGGGTATTGATACTATTGATGGACATTTATTTTTTGTGAATTGGATATTTCAAGGGGAAATCTCAACATTATTACAGATTTGCAGCATTTTTTTTTCTGCTGAGTCCTCCGTATGTGTGTGTGTGTGCATGCACATGTTTACATATGAGTTTGTAGGCTCTCAAGTATACTTTCAGGAACTAGTCTTTCTAAAAGCTTTAATCTTGCTATCACAATAGATGTTTTTAAAGACAGAATGCTAGTTCAAATATAAATTTTCCATTAAATATTTTGTGCTGACATGCTGGTGGTTTGGCATGGTAACATGAGCAACAGTAACATAGGAAGAGGGAATCCCCCATCGGGTTGGCCCCTATGCATAACTACAAGCATTTTCTTGATTAATGGTTGAGGTTTGAGGCCCCAGCTCACTGTGAGTGGTGCCATCCTTGGACAAGTGCTTCTAGGTTGTGTAAGAAAACAAGATGAACAAGCCACAGAGAACAAGTCAGTAAGCACCATTCCTCCATGACCTCTGTTTCAGCTCTTGTCTCCAATTCCTGACGTGACTCCCCTTCGTGATGGCCTATTAACTGTAAAGCTGAAATAAGCCCTCTTCTCCCTAGGTTAGTTTTGGACATGGTGTTCATCACAGTAACAGAGAGTGTGACTCAGACATCTTGACAATCTCACGCTATGTTGGGACATTATTGATGAGCATTATTAATTTTTTGATGTCCTTTAGGTCACTGCTTTGGCATTCTTTACTGATTGTTTCTCCATCTCAAATTAGATGGCATCTAGAGTTGATCTGGACTCTCAATTTCCAATGGCATTTCTTTCTCCAGGAAATTTTAGATTCTTGGTTGGAAGTTGCACACAGTCTGCATTTTAGATGTGAACCAGCCTGTAGCTAGTACATGCACGGCCCTTACGGTGTCTCTTCCTCCCCAGAAATCTTAAGTGCAATGGTTTTATTCAGGGCTTCCAGCTTTCCATGGGGCATAATCTCTCGAGGCTGTCATATGCGTAATAACCTCTTATTCTAGCAGCTGATGCTTATTTAATTCATTCAATGTGTGTTTACTATGTCATTTCTGTTACCTGATGTTACATGCTTGATCTTTGACCCAGAGTGAAAGAAAACACTAGAACTAAGGAAAGGGGATGATAGCAGAGGACTAAAAATAGTCCTTATACAGGTTTATGCATGAACTAGTCTCAGTGGTTTTCATTTCACATTGTGGATTTAAGAAGTTTCAGGTTGGTAAGGAAGAAAAATCGGGAGGTTTGATCTATTTTATCTCAATGCTCATTTCCTCAAGTGGTTCCAGGTAAACAAGAGGACAAACTTGTTCCTCTGAACTACAGAATGGGGAAGAAAGATTACATCAGGAAGGAAGGTGGTAAAAGGCAATTTTTCATGGAAAAGATGCTGGACTAGAATATCTGAATTATGCTTATCTTCTCCATTCTCCGCTGGCAAGCATTTATGCTCTCTTAAACCTTTGTCTCAGCAACTCATCTGTTAAGAGAAAACCCTGGTAGAACCTGGCTAGTGGTTTAGCACAGATAAAAATAAGTAGGCAGATATATGGGAATAAATGGGAAATGTATAGGAAGAAAACATAAGATAGTTTTAGTTTGTATTTTAACCTCAGAAGGAAAAAAATGTTGGGAAGGCATAGAAGCCATTTTGCTATTAGATAGTGCATTGCTTGTTCCATGAATTTTTCTTTTCTTCTAGTAGTGTGGCAGGGCTATTGTGGACCATGAATGGAGAGAAGCTGTACTATATGCTGGTACATCTGGTGGGAGAGCTTGTTCTCTTCTGGAAAGCCTAGCCTTGCCTGTATGTTATGACATCATTCCTTATAAAGGTAGAGATAGATTATTGTGCACATATAACATAATGAATTTATATGAGATATAGTGACTATCCCATGAGTGGGGGAACAAGACATAATTTGGAGTTGGAGCCTAGAGTGATTTATGAAGGTCATTGTCTTACAAGTTCAGATGAGTTCCATATGGTGTTGGAGAAACCCCCTTATGTACTGTATGTATAAAACATATGTAGCAAATTAGTTTCACTTACATTTTCCCCCCAAATATGTTTTGGTTTTTATAAAAAAATGACAGTGTCTTTTGTTGATCTGATCTCTAAAATACTACACTTTTTTTCTAACAGAGGGACTATTTGTTAATAAGGATTGAGAGTTTTTAAATGAAACAGAGATAATGGAGTGTGAACCCCTCTGACACTGGGCCTTACTTGTGTATAGGCTGCCAGAGACTTCCATCTCATTGGATTTATGGCTTGACTTCTGTATCATGCTTAACTTGAGTGTGCTCAGCAGTGTGACCTTGTCTAGGAAGAGGAAAAATGGATTGTTCATTTTCCAGCTGGAGTGTATTATGTTTCTATCTAATTACATTTTCAAATAGATGTGAAGATGCAACTACTTCCACTTAAAAGGAAATTGCTCTACTTAAAGAAAAATGGAGAATGGATTAGGAGTTATGTTCAAAACTGAAAGTATTTTTCCCTGAAATAATAAGCTTTTCTTTGCCTAAAGAGCAATCTTATGGATAGATTTTTTTCTATGCAACATTGTTTTGATTGTGGAAGGTACATGCCCCAGTCTCCAGTTCAGTATCTCTGACCCTCTAAGAATTGTCTAACTCTGCAAAACTTTTCTAAACAAGGATCTGTAGCCACTTACTCCATTTGTAAAAATAATTTCGTATCTTGTTTGGGAAAATTTTATAATACTTAAGACATTTGGAAATTCGCAGGGGTGTCAAGACTGAAAGTCATGGGAAATATAGCCCCAAAGTGGGATACAATCTAAAGGCTCGAGGAATTACTTTGGTTACTAGACGCATATCTGGCTGCATGTGTATACTTGATTTGTACTTTTTACGGTACATAGCAAAATGGGAATATTCTGCTAGGCACAATTTTCACAGTTGTGTAATCTTTAAGCCACACAAGGAAATAGTGTTTGTTTCTTGATTTGAACACCATAATAATACATGTTTTAAAAGTATTATTTGAAGATAAATATAAAATGTTGGAGCATGAGGCTGGATTTCCATCAAATTGGAGCAAAGCACCCAGAAAATTGTTAAAATAAGTGAGGAAGAATTGGGATTTGAACACAGAACTTTCAATTTCCAAGTTTAAGGTGGACATATGTTTATGTGATTGTGTTGAATAAATCCCCACGCTAAAATGAATATGCACACTGCCCTTAGCTAAATATTGGTATATGCACATACATTATAAGATAACAATGATACCACTAAAGTTATAATGAGGTAATTTGAGGCCATCTTAGAAAACTATTTCATCAGTTCCATTCTACCATTACAAAAGCTTGTTGCTGTGTCTCAGTCCCTATGATATGCTGAGAGCCAGTGTATGTGAATTGTCATAGCATTTGGGGAGAGAGAAATAATTGTTTCAGGGACATTTTATAGATTGTTTTGACAACTTTCTTCTAAGCAAATGCTGTTCATATTAATAAAGAGTAAAGGTCTTTGGAACTGTCAACTTATCTCTTTCAGGATCAGTCAGTGCAATTTAGCATAAGATTTTGTCTTTGTCTAGGCAAAGCTGGATCTTGGCATAAATCGCCCATTTCTTCATTTTTCTTTTAGCAGACAGTCCTCGAAGCAAGACCATTTGCAATGACAGTAGTGTGATGACAGGTATGAGGAGGTAGGAAGAAGCAAAAGGCTTCTGGATGTCTTTCTCCTGATTCTTTACATTCTAAGAGTGCATGGTCACATTCTATAGAATGGAGATCTGACTGGTACCCTGCATTCTACGAGTACATGACCACATTTTGTAGGATGGAGACACGCCTGGTACTCTCCATTCTAAGAGTGCCTGGCCACATTGTGTAGGATGGGGGCTTGCTTGGTACTCTGCATGATAAGAGTGCATGGCTACATTGTGTAGCTGATTTGGGGACCTGGTTGGCTTTAGAGACTGAAGAAGGAGACACCTCTGTCAAGTCTGCACATCTGCTAGAATCATGAGGACTTGGAGTATGAGCTCATCATCAGAGAAGTTGACTAACTACTCCACCCAGAAATCAGCACCCTGCTTTACAATGACACACTACTGAGAATTACTACTGTGCCTTTTGGGGTATGTGATGTGGGAGGCAGCTGAAGAGATTGAGATACATTCCTTCAATCTTGGGATGAAATGGAGGAATGAAAATTACGAAGGAAGGGAACCCCGAAAAGCCAAATTTAGAACTTTGAATTGTTCACATTGTATGAAAATGAACACCGCCAAAGAATTAGCAGCATGAAGAACAAAATGCAGAGAGCAGCATGACTTAGTGAGACCTGAGCTGGTACCTACTAGAGCCTGAGTAAAGGTTTCAGACACAATGGACATAGCTCCATCCTCAACTTGCTACTCAAACTGTGCTCTGGAAGAATGCTGGTACACAAATAACCTGACTTTTCATTAAGAGTGGAAGTCCTTTTCTCTAATTTACAAATGAATAAGTGGGACTGATGGAAGCAGAGGCAAACACCCACAGTTAAACACTGAACTGAACCCAAGGAACCCAGTGACAGAGAGGGAGGAGTGATGAGCAAATTGGCAAAAAATGGGCTGGCAAAACCAGCAGAGACAGCTGATCTGAACAGGGGAGAGCTCTTGGACCCCAGACCGACAGCTGGGAGGCCAGCATGGGACTGATCCAGACCCCCTGAATGTGAGAGTCAGTGAGGAGGCCTGGGCAACCTATGGGGCCCTGGGCAGTGGATCAGTGTTTATCCCTGGCATACAGACTTCATGTGTCCATAACACAAAGAGGGATGCTCTCTCAGCCTGGACTCTTAGGGGGAGTGCCTGGACCCTTCCCTGAGTGAAATGACAGACTCTAAATATCCCCTATGTGGAAGGAAGTGGAGATAGGGTGGGAGGCTGGGGGGGGATGGTGGGGGGGAGGGATACGGGAGGAGGGGAGGGAACTGGGATTGTCATGTAAAACAAGCTATTTAAAATTAAAATAATAAAAAAATGAATAAGAGGAAGAAAAACATGCGAATCAGGCTGACCATGGTTAGAACTTTCCTAGTATTGTTTTTCTTTCTCTAAATATATCTTGAATGTTCCAAATTTGGTGTGCATTTATGAAATGTTACTGTCTTCTAGGCAGAGGCTAGTGAAAGTCTGTCCTTGATGGCCTTCTGACTTAGTGGGGAAGTCAGCGACACAGCTTCATTGTGTTGGGGAACTGGGGTAGACTGACAGCAGCAAGTGACAAGGAATTGAAACATTTGGGAATGAGATTTTCTTACATGTTTTTGAAGATTCAATAATTTTAATCATACACATGTCATAAAGTATATTTCATTAACTGGTCTTTCTTAGGTTTTATCATGATATTAAATGAGATGGAGAAAATATATGACCTTTGGAATTGGGCAGAACCCTTGACTGATGAACAGTGTTCGTTTTCTATCTCTAGTTCTTCAGCCCACTAGAGAGGTGATGATACACTGCAGGACTGTGGAAAGAGAAAGTATATGGGAAGTGGCAACACCTTCCCATGGAGGCACAGTTCCTCTGTAACATCTCAGAGTGATGCAGGCACGGAAGGATCTTGGATACTCTGATGATGGGGACCACATTTAATCATGGCTAGAAATAGACTTAAATGTTAATCATTTCATAAAACTTCTTATGTAGGAGACTGAGGAATTTTTCAGTGTTCAACCAGGAAGTTCTCTAAATTATAGACTGGTAATTAGCACATGACTCATGACAATTTTCGTCTTGATGATTCTTCTGCCTTCATTTTCTCATGATATGATAAGTGGGGAACAAATCTTACAGGCATCAGCCAGTGTTTGCTCCCCCGTTTGGGACTGAAAATGGAAACCCCAGTCCCTGTTAGTAGCAGCAGACCTGGGAGAACTCAGCCATCCTGCGTTTGACCTGGGTCACGCCATGGCTGCTTTCTGGTGACCTCCTACAGTCCTGTGGGCTCGTTTTCATTGTGTCCCCAGTACCCATACACATCAGGCTTCTGGGTGGTGACCACTGTTCTTACTGGGATCCGTTTTTGTCTTCATATTCCCTTTTACAAACCGATTCTTGTAATTTTTCAAATCAGATATTTTCCAAAGTGGCCTCTATTGTTCATGAATGGTCTTTGAGGCTGTGTTTGAAAATAAAACCCTGATCATTTGTTTCAGTTGATTCATTTTTTTCTCTGAACAGCTGGCTTTGTTTCCTCTTGGTTTTAAAAGCATGTCCCTTTTCACTTGTTATATGTTAATGTTTTTCAGAAACGTTTATTAAATGGATCATTTTTTCCACTCCTTTCAACACCAGAAAACAAAACAAGTTGAGTCATGTCAAAAGCAAGTTGTCTGCAGGGATAATGTAAGAATAATGTTCTTTCTGGATATGATTTAAAATTTGAGGGGTTTATCATTTTGGGAGTTATTATAGGGACCATTGAAGTACCACTATGAAAGCCAAGTTTTTTATATAAAAATTCAGATACATCTTCGTACCTTTGTATTTCTAAACTTAGAAGGATATATTATGGAAGTAGTTCAACCATTCATACTAGGTTATCAAGTTCTGACTCAAATGATGTATTCTATAATACTTATTTTAAGATTTGTTCCTTTTAAAATATTATATATACAATACTTTAAAAATGAACAAACATTTGCATGAACTCCTTTACCACATATATTACTACAAAATACTTGTTTAAATATATTTGGATGTATGGTTTATATTCTTTGTGTTTCATATTCCTTAGTTGTCAAGATACAGACAGTAAATATGCAGCTGAGTGTGGGATATTGCAGCATCTGAGATTCCTCTAGACTTTTGTCCAAATGGTCTTTCTGTACTCTTTCTTTAAAGTTTTACTTTTTGCATAGTGTCTGACTTTCAAGATAATTCCAAAAGACAAAAACAAACTACAATCCCTCGATGTACAGTGTGAGTCACACTACATTTTATCAGTCAAAGAATTCAGATGGCCAACCTACTCTGAAAAGAAAAGGGAATTCCTATCATGCAAAACCTGCAGGGTTCATTCTAAAAGTATAGGCATGGTCTTTTCATATAGCAGATGAAGAATATTTATTGCATGTTCACTGTATCCAGGACAGTATGCTGACCACCAGGAAGAGGGAACTTCACTGTCTTCTGTGGGAAGGTGACAGGCTTAACTCAAGGTTTGGAACAAAGAGGTTTGATAGCCAAATACCAAGAACTTTATTTATTGTTATATATTCCTTAGGTACCCGGGTCACCTTAATCTTAACAACCATGTTGTGTGCTGTGAAAATACAGAAGACCAATTCTTTTAGTCAGGAAAATTAAGGATTTGGATATCTTTATAAGCATTTAATGGCACTTTTCATTTTTTCTATGTAAGAAAACCCCAGTAATTCATGTAAGAATAACTGTATCTAAGGGCCTGAGGAGATGTCTCAGTCAGGGAAGTGTTTGTCACACAAGTGTGAGAACCTGAGTTTGATTCCCAGAGTCCACATAAAGAAAAACGGGGTGTGATGGTACAGCCTTGTCATCCAGTGCTGGAAGGTAGAGGCAGGTGAACTTCCAAGGCTTGATGGCCAGTTAGCCTAGTCTACTTGATGAGCCCCAGGACAATGAGAAACCGTATCTCACAAAAACAAGGTGGTCAACTCCTGAGGAACACCTGAGGTTAACCTCTGTCCTCTATGTGAGCATGCACATATATACATACACATACAAACACACACACACACACACACACACACACACATCTATCCACAGGGAATCACACACTCACACACACAAATATCCATCCACAGGGAAGCACACACACACACACACACACAAACATGGATAAATAAATAAATACTAGAATTATATAGTTAACCAATAGCTTTGTTTTTCTTTTACAACAAATCTTTTACCAGTGAAGCTTATCAGCCTTTTTCTTTTATGACCATTATGTGTCATAAAAGGAGAGGGAGGCAAGAGACCCAGGAAAACAATTTCTGCAACCAGCACGTCAGAAAACCAGCTCTTCTGTAATGTTGCATGTTTCATCGGTATCTAAATGCCAGTTGTCCTCTACTCTTACAGAAGTTCGCTTTCCTATACTTAGTTCAACCACACTCCTGAGCCTGCCGGTTCTTTCCTTTGATCACATCTATTCCTTGAGCTCCTAGTACTCACGTCCAATGACCTAATAGCATACATGTAGTCTAACGGCAAATATACTACAATCCATTGGCAGACATATAGTCAACTTGCTCCAAACAATTTTTTTTTCATTTTCTCCTTTTGAGCTCACTTTCCACATCCCTCAGTATTCCACCATCTGCCCAGCCATCAAGGTCAGATGTGTTAGCTCTTCTCTAATACTCAGTTTCCTTTCCTGTTTTGCTATTTCCATGTAAAGTGGGGTCTTCAAATGTCCTGAGACTCTTTTTCTTCCTTGTCCCTTCCCACTGCTTTTCTAGCATTCATCTTCTCTTCTCCACAAAAGAGCAATGAATTTCTCTGCCTCCAGTCTCTGCTTCAGTAAAGCATCATCTATATTATTGACAGTGTTCTGTTAGAAGAGCATCTACTTTAATATCACTCATGAATCTCTACTGCTAATTGGCAGAGAAATATTACTTGGCACAGCTTTACAAATCACCCAGAGTCACTTATAGTATTTCCAGTTCATTATTCAGGCCCTGACTCCAACTGTTTCTGTCCACAATCTCACAAATCAGTCTGAATCATTCTCTAAAACCACAAAATCACTTTTGTCCATTTCTCAATACCTGTTTGCATGGGAGCCCCTCTGTCTACTGAGCATGCCCAGTGGATCCAATTTACCCCTAAAAAATCTTACCTCAGTAGTTTTATAGTGCCCCTTCCGAACCATCTGAGAGGTCCCACCACAATTTCCCAAATAGAAAGGTTTTCCTGAGCTGGCATAGGAGGAAATGATAGGGGAAAAGAGAATAAATGTGATAAAAAAACATGATCCATATGTACGAAAATGCCATAATGAAATCCCATGATTGTTTACATAGAATAAAAGTTTCCAAGATTCTGTCCCAAACACACTTTATTATAATTCCTTGGCTGAATGTGCAAATCCCTTTTCCTTCCTCTTTGCCAGTGTTCTACAATATTTAAGTACCATTGTGAGTAACAACATGGACAATCATGTCTGGCATTTACTATGTCTTCCTTTAATGTGATAAAAGTTCTCTTCCTCACTAGGCAATTGTAAACTCAGATCCATAGGGATCACAAGTCAAGCTACTCTTGTTGAAATATTGCCACCTAGTTTCTCTGCACAAATGCTAATTTCATGAATTCCATTTAAATTTTGTTTATCACATAGAAGATGTAGTATAACGACCTTCCTGTGATGATTTCCCCATTCTTTGATTTTTCCTTCCTCCCTTGCTTGTTTACCTAACAAGAATTAGTTTAGTCAACTGCCTTGTTATATTTGATTGGATCAAATCAGCATTGTTTATCAAAGCCATTATTCACTAATCCCTCCCAACTGTGGCTTCAGTCAGTGATGGCTCAAAATCGCTGAATGGAAAATTCCAGAAATAAACAATTCATAAGTCTTAAATTGCATGCAATTTTGAGCAGCAGGATAAAAATCTCACACTGGCCTCTCCGTTTGTGAATCACCCTGTCTGTTTTTTACCCAGATGCCATGTCCCTTATCAGATTGACTGTTCTGTGCCATGATGCTTGTGTGCACGGACCACTTGTTAAGTCTCATGAAGACCCAAGAATATTGCTGCCAGAACTCTTGTTCCAGTACGTGGTTATATTGTTCTATGTTTATCAGTAGTTGTTGTTAACCTCTTACTGTGCCTTACCCATATATTAAACTTTATCTCAGCAGTACTGTAAGGAAAAGACTTAGGTTTTATAGTACCCACAATTTTTTGTAATTAATGTATCCCTTGAGGGTGTGTGCATGTAGACCTACTGCAAACAATTTTCTTTTTTTTTTTGGCATTTGACATTTTATTTCAGTCCACTTAACAAATCCCATGGGATAAGAAATTTAGATTAGTTTAATCTAGATTCTTTTCTAATTACAAGTTATCTGCCTTATTCTATAGTATAAGGTAAGGTTTAATAGCTCCTGTTTTCACTAACTTTAAGATTTGGTTATATATTTGTAGAGTGAAGCCTTCCTGCCATCCTGGTTCCAGAGCCACATCAGTCCCAAATGAACACACAGGAGGCTACATTAATTATAAGCTGTTGGCCATTTGCTTGTTTCTTATTGGCTATCTCATAATTGTTAATCTGAGTATTTCTCTTACCTGAGAAAGGGTCTGGACCTTTTACTCCTCTGGAGGCTACATTGTGACTCCCGGTGTTTCTCGTTCCCAGAATCCTTCTCGACTCCTAGTCCCACCTATCTTGCTTCCCTATTGGCCTATAGTACTTTATTCAACAACCAATAAGAGATTTCAGAATGACATCTCCCATCGTATATTAAATATTATGTAGCTTTTTCTCTAATTCTGATGTTTGAATAAAAGGATGCTTCATTTAAATTTAAATATTTAACAATGTTTCCCAACTCAAACTGTCTAGAATATAGGCAGAATGGTAAATACTGATTGCCATTGTTGATTTCCTGATGGAAGGACTTCACATATTCTCTGTATTACCAAGAACATAGAAGTTAGATCTGTGGCAGCCAACTGTCAATCAGTAATGAACAAAATTAAAGACTCAGAATTGCTAACCTGTGTGTGTGTGTGAATAGCAGTTGTATATTTAACAGGCTTTGCCACGTTGAGGGAAAACCAACACTTGTGTGTTTGGTAAGGATGTTATGGATAAGGATGTGGCACAAAAATAATCTGAAGAAATGAAAAGAGTCCAATTTTGAGTGAATATTTGTTAAAGCAGCTTGAGTTAATTAAGTCTCTTGTTGACCATATTTATTTCCCTTCTTGTCTCTACACCTCTCTCAGTGTTGGCTACCTTGAAGTTAACTGGCTCAAATGGCAGAACCACACCCTTAATTTGATCTTTCCCATGAGTCATTTTGTTCAACAAAGGAATTTTACTGGCCTTACTCTTCAAAGTCTTTAAAGAAATGCCACTTCTTACGATGTCTAGGAAATAATTTGGGGTGTGGTTACATAGAACACAACTGACTAGGAGCAAAAGCATTTGAAATTCACTCAGTATTTGAAGGAGCTAATTCCCCACTCCAAAGAGCCAGTAGTCTAGAAAGCCTTTAGTTGATGGTGACAATGCAAACATTGGAGCCCAAAGTTTTGCTGGTAGAATGCAGCTTTCACAGACGGCACACTCCTCAGTTCTCACTTGAGATGGCTGTTCTCCAAGAGACAGGAGCAAAGACTGAAGAAAGCTGTAGATGAGGAAAAGAACCTTCTCAAAGAAAAAGAATGAGTGTTAAATTATCAGATGCCCACAGTAACAGAGCAGAGAACAGCACATCATTGTTTTTGCCTCAACAATACTGTCTCCTACCTTCTTACTTGAGAACTGGGTATTTTTTTTGGTAAAACTGTATATCTCTATTCCCATCTTGAATTCCTTAAATATTGGGTTTTTGAGTTAAGAAGGGGAATGAAATGGATATTGAATGACAAGAATCCATTTATGAACTTGGCATCAAGCATTGAGTAGCACCTGAGATCTCAGATGTTAGGACTCAAGAGGATTCAGGACTGTACTGTGCTTCCTCAGGGCCAACACACTGTACTTCATGCTTATGCACAGCCTGTGATTTGAATCATATTACAGCTGCAGAATTGAAAAGCAATGTTGAGGGAGTTCTGAGGAAAATCCTTGCAAGTGCTTCCAGGGAGACCATTTTTATTTCTTCAGGCCATGCTGGGTGAATATTCGTAAATAAAGTAAAAACACTGAGTCCACAGCAATAGAGAATTGCAACTGACCCTGGAGAAAGGGACAAAGTGGCCACTGCCACTGGTTTGCCTTTTCTGTTTGGAGTAGAAGAATCTTTCCAGTGATAGGAGGAGTTATTAGAACCTATACTTAGCAATCCCAGTGTTATTAGGGTATTTCCTACCCCATTCCAATTTATAGCATCCTATTTTTCTCTCAGTCAGCATTCTTGTGTGAACAGTGGAAGCAAAGACTCAAAGTTTGACTTACATTGTTATTCAGCCAGCCGCGAGGAGGAATTCTCAATGTGACTTTAAGTTATTTCAGACTTGATGACAGGAAATACTGTCTTAATGTTTGTGTCTTATAATGAGCATACAAGCAACTCCTATGTGAAGCTTGATCTAACTCTTCAGTTCTTCTTATACCATTTTGGGTGGCATTATGAGTAGCCAACTAATGTCACTATATTCATTCTGTATTCTTAAACTAGTTACACATGCCATATAGAGTGTTTCCTGGGGCGTTTTGAAGCCAAGAAAAAGTTCATATCAGCTAAGAAAAAAAGGCTCCTATCTCATTATCTCTGATCATTTCTTCTGGACTCAAGAGGACAGAGGAGCAAAATACTGGGTGGGAAAGGATTTTAGAAAGAAAACTAGATCAATTTCAAGGAACGGAGTGAGTCTCATGTCTCCATTGCTGTTTTCAAAGGTGCAGATATGAATAAAGTAGGGAGTGGTTGAGAAAGACATCAGATGTCAATGTCTGGCCTCTGCACACATATACATGCTTGTAAACATGCACTTTCACACATGTGCATGGATCCATGACCATGTACATAAGACACACACACACACGCCACAGTCTAGATCTGGCCTTGACATAAAAAAACAACACTGAGTGGAATGAAAAATGGCTGGGATTTTCATTGAACTTTTAAAATATGAAAGTGAGGGTCTTTTTCATTTTTAAGTAGCTGGAAATCATGCTATTAGCTCAGAAACCAGCATAGGACAGAACCCAGAACATGGGTGTCAGTTAGGAGACCTGAACAGTCTATGGGGTCTCTGGTAGGGGAACAGTATTTATCCCTAGTGTATGAATGGACATTGGAGTCCATTCAGCACAGAGGGATATTCTCTCAGCCTAGACACTTTGATGTGACAAGACTTTGATGATCCCCCATTGAAGACCTCACCCTTTCTATGGAGAAGAAGAGGGATGGGGTGGGGGTTGGTAGAGGTCATGGAGGAGGAAAAGAGAGGGAACTGGGATTGATATATAAAATAGGGTTGTTTCTAATTTAAATAAGAATCTAATTTAACATCCCATCTCACCATATAAAGACTGTGGTACACTGTGCGTACTCATGATAATCCCTTCCTTGTAGAGTGCTGAGAAGAGTATATTAAATAAAGAGCCTTGTGACTTGTGACAGCAAAAACAAAATCTAATTTAAAAAAGAAAAAATTTTGTTTACTTATTTAAGTGTGTATGATTGTGTGTGTGTTTGAGTTCGGTGTGCCTGTGAAATGGGGTATGTGAAGAGATAGGAGGATAACTTTGGAGAGTCAGTTCTCTCCTTTCACAAGTAATGTTTCTAGGTCTATATGCAATTGCCTATGCCTCCATTTTGATGACCCAACACAGTGATTAAAATAGCTAGTACTGATATTATATTTTAATGCTACATTCTAAAAACAGCTTTAATATGTATTATCCTGATATACATTAGCTTCTGGAGGGTGAATATCCAAAACTAAGGAGTAAGCAGGGGTTTGTTCCTTTGGCGGGTTCTCTCTGAGGTTTATAGGTGGCCACCTTCTTGGTTCTTCTCATACTCTGTTCCCTGGGTACTTGTGTGTGACCAACTTTCTTCTTATAATATCACCTAAGATGATGGCTCATGCGTGTAACCACATTTGGGAGACTGAGGTATCACTACCACATGTCCAAGGACTGCCAGGGCTACATAGTAAGATCTTGCCTCAGAAAACCATACCTAACCAAGCCAACAAACAAATCACACAAAATACACCTTGAAATAAACAAAATCATGCCATACTGAATTAGGGCTACTGGGGGAGTACAGTTTTAATGCAACCACTTCTTTCAAGTCCTTATGTTAGAATACAGTGGTTTATACATGTTGTGAGATGAGATACTGGTGCTGTTTCGTCTGGGTAGGGGCTCTTCTGCTCCTACTCTGCATTGCCTCTTTGAACTGAAGTATCTCCATAGACAGCAATCAAAAGCTGTACCGAAGCTGGAGGGTGGTGGCGGCGCACGCCTTTAATCCCGGCACTTAGGAGGCAGAGGCAGGCAGATCTCTGTGAGCTTGAGGCCAGACTGGCCTACAGAGTGAGTTCCAGGACAGGTTCCAAAGCTACACAGAGAAACCCTGTCTTGAGATAAACAAAACAAAACAAACAAAAACAAAACAAAATTAAAAAAACCAAACCAAACCAAACAAACAAAAAAGCTACACTGAAAGAGAACTGAAGCTGCTTTCTGAATGTTCTTTCCCAGGCTAGACCATGAAGCAGGACTAGTAGACACAGATAGAATGTAGGCTCCATTATAAGCATACACCTGGAGAGAAGACCATGATGCTGAAATAGGGGCCTTGTATCCCAAACCATCGATGCTTGGAGAACCATGTCGTTTCTCAAGGTTGGTACAAACTGGCTGGTATCATTCAGTTATTTGCTGTGAGTAGGTGTGGGTCTCTGGAGAGTAGACTAAGGTCATAGACTCGATTATGCCACTGGAGAGAAGACCTCTGAGGAGAAAAACAAGGAAGGTGAAAGGCACCTGGGGCTCAAACCTGTGGGGCAAATGTGTCTGCTCCAAACACAAAAGGGTGTTGGAGTGGACGAACAGCCATGAACAGGGCTCTTGTTAGTTTCCTTGCTCTTCTTTTTTCTTTTAAAAGAAACAGAGTTTGCCTTGTTGAAGTCAGTTTCCTGCTCATTGAATTTGAATTTATTTAACTTCAAGTGCAAAGTAAGAGGGAAGTAAACATGAAAACACCCTTTTCTCTCAGGTTCCATTAGACTGTACGGAACGTTTGGCTGGAACTCAGCTGGACCATCTCCAACTACGTTAAATGGCGCTGGTAGATGTGCTTGTTGCTGTCTTGCTTCATTGCAAAGAATTTGCTCAACTTTTAGGGTTCATCACTGAAGTCTGCCCCCCAAAATGCTCAAGTGTATCTGAGGCTTTTCCTGATAGTGATCAGCACAATTGAGAATAAATCAAGACCTTCTTTTCCTGGCGAAATAAATTCAGTGTCACAAGTCTGGGTCAAAAACTAGGTTTACGACAGGGCGTCCCGGATGTCTCTGAAGCTTCCTCTTTGCATCAGCCGCCAGAATCCAGTCGACTCAGACCAGATGGTTGCCAATCTGTGCAGCTGCTCCTCCAGGCCTTCTCCTCCTGGGATAACTAGGGCCTAGGCCCGCCTGCAGTCTTCAGACACTCCCACTGCCTCAACAGACAGGGGAGGAAGACAGGTGGAAGCGCGCCCTGCCTTCTGAAGACAGGACCGCCACACCTGCTTGTAAACCAATGCACTAAGTTTACGGGATGCTGGCAGTGGGAAATGGCAAAACAGCCGAGAGAGCACCATTCCCAAAGTTTCTAGTGCGTCTTTCTTTCTGTGCTCGCCTCTGACATCAGACTCACTTTCGTCCCTCCCGTTGAAGGACGTGGTCTCCTTCCTGGAAGCCATTGTGGCCGTGGCTATTGAGCTCTTTAGTTTTGATTCTTTGTCTTCTTTTTAAAATTATAGATGCAGTCAACAAGCTTTTGCTTTATTGATTTGTTATTCACTGTGTGAGATAATGAATGCAAACTTCTCCCTTCCTGTGTCTTAAAAGTATTTGCTTTAAACATGTAGACACATTGTGGTCCCATACCACCACCACCAAGAGAACTTGTAACCAAAGAAGAAAGGAATGTTGGAAGTGGGTTGTGTTCATTTCCAACCACGGACTCGTAGGCACTAAGTCCACACCCCAAAACTTAACAGACTGAGCTTCCATTATCTGCTTTAAGGCCATTAGTCTCCCCCGTGCTATGATAGCCCACCATATTATATTAATGGACGATGATTGCTTACCCATCACTGTTTGAGTGGGCTTTGAAGAGATCACTGGCCCACTTCTTCTCTAACCTGAGCTGTTTTGCATCCTTTCCCTTGCCTTACATTTCCTTGAGAAGGTTTCATCTTGCAGGTACCACTTCAGGCACCTCACTGGAGTAATCTGAAGAAGGTATCTGAAGGAAACCAGGCTTAATCCCAAACAGTTCAAGTTAACAAATCTACAATAAGAATTCTACTTGCTGTTTTATTCTCAGTGACTTAGTAGATGATGCCATACAGAGATAAAATCTATACCGGGATGGACGGCCATGTTTCCACTGGCACCTCACAATGCCACATTTTTTTTCTTTCTTTTTTTATTCTTTGTATTGTTTTCTTTGTCTCTACTTTATTGATTTCAGCTCTCAATTTGTTTATTTCCTGGCATCTACTCCTCCTGGGTGAGTTTGCTTCTGTTTGTTCTAGAGTTTTCAGGTGCTCTGTTAATTCTCTAGTGTGGCTATTCTCCAGTTTCTTCATGTGGGCACTTGGTGCTATGAACTTTCCTCTTAGCACTGCTTTCAAAATGTCCCATAAGTTTGGGTATGTTGTGTCTATATTCTCATTGAATTCTAGGAAGTCTTTAATTTCCTTTTTTTTTCATTTTTTATTTTAATTTTAAATAGCTTGTTTTACATGTCAATCCCAGTTCCCTCTCCCTCCCCTCCTCCCGCACTCCCCTTCCCCCCTCCCTCCCACCCTATTGCCAAATCCTTCCACATAGGGGATATCTAGAGTCTGTCATTTTACTCTTGGTAGGGTCAAGGCACTCCCCTAAGAGTCCAGGCTGAAAGAGCATCTCTCTTTGTGCTATAGGCACATGAAGACAGTTTGTATACCAGGGATAGACATTGATCCACAGCTCAGGGCCCCATAGGTTGCCCAGGCCTTCTCACTGACACTCACATTTGGGGGGTCCAGATCAGTCCCATTCTGGCCTCCCCACTGTCGGTCTGGGGTCCAAGAGCACTCCCCTGTTCAGATCAGCTGTCTCTGCTGGTTTTGCCAGCCCATTCTTTGCCAATTTGCTCATCACTCTTCTCTCTCTGTCACTGGGTTCCTTGGGTTCAGTTCAGTGCTTAGTTGTGTGTTTGCCTCTGCTTCCATCAGTCACAGGATGAAGGCTCCCGGATGGTTATAGACATCAAGTTCACTATCAGGAATGGGCATTCGAGGTGGTCTCTTCACTATTACTTAGCTTGCCAATTGGTGTTATCCCTTTAGATCACTAGAGGTCACTCTGGTGCCTGACCCGTCTTCTAACCTAAGATTCCCTCTTCCCCCTATTCTACCCCCACCCCCTCAACTTCCTGTTCCCCCATGACCAACTCCCTTCCTCTTTACCCCCTCTATTCACAATGCCACATTTTTAAGAATCCTGCAGGAGGATCGCGAAGAAGACACAGAAGATATCTTTGATACACGTTTAAAAAGTTAACATTTTAAAGTGATTTAAATGTAAGCAAATCAGAGACACATGGATTATATTTCCCTCAGCATACATATGGGTTTGGAGAATTAACGGAAAAAAGGCTTGGCACATTGTGGTCGGGTATAACTGAATGCAAAACATTCAGGGAAAATATTTGTGCTTTTTTTTTTCTACAAGTACCCAAAGTGAACAAGCCAAATTATTCACTTTCGTCTCCTGTTCCCCTAGGACTGGGCCCAAGTCAGAAAGCTTTTCTGAGAGGCTCCGAGCCTTTGGATTTCTTGGCCCTGAAGCTATCCTTTCCCGTTCTCTTCATCCCCCACATCATCTTTATCTCTCACTATGCAGGGGAGTGAGCAATTCCTCACCTTGAGGAGTCATAGAATTTTGACACTATGTGTTTCAGAGTTGACAAATTCACATTGTGTTGAACACCCAGAATCCAGAGGGATACATTAATCTGTCCCTTTTGATTTGAATTGACTAATAGCCAAAAAGAATTTACTGTTTTGTTCCATGTGGCTTTTAAATGAACTATGTTTTGCTACATATGCCTTCCTGTCTTCCTTCCTCCTCATTCTCTAGTTCTCTTTCCCCTTCCTCCCCATTCCCTCCTCTTTCCCTTCTTTCCAATTTCAAATATGTCTGTTGTATGCCTTTCATGTATAAAGTACCATGCCAAACATTGCCCAGAGTAGAAACTTTGTTCTTTGGTTATTTCTGGTGGTAGCAAGTTCAATATAAATATGTAGTAGGTAACTACTAGTATTTTATGATTTCGTTTTCATTTTATACATTTGCATAAGATTATAAGTAATCCATTATTTGCCCTCCTGTGGTTCATCAAATCTTTATTCATATGGTGTTTGTGTTGGATACACTTTCTTGATGCCAACCTATAGAAAAAGAAACACATGTATTTCATTCATAAGTAAGTGGTCTGACTCTGTGTGAGCTATGGTGTCTAAAGGGAGTAAATTCATTCCAGGATAATGTCACAAAAGGAAACATGTCTCTAACATCCACTTGAATCTTTACCATAGTGCCACCCTCCCAAGTTCCCAATTTCAAAGCATAGGAATCATGCCTTTATAAAATGGTAAGTACATGTAGGGGACAGGTGGTGAGAAGGTCATCATGGTGAGACATTCATCCTATCCTCACAGACTGTACTTGGGGACTAATGATCACAACACAGACAAATTTCCTTTTGTACTCTTGAGAACCATATACATGTTAAGGTTGGAATAAAATGTTCCTTAAAATCTCCTGCATCAAAGACTTGGTTACCAGTCACTGTGCTCTTTGGATGTGATTAGGTCATGGGAGTCTGGCTTTCATCCATTAGATATTAATGGCATCATAAGTTGATGGGGACACAAGTGGGAAATGGTAGGTCTTTGGATGGGATGGCTTTGAAGGATATCTTATTCCTGGTCTCTTCCTGCTGCCTCCTACCTGCCATGAGGCATGTGTATATGTTCTGTCCCCCATACACACATAGCAAAGGAGCCAACCATCCATAGACTGAATCATCTGAAACCCAAAATAAACCCTTCCTCCTTTAAGTCATTCTTCTCAGGTATTTTGTCATAGTTATAAAAAAAACACTCCAATTTACAAAGCTTAGAAACAAATGCCAAATCTGGTATTCCTTTTTCGAGGTGTGAGTGTGAGTGTGTGTGTGTGTGTGTGAGTGTATGTGTGTGTGTGAGAGAGAGAGAGAGAGAGAGAGAGAGAGAGTTTTATTTTTTAAAGGAATCTTACAACTCCCTAGGTTTGTGACATCTGTGAAATGGGGTTCAGTCAGGTTTTAGAAGTCTGACCGACTGGAGTGTGAAAACTGGGGACCTGACCTTTGGTTTATGGTAAGCACCCTGGGATGAGCTAGTCGCACGTGGTGGAACACTCTAGAGCAGAACACAAGATCATCAAACCTCTGTGGTCATCAGAACATCAAGGAGAATTTCCCACAGGACCTGGCGGCCTCACCATTCCTGGCCTCCTCTCCATCCTCACAGTCCTTCTCATTTCCCAGCTGATAGTCCCCAGTAGGCAGATTTGGTTATTTTTGGTTAATGAAACATTCAAAAGGCAGCATGTGAAGGACGCAGTCACACACGTTAATGAAGCGTTAGATGCTTAGGGAACAGCTTGCTTCACCTTTCCCTGTCTCAAGCAATGCTTCCCATTCTGCTGAGACTAAGAAGCAGATGATTCAGAAATACTGTTTTGCTCTCAGAGTGTCTATATTTCAATTTGTTAAAAGTTATCACCTGGATTAGAAATGGAGACCTATTATATGGTTCTCAAGCTTTTAATTAGGTCAAGATGAGTTTATTTTTAAATCTAGTTTAATGCTTTTAAGATTTCGAGCATTAAATCAAATCTTACCGGAAAACGTTATCTTAAATTACCTTTTATCAAAGTTAAGATAACATTTTAACCCTTATGTCTGGAAAATCCCTTATCGCCACAAAGAGAATAAAAGAAAAAAATAAGTGCCCATGATTATTTCCCAGAGTTGAGGAAATTTGCTAATGGCTAAGTTATTACAAAAATAATATTTTCCTGTGATCTCCAACAAGGCTTACATGCATCATTTACTCTAAGATAATGTAGACCATGATGTTTCAAGGCCTATAGTCTCCTTCAAACAATATTCTCCAACTCTTTAAAAGACATTTGATAATCTTCAGATTTATTTGTGTTATTTTCCTCATGCGTATATGGTGTGTGCGTGTACATGTTTGTGTGTATGTATCCACATTCGTACGTGTGTATGAGTGTGTGTGCAGGCTGGAGGTCAACACCAAGTGTTTTTCTCAGTCACCCTTCATCTCATTTGTTAGGATAGGGTGTCTTGATGAACCTGGAGTTTGATGATGTGGCTTGTCTAGCTGGCCAGCAAGCTGCAGGCATCTTCTTGCCCCTGCCTTGGTAGAGCTGAGATTATAAACACATACTGGTGTCCATAGCTTTACATGGGTGCTTGGGGTTGAGCTTGGTCCTAATTCTTGTGCATCAAGGAATGTCTTTAATGGCTGAGTCATTTCCCCTGCCCCGCTTTTGATTTTTGTCCCAGTAAGGTGTGTGTATCAGAGTAAAGCTAATGTGTGAAAACACCAGAGGCTGTGAAAAAGAGTCAAGGTGAATATATGCAGTTTAGATACAAAGTTCTGTTGAATTTGCCAAGTACACAGGTGGTTGGCAGTTATTTTAACACATCCGAGAAGTAAGTATATACATGCAGGTGTGTTAGCTAGCTATGCTCCATAGGAAATAATGCCAAATTCTAACAGCTGGAAAAGAGCAAGCCTTGAATATCTTATTGCTTCTATGTGTCAGGAATTAAAAGTGTTTGCAGTTTATGTGATGAGAGCTGTTGGTCTGCGCTGGCATGGGTCTGCTCGGTGCTGCCTGCTGTACTCTGAAGACATGACCTGTCTGCTAGGCTGGCTGGATATTCTTATGCCATGATAAGACCACAGACCACAGGAGGAACTCTCTCTCAGAACAGAGAGAGAGAGAGAGAGAGAGAGAGAGAGAGAGAGAGAGAGAGAGAGAGAGAGAGAGAATACAAGAGGATGCCTTAAACAAAAGTCTCAGTTTTTGTACTCCAGTCTAGGAAATGATCCATGAGCTTGTGGTTGGAGAAACCAACCCTGAGATACATGGGCTGGTGTATGTAAGCACCAGCAGGTGTGGCTAATTGGAGCTGGTTTTGGCGGTATTCACGTATATATGTCCAAAATCCATGGTATACTTTTCCATCATGGTTGTGCAATTGCAATATCTTACAAAAAGATTACATTTCTTTATTTTGTGCATAATGTGTGTATGTGTGTGTGGGTACACATGTACCACGGCATGTGTGTGGAGATCAGGAAAACTTTGGCAGTTGGATTTTTCCTTCCACAGGTGGATCATGAGGATCAAACTCAGGTTGTCAGGCTTGTAATTGGTGCCTTTACCTTCTGACCCACGCTGCTGGCCCCTATTGTCAATACCTAGTTTTATTTCTCATTTTTTTGTCTTTCAGATGATCCGTCTCCTTACAGACAGTGTTTTATCAGTTCTTTTCTTCAATGGTCACACGTGCTGTTGCTGCCTTTCCATGGCCATTTCAGAGGCCTCTAGGTTTTTCTACAATTTAGCCAGCAGATGGAGCATGAAAACCTGACATTTTTACAACTCACCGGGCTCCCAGCCGTGCTTCCTACAAACAGTACTTCCTACTAGAAATGCTGCTTCCTACCAGCAGTCTTGAGGATTTAGTTTTTCATCCTATAGATTTAAAGGCATCACCTTTTCTGCACACGCAGAAATTGAAACCACTAGAGGTTACTTCCCAAGAGTGTTGATCTCAGTTCATTTCAATCACCCATTTGTTTACTGTGGTGGTGAATTTGGCTACACCCATCTCTGTTCTGTAGGTGCTTACGATGTGACAGGTCCAGAAGAGTCTTCAATATAGCGTGTGCTTAAGGCCAGGGCGTGAGGCCCTGAACCTAAGGAAACTGTTATTAGTGTTCAGATAAGGACAGCCCCAGCATAGGCAAGGGTAACAAGGTGACAACTGCCCCAGTGTGGGCAAGGAGTAACAAGGTGATTACAGGGAATGCTATCAGGGAAGATGTCTTTTCTGATTTTTATTCCTGCCATGCTTTCTCAACTCCTCCTAGATCCTCTGCCCTTTCCCACCACCCAAACCCACACTCTTGCTCTCTCATTAGAAAATAAACAAACATCTAGAAAAAAATAAGATAGACAAACCAAACAAACCTGAATAGGACAAAACCAACAGAAAAAAGAAAAAGCACATGAAACACATATAGATGCAGTCACACACACTCACATACATCCCATAAATATACAAAACCAGAAACCATAATAATATATAAGCAAAAGACTTGTAAGGTTAGAGAAAAAAACTAGACAAGCAAACATCCAAAACACAACATTGAGTTTGTTTTGTGTTTGTCTCTTGCTGCTGGGACTGGGGTTTGCTCTTAAGTGTGATTTGTACCCAATGAAACTCTTTGAAAACTAATTTTCCCCTTGTGAGTGGTTTTCAGATACTTCCTGGGTTAAGGGTGGAGGCTTGTGTTTACTTCTCCTCTTAGTTCTGGGACCCCAGCTGGCTTACACCTGGGGAGGTGCTGTGACAGACATACTGCCAATCTCTGTGGTTTCCTAAGTGCGTCGATCCTGTTGTGTTTAGAAACCTCATTTCCACGGTGTCTTCTATCCCCACTGACTCTTACAGTCTTTCTGTTCCTTTTCTTCAGAGTTCTCGGAGTGAGTGCTGGAGGGAGCGATTTGATGGAGACATCCCATTTAGGACTGAGTGTTACAAGTCTCTCTCTACACTCTCCAGTTCTGGGTCTCTGCACTTGTGTCCATCTGCTACAGGAGGAATCTTCTCTGATGATGACTGAGCAAGACAATGACCTATGAGTATAGCAGAATGTTGTTAGGAGTCATTTTATTGCTACATTCCTTTACAGAACAGCAGTTGTAAAGGGGAACCTTTTCCTTGAGAGAATCCTTCCTGCCAGCCTGGTTCTAGAGCCACATCAGTCCCAAATAAACACACAGGAGACTATATTAATTATGAAGCTGTTGGCCTTGCTTGTTTCTTACTGGCTAGCTCTGACTTAAGTAATTACCCCATAATTGTTAATCTTAGTATTTCTCTTACCGGTGAATAGTTCCGGGCTTCCTACCCCATGGCGTTACATCTTGACTCCTTGTGTTTCTCCTTCCCAGGGTCCTTCTGGACTCCTAGTCCCACCTATCTTGAGTCCCTATTGGCCAGCAGTGCTTTATTGACAAATGCACAGGACTTCCCCCAACAAGTAGTAGTATTTGGTTTTCCCCTAGGTGCAAGGCCTTTCTAGTCTTAGGTTCTTTGCTACCTGAGGAGAGTCAGGCTTGGTTTCAATCTCATGGAGTAGGCCTTAAATTCAATCAGACAGAGGTTGGTTAATCACACAGCTTTTGTGTCATTATCAAACCAACATACTTTTTAAAAGATTCTCTTATTTATTATATATGTACAATATTCTGCCTCCATGTATGCCTGCACACCAGAAGGGGGCACCAGATAGATGACCTTGAGCCACCAAGTGGTTGCTGGGAATGAACTCACGACCTTTGCAAGAACAGCAGCTGCTCCTCACCTCTGAGCTATCTCTCTAGCCCAGCACCCGTGTATCTTGCATACACATCACCATTGTATGTCAAAGGGCTTGTAGCAAGGTTAGTGTTTCCACTTCTCTTCTGGTACCATGCAGAGTCCCTTTTAGTACCATGAACATTGGTCAGCAGGATTGAAAGTTCTAGGTAGGAACCAGCTTGACTTCTCCACGTTTAATATATGTTTTAACTTTAGCAATGGTGCCTAACCATCAGTTTGTAGAAAGCAACCATTAGCCTTGGCAACAGCCCAGGTTGTTGGGGGGTTTCTATGGTGCTATTTGACCAATTCAATTAGATTTAATCCATTTCTGGCACAGGAAGTTTCATTTGGTTGCAAGAGATGTTCAGGTGGAGCCTTGTATCCCCCTGTTATTTAGTAATTCCATTCAGATTTCTTTCATATATGTATATATTTTAAGAAGTGTCTACTATAAATAGTAGGTTTCCACACAACCCTTCAAATGGACTTTGTTTTAGCTATCTCTCACTGTATCCTCTGCCTTAGCCTGTCTTTCCTTCCCCTCCCTGTTTGATGCTCCTATCCTTCCCACCCCTAGAAATTTCTGTAACAAATAGATTGGCAATGAGATTTAATGAATTTTCAGAAATTATCACATTTGTAGAGAAGAACGACATAGGATGTGTTTACCTAAATTGAGAGGGGTAAAATAAACATATGGGTGGCCTCATCAAAAAGTCAAGACTTGGGAAGATGTTTGGAGGCTGAATAGACCAGTTGAGGAGATTACAAAAGCTTTTTGGAATTCTGCTGTGATGAAGCAGCGACAGTAGGTGAGGTTGAACTCAGGAATTCCAGCAGAGGCAAATCCCTGCATTCACACAGCGCCCCATAGGTGGATCTCTCTCTCACAAGAGAAGAGTGGAGGCTGTGGGCAGTGTGCATACGGTCAGAGAAGGGTGAAATGCTAGATAGCTCTGGAATTTGTCTTAATCCTACCACAGTTTCATGTTAGGTGCTTCTAATTTTCAGTGCCACCATTCAAAAACACCATTGCTCTGCTGACTCATGCTCTGTTCCATCCAGCCATCCTTTGAGACAGTCGACAAGTTCCAGCATTTTGCTGGGTGTTCTCATGTGCACCATTCATGGAGAACAATGAATGGGCCATACGTAAATGAACTTAAGACTGATTACTACAAAAATAAGAATTAAAGATTTTTAGTCTCTGTAAGATTACATATTATATACAGAAAATTCAAAGAACGGCCACTTGCCCTCTTGCTTGTTTCATGAAGGTCACAGACATCCAAATATTCCTAGAATATTTTAAGAGCTCCTCCTGTGTCCTTGTCCATAGTCCGTAAAACTGTGAGAAAGACTATCTTTTGCTCACACCAGGCAAGCCAGTGAACAACAAAATCCCACATGCTGTCTTTTACATTTAAATTATGTGAAAGCTCCTCTCCCTTTCTGCTCAGAGCTCAACGAAGGCAGAGAAGATGGCTCGTGCATTCACCGCAGTGTGTGTGATGCCCAGGTAAAGCCTGAGGCAGTCAACAGCGGACCTTTATCTGGCCCTCACTATTCTCTTTGCAATTAGCTGCATGGAAACTCACACATGAATCAGTCAAGATGATTATGTTGAGAATCACCTTAACCACTCTGTGCTATTCCTGCTTTTTCTCTGTTTTGTTCGGGCTGGACTCACTAATTACTTAATGCCCAAGTGGAAGATCATTAAAAGGCCTGGGCCTGAAAAGGCAAGGGATGGGAAATGCACACTTTCAGAATTCATCTTCATCTTATGATTTATGAGTCTTTAACTGACAATCTTGCACAGTAAGTAAACACACGATCCTTCTATGCGGATAGAGCAAGCTAATTTTATTTGTGTACTTTATTGCATAATATCCCCTCGGGATGCCAGATTATATTGACACCACAGGGGAAAATTTGGACAGACCTAGACGAGAATCTGTATTTTGATGATCTCTCTGGGACTTGCTGCTTATGCTGTAATTTGGAAAATGGACTTTTTCACACCAGAAAAACGGTTTATATAGAAAAGGTAGAAAAGGAAACTTCAGTCAATCATCACCAGTTCCTGTCTCTCTGATTCCATGCTACAATTTTGGAATTAGTGGGTTCCAGAGTCAATTCTTTCCACATTAACTCTGAAATCCCCAACTTGGACTTGCGTTTGCTTTTCTCTCCACTATGTTCTAATGGGGATTTTGTTGCTTAAAGAGAAGCATAGACGGTAAAAATTGTTCGATAATACCCATTTGTCATCTTCTCTGTTTCTAGAACACAAAAACCTTTATTTTACTAGTGAAGCTGTGAAAAAGACAGATAAATTTCCCCCAGTCTTTCCTCCGCACTTTGGGTGGTACAGTTTGTATTCTCTAGACAGAAGATTTGACATCCTTATCCTTTCCAAATTGCATAGTAACATAGAGATAGGTTCACAAATGCTCTGAAAGGCTTTTTTTTATTAAAACTAAAATTTTAGCTTTCAAAAGAAACTTTTTTTTAAAACAGTAGTTGTAGAGTTCAAGTAAAGTCTACAGAAAAGTCAGAAGTTTTCCATATACCAGATATTTTTCTCCTGAGTCGTTTTACAGCTTGGTGACTCATTTCTTCTTTAGTACTAAATAATATTCCATTGTCTTTATGGGTCACAGTGCATACATTCACACATTGACTGAAAAGAGTCTTGGATGCTTTTAAGTTCTGCCAATTATGAATACAACAACTGTCCATTCCTAGTGCAACAATTTTTTGGTGAGGAAATAATACTTCAACACCTTTCCATAAATTCCAAAGAGTGATAGATTTTATGATAAGAACATGTTTAGCTTTGCTAGAAGCTTCCAGTTTTCAGAAGTGGTTACAGAATCTAACAGTTCCAATAGTAATGCATGATCATTCTTTGCCCAATGCCCTTGTCAGTATTGGATGTGATTAGTGTTATAGACTGTTTTTTGTTTCTAATTTTTTAAAACGTTTTTGTTTAAATCAGAAACAATCTTATTTTATATATAAATCCCAGTTCCCTCTTCATTCCATCCTCCCATGTCCCCCACCAACTCCTAATCCATCCCTCTTCTGCTCCATAGAAAGGGTAGGCCTTCCATGGGGGTTCATCAAAGTCTGTCAGATCATTTGGGGCAGGACGTAGGCCTTTCCCGGAGTGCCTAGACTGAGAGAATATCCTTCTATATGGAATGGACTCCCAATGTCAATTCGTACACTGGGGATAAATACTGTTCCACTACCAGAGGCTCCATAGACTGCCCAGGCCTCCTGACACCCATATTCAGGGGCGTCTGGGTCAGTTCTATGCAGGTTTCCCAACTATAAGTCTGGGGTCCATGAACTCCCCTTTGTTCAGGTCAGCTGTTTCTATGGGTTTCCCCAGCCTGATCTTGACCCCTTTGCTCATCACTCCTTCCTCTCTACAACTGGATTCCAGGAATTCGGCTCAGTGCTTAGCTGTGGGTCTCTGCTTCTGCTTCCATCAGCTACTGGATGAAGACTGTATGGTGGCAAATAAGGTAGCCATCAATATTATTATAGGGGAAGGGCATTTAAGGTAGCCTCTCCACTATTGCTTAGATTCTTAGTTGGAGTCATTCTTATGTATTTCTGGACATTTCCCTAGTGCCAGATTTCTTTTTAAACCTATAATGGCTCCCTCTACTAAGTAATCTCTTTTCTTGCTTGCTTCTATTCTTCCCCTGACTCAATCTTCCTTGTCCCTCATGTCTTCCTCTCCCTTTCTCTTCTTCCTTTCTCTTTCTCCTAACTTTTTCTCCACTCCTGCTCCCCACCCCCACCCCGTGCTCCCAATTTGTTCAGGAGATGTTGTCCCCTTCTCCCGGGGCCCTGTATGTCTCACTAAGGGTCCTCCTTGTTTCTTAGCTTCTCTGGAAGTGTGGATTGTAGGCTGGTAATCCTTTGCTCATGATTGTATGGTAGGCTCTTTAGCAGCTGACCCATCTCCCCATCTCCTGAACATCTTCTACTTGTTTGATTTATGGATATTTGGTGAAGTGTCTGTTAGAGGATTTGGCATACATTTTAAATAGATTCATATTTTCTTCTTTTAAACTTTAGAGATTCTTTATATACCTTGGGTAGCAGTGTTATTCAATGTATTTACTTCCAACATCTTGTTTTGGATTGGAAGATACTTTTACTGTCTAAGTGACACATGAACTTTCTTTGAGTGAATCTTTTAACAAGTGCTCAGGTAATATTTACTTGCAAATATAATTTTATGGGAGAAATAACAAAATGCAATTATTATTAGAGGAGATTTTGTGGATTGACAACAGTGCCTCATTTGGTAGAATAAAATTTAACCAATGGGCTCAGCTGTAGTGACAGTATACATCGGGCAGTTTATGCAATAGTCATTCATTTTCTGTGGTCTGGAAGCTTTGATGCCCAATGTGGACAGGCTCACTGCTAACTTGGTTTCGGTTGAGGGTCCTGTACTTGCTGAGTCTTCACATGGCATAGAGAGTGAGATCTTTCTCTTTGTATGTGGCCACTGATATCCTCATGAGCAGCCCACCCTCAAGATTGCAGTTAATTATAATTGTTTTCAAAAAGCTCTTAGATTGACCATCAGGACATGTGCATCAATGACTGAGTTTTCCTGACTGCTATGATTCTAACACAGGGCTTCAAGTTAGATTAAGGAGAGACTACAAGGAAGAACTAGCCAATGAGAAGCCCTGGACATTGGCCCACAGCATTGTAACTAGTAGAGTCTCTCTGTGTTCATTGGGGTTGACATGGCTCTGGGACCAGACTGGCAGAAATAATGTTTGTTACATTGTTCTTTCTATAGTTTGGCCTGTGAATAGTCCTGCTTACTTGCCCAACCCCTACTGTAAGAGAAACATATAGGAGTGGCCTTCAGGTAACCACACTCTTCAATCACAGGACCTTGAAACTCCATGCCTTTACTCTCTTTCCATCAATCACCATTAAGTGTCTGGGAAAAATCAGGTTGGAATTAGGATAGCTGCAGTCTTGTCCCAAGTCCCTGCTGGTATGTAGGACCAGCCTTTTGCCTAAAATTCTCTTGTTGTTTTCCTAGGCTAGAAAATGTTCCCACCAAACCCTTAGATATGGGGTACTAGCCATCTGTCTTGCTGTGGTGATCTGTATCCATTAAGATGGGTCCTATTGCTTGTGTCCACTTAGAAAGTGATCAGGACAGGATTTGTGAAAAGTTATAGCATAGAGAGCATAGATTTTGTTGTCAAGCCAACCTGGTTTACAATCCAGACTATCTTTTAGGAGTCTTGATTTATTTTATAAATTACATAATCTTTCTAAGCTTTTGGATCTCTAGTTTGAGGTTGGTACCCAGTAAACAAATTGTAGCTGTTGTTAATTTCTACCAAATAATACTTCTGCAGTGTGGTTAGTTCCTTTCTTTCCCCTTAGTGGCAATAAATAATACTGCCAAAAGACACTGCAGGTTCCAGGTTGACAAACAACGGAATCCAGCCTTGTCTAGACAGTGTTCCTTCTGAAATAGCATGCCACCAGCTAGTTTACGGAGAGATAGTGGAAGGGACATGCTGAATTGATTCCTTTTGGGGCCACTGCTGGATTTTCTTTACAGTTGGACTGATTTTCATTAGGGTTTTGAGGCACAAGCATGTTCTAATTTATGTGTCTGCTCCACCATTTCCTATTTTTCCCTTTTGTGTATCCTTTGGAGCCCTAGTCAACAGCTTTCACTGAACTCTGTGAAGCAACAGTGCTCTGTAATTAATTAATACTCTGGACCATTTCTATATAGTGTAAATGTTCTGCGATTTCTCTTCTACACTCTTATGGAGCTGTGTATGTTGAAACATACACATGTTTAAAGCATGCTGTCTAAACAGTTAACATTTGGGAAAGAAAGCAAAATATGTCATTTTGTTAACAGATGGAGCCAATTTTGACATTATTTCCCTATCTCAGAAGTTGCTTTAATTGTCTCAGGAAAGAGGATCGAGGACACTCTCTTTATTCTAACTTGAGCCCTGTATGTGCTGGTCTCTGTATGTGCTGGTCCTGTTGTTGGAAGGGGGCACAGGAGGAAGGCAGACAACTCAAGAAGCTAACCACATCAGTGGGGCTCACACTGCCTTCCTCCTCCTGGTCTCAGGGCCAGCTGTGGGAAACAGTGATACTCATTTTCTTGAGCTTGGGTGAAACACTAACAAATGTTTCTTGATTCTAGTTTTGTTGAGTTTTTTGGTCACTTTTCCTTTTGTGAGTTTGTAGGATAGTTGATGGCAGAAGCTGGCACACTGGGCATAAATAGCCAGTTTCATTTTCTTCTTTGGGATCTTTGTATCTAATAACATAGCTAAGAAGCCACACACAGCCCTTTTTCGTGAGGTGTTGTACTTGACACAAATGAGAGTTTAGTAATGTGACAATTGTCTCAAATGTTTCCTTGGGAAATGATGGAGAAAATGCTCTTTCTGACAAAAAGAGTAAGGTACATTAGTTGTACAAATTTGATTCCACAGTTTCAATATTTTAGTGAGCTCAATATTTCTGGCCACTTGTTTCACATGAAAGAGATGAGGGGTTGGTACAGATTAAAAACAAAAGTTCAATAGATAGATTACAAGTAGTCCTAGGTTCAATCAAACCCTTAAAGAGGGGAGAATTTGAGTATGAGGACTCAAGGGACTCAAAATCATTAGTCCCATAAATTAAGGCAAAAGAATGAGAAGAAAAAACAATATCAGACTGTGTGAAGTAAGATTCACCAAAGGATCTTTTCACTTTCAATATAGTAAAATAACAAAAAAGAATGATTGGAAGTAGTCTAAAAGCATTTTAACAGGATTCCACAAAGGTTAATGTGAGAACTGCTTGAACCCTAGTGCTGAATTATAAAAATAAAGCATTATTAGCTCTCCCATTCTCAGGTGGAGGAACCTGGTTGTGTAAAATCACATAGTTGTTCGATTTTCAATTTTCTGAGAAACTCCATGCTGATGTGAATTTTTCTTTAATTTTCTCCAAGGTTTCAAAGTTTCAGGTCTTGCGTTAAGGCTTTGATCCATTTTGGGTTGATTTTTAGAGAGAGTAGGAGACAGGGTGGTTCTGTGAGCTCTTTACATGGGATTCTCTCCCTGCCTACTTATCAAAGAGGCCATCTTCTATTCAGCACATGTGCTGGATACCCTTGGTGAGGCTCAGAAGGCTGAGTTGGTGGGGGTTAATTTCTGGGCTTTCTGTTTTATAGAAATTATCTGTGTCTGTTTTTGTGTAAATGCCACGTTGTCTTTGTTCCTGTGATTCTGTTTATAAATGTGAAAACTCCAGCAGTGTTTTATATTCTGCTTAACACTGCTCTGGCTACTCAGGGACTGTTGTGTTTCCACACGTGTTGCATGACTGTCTTTTCTAGTTCTGTGAAGAACTGAAGAACGTTGTTAGGATTCTGATGGGACTGCACAGAAACTGCAGATCACTTTTGTCCATATGACCATTTTTACATATTCTGTGAATCCATGACTTTGGAAAGTCTTTTCATCTTTTAGTGCCTTCTTCAAGTTTTTTTCTTCAGTGTCTTACTTATAGTTTTCATTGGGGATGACTTCATCTTCTTCAGTTGGATTTGAAAGGTCATCAAGAAGGAAAGGAAGACAGGATGAGCTACTTGCTGAGTTGTGTTTCTGTAGGAATTAGAGCCTACTATCTGATAACAAGCTGGGGAGTTATAGGACAGAAGGGGGCTAAGAATGACATTGAAGTCTTCCCCTTTTTTTGTCACACAGTTGGCCATTCCTAGAGGTAACTAATGAGATAAAGAATGCTGGGGATTGATAGATATCTTTACTGACTGACCATCACTTGGGATCCATGGGACAGGGAAGGCAAGAATCTAGAGAAACAAGCATATCACTGTAGTTACTGGAATTGTTATAGTTCAGGCAAAAATGAAAGACTTTATATCATCCTGTGATCCTATGTCCCTGGCTAACAGGTTTGTTTTTAGTGCTTTAATTTTCAAAGCCTACTATGAATGGGACTGTTCTGGATTCCTTCTCAGCATATTGACTATCCATGTATAGATAAGCTATGGGTTTTTATACGGAATTTTAGGATTGAACATTAGTAATATTTTTGTGTATAACTGGATATGTGACACTCTAATAAGAAAAAAATCCCTTAAAGATGAATTTATAGAACTTCATGCACCATATGATAAGGAAATGTTTTGGAACAATTACACTAAAAAGTTCTTTTGACAGTGATATTTATTTTGACACTCACCTTCTTAAGTCCTTCCTTAACAGATCGAAACCAGCATTACAATTCAGTGTATCACATATTAAATAACTGAAGTGGACATTTCTCCCATCTACAAGCATGATGGAAATACTGTTTAAAATGTGATATAGTCTTATCTGCAAGGAATGTAAATGAGTATCAAAAACAGAAAGGAATAGAGATGCAAATCCTGAAAACCAAGGGCACATGGTCTCCTTTGCTGCTGAGATGATTGCAGGACGGAGAGACCATAATGGCTCTCAGTATTCACAAAGGAAAATCAAGATGGCCACCAGTACACGCACAGTCTGAAGTAGACTGGAACCCCTTAGTGAAGTTCTGAATCTTGAAGGGTCAGTTACTCAAGTTACTTATTGAAAACACTCTAAAAGTACTTGCTTAATGGCCCCCAAGGGGCCAGTTCATTTGGCTTGGGGTCGTGAATGGAAAGACAAGTCATTCCACATCAAAGTTTTATACCTGTGATACTAAAAAGGGTTAAATTGTAACTCTCTTCATGGTTTAGGAAACTAAGCCAAGAAATTAATGCGAGAGCTAACTCAGGGCCATGGAAACTCAAGAGTAACTGTAAAAGACTTTGTGAAATGCAAATATTTCCTATCTGTATAACTCATTATAGTAGCCACTGACCACATGTGTGCTTGATGTGCCTGCTAGGAAAAAAGAAATAGATTTTAAAAAATACCTAATTTTAAGGAAGACAACACATGCTCAACTCATCTTGCTGAACAAGGAGAAGCTAAGCTGGTGTATAACTGGAGCCTACACTCTTATAGGTGAGTGTTCTTGGTATTCTGCATGCTACCAAAGTTGAAATGTGACACCAACTCAACTATAAAATCTTCATTCTAAAACGGTGCCCTGCCTGCAAGACATGATAGTTCAATGGTTGTACAATCTTGTGGGAACAACCAACCAGCTTCTGATTTGACTGAAGGCCCACTTCATGAGAGGGAACCCATACCTAATGCTGCCTAAGTGACCAAGAACCTGGAACTGGGGAGCCCATAGACCTAAGGTAAACCAGATAGTACTGTTACACTAAAGGATGTAGCAATAAAATGATTCCTAATGACATTCTACTATACTCATAGATCACTTTTTTTGATGAGCCATCATCAGAGAATCTTCCTCCTTTAACCTAAGGGACAAATACAGAGACCCACAAAAATATGCACAGAGAGACCTGGGAACACTTAGTCTTTAAACAGGATGTCTCCATCAAATCTCTCAGTTCTCACAGAACCCTGTAGAAGGCAGAAAGAGTGTAAGTGCCGGAGGGCGTGGAGGATACCAAGGAAACAAGACCTTCTAAACACAATGGAATTGACACATATGAACTCACAAAACCTGAAGACACCATTCACAGGCCCTTGTCACTAACATGGAAGTTATCTGCAGGTGATAATCACTGGCATATGAAACTTTAGTTTCCTCTAGAAAATAATCTCAACAGCACCTTTGGGACTTCCTTCTCTCATGACATTGTACCAGGGCCTTTTCTTTTCTTCTTTTTTAACAGTATATTTTAAAATTTGATATTCTTTATTTTTTAATTTTTACCTTCCATCTCACCCTACAGGTCCTTTGTATATATATTATGGCTTCTAGTTTTGTGTATTTATGGGATTCCTGAGTATGTGAACAAGTGGGTTTCTATATCTATATCTGTTTCTTGTGCTTTTTCTTAGACTCTTTTCCTTATGTTTGTTTGTTCTGCTTTATCTTTTTATATTTTACTTTATTATTGTCACTTAGATGCCTGTTTTCTATTGTGATGGAAAGGGGGAAGATATGAATAGGAGGAGAGGTGCTAGGAATTGGGAGGAGCAGATGGAGAGAAAAACTATAATCAGGATATATTGTATGAAAAAATCTATTTTCAATAAAAGAAAAGAATTCATTTAAATTTAAAAGTTCACACATGGCTAGTGGCTCCTGTTTTGGGCAACTGTAGAGCCTGGCAGAAGGGAATGAGAAGTGACTCTGTGCTGAGTGTTCGGACACAGGAATGCCACTGAAAACAAGGAAGATAAATCCTTAAAAAGTACTTTGAAGGATGAGACAACATCCATTGTGGACTAGAGAGAGGTGTAAAGAAATCCATTGAACTAAGATGCTAAACAATAATAATACAAAATTTAGAAGTCAGTGATTAAAATAAAAACACTATAAAGATTTTACATTTAAACAATATAAACTAGAAATAAATTTTCTAAGGGAAGTGAAGGGAGAGAAACTTGGATAAAAGCAACTGAAATACTGGTTTCGAAGTGTTGGGAAATAAGCCTATAAATGTAGTCTTTCCACCCTACTGTCTTCAAGTTTTAGGACTTTGTTCCTGAATATCACACACAAAAGAGACAAATGGTCCCCACCATCTATGTCAGAGTTTTCTTTGTGTGGCAATTTTCCTGCATATTTAAGACCCTATGTATGTTTCTGCTTTCTTAAGTGTATATGCTACTGGTCCTCAGTCATGTCCTCAGCTTTTTTCATATCTCAAGAGGTCTTTCCACTGCTGGAAAGGGGTCTCTATAAACAAAGTGCCCTGTCTAGTCAGCCATGAGGGGACCCACTCAGATGTTTGCAGCTGATCTTGCCATTTGGGGATAGTTTGTTCAAAGTAGTGTTCGTTTCCTCAATGCCTCCAGTTCAAGATATGGTGGGTAATGCGTTTAGGCTTCCAATTCTTGTTGGGATATTAATACTCTTTGTTGGGCTTAATATACACAGAATCTTCCCAGCATTGGTAATGGTGGTGTGGTATTCTACATGACAAGGAGAAACAAAACACATAATTTAAAGACAGAGTAGAAAAAAATGTAGAGAAATAGGTGAAAGCAATACCTATTAGAAATGAGTCTGGGGTCTCAGGAGAAGGACCATACATCCTAAGTATATCAAGGCAAAGCTTTAGTTTTGCAGAAGGCTGCACATCAGTTCCAAACCAGGCAGGTAGACCTCTAGGTTTTTATTCCTTATACAGCGTCCTGGGCCTCACGCTAAGTGATCAGAACTCCATCTGACATTGGTATGAAATTAGCTAGCTTAAAGCGGCACAGCTGATAAGCAAAGTGCAACTTCTGAGAGCAGGATGCAATCTTGAGCACATACTTTGATCTTAGAAAGATGCTGACTGGGGTTGGGATTTGCACCAGATGTGTCTTTATAATGTTCTTTATAGGTGGACCTTTGTCTCAGTTAACCATTTCACAGAGAAGCCAGTGCACTGGTCTACAGTCTCCACAGAAGCAATGGGAAAGACAAAAGGAAAACAGGGAAAACAGAATAGTCATAGTAAGCTCAAATACTTGAAAATATAAACTAACCTGTCTCACTATTAGAAGGGATGGTCATCTTCAATTAAAATTAAATTATAAAACCTCTTTGATTGTAAAACCTTGTATGAGGGGAGGCTGTGGAGGCAACTCAGTGGATAAGAAAGAGCGTTTGATCTGCAAAAATGATGACATGAGTTTGAATCCCAGCATTGAAGGTTGGGGCAGATAGATCACAAGGGATTGCTGCCTAGTCACAAAGATGAGCTTCCACTTTTGTAAGAGACCATATCTTAAGGTAATAGAAGACACCTGATGTCTTATTCTGACCTCCATATGCCTGCATGAATGTGCATTGCATGCTCACATATTCACATGTGTAACACACAGCAGCACTTGTTGCACTTACTGAGGATCTGGGCTCCATTCCCAGCACCCCCATGGCAGCTTACAACTAGGGGGTCTAGTTCTTCTGACCTCACTGGCACCAGGCACGCACATGATGCATGTCCATGTATGCGCCAGGCATGTACATGGTACACATATGCAGGCCAAACATGTGTGTTGTGTGCACACACACACACACACACACACAGATGCATCAAAACTGGGTAGTCCTATTAGAGGCTGGTTAAAACTAGAATTAAAAACCAAAAATTTCTGTAGTGACACAGATTAAGATACATGTGACTTGGTTAAATATAGGTTACCTTGTAAAAATACATATATTAGTAGTTATGGGCTAATACTTAAGACAGAGCTAGCCAATAAGGAGCCCTAGATATTGGCCAACAACATTATACCTGATAGAGTCTCTGTGTGTTATTTGGGGTTGACAGGACACTGGGACCAGGCTGGCAGGAAGAGTTACTGTAACACAGGGCTCCTACCAATGGTTGAAATAATGTATTTTTTGTCAGAAACAATAATTATATCCACACCCCGAATTTTCAAAGCAAAGATGATATAATCAAATGATTATAAACAATAAATTGTTGGGAAGTGGCTAGTAAAGGTTTATGTTCTGATATCAATTTGCTTTCACATGTATTTCTATACTCAAAGAGTAATAAACTAAGAAGAACAAGGATTTACAACAGAACTACAAATGACAAGACAACAAGGAGTAAGTCTTATAATGTATGTTTAAGATCCAGATGGAAAATCACTAGGCTTTATTAAAAAGATATTGAAGAGACCTAAGTAAATGGACACAGACATTAAGGTCCCACATAGGAAGACTCACAATCTTAAAGTTTGAGAGATCACCTACAAGGACCTGCATGTCACTTCTGGAACCTACATCAAAAAAGCTGGACAGTGTGACATGTGCTGGCGTTCTCATTGGCTTTGCCCCATTGCATCTGGTTACATTTTAGCATAGATACTCCCTGGTTATCATGGCTCTCTTTTTTAGAGCATGACAAAAATGAGGCTCAGAGGAAAGAAAACAACAACAAAAACCAGGAAGGCGGCATCATGAAAACAAAAGACAAAGAAAAGAAATGAGAACCAAGATTTCACTGAAAAATCAATCCAGTGCAACAAATGTAACATCTACTTTGTAGAAATAAATGTAAAATGATAAAGTTTAAC
Organism: Mesocricetus auratus; assembly: GCF_017639785.1. Taxonomy (NCBI): domain Eukaryota; kingdom Metazoa; phylum Chordata; class Mammalia; order Rodentia; family Cricetidae; genus Mesocricetus; species Mesocricetus auratus. The sequence continues at coordinate 26,687,374 of NW_024429193.1, read as the reverse complement.
TTACCAAAATGATGTCACTGGAATCTTAAACTGGATCATTAAATATTTTTTTTCTGAGTGTCAGAGCATAGAATATACACTTTGGGTACCCAAAAGAATGTGCAGCTAAATTGAAGCATTGCGTTGTGAGTACTCATGAGATGGCTAACAAAGCAAACACCTTAAAAACAATTGACAAAAATAATTGTTGTCGTGGATCTAATGATGACCAATAAAACTTCAAACAGAGAGAGACATTTCCCATCTTTAAGAAAGAACCTACATCTGTTAGCCTATACGCAGCCAAATGTCTGCACCCATTGTCCCATGTGAGGTATCCAAATATCTGGGCCATGTATCAGCAGTGCAGATCTGAAATGAGTATTCAAAAAAATCATTACCATTGAGTTGAGCAAATCTCAAGGCAAATATAACCCCTAACCCAACAAACCACAGAAAGAACACACAACCAAATTAAGATTTAAGATTTACCACAAATCCCAGCCCTTTACATGCCCCAAATAAATGCATTCCACTCAAAAGCAAATGAAAATAGCTTTCCAGTATGAGCTCTTTGTGTTTCCAAAAGACCAACCTAAGCCTACTAAGTACTTCACCATGCAGATTGACTGCTTTCCAGGACACTCCAGCAGCATGCCTGGATGATGGTGAGAAAGGAGGGGGCATTGTTTCCATTTTTTGGCAGCACAAATTCTGCATGCCACACATGAAAAGACCTTTCTCTACCTATAAGTCTTTAAAAAGTGACTTTTCAAGTGCTTGTTAAAGATGTTGTAAATGAAACAGGTGTCAAAGTTAGTGTTAAAAAGAACAGTTTTGTAAAGTGACTACAGGGCAACGAATGCTACTGTCCCTTGCCTGGAATTACTTCCAATGATTGATTTAATCATTTACAAAAATCATAGAGTCTTAGAAATGAATGTAGAGTGTATATTCATTACGTGACCAAAGCCTGCCATTATTGAGTGAATTCTGAATCTGTTTTGTTATTGTGAAAGCTGTGATTATTCCGATTCTGATATCGAGGACTCTTAGGATAGCTGTGTTGGTATAGTCTATACTACTTACTGTTCAGGGGCTATGAGGGAGGGGCATGTCCTGCTTCGAACACCTACCACAGAGAAAGGGCTCCTATAGGCCTGACTGATGGGAACAATGACAGTGGGAAAAATTGAGTGACTGTAAGTTCCTCTTGTGTGGGGTAGACCAACCCCTGCATAATTTTAGAGTTAGTATATTAGAGAGGAAAGTGAAAGGAATTTAGTAGGTATAGTACATGTTTTGATTCAGTTAAATTTACTAGAGAAACACAGATGAACATTTTGGTTTATTTCTATAGTCTTTTAGTCTCAGTACTAAATTTTCCTGAATGTGTTTCTAGTCTAGAACTCTGTTATAAGACTTCCTAAATACACAAGGCGCCTGCTGTCTATGTAGTAATGAGAAAACTAGCAGGCCAGTATAACTTGCTGTAGGCTGATATAAGACCTGGCTGATCTAAGCAGTGTATCATAGGAGTGGACTGTACCCTAATCATTCCAGAACTATGGAAACTGTTTGAGTGTTAGGTCACACGAAAGCATCCTATCCCATAAGATGACAAAGTCTCCCTTCAAGGCTGGTAGAAGGCTGACAAGGGAATCACGTTGTTTTCCTGGGCTTCATGTTAGCCTAGGAAAACATCAAGTATAAGTTTGGAAGCTCCACAACCAAGGAGTCTTGACACTGAGTACCAGCATATAAAACTTGGGATGTCCCTGGCTTTTGGAGCTCTTCTGGACTGAAGGGATTGGGCTATTTCCTGAAGTAGGAATAGGCGAGGACAGTGAATGAATTTTTTAAAAAAATCATATATACAATATACACAGTATACAGTCTTTTGTCTGTGTATATTGCAGTGAAATTGCCTTTCATTCTTCTAGAGTCTGATGGAGATTTCAGATCACTGCATTTCTTAGCATATTTGCAGTGCTATGTGAACCAAGTTTATTAATTAAACAAAACCCTGTTTTATTTATCATATCATATAAGAAGGGACCCATTACCATTTCCATGTGTATCTTAAAACACAATATTACTTAGAAAGAAAGTTATGAGCAACTTGAGAGCCATTTGGGGTCAGGAATAATGGAGGTTGGTGATGAAGTCAGCATTAGATAATAAAATAGCAGATGTAATTACAAAGTTGACTGAATCTATCTAAAAGTTTCTGTCTTTTAGCCTTTGGATTCAGAAGAGATTTCATTTTTGAACATGAACATAAGAGAATAAATAGTATGTAAAATTTCTATAGTGAAACCTTTTAGAATCCAAGTCAAAACAACACACTAGAGCTCCATAGAGAAATGGATCAATAGATTATATGTCTATAATTGTAATTACAATAGAGGATTTCTGGGACTGGTTGATATGATTGGAAACTGGCTTGGTCAATAATGGCATCTTGATACTGAAGAGCCAGAGGCCCTGATAATTGCTAGGTGCAAGGCGCTGTAGACCTGAAGCTCCCTGGAGTATAGCTACTGGGAATCCAAGTTGAAAGGGTGACAATGTCCATAGGTGGCAGCAATGATGAACACCTTTGCTCAGCAAGAATGGGACCTGTATGTCCTGATGGCTTTCTCCTCTTCCTCTGTCATTCTATCCAGCCCGGCCTATTGGGTGCTTTGCTCACATTCCGAGCAGGACTGTCTTCCAGAGTTGCTGTCCCACAAGTCAATTGTCTTTGGAAACACCACCACAGACCACAGAGAAGTGTGATTCACTATTCTGAGGAACCTCTCAATTCAGCTAGTTTTCAGTCAGAGTTAACCATCATGAGGAACACTGGCTTTCGCTCAGGTAGCCTAGAGCTCTTGAAAAGGAAACTTCTCTGTTTTGGGTTGGAAAATATACATTCAACCATAAACTCATTTTCATAATTGAGTCTTGGAAGTTATTTTTTCTAGTGGTTTTTGCCACACTAAACACTAAACAAAACCTTCATGAGTATAGAATATGGTATTTTGGAAGGCAGATGTATTTACACTTTACAGCTTCATCAGAATTATTCTTAGTGCTTGACTTATTGGGCAGGAGGCCAGATCTTTGATTTTAACTGAATCCATTTGTCTGTGTCAGACTATGATTTCTTTGTATTTTATGGTTAGACTATCTAAGAATTCTCCACTCTGGTTTCTACTGTAATAGAGAAATGCTTCATTCTGTGAAGTGCGTGCGTGCGTGCGTGTGTGTGTGTGTGTGTGTGTGTGTGTGTGAGTGAGTGATTTTATTACAAAAGCAAGGGATTGCTTCTACCTATTTTTTCTTTTTCTTTTATTCTTTGTGCATTTTCCATCATGCATTCCAGTCTCACTTATCTCCCTATTCCCTCTACCCTTGCAACCTTCCCCACAAAACAAAAGCAAATTTAAAAAAAATCTAAACCAAACAAAACAAAAGTAACAACAAAAACAAGAAGAGGAGAATCTTGCTGTGGAAGCTGTAGTGTGGACCGCTGAGATACACAGCTTACCTTTTAGTCTATTCTTCTTAACCTGTGAGTGTTCATTGTCGTTGTCATCGGTTCATTGCCATCGTCACTGGTCTGTCTCAAGGCCTCTGGTTTCTGCTACACAGCTAATAATGGGCTCTCGCTGGTGGTCCTCTTGGATATTCTGGTGTCCTCTCATGGAGATCCTGCTGATTTGGATCTGTAGGTTTGCCGACATCAGGTGTTCCAAAAATTCATAGATCCAGTGGATGTTGGGGTGGGCCAACTCATAACCCTGATTCTTGGTCTGGGTGGTAGTGTTATGTCTAGATTCTGGGATCTGCCCTCCCCATAGGCTACCACAGAGACCCAATCTGTGTGCAAAAACAAAGAACCTTTACTCAAGCTTGGACTCTCCATCAGCCGATACATGATGCATCAGGTGAGAACAGCGAGCGCCCAGCCCGTGAAGCTTAGGAATTTTTGTCATTGTAGAGGTTGGAGGTGAGGGCATTTTCAGGGTTCAAGACCCTGATTGGCTGACATTTGTTGGGGATCTTAGGGGTGTGTGTGTGTGTTAGGCTAAGGGGCATCAAGTGATCCTGTCTACAATGGTTAGAACGTTAGGAATTTCCTTTGGAACACTGGGTACTTTCATCTTAGATGGTTAGTTCATGGGTAGCACCTGGGTGGTCTCAGTTTGTGGTCTTTCCTGGGACCAGGTATTGCCTTAGGGTAATCTGAAACTCAGGCCTCTATTGAGCTTGTCATGGCGGGGCCTACAGTAGTTGGCTTGGTCAGCTTGCTAGCTTTTCCTCACCACCATTACCCAAATGAGCTCTCCATCATTGCCTCAGCTAGCTCACCCAATGGAGACTACAGCAAGGAGCAGGGTCAGTTCTCTTATTCTCAGGCCCTCAGTTCCAAGTCCCCCCTTCTAATCACCAGCTTTACTGTTTTGCTCAGGCAAGATGCAGGGCTCTCTCTCTCTGGATTGACGTAGGATACATAAGAGGGGATGGCTGAGTCAGCTCTCCTGCTCCCAAGTGTTCAGGGATGGCTCACCTGTGACCCTGACAATAGGGTCAGCTCTTGTGCTGTCCAGACAGGGTGAGGGGCAGGGCTAATTCTCTCACTCTCATGACTCTGGAGCCAGCTCTCTTGCCTGCCACAGAAAGCAAGGAGCCAGGGAGGAGGGGATCTTTTCTGGCCATATCCTGGCGGGGGCTGAGGTGGTCAGGTCAGCTCTCAGCTCCTCGGGGCTGGCTCAACCGCATCCTGACAACAGGATTAGCTCTGGTGTGCTGCCCAGATGGGAAGCAGAGGCTACTTCCTCATGCAAGGCAGCTGGTGAGCTACCTGTTTATTTACTGGAGATTTAACGATAAAGAACACAATAATAGTGTCTTCCTGCACATTGTTTGATAAAACAAAAACAAATCTATTCATTCTGAGTAACGAATATTTTGAGACTTTTCCGAACTCCATTTGTTTTGGAGGCTATCATTTTCTGGAGTAAGTTAAGCAGCTGATGAAGGAGTGAAAACTGAAGAAGGCATAGCCCCCAAGGAGGCTTCTTTGTTTACTATGGCATGCAACTTTCGCTCTTTCTCTATGAACAAACTGACTGATCGACTATTAGCAATTAAAACCTTAAAGAACGTAGATAGAAAAACACTTCGTATAATTAAGACTGTCACCATGATAGCAAGTTTCTTCCTTTGCCTTCTCCTGGGCTTTTAGAAGTGGGAGTCACAGGCTAATAGAGAAGGAGCAAGTGAGATTATACACCACCAATAATTTGCCTGTCAATAGGGGAAAAGGACCTAATACAGAACTTGGAATACAGCAGATACCCAAAGCACAGCAACTAGGTGGATGACTGAGCCATGTACTGCATCAAGTTATTTTAGTGACTATTAGCATATTTGAAGTTTGCTCTGCTTCCGTAGTTTTAGAAATGCTGTATATAATTCTAGCCTGGTTCTTATTTGTAAGGTAATTTGGAAAAATAGTATTTAAAAAAGACAATAAACATTTCAGTTTGTTATATTAGAACAATATTATACAGTTCTTTATTCAAAATATCTTTGGCTTCTTCTTTTCCTAGTTTTGTTCCTCTTTTGTCCAGGTTAAGTTATGTTTCCTGAGTGGCTTTGTTGATAGTTTCTTTGTTCCATTCCAACTGACAGGGTCAATGCCACCTCCTTGATAAACATCTTTAGTGAATATATTGTCATTTGGACACATGAAAATGTATGGAGTTTCAAAACAATGTCTTTTAAAATCTAGCTCCATTCAAATTAGTCTATCAAGTTTATCACTGCATAGATTCATTCATATTTCTTTAAACATAGTAAACCACAATGCGCCCTCCCCTTAATAACAACAATAACCCCACAAAATTTTGTCATTTCTGTGTTTTTTGTTTTGCTTAAGTTTTCTTAGTTCTACTTCTTAATTAAGAATTTTTGAGATCACAAAGATGTTCATTGTGAATCACCTTTAAAGAGTGAGATCTAAGTCTTCTGGAAGAATAACAGATATTCTTAACTACAGACCCATCTCTCTGGTCCCTACCTGTTTTAAAATGCAAAAAATCTGTTAAGAAGTTTTCAAAAATTATTTTTTTATTCTTCTAACAAAATACATGTGTAGATTGTTGAAAGTGTTTGTCACCAGGTTTTATTTAGTTGTAAAACTAAATTGACATTTTAATATTAGCCAGTCTAGTGTGTTTACAGTGGAATGATATTCTGTTTTTAAATTTTTTTGCAGTAGGTTTACTGAGTTCTAATTGATATGCAGTCACACATGTGTGAAGTGTAGTCAGTATGTTTAGTCAGAAGCTATGCTTTATGTTAACAGCAGAGTTAGCTTAACTAGTACATCCATTGTTATGATGTATGTGAATCTTCTCATCTGGCCTTAAACCTCCTCTTCATCCTTAGGAAACCATTCATTTGCTATCACCCTGAATTAGTTGGACGTTCTAGAATTTTCCATAAATGAAGCAATCTGACAGATTTACTATATTATTTTCTTAACACAGCTGTTGTAAAATTCATTCATGTTATATGTGTGTATCAGGAGTTCAACTTTTTCTCACAACTAGATAGTATCCTGTTGTATAGATATGTAACCATTCATTTTTCAGTTTCCTGTAGACTCTATCAGTTTCCATCTATGAAACTTCTATGAACACTTATTTACAACCTTCCATTCCTGTTGGATAAAGACCTAGGAGTACATCCAAGGGCCATGTAGAAAGTACAATAAGTAGGTAGTGTGCCGTGCCTGCTGCGCAGCTTGTATCCGAGAATGTGGCGAGGTGGTCGGGATTGATGACACAGAGACCAGTCGGTTGCATTAAGAAAAGTTTATGCTCCCCAGATCGGCTTAGGAGAACTTCCCAAGAAAAACGCTTCCCTTCAGAAAAACTTCTGCCATCCATACACGCACAAATCTCCAACAGCCCTCTCCTTCCTCCTGGCTGGTGGTTAAAATCTCTGGCACCAGAATCGGAAAAACAGCAGGGAGCAGAAAAAAGTAGCTAGCCATCCAGAAGATCAAAGTCAGGGTGTTTCAGTGACTGAGACCTTATCAAGCCCTTATCAGGAGCTTATATCACTGAATTGTTTTCAGTAAGCATGTTTTCAGTAAACATTGTCTTGCAGCTGCCTGCTCCCAGGCTGATGGAGGAGTGGGTTTCTGGCCAGGGTCTGTGATCCCCAAAGTAGTATAAGAAGCTGCAAAATTATTTTAGTTCTCTCTCTCTCTCTCTCTCTCTCTGGTGTGTGTGTGTGTGTGTGTGTGTGTGTGTGTGTGTGTGTGTGTGTGTGTGTGTGTGTGTGTGTATACATATGGAATCCAGAAGAAGATACCAGAGCCTCTGCTGCTGGATTTACAGGTGGTTGTGAGCTGCCTGACATGTGATCTGGGAACTAAATCTGGGTCCTCTGTAAGAGCAGCACACACTCTTAATTGCTGAGCCATCTCTCCAGCTCCCTACAAACCATTCTCTAAAGCACGTGTATCATTTTTCATACCTACTACCATTGTGTAGGATTCATTTTCTTTTACTTTATTATCAACATTTGTCTAGTAAGTCCTTGTTTTAGTTAGGCTTTCTATGGTTGTAATTAAACACCATGTCCAAAATTCACTTATGAAGGAGAAGGTTTTTCACCTACATGTCTTGATTCAATCCTTCATGACAGGAAGCCAGGGCAGGAACTCAAGGCAGATAGCTGAGGGCAGGAACTGAAGGGTGTGGAGGAACAGTGCTTATTGGCCATGGCATCTCTCTATGGTTTTATTGTGCTTTTCCTACTGACTATTAAATTTATGTAAGTTGTCATGTGGCATTTACCATTGTTTGATTAAATGTCTATTCAAATATTTTGACATTATTTTTCAAATATCCAATAGATGACTGGATAAAAAACTGACTCTATATCTTTTGTGTTTTGGTTATTCTCAAGTTTTGAGAATTATTCTGATAGTCTATATATGCCATTTTATAAGATGTGGCTATGAAATGCTTTCGTATGATCTGGTTTAAGTGTTTATATTAAGAATTTCTTCTAAAAAGTAAGACTCTTAATTTTGAAAACATATAACTTGCCAAGTTTGCTTCTACAAAAGGTAATTTTAGAGCTGTGTTTTAGGTATTTTTAACTCAGGTCCAAATATTGCTTTTATGTTATTTTCTATAGGTTTTGTAATTAAGTTTATAATTCAATTTGAGTTAAAAATTTACATGTTCAAGACATGAATTGATACTTATTTGGTTTCAATCCATTATCTATCTGTCTGTCTATCTATCTAATCAATCATCTATGTATTAACTATTTATAATCTATCAATCTCTATAATCTATTATCTGTCTGTATGTCAAAGCACCATTTACTAAAATCATTGTATTTCCCCCAATTGCATTGCTTTTGCATTTTTGTCAGAAAGCAATTGAGAAACAGGAACAATGGTGCTCTTCTAGAGGGTATAGGTTTAATACCCAGCACTCACATGTCAACTCACGACCATCTGTAACTCCATTCCAGATGATTTGACAATCTCTTCTGATATCTGCAGAAAATACACACACAGTATACACAGACATTCATGCAGGTAAAACACTGATACACAAAAATTAAATTAAAAATGTCAGTTAAGCAATATGCATGGGTGACAGTTATGAACTTAATTCTGTTTAATTTGTATACTTACTTCTAGACCACATAACACTGTGTGCCTTATAGTATAATTGCTTACTAATAAATCTTGAAATCGGGTAATATAAGCCTGTTTGTACATGGGTTTTTTTTTAGTTATTTTTCTTACTACCAGTCCTAAACCATTCAAAACACTTGACAACCATCACCTTGGCTTCTATTTAAATGAGGGAATTTTGATTCAATTCATTTTATATTTCCTGTAGACTTTTCCTTTTTATATTTCCCTTTTCTTTTTTTTAACACGCCTTTTTTGCACACTATCCCTTGTGCTCAGGATTGCTTCCTGTCTTCTACTGCTTTCCCGGGCATAGGACTTCATCGTGGTCTTTTTCATCTTTGCTTAGCCGAGCTCAGATCTCCTTCAATCTAATCCTTACTTTATTCTTTTGCCATTCCTCATTATAAAGAACAAAAAGGTAAGTATGTGTGTTTCCCAGAGGAAGACATTCTGACTCCAGGAATCTAGGATGGGCCTATTACTTAGTGCTGGTTTCTTTGTGGTAGTTCTTCATTTCCCAGGAGAATTGTAGGCTGTATTCATTTATACCTCAGGGTACATTGCCTTAAAAGCCATCCTGGGAAAAAGCAAAGGATAAATAATAAAGGAAGAAAGTATCCTTCTGTACCAGTCTTTGATATGCCAGGTGTGGCTTAAGGAACTTCTGGTAAATCCTGGATATGGGGCATTAAGGCAGATCTGTTATCTATTAGTCGGGCCTGGATATAGGAAGCCCATTTTTGAATGGTTTCTTCCCCCTGGGTATTTTGAACTGGGTGTTAAAGAGTGGAACATGTGTTTTAGATGTAGAAATTCATGAATAAAATGGCCTTTGGGTAAGCCTAGGTATTTTAAACATCTGGTCCTCAAATGTAGAAACCAACTTTCTGTTCTTCCTGACTTAAGAAACATCACGTAGTTAAGGGGATACTCAGGCCATAGCAACAGCATTTCAACTGACCTCATTGTTTCCCTTCTGTCCCCAGTATTTTCACACTCTAATATTTTGATCTTTTTCATTTAAGAAGGTTAATCTTTGACATTGGAATGGTGTTCAGTTTCTATCCCTCATCATGAAATATTTGTACTTATTTCATGAATACCCCATCATAATCTTGCAACTCTCTGTGTTAGGTAATATGAAAATATGCAATTTAATATCTGAGTGTCTTTGCTTCCTCATTGTTCCCTGCCTTGATATTTTTTTTATTCTGAAATGAATTGCGTCCTTAAATATTTGGCTGGAGTGTCATGCTTGATAAACTCTAACCACATCTTCCCTCCCCATCACAATTTCTATTTTTCTGACATTGTAGCAGCTGGCATTTTCTGTACACTTACTCAGAAGTGGCATCTACCATCATTAATTAGCACAGTTTAACAGTTCATAGGCTCATGACTGATTCTGTAATCCAGAATGTGTTGCATACCTGCAGTGACATTTCAATTCCATCAGTGATACCCTTGTATGCCATGTCCTGATGGAACCGAATGTGTTGCATAAAGTGTACTTGAAGAATGTGACTAAGAACTTCACTCAGAATAGACTTAAATCAGAAGAGAAAACTATTGTCAGGAAATCAAGAAATTGAAGGGCATAGAGTGAGAAATTGGAAGGGTGCCAGAAAGCAGGATGAACATACAGTTTCTCTCTGGTGTCACAGGTATTCTAATGTGTTGTCTTCAAGTTCTCCCTCTTTTCCTTGCTCCTAATCTTACTGTTGTGTTTTTCCACCTCTGAGACAGGATGAAACTACTCGATTAGGCAACAATATGGCCTTTAGAATCAATTGCTGAGAGTAGACATTTTATGCCCCCACTTTCAAGTAATGAGATGGCAGATGTAAATAAAGCATGCATCTGCCTTTAATCTTCTCACCTGTACTCAGAGGATATTACCCAAATGACCTCGCAGTTGCTAGAAGCAGATCTCAGAGAATGGCAAACACTGTGAACTTAGGTAAACTCATGGTCTTATCTTGATACATTCACAACTTGTAATGTTTATTATGGACTGTTCTCATAAGACCCTTCCTTTTTGTTACAACTTAAGTGAAAGCATGAACAATGGAAGGCTAATATGCATGTCTCAGTTTTAAAGGTCTTTTAAATCTTATTGAGCAACTCAAGAACAAAAGAGATGTCTTTAGTTTGAGGGAAAAGTTGTCCATGTTGCCTGTGAATTTGAAAATATACGTTTTGTGATTATAGATTTTATAGTATATAGTATATTTTATAGATTGCATAGGATAACATGCACTCTTGGTATTCAGAAAGAGACTGGATATCATGACATGCCATACCGATCAGTACAAAGTCTACTTTTTCCAAGGAGTATCTAATCCCTTGGAGAGATTGACTTGGATGCAAGAGGCCATTAATTCTTCTCAATGCATCTCTCAAGCTTTTATCAAAATTATGCACACTTTTAGTGTCTATGACAAGCAGTGAGAACTTGTTTTCCCCACAGCTCTCCTCCTGGGTCAGTGATGGCTTCTCATGTAGTTTTCCCTGACCCTTATTTGAGGGAGGGTCAGACATTTTCCATCATTTTGCGATGGATAACAGCCAGAACTATCATTGTACAGAAAGCCATGCCAAAGGGAAGGATGCCCAGAAATGGACCACAGATTGCCTCTCTGGACTTCACATCACTGATTATGAATTGGGTGTTGACAGTATGTTTACCTCTATGTTAAGTGAAGGAGAAGAAACAGACTCTACTTCCTGAGTTCAAGCTCAGAGGCAGGCAGACACGCTGGTTGGGTTGCAAGCCTATGCTGTCTTCCATCTCATGAGCTGGCTGCCTTGCTGTCAGACGTAATTTCTTTTTGTGCAACTATTAATGGAGAAACAATGGTTTAATAGTCTTTAAAAGGTAGGAAAATTTGGGAAAGACTGAGAGACAAGAAGAAGTTGTGTGACTGAAAAAAAGTAATCCTCTTTTTCTTTGACCACCAAAATCTTTTCTTTTCACCCTGAAAGCAGCTAACTAGAGTAATTGACTTTACGCATAGAGATGATTATAATTTCATTTTTCTTCTCAGGAGGTTTGTGGGTTTTCATTCTTAGTGCAGATTCCTTGCCCAAGTAATGGGAGGTGAGGCTGGGTAAAACTCACACTGTCTTACGATATGACCATTGTCTTCTGAATGTAATTATTTTTGTTGTATTACCTCTGCTATTAATGAGTGTGTCTGCTAGTATAGATAGTCATGTAGAGGATTCTCTTTAACCTTTTTCCAGTTTTATTTGGCTCACATGTTGTCTGTATAGGAATGAAAATGCACATACATCTTGAAAGTTTGAAACAACTTCATATTACCTTGGGGCTCCATAGCTTCAGAATGTGTTACCTTCATGGCTGTGGAAAGTGATGAGTTCAGTAAGAGATTTTAAGTTTGATAGGCAGGCACTATTTCTTGGAAGACGTGTTAGTGAATCATGGTGTTGAGCTAATTATGCCTATGTGTTATCCTGAGATTGTGAGGATGAATATGTATGCATTTTATTAAATCGAGAGAGGAAGAAGGAAGACAGAATTATGCTACAGGAAAAAGGAGTCAAAGTGAGACAAAATTGTCTATTGACAGATATAGAAGGTGAAGGTCACAGCTACAAATACAAATGATGAATTTTAAGTTTCTAGGATATATAAGACTCATAACCACTAGGAAATATTTTCTTTTCAGAAATATATTTTTTGTTGTATATGTTAATGCAGGAATTACAGATAAGGTTTCTTTGGCAAGTCAACTTTGTATCATGTTCAAAGTCAAATAGCTTCCAAGCAATATTAATTGTTTCTTCCAAGGAATTGCAATTTTATCTGCCCTGCCTTCCCTTAAGTGTATACTTCTTTTACACCTACTAGGTGTGGACTGGAACTTGGGACTGGAGTATATATCCATTTGGCAACAGATTTTCTATATTTTTATACCTCAACAAAGAAATACATTGACTCCAGGGAGAAGGCAAATTTCATTCATAGATTTTTTTAAAATGCCCAACCCTACTGAAACTCTAGTATACCATTAGCCAATTTCAAGCACTTTCTTGATCTTCTTTATGATAAAATACTCTGGCCAGCAGAGCTGTTGTGGGATTTGAGTTATGGCTTGTTTTAAATAGACTAGTGCGGATGTCAATCCAAAGGCCACTCAGTGTAGCAGAATAGCCCCTGGGACCCAGAGCACTTTGGATTCTTCCCTCCAAAGCATTTATAATGAACAGAGTTATTTGGAAAGTATTCCCTGCAGTTCATGTCTTAATTCAGTCATCTGGGAATGAGAAAGCAGATCCCTCTCAGCGCACCAGGAACTTGGATGTCTATGGTATTATGCACAATCCTCTCATTTATTTTCACAGTGATGGAGTGTTCTGAGCCAAGACCATTTTGCAGAAGTAAAAGGCTTTAGGTGGCTCCAGTGACAGTGGATGTTTCTTTTATTATTCTTGTTCTTATTTAATAATGGAAACATCCAGGGCCAGAGAGATGGTTCATCAGGTAAAGTGCTTCCTGCACAAGCCTGGAGAGCTGAGTTTGATACTTGGAACTCATGGACATGTGGAAGGAGAGAACTGATTGACAAAGATGCCTTTTGGCCTCCACACATGGGTTGTGGAGCACATGTACATGCATAAACCAATAATAAAATATAAATAAAATCATTAATGTATACACAGGTTAGAGCAGAAAGATACAATTCTTTGCCTTTGGCTTAATTTTGGCAAAAATCCCTCTGTTTGGCATAATATTGATAAAGACTGAAACAACATGTGAATGAAAAAAACCAACCTGTTTGATTCAATAATGTTCTGTTTTCCCATATATTCTGCTGTCTGAATATTGAGACCTGTTGATCTAGTTTTTCCTAATAAATCAGAATAATTAGAAAAGAGAACAAACTATAGGAGAGAGAAATTCTAGTACCAGAAGATATTGACTTTAGGTTCACCTTTGGTGTCAGATTAATCTGTGCTTAACACCGACCATTTGCCTCTGGTAATCTTTTCTGAAAAGGAACTGCCAAAGATTATAATTATTGGGGGAAAAGCTTTTTTTCTGAAGCTCCTGGTAATTTTCAGATATATGTAACAAAAATTTTTCTGTAGAATGGAAGATAGCAAAATCACAGCTGGATTTTACTCAAGAAAAATAATCCTGCCGTATAAATTCCAGTGACATCACATTTTGTATTGTGTGTTGTGAACATACGTGTTCATTATGTGTACACATGTGCCAGAGGTCAACATTAAATTGTAGTTTTGAAACAGGTTCTCTCACTCAACCTGGAGTTTATGGATTCCAACTAGACTGGCTGGTCAGGGATCCTCCCGTCTCTGTCTCCCCAGAGCTGGAATTACAGGTGCACAGTCCTATGCTGTGGATGTGGTTTTTGTGTCATGATATCTTTCTTGCACAAATAAAGCCTGCTTGGGGGGGGTCAGAGAATGGAGCTTGCCTCTAGTTAGCATACAGGTCTGGAGGTCTGTACAGACAGGCAGGAAGTGACCTGGCTGGGCAGAAACAGGATATAAGCAGGAAGAAACAGGAAATTGCTCTCTTCTCTGCTGAGACACTTAGGAGGTAAGGTGTGGCTGTGACTTGCTCCTTCTCTCTGATCTCTCAGCATTTCCCTCTATATCTGACTCTGGCCTTTTATTATATAGACCAGTTAAGAACTCCTTTTACTGGGCTGGAGAGATGGCTCAGCCGTTAAAGGCTAAGATCACAACCATTACATTTTTGTTTGGTTGTTGTTGATCCCATCTTAGGTCTTCATGTTCATATGGCAAGTACTTTACTGACTGAGGTACCTCCATAGTCCAATATCACATTTTCATGGATCATTTTTACCCAAATCTTTTCCTTTTTATTAATTTATTTTTGTCTTAATTAAACATGGCCTTTTGATAAGGTATATTTCATATTGAGTAAAATTCTTTCTTTCTTTCTCCCCCCTCTTTCTTTCCTTATTTCTTTCTCCCTCTCTTTCTTTCTTTCATTCTTTCTTTCTGAGACACGATTTTCCTGTGTAACAGCCTTGACTGTCCTAGAACTCACTTTGTAGACCAAGCTGGATTAAGAGCACTGACTGCTCTCCCAGAGGTCCTGAGTTCAATTCCCAGCAACCACATGGTTCTGTAAGAGAAGTACTAATGGTAAAAATGACTGAACAAAAAGAAAACTCCATCATAGGAAATTCCTTTCCTGTTACATAATGAGATTCCTTCCAATTTCTTTCATTAGTCTCTAATGACTTAGTATCAGCTCCAAAAGTCACTTCTGATATAGAAAGGATCTAAGTATTCTGCTCAGGACTCGCCTCAACTAGAACCATGTACATGCTCTAATTGTCTAGAGAGTGGAAGCTGCCAGTGACACTGTTAAACAGCTGAAAATTACAAGAATAAAAGTTAGCTTCATTCCGATGCTAGGAAAAATTTTATCATCTTTGGAATCTAGATCATGTTAACATAATATTGTGATATATTACATATTAGAGAAATCTGGAAGTCAACACAATGTAAGGAAATTAATGTTGGTATACTTGAAGCTTATTTTAGAAGCAAATGGGAGTGTGAAAGCTCTTTGGTTAATTTGTGTAAAGCAAACCCTGTGTTTCCTACATTTCACTCATCTTAATCAGACATTGTGGGGTATAGACCTGGATCAAAAGCTTGAAATTGGTTCAAATGCATTAGTTCTCAACCTATAGCTCACAATACCCACAGGAGTTGAATATCAGATATCCTGCATATGAAATATTTACATTATGATTCATAACAGTCGCAAACTTATAATTATGAAGTGACAATGAAAATAATTTTGTGTTTGGGGGTCACCACAGCATGGGGAACTGTATTAAAGGTTTGCAGCATTAGGAAAGTTGAGAACCACTGTTTTAGATGAATTCTGTCTGTCTGTCTGCCTGCCTGCCTGCCTGTCTTTTCTTTTTACTCTTTTTTTGTTTGTTTGCTTTTGTTTTAGCATTCCTGGAGAATTAAGCTAAACTCTCCAGGCATGTTAGGCAGCCACTCAAAAACCAAACTATATCACCAGACTTTCTAATTCATTTAGGAATAAATGAAAATTATTTTAATTTTATTTTTGACTTTTTAATAATGACACATTGATAAGGCTAAACCCAGTTATAGAATAATGTTTGGCAAATAAATTACAGAATAGTAGGTCTGAAATAGATTCAACATTAGTAACCCCAAGCCTATTGATCTAGTAAAGTTGTATGAAGGGGGCTATATTTCAGATACCTTGACGAAATCATAATTATTAAAGAAATGAGGTTTTATAAGAATAGAAGCTCACCTCGGCCATTTTATCCTCGGAGTCCAGATTAACCCTTACTGAGCCAGAGTTGAAAGCTTTGAGCACATTCTCCTCCCTTATCTGTCAAATTACTGATAGGTGCTTGGAAGTCTGAGTGAAGACATGAAAGACTAAAAGATACTAAGACGTTACAACCAATCTAAAAACAAAAGAAAACAAAGCAACAACCCTCCCCAAAACAAACAGAAACAAAAACACAGTGGTGGAGCCACAAACCTGTGTTCTCAGCCCTCAAGAGGCAGAAGCAGCTGGATCTCTGTGAGTTTGAGGCCAACCTGGTCTACAGGACTAGTTCCAGGACAGCCAGGGCTAATACACAGAGAAATCCTTTTATGAGAAACCAACCCTTCCTCTCAAAAGAATCTAACATGTGAAATTCTTTCAAATTCCAAAAATGATTAACATTGATGCCTTGCAAGGCATCTCATGTCATAGAGTTTACATCATATGTGACCACATATGTCACAATGAGCCTAATTCTAATTTTCCTCTCCAGTAGACACACTGATGCCTTTAACATCGAATGAAAAGTCCTAAAACTCTGATTTTCTCACAATGGTTATTCTAAGAACTACCCCCAAATAATACAAAAAGAGCTCTGCAGCCCTTGGAGCTGCAGCCTTCAGGTCCATGAGGAGCCTGGGTTGCTAAAATATGTTTTAGCAAGTCATGTTTATGTTCAGGGGAACAATTGCTTGGAGAACACCACACTGTGTGAGTATACATGGTGTGTGTGTGTTTGTGTGTGTGTGTGTGTGTGTGTGTGTGTGTGTGTATGTGTTGTATGCGGTATGAGTTTACTCTAACAATGATTCCTGACTACTTGTTATCTTCAGGACTAATTGGGCTTACCAAATAGCCTAAGCAGCTAAATATATAAGAACTCATTGTATAATGAATTATATGATGTCATAGATTGGCTCCCAATGGCATGAGAAGGATGTCACAGGGAGAAGTGACAAAGTAAATTGCATGCTGCACTTCACTTGATACATCAGCTTTCTGTCCTGCCCTCTGGAAGGGATTAGTCCTTCACTGGTGTTCAGTCAGTCTTGGCTCAGAAAGTCATAGACAGGCTGCTGTCATTGTGGGGTTTGGGATTACATCAAAGACCATTAAAGTTGACACTTCATAGCTCCCTTTTTAATTTGAGTGGAAGAGATGAGTTTGACACTGTGCTGGTCTTTTGAGGTGAGAAGACACATTAATTTGTCTGGAAATTCTCTTAGTCATGGTCTCTATGAAAAGATGTGTGTTCAAGTCACGTTAGCGCTTTGGAGTAATTGCAAGCTGACTGCTTTGTGGGTGTGATATTCAAGCCAATGACTTGAATGCATTTTTATATCCCCTTTGAGTTGTTAAATAATGAGATGTCGGTAAGTCTCCATGACCTCAAAACAAGAGCTGAGACATAGTCAAGCTTATAATGTTGAAATGTCATTTCAACAATCATTATATTGTGCAATAAAAACTATTGCCATATATTATAAAATATTTCCTCTAAATAAGCTGGGAGATTATTCAGTGTTAAAAAGAGATGAGTTCTTCAGCCATGAAAAAGCACTGGAGAACTTATAAGTATATTTCTCAGTGTAAGAAGTCAAACTAGAGAGAGTGTAGACTGTGTGGTTCTATGTGATAATCTTGAAAAAGGCAAAACTGAGTTAAAAAATCAGCAGTTTCTAATGGTTAGGGGTATAGAAATGGTGTACTGAGAACTGCTGGGCACTCAACATGTTGTCTATTATCCTTCAGTGGTGGAGCATGTCATATGTAATTGTTGAGCCCACAGAATATATAACACAAGCAAACCCTAATATAAACTATGGACATTATGTGAGACAGTGACCTAACAGTGATAGGATTGTAACAAACAGATCTTGGTGGTACAGGATGTCAAAAGTAGGTGTGGAGACAACCACTTTTGGGGGGACACTACTTGAGAGGAGACAGGATCATGAGGATTTCTGGACTTTGTTCATAGTTTTTCTGTTAGCCTATATTTGTCATAGAAAGTGAACATTACTAGTTAGAGACAAGAATCTTATTAATAAGAAATACTTTCAGTGGTAAGTATTACTCTTGTGTCTACGCTGTTCTAGACATGAAGACCATGTAATTGAGCAGTCTTTTCTCCATGGAGAATCTTTGTTGGTTTTACTGTTAAGCAACTTGATTCAAATCCCAAGCCCTGTTTCTTTTAACTTCACACCCTACAATCCTTCCAAGACATTTCACAACTTCCGTATGCTTGAGCCTTTCTGAGTAGAGTGGAGTTGATGGTTGTGTGACAAGACAGAGGTAGCTAGGCAAAGTATTCATAACTAAGAGCCATAGTGAATAAAAAAGGATCCATTAAGGTATGGAGCATTATCCCTGGACTGTGAGCTTTGTGGAGACCTTAGAATTGCTTTAAAAACTGAGAAATTTAAAAGAAATGAAAAAAATGTTTTCAAAGATGCTGGATCCTTAGAAACACTTTTTTGTGGGTGAATTGTTTTCACAACTACAGAAATGAATGATTTTCAGAAGTATTTCTAGTATTTCCATGGTAGATTTGACCAATATGTGGTTGTTTACAGCTTGGCTGTACAGTGGGTCTTTTTTTCTTTCTTTTGAAAGCATGTCTTTCCTAATAGGCTGTCTGGAAGAAGTTTAAAGGGAATGTGTTGATACTTAGATTATATTGTTACAACAAACACTAGATATGTTTAAAGACTCTTTGTCAAGGTCAATCTGGGTTTCACCAAGATTCCTTTGACAACAAAAGTTCATTTCATCAGCTTCATTCCCCTATCATTAGAATCTGCCCCTGCTTTGGCAAAATTAATTGTTCTCTCAAAATTACGATTTAATGATTTTTCTTGAATCATTCATTTAAATGCCCGACCTTAAAATTAGAATTGAGTGTAACTTAAAAAATTACTATTTAAAAACTCCTTGACATTTTCGAGGCTCTACTCCAAGGCTTTTTATTTTTATCACACCATAAATGATATGCTAAGTAGCATTGACTTCTGATGCTGGGAGGTGGGAAGAGTAGAGCCCTGGAGTTGTTTGTGTTTGAACCCAATGCTGGGCCAGTGTTGACTTAGGTAGACTTCCTCTCTTCTCTATTCATCTCTAATTCCTCTGTGAGCCCGGACTAGCCAAGCCCCACAAGGTGATCCCCTCTTTGCAGCACTTGCTGGGAAGACAGTACCCTCCAGGAGTTAGTTTTTTATCACCAAATAAAACTAAGGATGCCGTTAGGAATATTTTCCTAAATAGTCTCTGGAAAATGGATAATATGTTGGCCAGTTTATACTTTGCTTCTGAGTTTCTTACTGCACACGGTTCTTTTTCATTTTCTTGGGTAGGATCTGGGCAGGGATCCCCGACTTTCTGAAAGATTTCCTAGGGTACTCCTTGACTCAAAGACTTATCTCTGCGATCGGTTGAGAGTGTTTCTGTTTCTTGGCCAGCAGTTCTCTAGCAGAAAGGACACCTGAGGCTCAGAGCAGCTGAGGCCGGAGGCAGCGGAGAGCAGATGATTTCAACAGCTGCCTCTCTCCAGATCCTAGTTGCTTTCTCCTGATGTGGCCTGTGGCTCCAGATGGAGCTCTTATTCCATCTCACTTACTAACTTCAATAACAAAACAATTAGTGTTGATTTTCTGTTTACGGTTCTTTTACGTAATTCTG
The DNA here is from genome assembly GCF_017639785.1 of Mesocricetus auratus. NCBI lineage: Eukaryota > Metazoa > Chordata > Mammalia > Rodentia > Cricetidae > Mesocricetus > Mesocricetus auratus. The sequence continues at coordinate 26,667,632 of NW_024429193.1, read as the reverse complement.
TCCTTTCCCCATCTTGCCAGAGGTGCTTATGATGGCATTGTAATTGAACGCAACCTCTTCCTGGGATGTGTACTACAGCTCAGACTAGAACAAAAATTGGTCCTTTGTCTGTAAAGTATCTACAGAATTAGCTTTTGTGATCCTCCTTTTTTTTCTTCAAATTAAAATAAAAATTAACGTCATAAAACAATTTTAAAGTTCGGGAATTAAGGGATGGCCCAGAGGTTAAAAATCTGCTCTTCCAGAGGAATAGAGTTCGATTCCTGACATGGCCACTCACAATCATTTGTAACCCCAGATCCAGCAGACAAAAAAAAAACCCTCTTATTTCCTTCATGGGCACTAGGCACACAAGTGGTATGCAGACATATGAAAAGACAAAACCACACAAACATTTAATACATTTAAAGTTCATGTCATAATAATACAGCATGTAGTGTGTGATACAATAATTGTAATATAATCCTCATTAATTTTCCTCCCAGCAAGGATAAACCAGCAGCATCTGTTGTTGTAGTGCATTTTCTTGCCTGCCTCCCAGCTTCCCTTTCTCTCTCTCTCTCTCTTTCTTTCTTTCTTTCCTTCCTTCCTTCTTTCTTTCCTCTCCCCTCCCTCTCTCCCCCTCTCTTTCCTTCCTTCCTTCCTTCCTTCCTTCCTCCCTCCCCCCCTCTTCTTTCTCTCTCTCTCTTTCTTTCTTCCTGCTTTGCTTCTTTCTTTGAGACAGGACCACATGCAGATGAGGCTGGCCTCAAATTTCCTATGGCTCCAAGGAAGAACTCCTCACTCCCATGCCTCTACTACCCAAGTGCTATAATTATGCGTTCCCAACTGGGCAAGGTTGATTTTCATTGTTTTAATGGGAAAAAAACCATTGAAAATTGATACATGATCATACCATGAGTTCAAACTATTGAGAAAAATTTAATTAAAGAAGTTTAAAAAACATTTAGTCACTCTTACTACCTCCAAGCGAACATCAGTGGCATTTGGTGGGCATCACCATAGGAGTCTTCTCGTTTCCACAAATGCAGAGAATACTAAGAATGTTAGTACATTAAAATGTTACAGATTCTAAAAAGGCTTGCATATAACTTGAATCAATAATTATGAGGAATTGAACTATACATAAGGTATACGTATAATATGTCTTCTGTATGGACAACACATATAATGTATACATATGTTAATCACAAGAAAGGTTTTTCTTGAAAGATTTTATTAGGGTAAAAGGAATAGGTAAGAAAACATTTTAAAATTGCATGAAAAAGTTAGAGTTTTGGTTTTCTTTTGAAAGAGAGAGACAGTGTGTGTGTGTTTGTGTGTGTGTGTGTGTGTGTGTGTGTGGTGTATGTGTGGTGTTTTTGAGTTTTATCTCTCCTTTAGAGTTTCATATTAGATTCTTTATTGTTTTCTGGCATCGAATACTACTGCAGAAAAATTGTGAATGAATTGGTTTTCTCCCATCACTGATTTGTTATAATCCTTGATGCTGTAGAATTCATTCCTCACTCTTTCTTAAAGTATGGTACAGTAATGAACACATGCGTGTCACAACTGCAATCTATAGAAGAAATTACACTTACTTTCCAAATGGAAAATGCAATTGTTTTTCTCTATTCTGGGTATTTTTTTAATTACACCATTGGGATTTCACTGGTTGTACTTTTCACTGTACTTTTAACTGGATGATGTTTGCTTTTCCTATTCAACTTTCCTTGGATGCAATTGTCTCCTTTTCATGAACATCTTCCATGATTATCTCAAACTTCTCAGCAGTGCCCATTGAATTTATTGTTCTTTGGAATCTATTTATTAATTCTAAGATTGTTTTGTTTTTACCATTAACATTTGTTTGAACCTCCTTTCTGTTTTTCTAATGCTTTATTAAATGTTCTTAGCCATTTGTTAGTTTGAATTTATGTCCTAATTAAGTTATACAAATTGTCTTCTGTTCTTCAGTTAGAATTTCTAGTCTGTATGCTTAGTTTTTCTTCACCCTGTCTCTGTCTGAATCTCTTTTACTTGGTTGTCCATTAGGGCTCCGTGCGTATTTAGGTGTCTTTGTCTGTACATTAGGTTGTTGCTATCTGGAAGAGGTGACTCTTTGTTCTCCAACATTACAATTCTCTTTTCATAATTGGGAGGCAGAGAGGGAAAGCAGGTGAGGAGGAGAGGAGAGGTGTGGAAAGTGTCCAGTTTCTGCTAGAGGACTTGGGCACGGATCTTTCTACTGAATGTTCTGGACCTGCAGATTGCTGCCCCTCAGAGAGCAGTTCTGAAGATAACATCAAGATATTTTGAACTGTCTGCACATCCTTCCACTCCAGGAAGAGAAACTCTGAACCTATATCCAAACTTAAGGAAATAATCAAAATATTCTTGATTTCTCAATACTGTAAATCCTGGTAGTTGATGAGTTCAGTGGCTGAACCCCGCTAAAGCAAATTTTGTTTCCCTTTTGGTAACTAGATCTTAAAGATTTTTATTAGACTTTGCTTTTGCAGTAGATTGGAAAATTAACCACAAATTCATTCCATCCTGTAAGTGGGTATTTTTCCGATGTAATCTTGCACTCTCTCTAGTAAGAAGGTGACGTCCATTTCTCTACTCATTAAATGTGGGTAGAGAATTTAATGTATTTACTTTAGTCAGTGGATCAAATGACCATGAAATGCACTTGAGCCATGCGGTCTGTCTTCATTTATCTCCTAGCTTCATATCTTCCGTGTGTATAGTTCTAGGCTGTGCTACTCCAGGATGAGCGACTGCAATGGTTTGGATCCTAAATGTTCCCCCAAAGCCCTGTGTTTTAAAGGTCTGAGTTCTATTCCCAGCACCCATGTTAGGCAGCTCACAACCACCTGCAACTCTGATTCCAAGGGGATCTGATGTGGTCTTCCTGGGCATGTGTATTCACATACATATCAATGTACAGACATACATGTTATTAAAATTAATAAAAATAAATCTTAGAGATGCAATAGGGCCTCATGGAAGACCATCTTAGAGATTTTAGAACACAACCCTTTTATTTTCTGTCTTTGTTTTTTGTCATCATGAGGTAAGAAGCTAGTTCCGTGACATGTGCCCTGCCATGATACACCATGCTACCCAAAAGCAATAGTACCATACATGAATCAAGATAAACATTCCATCAGTTGATTTTCTTTATGTATTTTCTATAGTAACATATGATATCTGACAGCCCATTACCCCAGTAGACTGGATAATAGCATGCCAAATACCTTACACGACAATGAAAGATTTTTAAATTATGCAGTCACCAGAAGACCAGTGACTCATGAAAGAAAAGACCAGTAGAGTGACAGGGAAGATAGGCATCTACTATATTTTGGGGTGAGTTGTTATATAGAAGTTTCCTGATATAACACTTGTTCTTGTTAGGTCTAAGACGAGGGGAAAATCTAAAATGGAGTTCCATTGCTTAGGCAAGTTTGAAATACTTAATTGTTTAAAGCCACTTATCAGCAAGTATCTGATGAGATTGGATATATTCAGGAAGGTATAGCTGTAGACAATTGGGGAATACCTCAACATTGATTATAACACAAGCCTAGCCACAAATACTTGTTTACATGATGTTCTGTAGCCGACTTTCGTGTGTTCATCAACCTTTGTGAATAAGAGACATCCAGTTAATAGTGATGATGATGATGATGGTGATGATGATTATAAGCAATACTTCTGATTGGTTCTTTTCTTATTGGGTTATATTTGCTTTGGTCATTTTTGTACTTATAGTTGTATATGGACAGAAAGTACAGTTAATTGGACATAACTTCTCTATTTCTTTCTATGCCTATCCCTCCCTATGTGGAATTCTGTTCAGAAAGGTCTTAATCATCTATCAAAGCAACTTATAATGAATTAATTTTGGTCTGCCAATATGGGAAACCCTACACAATACACAAATCTTACAAAGGGGCCATAGAAAATAATGGTGAACAAATGCTTAGAAGCAAATAATTACTTAATGTAGTGCTGTGTTGCATTTGTTTTCAGCCCCAAGGCTCGAGACCCTCTTAAAGGGCTTTGTTGGAAAAGATCTGAAGACTTTAATGTGCAAAGCCTGGAAGGTTGATCATTTTGGCTCACTTCCAGCCTGACCTATTCATTTTAAGACTGCTGAGCTGTAGAAACACTTTCAGTTTTCAGTACTGGAGAAGGTTAAAGAGTCCAGGCAGATGTCTCCAACACTGTTTCAAACCCTAAATATTTTTAGATGTGGACACATTTACAGTTCATTTTCATGCTTCAGCTCCACAAGTCCAGTCAGAGCTTACACTCTTTCTGCCTTGGCATTTGTACCAAATTGCAATGAAAAAAGCCTCCACTGAAGTCTGAGAGTTATGACTTGGACTTGGCTCCACAACCCATTAGCAGGGCAGAATTTGGCAAGGCTCCAGCTAAATGGGACCTCAGTTTTCCAATCTGTGACAGGAGAATGTCAGCACGTTGTTTCCCTGAGAGATCACCGAGTCAGATGAGCTGGTGTTTTGGCGAGCACTTTGAGACTTATTACTGAGCATAGTAAAGCTGTGTAATTGTGCAGGTTCTTGGAGATGCAATCCGTTGGGTTACCAGATCTCCTGTCCTCTGATTTTTTTCTCTTGGGTTAATTTGTAGCACTTGTTCCTTTTGTGAACATTCCAAGATGTGCTACCGAGCTGAACCCACTTTGATGCATTTCAGAACTTTCTTCCCTCCCCCCTTGGTTAGCACTGAGGTATCTCCAATGTGGCTGAAAGGGAAAGCTTCACCAGTCTTCTTACTCTCTTGCTCAGGTGTTCTTTTCATTGGCTAAGGACGGTGTCCCATGCCTCCCTCCCCAGGTCAGAAATCTGGTATCATTGAAGATATCGTCCTCATTTATTACTTATATTCAGATAATAATACGCAGGTCTTGGATTCCATCTCGGGTGGCATCCAGTCCCATCCATATCTCTCCATGCCTTTGGCAACCATCTTGGTTTGCCTAGTGACCACCAAGACTTCCTTTGCCATTCCATGATTTCTCTCATTTCTCACGGTGTAGACAGCAGTCTTTCAAGAGTAAAATCGATGATGCACTTTAATGAAATACTTTTAAGCCTTATTTATTTACTGACTTACTGCACGTTTGTCTGCAGGTTGTGTGCATCTAAATATATGAATGCACACCCACCCACCCACACACACACACACACACACACACACACACACAGCACATATGTACAGAGGTGGAGAGGTCAACTTCAGGGGTTGTTCCTCAGATTCCATCTACCTTCCTTTTTGAGACAGGGTCTCTTATTTTTCCTGTAATTTGCTGATTAGGCTGGCTGGCTAGCAAGACCAGGGATCTGTCTGGCCCCACATTCCCAGTGCAGATTACAAATGTGTGTCCTTGCATCCAGCTTTTTGACATGGATTCTGAGGATCAAACTCTGGTCCTCATTTTTGCACAGCAGCACTTTACCCACAGAGCCATCTCCCATCCACCTCCTTAATTCTCTTCACATACAGGGTGTGAAGGTCACTGTCATATGATGTTGACTCATGTCTCTATCTACACTCTTTCTCTGTGTGCAGTGGATTCTCCTTGGCAGTTACTGTGCATGATGTAAACTTTAGTTTTTACTAGTACTATTGTGCATATCTTAAGTATAATAAATACATATATGTCATCTTGTACCAAACTTATTTCTATGTGTTAGACAAATGACCTCTGGAGTGTTGATTTTTGAGGTATTTAGATTGATGAGTTGACACACTAATTGATTACTTCCTGGCTTCTGGATGTTTAAAATGGCCAAACTACAGTACCATGAACCCAAGATTTTATTAGACTCAAGACTTCCTGTTCAGATGCCATGACCATTAAAATCTGATTTTAGTTTGAGCTCCACATATAAATTAAACAAGGAAGTACTAAATAAATAAAACAGTATCAAAATCCAACTATAAATAACTTAAACTAATAAAACAAGAGTTTAGAGAGGGAAATTAGAGACTTACATACTTAGATCACATTTTTCTAGGAAAACATAGTATCAATAAAAGCATACTTTTTTGTCTGTACTACCAACATAGCATCTTCTTAAAGAACCACAAATAAAAGAATCACAAGGCTACATTTAGGTCAATTATAATTAATCGTTGCTAGTTAACTAATGAAGCCCAGTTATTCCTGTGACTCTTTGTTAAGCTACTTTGGCTTCCATCCATTCATCCATCCCTCATCCACCCACATGTCCATTCATCCATCTATTCATCATCCGTCCATCATCCATCCATCCATCTATCCATACATCTATCCATACATCCTATGTATCTGAATCCCTACTAAATGTCAGTCACTGTGGTAAGAACAAACTCATGACTGTAGATTGTTTACTGACTACTGTATCCTTCATTGGCAGGTAGACTCTTCATATGCCCATGCTTTCCCAAGAGTTAATTTTCTGTTGGTATGTTTCATAGAAAGATGAATCATCAGACAGTTTTTTGTTCCATGTCTGCTTTCTCATTGTTCACTGAGTTCTTACAAACTGAACCTTTATTTCTCTTAGGTGTGTCTTTATTTACCTCCCAAATGAGTAGTCCTCCTGACAACTACAAACTCAGGACAATCTTAAGGTATTGATTAGATTGCTGTTAAGACATGGCTTTCCATCTGCCTGCCTGCCTGCCTGCCTGCCTGCCTGCCTGCCTGCCTGTCTGTCTGTCTGTCTGTCTGTCTGTCTCTATCATCTATCTATCCATCCATCATCATCATCATTTCAATGTACATATGATGTGCGTGTATGAGTGCATGTGTGAGTGTGTGTTTGTAATAGTGCTCATTTACCACACCATGTATACAGTTGTCAGAGGACAACCTCATGAACCATACTTTATTTTCTATGAGTCTCTGGTTGAGGCATATGCCAGGCTAGCTAGCCTGTGAACTTCTTGGAAGTTTCCTATGTCTACTTTCCATTTTGCTATGGGATTACAGACACATGTGACAATGCCTGGCTTTATGTGAATTTTAGGGATTCGAACTCAGCTCCCTCAATCTGTGCAGCAAGCAGTTTATTCATCAAGTCATCTTCCCAGCCTGCTATAATGTTTTTTTAACCATTGAAAAGAACTAGCTTTGCTAACCCACATCAATGCAGAATACTGCATTGCCCAAAACAAATGTAATGCATTACATGTGAACTTTAAGTAAAAGTGAGCAAATAAAATTATCTTAGTGAAATTCCCTACTTATACAAGTATATATAAACTATTATCATTTTAAAATATATCTAACAAAGCATTTCTTAAATATATAATACTTTGTCTTATACATTTTTGAAAATATTGTGCATATTTTATACATATAGTTGTATGTTTTGATTTAAAACAACCACATTATATATATTTATTTGCAAACTAAATCTAAAATCAGCAACAAGACAAGGTTTTCCACTGTCTCCATATCTCTTCAATATTTTACTTGAAGTTCTAGCTAAAGCAATAAGACTACAAAAGGAGACCAAGGGGATAGGGATACAGATTGGAAAGGAAGTAGTCATATTTTCACTACTTGCAGATGATATGATAGTTTACACAAGTGACCCGAAGAATCTACCAGGGAACTCCTACAGCTGATAAACACCTTTATCAAAGTGGTAGGATACAAGATTAACTCAAAAAATCATTAGCCCTACTATATATAGACAATTAAGGGGCTGAGAAAGAAATCAGAGAAATATCACCCTTTGCAATAGCCACAAACAACATAAAATATCTTGGGGTAATTCTAACCAAACAGGTGAAAGACCTGAATGACAAGAACTTTGAGTCATTAAAACAAATTTTAACTGTATATTATGTTTTTATTATGACACTTTAATACATACATATATATTTTGATTACATTTGCCTTCCCATTGCCCTTTTTGTCCCTCTCTCACCCCCACTCTGACTGATTCCTGTTCTCTTCCCAGCCAGTCCTCCTTCCACTCTTATTTCTATTTTTTGTGACCTAATGGATTATATTAGTGTTGATTATGGGAACATGGGTGTGAGGATATTTATAAGAGTATGGATATCTTACCAGGGTCTATACCACTGAAGAAAATGCCTCTTAATGACCCAAACAATGAATTACCTATAAATCTTCAAGTAGGTGTAGGAACCCATGAGTCTCTCTTCTTCCATAGCAGGGTGTTGACAGCCCAATTCTTGTGCAGATCTTGTCCAGGAAATCATAGCTTCTGTGAGCTCAAGAGTGCCAAAGTAGTGCTGGAGAGATGGCTCAGAGGTTAAGAGCACTGATTGCTCTTCCAGAGGTCCTGAGTTCAATTCCCAGCAACTACATGGTGGCTCACGATCATCTATAATGAGATCTGGTGCCCTCTTCTGGTATGCAGGCAGAACACTGTATACATAATAAATAAAATACATAAATAAATAAATCTTTTAAAAACATTAATTTAATAAAGAATGCCATAGCAATGTCACCCATATAAGACAACATTTCATAACACTCTTCCCCATTTTCCAGTTCTTTCTGCATTCTTTTCTGGAATGTCGCATGACTCTTGGAGAGGTTGACATAAATGGCCTATTTATGACTGTGTATTCAATAGTTATTCCCAGCACTTTGATCAGTTATGAATCTTTGTTGTTATGACTACTCACTGGTAAAAGAACTTATCTGGTCAAAGCTGATAGACACACTAATCTACGGGGATAAGCATGGCAATTTTAAAGGTACACCATGCCCATTTACCACAACAATAAGTGTAGCTTCCCTGCTATGAACATACAGCCACTGGATTATGACAGGATTTTCTAGTACCCAATATGAATTCCTTCATGTGGAATGGGCCTCAGTGCCAATCAGAAGGCAGTTGGTTATACCCATAATGGACTTGCCACTATTGCACCAGTGGATACATCTTGCCTAGCATGTCTGTAAGGTCTGCACTGCTTTACCTAAGTTCTGTCCAGCAAGGAGGAAGCCTTCAGCTTAGTTCTAGCTTGACTTTTTCTGTGTCTTGTGACAAGAGGAGGTAATATCTTCAACAATAAGGTCTTATTATCCATTTCTGATGGTGTCTAACCAGTGGCACTGACAGTCACTGTATTTCGTGGTCTCAGGGACCCCCTGAGCAACAATTCACACTCCATCCCTGGAACTGGTGTTTTCATTTAACAACAAATTGTTTCTTGGAGCAGCCCTTTCTATCCACACAAGGAACTTCTGTTAAAATTCGTCTTTATGACAGAATTGGAATTCTTTAGGTTTTTTTTCATACATCCTTAATTTTGGAACATTATCAGTCTTTGTTATGGGGCTAATGGTTGCCACATTGAACACTGCGACTCCGAGGGTAAATTTTAATTTACCTATCAATTTATTGAAATAGTCATCATTCGCTTTGTGTCTAGCACTCTTGTAGGTTCCTATATTACAGGGAAAATAGTTTTTGTTTTCATAAAGCTTAGTAGCACATGAAAAATTAGGTCAGAAAGCCGGTATTCAGGATGATAAAGTTATGATTTCCACGAGATAGAAAGTATGCCCACGGGAGTGTTGCTTGGGGTGGGAATGTTTGCTGAAGGAGGTCAGATCTGAACTTAATCAGAAGAGATGAGCAACATAAGAAAAACCCATATACATGAGGACACAGGGTATTGGCGAGCCTGGGAGAGCATGGTATGTATCAGCAGATATAAGTGGTTGGATAAACCTGAGGCCAGTCGAGGAGTGGAGAGCTGCAGGACAGATGGATGAGATATATTACAAAAAGCCTTATATACCTTTGAAACTTATCCTGAATTGAAAGGTAACAGTCAGTTCTATGAACTGAATAAAAATAGAAAATTACAAAAACAATTAATATAAGTAGAGGTTAAGAAGGTGGGCCCTGGAGGCAGACTTTCTGAGTTTGAATTTGAGGCTTGGTACCAATTCTATGACCTTAGGCTAATAATTCTGGCCTTCTGTGCCTACATGTTATAAATACTAGTTATAAATACTGTGAGTCCTCTTGTAGGGTGATCATGAGAAGTTAATTGTTATGTGAGATGCTCATAAAATGGTTCTAGACTAGACTTGGTAAACGTTAGACATTAGAATCACAGACCTTCAAGTGATAAAGTCTGTAAGGGATTTGCATTTTATAAACATCACGCTGTGAGCTCCCAAGTCCAACGACAAGGCTGCTGAAGAATGCAGTGAGCTCTAATCCAGGACAGAGCTGGAGGCGACAGGTATTGATAAGGTTGAAATGTACACAGGGTGAGAAATTTTTGTGACTGAGGTGATTGGGCCAGAGTTGATTTGGCTGCCAGGTTTTAATCTCGAGGATTTGAGTGAGTGTGGCAGACAAGGGAGTGGGGGTTATGGGTGAAGGTGTTAGAGTACACCTGTGTGACAATGACTGACATAGACATGTGGGAGACTTGAGGGATGCCTGAGGGTGGATGGTTAGTAGGGTTGACACACATGAGTCTAAACCTCAGAAGAAATAGCTAAGAACCAATATTTTCTAAGCAAATGTCTGAATACCTAATTGGTATTGAAAAATGTTCATTTTAGGGCCATCACAGATACCCTCTCAGAATAATGAGTTAAATCCTTTTAGATCTGACCAATGACACATTTACTACATAATTTAAAGCAGTTTTGTATGAACACTATAAACAAATCAGGTAACATTGTAAACTTTCTTATAGTGATTATACAGATCTGCACAAAGCCATAGCAATCTTAGAGCAAGTCTTAAAAGTGACAGAAATGTCAGCAATACAGAATACGTTTATTCTTTTTGCATAAAATCAGCACAGGTCATATCCTGGCCATTTCTTTTACATGCATGACAAGGATGCAGGACAGGCAGGCACAAGGAATTAGACAAAGTAGGAGCTGTGTTCCTAAAGCACGGCCTCGTTAGATAATTCACATATAACCAGACCACATTTTTACCTACTAGTGGAGACCCCTCCCTCCTTCAGGCGATCTGCTTTTGAGTATGGAATGCACGTTTTAGAGTCAGACTCAAGTCACTCAGTAAATTCAGGAAATATCTATGTAAACTAATGCCAGAGAGGTAGATCCCTGGATACTGGGGCTGTTAGAGCTGTTTGTGGAGAAAATCCGCAGACCTAACCGAGGACATTCATTTAGCAGATGTGCACCTGGCAAGCACTAAGACAGGGAGGAAGAGAGAAGTAGCACATTGTGACAAAGGACAGATACCGGGTGAGTCTGAAGCTAACGAGACCAGTGGATAAAGACGCTGCAGGAGAGGGTTGAAGTAAGGCAGAGGACTAGAAAGATGAAGCCATGCTGTTCTTTTTTTTTTAATCTTTGTGTATGTGAATGTGTACGTAGACAATGGTGCATATTTGTGTGTATAAGTACTGTGGGTATGTCTGTTTGTGCATGTCATCATGTGTATGTGGAAGTCAGGACAACCTCAGCAAACAGTTCTTGCTGTCCGTCTTGAGACAGCATGTCTTGTTCTTCACCATAGCGTACACTAGGCTACCTGGTTGGCAGTCTTCTGGGGTTTCTCTTGTCTCAGGAATGTTGACACTGCATATGTGCTCTGCTGTCTGGATTCACATGGGCTCTGGGTCCTCAGGTCCTCCCTTTAGCCATTGAGCTGAGTCCTCAGCTCTCACACCCCTTTATGGTCTTGTTGGACACTGCATTTAAGTGTATTACACCCTCACCCTGCATATAGACAATTAAAAATAAACTAAAGTCTTTAAACTTAGAAAGAAGATGGCATTCCATACACAGTTTCCTTAGCAATCTAAGACATAGCAGCAATCTTGACTCAACAGGTGAAGATTTAACTGCTGAGCGTGCTCTGCTTTTAGAGCACAGGTTACCACAAGAAATCCATTATGCTAGTGTTGACTCAAGAGCTAACGTCACAAACACTGGCTTCATCCAAGGTGTGAAGAAGAGAGTTAATATAACATGACCATTTCAAAGTAAGTCCATGCAAGATATTCATGTAGTATTAAGAATAACTACTTGTAGAATTAGCAACTGGTGACATAAAGGTGGAGCTTCCACTGGAACAATGACTCCAGAATGAGGGCTGTGTGACTGACCACACAGCTAAATGGAGCCCTATTGGACCCTGCCAGCTCTTCTGCAAGTTCTCCACCCTGACTCTCGCTGCTCAGGTAGAGAGAGCAGTTGTTACCTATGAGAGATCTATGAGATGATCTACAAGATAACTCACCACATGGGCTAACTGGTTAGAAGAGTGTCATCATGCAAATGACAGTATTCTTGTTCCAAGTGACTTAATAAGGCTCATAAGTAAGCTCACCCTTTCTTCATTTTATGTATCTCAACAAGATAGATGAAGAACAAAGAAAACTAAGAATTTGGAAACGTTGTGACTGAAGTTTGTTTTCTTTCTTAGATTTTTCACAAGGAGAGGGTTGAGAGAGTAAGCCCCAGGGGAAGTAGGCAGGGAGCAGAGGGAGGCTGGCTTATGCTTTGCTTTGCTTGGTTTCAGAATTGCACAAAAAACAGGAGATATTCCTCCCTGCTGTCTTGTAGCTCCCTGTTTCAGGATCATTGTGGGAATGCCTTTCTCTGAGTTACGGCAGAGACAACACTGCTCGTTTGGCACAATTTAATTAAAAGGTCTCCTCTGAGGTCTAATAATGGTTTCTGGGGGTGATTCTAACATTTTTTTCTTGAGGGAGGCCTATGTTGGTTAGTTCATTGTTGGTTCCAGAAGGAGAGCCTTGACTGAAGAATTGCCTCCCTTAGATTGATTGGTCCATGTATGGACAAGTCTGTAAGGCATTTTCTTGATTGATGATTGATGTCGGAGGGTCCAGTTACTGTGGGCAGTACCATCTCTGGGCAGCTAGCCCTGGATAGTCCAAGAGTATAAAGCTGAGCAAGCTATGGAGCTCAACTCAGGAAGTGGCAGCATTCCTTCCTAGTTTCTGTAGCATGAGTTTCAATTGGTTTTAATAATAAAAACTCAGAGTCAGATATCAGGGTATATACTGAAAGATCAGAGCTTACTTCTGACAGCCACTAGAGAGACTTTTTACCTCAAACCAACTGGGTTATCCTGTCTCTAGGAATCCTCGGACTGAATGCAATGACCTCCTGTCTCCTCCCGCCTTATATTCCTCACTCCACCCAGCCATTATCACTCCTGTCTCCACCAACCTAGAACTGGCATAAAAGGCATGTGACTCCCTAGTACTGGGATTAAAGGTGTGAGCCGCCAATGCCTGGTTGCTTCTCTTTTAGACTGGATCAGCCTCGTGTAGCCGGGGTGGTCTTGAACTCACAGAGACCTGTCTGCCTCTGCCTCCTGAGTCCTGGGATTAAAGGTGTGTGCCACCACTGCCTGGCATCTATGGCTAACCAGTGAGGCCACCTGCTCATGTTGATCTTCAGACAAGCTTTATTTGTTAGATCACAAACAAAATATCACCACAAGTCTCTGCTTCAGGCACCTGCTCTGACTTTCTTGATGATGAAGTGTGACATAAAAGTGTAAGCCAAACGAACCCTTGCCTCCCCTAAGCTGCTTTGGTTGGTGCTTTATCACTTACCCAGAGAAACACACTGGAGCAAGCACATGTATTTCATGTCTCTTGGATTTAGTTTTATAAAGCCTTCATTTTCTGGCCAGCGTTTTGGAAAGTCTCCCTTTCATTTTGTTTTGCTGTGTCTCATTTTAATTTCCCCACTTGCATAATGCTAATGTTCACTGTCTTGCAGGAAACATGCAGGGTATTTTCAGAGTCCTTGCAGGGATCCTGGGGATTTGAAGAGTAAATTTATCTGCAGCTTGGGATCCTGTTTGTCCTCAGATGTTATAATCCATCTTGTAGGTTTCCAAGTCTCTCAATCCTGAGGTGCATTTTCAGCTTGATTTTTTTTTCTCTGCCTGACTTGGACTTTATTGCACTTCTATATTCTTGATGGTAAGTACTCCCCAGATCTGCAGTGTGCCAGTATTTGCATAGTCTCCTGCCTCTGCCTGGAACATGTAAAGGTTTAAGGTACATACAAGGGCAAGCTATTATTTTACCCTTTTTAGGTATCTTTTTTTTCTAATGCAGTGGTTCTCAGTCTGTGGTTTGTGACCCCTTTGGGGTCAAATGACCTTTTCACAGAGGTCACATATTAGATATTCTGAATTATTACATTATGATTTTAACTGTAGCAAAATTAGAGTTATAAAGTAGCAGTGAAAATAATCTTATGGTTGGGGGTCACCACAACATGAAAAGCTGTATTAAAGAGTCGCAGCATAAGGAAGGTTTAAACCATTGGTCTAACAGATTTTCTTCCATATCATTCCAAGTCTGTGATAATTTACCAAACAGTCTTCATATCTTTTATATATTCCTATCACATGATTTACCTTTAAGGTTTTTTTTTAAAATCACAGAACAGATTTTGTGGTTGGAGGACAAGATCAGTCCATATGTAGCAAAATGACAGAATCTCACAATAATTGTAGAAAGGATATTGTTGATATCTGTGAATAGGTAAGAAATGTTAATGGGGACAATGAGATCAGGGAAGCATATTTATGGGACATGAGAAGTCCACCAGCAAATGTTTCAGTTTGGGTTTTCATTTGAATTTCCTGATGTACAAACTTATGCACTGTTGTTCACTGTCAAGCAATACAGCTAACAGAGGAAACAAAGGTTTTTCACATAGGAAGAAATCTGAAGAGAAGTAGTTCTGTGCTGGTGCCTTGGTTTGGTGGCATCAGCAGCCACCAAGGTTCATCATTGTACTTGGATGCTGCTTTTGCATGTGAGCTTCTCAAGTCCATGGCACTGGGGTTTTCTGGATCAGGACTTCCTTCTTGCCTTCAGAGTTGAAAGAAGGGGCAACAGCAACACTTATGCATAGTCATTTAATTGGAAAATAAAACTTTCTAGTAGTCATGGTTTCCACTCCAATACTTCTTTTCTTGAGTTTAATTAGTCATATTTGTGCCACATGATTACTTAGACCTCTATACAAAGCAGGGAAAAATGAGTACTGTGGGCTTGCTGCATTCACGGACTCTAGATTCACAGATTCAACCATCCTCAAATTCAAAATGTTATAAAGAAATGCATATGTATGAACATGCACAGTGTGTTTAGGTCACCATCTCCTAAACAATGCAAACTGATAATTATTTATACAACATTTACACATATTGCTTTGGTGCAATAGTGACAAACCTGTTATGGGTGACCAATTTCTCTCTCACTGAATTTTGAACCTGCTATACATGAGGAAATTTATGTCTGAAACTATAACCCTGGTCAAAAGTCCATGGTTAGACTTGTCATAGACCTTGGGGGGGAATCTACGAATTTATTTTCATAAATGGTCATGTTGTCAAACTGTCTTTAAAGTATTTATCTTTATGCATCTAAGTATTTGTCTAGAACGCTCTCAACCTCAACGATGCTTCCTTTTGCAGTGGGCAACGGTTGACGTATAGACTCATAATTGGCCTGAGTGATGAGAATAAGTGACCATGAGTGTTCATCTCTAGATGGGGTATCTGTATCAACCTCCTAAATAAGGCTCAGCGTATGTTACAGGAGATGAGGCATAAAGGATGCAAGAGCCTGGCACTAGAGAGATGGACTAGTGCATTTTAGCATCCACATGGTAGCTCACAACCATATCTAATGCCAATCTCCTGGAATCTAAGAGCCTCTTCTGACTACTCAGGCTCAAGGCACACATGTAGATCCCATAGGTATACGCAAGAAAAACACTCATAGACATAAAATAAAGATAAATAAACAAAGATGAATGTAAGAGCTAGATAATGGGGAGGAATGATGTGAAGCGCTGTCTTTGGTACATGACATGGCTGTTGCACTCATGAATAGCAACCTTCATGAGTAGTAGCACAGATTAAGCCAGTCAAAAATTACAGCATGGCCCTACCCTTATGTGAGGTGTTACTGCATTTGTTGGTTTCTTGAGGAGAGAGTAATTTTTCTTTGGTGATATTACCCCTTATAAGTTGCCCATGCTGTGGTGGGTAGTTCCACACCTGTGTGTATAAGAGCAGCACTATTTCTATTCAATCAATTCCAAAACAAGAAAAGAATGAGCAGAGGGAGAGAGAGAGAGAGAGAGAGAGAGAGAGAGAGAGAGAGAGAGAGAGAGAGAGAGAGAGAGAATGACATTGGGATGATAAAATGTTAAAGTGTTGGGGGGCTCTGAGTGGCGAGTTAGAGGGAGGAAATAGGGGGGTGGATGTGACTATAACACATTATGTACGTGTGTGAAATTCTTGAAGAATAGATAAATTATTTTTAAAGGAAAAGTGAATCAGGAAAAATGGAAACACAAAGATCAGAGGGAGAATCTTGGCAAGATTATGGGTAAGAAGAGGTGCAAGTGAATTTTGTATGAAAAGAATTGAGATTAGGCATCTCTTTCCAGATCTTGCCCACAGCTATAATGGATACTATTTTGCCACCATCTGTTGACCTCTTTAAAAAGTAGCTGGCCGGTATAAACAGTGGTAAAGTTGAAGGAGGTTTGTGCCTCTGAAATTTGGATCCTTCTGTCTTTGGGTTCAACGGTATAACCACTGTGAAAAGGCCATACAGCAATTCTGGATCTCAAAACTGTTGGAACAGCCATGATAGGTACCCCAATGGAAAAGTGCTTGCCTTGTATGTGAGACATCCTGGATTTCATCCTCAGCATTTACCCCACCACACAAACAAGAACAATAGAATGGAGCTATGTTTCTAATAAATGGGAACATCTTTTGCCTTCTGAGGAACTGATTTCATTATTAGGAGGGTTTGATTAAGTTCTGAATTTTCAACCAGAAGCATAAAAAGGATCTCTATTATTTGTTATAAATACTTCTTTCATGAGGCTCTGGAACAGGGAATAATCCTCATTTCTTTTAAAAAACACATTTTTATTATTGGTCTTAAATAATTCTGTACATTAGTGTTGTATTTACATCAATTCTGTCCCACACTTTTCTCCTCCAGATTTTTGCCTGTTGTTTTAACTTCACAACCCTTTTTCTTTGCTTTTGTTACACACACACACACACACACACACACACACACACGTATGTGTCCTAGCAACTTGACACAAGCTAGAGTTATCAGAGAAGAGAAACTTGATTGAGGCTTTCATTATCTTGACTGTATGTAAGTGGTGTGGCATTTTTTGGTTAATGATTGACATGGAGGGCCTAGCTCACTGGGGCAGTACTACCCCTGGGCAGACAGTCTTGGTCTGTATAAGAAAGAGGCTTAGAAAGCCATAAGGAGCAAGCCAGTAAGCAATGTTCCTCCATGTTTTCTCTTCAGTTCCTGCCTCTAGTTCCTGCCTTGATTTCTCTCAGTGATGGACTGTGATGTGGAAGTGTAAGCCAAATAAACCTTTTCTTACCTAAGTTGCTTTTGGTTATGGTGTTTGTCACAGCAATAGACACAAAGTAAGACACTGTGTAAATATAAATATACCCTGCCATGTCTATTTAGTGCTCATATGTATACTAGCTTAGGGATGACTGCTTTGAATTAGGTAACTAATCAGAGCCTTGTGCCCAGAGAAGGCTTATTCTCCCCACCTCTCTTAGTAGCCATTAAATACCTATAACTCTTCATCTAGAGGTGGAACTTTGAGAGATTTGCTCACAACCATGATGGTTGTCAATTGGTATTGTCATTGTGCAGGTTTTGCTTAGGTAACCACATTGTTAAGATCTTATGGGTGCAGTTCCCTATCATATAGAGAAGACACCCTCTCACGTTTGATTTCCTGGTCCTGTTCTTATCATCATTCTGCCCATCCTCCCATGATACTCATTGAGCCTCAGGAGGAGGGCTTGTGTTGTAGACGGACACCACAGTTGTTGATTTCTGCATTTGACCAGTTGTGGATTTCTATGTTGACCTCTATCTTCTGAAATGAAACTTCTTTCATGAGAGATAAGAGCTACTCTTACCTGTGGATGTAAGGACTAATATTTAGAGTACAGTTGAGAATTACATAGCTTTACGAATGTAGCAGAAGTAGGTTCCACTCTGAGGTTCATCACCTCATTAGCCATGGATATTTGACTAGGTTCAGCAGTAGCAGCAGTGAGTTTACTCCTATTGAGTATACCTTAAGATCAGTAAGGTAGCTATTGGTTATGCCTGAGATATAAGAGCCACTATCGCACACTTTAGGTATAGCTTGTTCTTATATTTGCCTTTCTATTACTGTGATAAGACTCCAAGACCAAAACAACTTATAGATAAAAAGGCTTATGCAGGGGTGAGGGTAACTGTAGTTTCAGAGAGTTATCACCGTCATGGTGTTTGTGTGTGTTGGGGAGGGTTAACAAGTCTGGGAGGGGGTGTCTGTAGGTGAGCAGCATCTTGGGAGGAAGAAGCTACAGTTGATAGATTTTACACACCTTGATCAATCCTCAGTAAACATTCATAATTGAACCAGAGGAAGAAGCCTTTGCCAATTCCAAACCTGACCTACATGGGAAAAGGCTCTGCCAATTTTCTTTGAGTCTGAGGCCTTGGCCCTCATGTCAACAATGAGCATGCTCACTCAGGACTTCCCTCATTCAAGGCTTACTCTGTTCCCTACATCGATATCTTACTATTAAAAAAATTGTAATTTCCTGGCCTTTCTCCTCCTTTGTCCCCTAATTTTTTAAAAATAATTTTTTATGCTATAAGTTGAATTCAGAGGATAAACTGATAAATTTCAAAATGGCTTTTAACATGTTTATTTTAGAACAAATATATACATGCATGTAAAATTGAATTCAAGGAATATGGTTAGTATTTTACACTTATTTTCTAAATATTTATTCTAGCTACAATTATATATTGGAATTCAAGTGCTATAAAAGTAATACCTGTTTTTTATTTATTTTTATTTAAATTAGAAACAAGCCTGCTTCACATGTCAATCCCAGCTCCTACTCCCTTCCCTCCTCTCCGGTCTTCCCCCAAAGTCTGTCATGTCATCCTAGGCCCTTCCCCAGATGTCCACAGATTGAGATAGCATCCCTCCAATGGTTTGGGCTCCCAAAGTCTATTCCTATACCAGGGACAAATACTGATCTACTACCTGAGGCCCCATAGATTGATGAGGCCTCCTCATTGATGCCCACACTCAGGGGGTCTGGATCAGTCCAATGCTGGCCTCCCAGCCCATGAGCTCCTCCTTGTTCAGGTCAGCTATTTCTGTGGGTTTCACCAGCCTGGTCTTGACCCTTTGCTCATCACTACTCCCTCTCTGCAACAGGGTTCCAGGAGTTCAATTCATTTTTTAGCTGTGGGTGTTTCCCTCTGCTCCCATCAGCCACTGGATGAAGGCTCTAGGATGGCATATACTGGGGAAGGGCATTTAAGGTAACCTCTACAGTATTGCTTAGATTGTCAGTTGGTGTCATCCTTGTAGGTCTATGAACATTTCTGTAGTGCCAGATCTCTCCTCAAATCTATAATGGCTCCCTCTATGGTATCTCTCTTCCTTCTCTCCTCTATTCTTCCCCCAACTCAATCTTCCTGCTCCCCCATGTCCTCCTCTCCCCCTCCTTTTCATCCCCTCTCTTTCTCCCAGCTCCCTCTCCTCTTCCCCCATGCTCCCAATTCACTCAGGATATCCTGTCCCCTTCCCCCCCTTCTCTGGGGTGTCATACGTGTCTCTCTTAGGGTCCTCACTGTTTCCTAGCTTCTCTGGTGGTGGGATTGTGGGCTGGCAATCCCCTGATATATGACTAAAATCCATGTATGAGTGAGTACATACCATGTTTGTCTTTTCGTAACTGGGTTACCTCACTTAGGATGGTTTCTTCTTGTGCCATCCATTTGCCTGTGAATTTCAAGATTCCATTGTTTTTTTTTTTCTGCTGAGTAGTACTCCATTGTGTAAATGTACCACATTTTTCTATACATTCTTCAGTTGAGGGGCATCTAGGTTGCTTCCAGGTTCTGGCTATTACAAATAATGCTGCTATGAACATAATGAAACAGATGTCCTTGTTGTATGAACATGCATCTTTTGGGTATATGCCTAAGAGTGGAATTGCTGGATCTTGTGGTAGACTGATTTCCATTTTCCTGAGGAATCTCTATACTGATCTCCAAAGTGGCTGTGCAAGTTGGCACTCCCACCAGCAGTGGAGGAGTGTTCCCCTTTCTCCACATCCTCTCCAGCATAAACTGTTATTGGTGTTTTTTATTTTAGCTGTTTTGACAGGAGTAAGATGAGTAATAACTGCTTTTGACAGTGGCATTTTGGACTTGTAACACACTTCTGATACTACCTATTAAAGTCCATCTTGATGAAGACAATTGATTGTCATAATCTGCTTTCTGAGAATTAACTACAATGGCATGTTCCTGCCCTATTCAGAGTCCTTAATTCTTTCTCTTTTGCACTTTCAATTGATCATAATTTACCATAAAGTATATCTGTCAATAAAAGAAAAGATTTCCAAGCCCAATACATCTTCCTTTCATTTGTAGGAAGTAGAAAACAAAGACTTGCTCAGGGAATGCTGCTGTAATTACACACTAATTACTCACATGTGCAAATTTAACACATCACCAAGGTTGACGTGCCTTACTTAGGGGTCTACTTAAGCTTTCAGGGTTGGAAATGATTCAGTGCCTCAACATCAGAAAGAAGCTGCCCAGCTACGTACAAATGTAGTATTATCACAAAGTCAACATAATTGCTTCCACCATCTACCAGGAGTTTTAGATGGTTTTCATAGGCAGTATTGTAAGGCTCATTTTGTGAATAAGCTGATTTCAGCCAGATTGATGTTTACATAGGATGTATTGGATGACCTGGAAATACCAATTATGTAAATAATCCCTTCACATTAGCTGCCATACAGACTAATAACTCACCATTAAATCCTTTGGTCTCAGACCAAGTGGAACTATGATGAAATCCATTTTTCTTCTTTCTATTCCCTTTCTTCCCTTTTACAAATAGTTTATGATTTCTTTGTTCGCATTGAAGGACATTGTCTTAAAGGAATAAGTCTTAAAGTTAATTTACTTTGGTTTCTTCCTTCTTAGTTCATTCATTAATTTATCCATTTATTTATTCTCTCCTCATGTATTATATCCTGAATGGAGTTTCCCTTCTTTCTCTCCTCTCAGTTCCTCCCTCCACTTCCTCTCTCTTCCAGATCTGCTCCTCCCCCATTTCCATTCAGAAAGGAGCAGGTTTTCCAGGAGTCTCAACCACACATGGCATACCATGTTAAGGTCAGATGAGAAAGCCCATTAGGAGGAAAAGGGTCCCCCAAAAGCAGGCAAAAATGTCAGAGACAATCCCCACTCCCACTGTTAGAAGTTCCAGAAGAACATCAAGCCACACAACCATAACATATAGACAGTGGACCTAGATCAGACCTATACAGGCTCCCCGTAACCCCTCTGGCTCCTATAATCCTTTCTCCCCATCTTTAGTAAATCCCTGAGCTCCACTTAATATTTGATTGTGGGTCTCTGCATCTGCTCCTATAAATTGATGGATGGAACCTCTCTGATGAGGATTATGCTAGGCTCCAGTCTACAAGTATAACAGAACATCATTAGCAATCATTTCATTGCCTTTTTTTTGTAGTCCTATTGGTTCTATCCTTATTTTGGTCTCCAAGAAACTTTTGCATAGATGGGATATTTTGATTTTCAGATTATAGCTACAAGCTGTAATGATTTTCAGTCTGGGCTATTATAAATGTCACTGGATGGTTTTACAGTATGAATGAATCCATACCCTAAATTACACAGAAAGCCTGTGGAGTTTGTGTGTGTGACTTAAAGCAATAGCACATGTGCTTGCACACCTTGGATGACCTGAATCTTTTGAAATTTATGGGATTTAATGCAGTTTTAATTATAGTTGGATGATTCAATGCTGATTTAATTATAAAATTGTACTTTTTGCACTTTCTGACTGTTTTGATAGCCAGCCACCACTCTATTCATCCGATGCCTTTCTTCCTGTCGACAATCCTTTTCCTGAGAACATCTTAACAGCTTTTTTAATTTTGTTCCCCCTCCCTCCCTCTGCCCTCCTTCCCCCTGTTTTCCTAGGCACAAACAACCATTCATCTCCAATGTGATTTCATGGTTGGGTCTACTTTTCTGTTGTGTGGTTCACAATTTGATCCATGAAACATAAGACTCTTTGGGGCTGTAATATCTTTGAGTTACCACGACGGTAAAGTAGCAAGGAATTGGGATAATAGGGGCTAGGAAAAGACAACACTGGCCACCAATTCTTCCTAGGCCCACAATATTTCTCTTTCTACCAAGAGGGCAATTGTCCTGCAATCCATCTCCATTTTCCACAGGGGCGTTAACCATCTGGCCTCTCTTCTTTTCCCTTCTTGTTCATTTACATCTGTTGTTTCTTCACTGGTCTACATTCCAAATTTAATGTTAATTTCCATAAAAATTCCATATTTATGAGATTGCCTAGATTTTACCTGTAGATCTTGCAAGATGATTAGGGTGAACCAGTCTATTCAGATTCAGTGTGCGCTCACTACATGGGAATGCATGGTAGGGACAAGCCGCTGGCCATGATGTGCCTGTGCAGACAGCGTTTGCAAGGAGTACTGCAGCTAAGCAGTCTGACACATCCTTCCTGGTTGGGTCACCACATCAAGTGTGCTTAGCTATTTGTAAAGCTATCTGGAGAAAGAGAGCTTGTTAAATTGGAAACAGATGGCTAGAATGACACACATAGGCCTGGAATTCACAGTGCAGTGTGCAGGGTTCAGTCAGGTGCTTGACAGCGTCCTGACAATCTTGTCTCTGTAGGAAAAGAAAAGCCACCTGGAGACTGGGTTTGGCAATGGCAAATTCACATTTGGGGCTGTTGAGTTCTGATTTTCTTAGAAGGGATGTACTATCTCTTTAAATGGGAAGCATTTATATTTATAAATGCCCCCCTGTTAGTCTCCCATTCTCACTACCTACCTCCTGCCCCAATCCTGCTACCGTACCAGGCTCCTCCTTATCAATTTAAGTGAGAAGTCAATGAGTTAGAAAACAAGTTGGAGAAAATGAGAAAATGTCACCAGCATTTACCCTCAATATTAGAGGTTCTTCATGTTCTCTGTGATTGCCAAGCCAAGAAATTGCTGCTGTACTTCAAATAAAACACTTGGTGCATGATTTTACTAAGTTTATATTCATCTTGTTTGACTTTGATGTCAGCAGAGAAAACTTGACTAATAAAAGCAAGTAGTCTTGAGTTGTATAAGCAAAAGCTCAAAGTGAAAGCACATAAAGCAAATTATGTAAAATAACTTAAGAAATTAGCATATTCTCCTAACTTTATTGTTCACTGTAACTATGGTTGAGATTCTAATGAGAGAAAATATTCATGTACTTGACTATTATCTCAGGTTGCAGATAGCATGATATTTACAAATAGTGGCTAATCTGAGGTCAAGAGGATATCTGTTTCTTCCTGGTCTTGCTTTAACTTCCTGTTTCCATTTTATATTTGAATAAGCAGGAAGGATGTATATTAAGTAGCAATTGCAGACTTGACCAACTTTGAAGTTACACCATGGCCTTAAATGAGTTAAGTAGTTTTATGAGTTAATAGAAGGAATTATATGAACATTTACTTCAGGTCCAGGTCTGGGTGAAGATGTCATTACTGAAATGGTCAACCAGTGGAGGGCAGGGCTTATCTGGATAGAGGTAGGATGCACAAAATCAGTACAGACTTTCCTGAAATGTCACAAAGTACAGCTCAAGTTTAAAATGTCTTCAGATATTGTTCAGAATATTCCCAGTTAAGAACCACTGCTCTAAACTACTAGTTTTGAAACTCCACACAGCTTAGTGGTTAAATGCACAGTATGTTGGTAGGGTCTAGAATCACAATGGAAACAAGTTTCTGGTCATGTCTACAAAGGATTGTATGGTTTTAGTTGATTGAAGTGGGAAGACTCAGGCTAACAGTGGGCATCATTATACCATGGACTAAGGTGCTGTACTGCATGAAAAGAAGATGGTAAGGATCTAGTTATCATTTTGTAAAGAATCAAGTAAAAGATTCTTGTCAAAGTGGTTCTTTCTGTAGGTTGAATTTTCAAGCTCAGTATTATGGGATATTCCCAGGAAGCTCTGAACCTTCAGAAGGAAATAGGACCACATCAACAATAACAAAAAAAAGAGAGCAGAATGACCTCATTTCCTGTTCCCTGTATCTCTCCCTGGTGGGCATGGCTTCTTAATAAGTAGGAATGAAGACAAATATTTGAGAGGATTGGATTCCAGGATGCTTTTCACTCACTAAATCTTTCATATCTAATTCTAGAGCTTCCGGAAGCCAAGCTATTTTCTACTTACTGCGTACTCCATGTCCACAGACACTTTCTAAACCACCTTAAGCTGTCATTCGAAGCTACTTACATCTGAAAATTTCATTTGCTGCTGCAGCATTGGCTGCTGTGGTGCAGGATAAGTACATATTTTATTTCTGTGTAAAGTTTTTTTAATTGAAACGGACCTGATCACTTTCTTTTCTGCTTTTCCTCACTCCAGCCTGCTCCAGCTATGCTCTCTTGACTGACTCTCCCATGTCCCCCTTCACTCTCATGTTGATAGAATCTTTTTCTTTGCTTTTATACATTATATATGGATCCATTCATGTGCATGCACAAATATATATAAATATAACCTGTTGACTTTGTTTTCGTTTTGTGTGTGTGTGTGTGTGTGTGTGTGTGTATGACATTGAACAACCAATAATGATGCTCATTACTGGGAGAGATGAGAGATAATTGTCCTTGCCTCAGAAATCATTAGTTGCCTGTAGTTCTTTGTCTAGGGGCAGGATCCTGCAATCCCTCTCACCCGGTCTCATTTATGCAGGTATTTTTTAGAAGAGATGCTGTCCAGCAGACTCACTGGTACTCTGGCTGGGATGCAGATATCTCCACTGAGGCTGAGTTCACCATGGTTTGTTGATCTCTGTTCTGTGTCCAGTTGTAGCTTTCTGGGATGATATCCAGCTGCTGTAAAGAGAGGCTTCTCTGATGAGGGTGGTAGCCACACTTATCACTGTGTATAAGGGTAAGATGTAGAACATAGTGAGGGACTGGGTTGCTAAATGGCATCAGTAGGTTCTTTTCTAAGGCCCATGACCTTGATACCCCAGGAAGCTGGCTAGGTTTCCTGTATCAGGCATGGCTTGTCTTCTGGTAAGTGGGCCTGAAGTCCAGGTAGAGAGCTGTCATTGCCACCCCCATGCGGCTGCCACTTATTGCACCTTTATGCATGTCTTTACATGCTGGTATTTGTCATGGTTGATAGGTGTAGTAGCTGGAACTATGGAAACTAGACCATAAGAAAGAGGCTTTCATGTCAGATCAGACACACCACACACACACACACACACACACACACACACACACACACACACACTTCGTGTAATTGTAGGTAAATATAAAATAATATAGCTCTTTGAGGCTTTAGTGTTATTTGCTTCTTATCTCTCCTGCTTCTCTATGACCTCTCTTCATCCTCCTCAGTTGGAGTCACCTCCCAGGTATTTTGTTTCCCATTTCCTATCACCTGAATGCTGATATTCTCCCCACATGAGCCTTCCATTGGTCCATCTGTACTTTCCTGGTTTCTGTGGTTACTCCACAATGTACACTTGCATGTGAGGATTTGGAACTAGGAACCACAGATGAAAGAAAACATGTGGAATTTGTTTTTATGGGTCTGGGTTACATCTTTCCTAGGCCCATCCATTTACCTGCAAATTTCACGATTTTGTTTTTCTTTATAGCTGAATAGTATTCCAATGTGTATATGTATCACATTTTCATTATTCATTTATCTGTTAAAGGACTTGCAGGTTGTTTCTATTTTTTGGCTGTTGTACATAGGGCAGCTAAGAACATTGCTGGGAAAGTATTTGTGGAGTAGGATGTGAAGTTCTCTGGACATATGCCCAGGAGTGGTATAGCTGAGTTACATGGTAGATTTACTTTTAGCTTTTTGAAGTTTCCTCATAATGATTTCCAGAGTGCCTGCACCAATTTGCATTCCCACCAACAGCGAACGCATGTTCCTCTTTCTCCTCGAAGTCACCAGCATTTGTTGTTAATTGTTTTGATGCTCTGAGCCATTTGACTGGGATGAGATGAAATCTCAGTTATTTTAATTAGCACTCCCCTAATTACTAAAGATGATGACAATTTTTGAGTTATTTATTAGACTTTTTAAAATTTTTCTTCTATCGCGAACTCACCATTTAGATCGTTAGTCTAGTTTTAAGTGAGTCTTTTTCCACCCTTGAGTTGTTGTTTCCTTAATTCTTTGTTCTGGATCTTGATCCTCTGTGAGGTCACACCTCGCAAAATTTCCTGTTCTGTGTTTTCTGTCTTCACTCTCTTGGTTGTTTCCTCAGCTGCACAGAAGCTTTTTTGGCTAGTTTGCTTTTCAAGACTGGGTTTCTCTGTGTAGCAGTGGTTGTCCTGGAACTTGCTTTGTAGAAGAGAATGACCTTGAATTCACAGAGATCTGCCTACCTGTGCCTTCTGCGTCCTGGGATTAAAGGTGTGCACCACCGTAGTCTGAATTTTTGATCTTTATGAGATCCCATTTGTCGAATGTTGGCCTTAATTCCTTGACAAATGAAGATTTGTTTAAAAAGTCTTTCCCTACCTTTATATCTTGTATTTTAGTGTTTCAAGATTCAAATTGAAGTCTTTGATGCAGTTGGATCTAATTTCTGTACAGAGTGCTAGATGTGGGACTAGTTTCATCCTTGTGTTTGTGGACATCAAGTTTTCTCAGCATTGTTTGTTGGCAATGGTATCTTTCTTAAAGTGTATGTTTTCTTGAATCTTTGTCAGGTATCAGATGACTAAAATTATAAATGCTCATGTTTGGGTCTTCTATTTTTACCATTGATCTATATGTCTGTTTTTTATTAGAAAAATAGTTTTTTAAAAAAATTTCTGGAGCTTTATAATATATCTTGAAGCATAGAACAATACTTCCTTCTTTTCTACTTGGATTGCTTTGTTATCTTTTTAGATTTCAAAGATGTGTTTTTTTGTGGCCTCTCTAAATTCTGTAAATTCTTTGATAATGGTTGTGATTGTTCTTTTAAATTCTGTATCCAAGGGTTTATCTAAGTAGTTAGCAGTAGGGACCACTTCCACAAGACTAGTGGGTTTGATGGGAGACATGCTGTTTTGTCCATTCAGGTTGTTTTCGTAGTTCAACTTGAACAGGTGGACTTCTTTTGGTTGTGTGTCTGATGTGCTAATCTGTCCTTTCTTAGTTTGGGCAAATGAAGGAAATGCATGGCCTAAGTTATGATGAGTGAAAGCCAGCAGATGAGTTGTTTAATTCAACCAGGAATGGATTGAATTAAAGTCATGGGTCTAGAGCTAGACCAGGAAAGGATGTTCATGGCTACAGGTCTAAAGCTATGTTTATGGGTTTGCAGACCATGGTGGCCTGGGGTAAGGACCCCTGTGTAATGTCATCTGTGAGTCTGATGGTAATTGATATGATGTTTGTGAGGTCAAAACTGGCTTCTGTCAAATAGATGACAAAATCAAGTGAAAAGAAATAAGTCAAAATGTTTCTTAGGGTTGCAATTCAAATGATGTCTGTAATGAAGTATTTCTTCCCTCTGACATAACCTTACCTTAATTTACTCATTTTCATGCCTGAGAATGGACACAAACATCCTTTCATTGACTTTTTACACTAAACCAGATCACTGGTTAGTAAAAGGTGAGCTGTAACTAGATGAGGGCTTTCTGGGTATTGATTCTAATGATTCCATCAAAGAGCCAGAGGATGTGGAAGACACCAAGGAAACAGCACCTTTCAGACACTGGAGGTCTGATATAGATATTAATGTTCCGAGATTGTGGCAGCATGAACAGTGCCTTCACAGGTCTTCGCCAGAGGGGAGCCATCACTGAGAGGGGAAGTAGACACAAGCTACTGTCCCTAACCCAGAAGCTATAACGTCTTAAACTTGAAAATAATCAGAAATTCTCATGTGGATAATAGCAAATCATTTCTTGGTAAGTCTCTTCAAAATAAACTGTTCTCCATAAAGTCAAAATTTTTCAGTTTCCTATGTCTACACTCTATCAGAATTGTCTATGTATTTTGCCTCTTCTTTGTGAACAGATGTTGACATATTTTAATCCCAAACAATTAGAAGAGATGAGTAGTCAAGTGTGTAGAAATGCTTATGTAAGTTTGGAGATGCAGGAAAGTAAAGACAGTTAAATGTGGGTTCATTTCACGTTCTCTTGTTTAGTTATTTCATTTGAATGCCTTATTGTTATTTGACTTTCTTTTGGGACCACCAGCTCACAAATAACAACATAGAGACTTCTTATTAATTTTTACAGCTTGGCCTTAGTTTATGCTTTTCCCAACTAGTTCTTATAACTCAAATTAATCTATAAATTTCTATTAATCTATGTTCTGCCATTTGGCTCTGGTAACTCTTCCTGTACTGTATGTCAACTTGTTCTGCATCTACTGGTGTCTATATCACTCTTCCTGCAAGATGTCTCACCTGGTCTGTTCTGCCTAGCTATTGGCCATTTAGCTCTATTAAACTAATTATAAGGTTCCTTAGGCAGAGACACATCTTTACAGTGTAAACAAATATCCCACAACACCTTTTTGATGTGGGAAGTCTTTCTGTGTGTATGTTTGTCTTATTGGTTGATAAATAAAGCACTGCTGGCCAATAGGGAAGTAAGATAGGTGGGACTAGGAGTTGAGGATGAGTCTGGGAAATTTGGTCAAGAGGGGAAAGTCACCATGTGATCCCAGGAAGACAGGGCTGACATCCTTGGTAAAATAAGACCTTATAGAAATATATAGATTAGTAATTATGGGTTAATACTTAACACAGAAGTAGCCAATGAGAAGCCCTGGACATTGGCCGACAGCATTGTAACTAATAGAGTCTCTTTGTGTTATTTGGGGTTAATGTGGCCCTGGGACCAGACTGGCAAGAAGAATACTCATTACACCTTATGATATCTTTGAGTATGAAATATCTCTTATAGGATCCTGTATTGAATGCTTGTGGTAATATTTTGGCAACTTCAGGAAATGGGGTCCTGTTGTAGTATATGGGCCCCTGGAGCCTTTGAACGTTATGTCCAGTCCTGGTTGACTCTTCCCTTTCCATTTCCTGTTGACCATGAGGTAAACAGTCTTCTCCTCACATGCTTCCATTGTCATAACTCAATTCACCAAGGAGCTCAAATCAAGCATAAAATTTCTAGCCAAAGCAAACACTCAATCTTTTCAGTCAGTTCTTTCAGATACTTGGTCATAGCAATGATAGAAGTCACTACTCATCTCTCTCCTTTTCTATTCCTAGAAATTAAGGTGATCATTCAGTTTTGCCAAATTCTAAGTAAGAAAAGGAAAGGAAAGACGCTGTTCCACTTAACTGAGAGAATAAAATGGCTAAACTTCCAACTAGAAGTTTGACCATATTTTCAACTTTAGTGACTGTATCAATTGCTGTCAACACTATTTATGTGGAAAATTGGATTGACGTAGAATAATTGTTTCTGCAGTCTGATTGCGGGACAATGGAACAAAATAGCCTCCCAAGCATTCTCTCAGCAATAATTAGCCAGAACCCAGACATATCTTAAACTCAGGAAAGGTACTTCAAAATTTAGAAATGAAGTAATACAGGGTGAAAGAGGATACTTTTGATATTTTTCAAATTTAACCTGTTGATGATCAGCTTCTAGTAAAATGTTCATGTTGGCTAAGCAAGAGGAAGAAACAAAAAGTAATTTTGGCATGGTGGTTTTTCTGTCATCACTTTGGGATTAGGAGGGCTTAGTTTCTCTAATATCCCCTGGGTTGTGATCCAGAACATCTGAAACTAGATATGGTGCCTGAAAATTAGTCCCCTGGAGGATGTTCGTTCTGAAGGAGCATGGTGCTATGTCCGTTCCCCACAATGAGATGCTCTCATTTCTGTCCTTCTTTAGATAAGCTTAGCATAACTTCAGATGAGGTTAAAATTATGAAAATGTTCTGGACAAACAGATTTGCTCTTAACTACAATCAACAGCTGTTCAATAACTAAAAATGATGACCCTTTTTACTGCTAAGTGGTGGAAACATGGCTTCTCTCAACTATTGTCACTTCCTTCTGTTGTGATAATGTCTTCCTTGGGGAGATGTAAATAATATCTGCCTCCTCCTTAGGATGTCCCACACACCAAAATATGGTCCCACCAAAGTTCAACTGGGGAAATAATGAAATTTATTTGGCTTACTTGTGAATTATGGATGAGGGACTTCCTACAGGACAATGGGTGACCCAAACCAGCTGCACTGGAAAATCTCCACCTGCGTAAATGATATTTTCTCCCTAGCATATAGATGGAGCCTTTCTTCAATTAACTTTTCCCCAGCCAATCTGCTCTAGCACAATGGTTCTTAACTGCGGGTTACAACCCCTTTTGGGGGTTGAATATTGGATATCCTGCATATCAGACTATTATATTATGATTCATAACAGTAGAAAATTACAGTTATGAAGTAGCAACAAAATTATTTTATGGTCAGAGCATCAGGAAGGATGAGAACCACTGCTCTAGCACCTCCCTGAGATGCCCCCTTCTATGAGGGATGCCAAAGGTCAAAGGCCATGGGTGCAAGCAGGCATGGCTGATTTGATGCAGATGGTAGCTGCTTTGCTTGGGGGATGGCCTCTGTGACACCTCAATCTTATCACACAGCATCTCACTCGTGAGTCACTCTTTCAGATTTGTTCCAGGTGAGTTTTAAATCGCTGCAATTTAGATTGTGGAGGAATGTATAATTAAAATGACATTACTTCCTTCCTAAAGATATAAAATATACCTGCATATAATGTCTGCGTGATGCTTCACACCAGAAGGTCAAATATCCATAAGGGATGATTTAGATGGCAAGATATAAAACACACTTATTCTTCAGAATTCTACATGTGTGTATATATTTTCCTCTTTTATTGATTTTTTTAGACAGTCTTGCTGTATAACTAATTTGGCCTGGAATTTATGGTCTTTCTGCTTATACCTCTTGGGTGCTGGAATTAGTTTTGCACCACCATGCCTAGAGTATGTGAATATTTTAAATTCCTTTCTGCTTGTGATGTTCCTTTCAGTATATTGTAAAGAAGGATCTTGGGAGATTGTAGTAGCATAAAAAATAGCAGAACGACTAGGTTTAGCATTCTTATGAAAAGTTCTCTGAAATACAAAATTTATTGATGAGCATTTGTTTTTCTTATGCATATAAGATAATATGTCTGAATTTTTTTTGTGACAGGACTTCTCTGTGTAGCTTTGGAACCTATCCTGGTAATCACTCTGCAGACCAGGCCAGCCTTGAACTCACAGAGATCTACCTGCCTCTGCCTCCTCAGTGGTGGGATTAAAGTCATGCACTGCCTAGCAATATGTCTGAATTTAAAAAATAATTTTTAGAGAAAACAAAATGGAGCACAAGTTTATTTTTAGTTAATTTTCCTTCTCACTTATGGAAAGAAAGATGAATCTTAGGAGTGAACTGTAACAAATATAGTTATCATAGTTGTGTTTTTAAGTTAGTGGAATGGAATGGAAAATCATCACACTGAAAATATTTTTGAGTTGTAATAGTTGTATTAAGGTACATTTATCACTATCATAATTCATGAAATGTAAATATTGGTTACATTTCTATTAGATAACACTTTTACTGTTATCTTTCTCCTCTTTTGATCTTTTGAGATGTTTACCTCAAATGTTGATTCCATTTCTTTTTTTTTTTTTCTTGGTTTTTCGAGACAGGGTTTCTCTGTATTGTTTTGGAGGCTGTCCTGGAACTCACTCTGTAGACCAGGCTGACCTCGAACTCACAGAGACCTGCCTGCCTCAGCCTCCCGAGTGCTGGGATTAAAGGCGTGTGCCCCCAATGCCCGGCTTGATTCCATTTCTTAAATTTAAAATTTTCTGGCTACTGAAAGTTATGAGTAAGATAAATACCACCTCTGACTTTTACTACTGTCTTAGATCATTAGGAAATCAGACTACCTTTTTCTCTTGCTGAAAACACAGGCTTGGTTCTCAGCACACAGTGGATGGCTCACAACTGTCTGTAATTCTAGTGCCAGTAGATCTGAAACCTTCTTCTGGCCTCTTCAGGCATTGCATACGTGTGAAGCGCGTGTGTGCGCGCACGCGCGCACACACACACACACACACACACACACACACACTAAATAACCATATACGTCCGTAAAATCCCCTCATTTGGGGTGAGAAAGATGGCTCAATGCTTAAGAGTGTATCCTGCAGCTATGGAGGACCCGAGTTCAGTCCCTGGTACCCGCTTTTAGAGGTTTATAACTACTTTTTCTGCGTCTCCAGGGGATGTGACACCATACGACCTTCTTTTACATTGCACTCACATGTACAAACTCATGTTTGTGATCTCAGCTCTGGAGAGGCTGAGCTGCAGGATTGGTGAGTTAAGTAATAGTAACACCCCAAGGAAGAACAACAAAATCTCCCTCCTTCAAAATAACCCGACAAATCGCACCACTAAATCACCAGTCTGTCTTATTTTTCTGAGCTCAAATGTAAATCCTAACCCCCTGGAAAAGAGCACCAACAAAAGTAAAAGGCATTTGGTGCATTTATTAAAGTAAAAGGACCTTTATTTTAACCAATTATTTTTGCATTCTTTCTGCTAATGGAGAGATTTATTATTCAAAGAAATTAGTAGCCAAATGTAGAGGAAAGGCTTCATATTTACTTAACATTTCACATGCAATTACAGTTCGTTATTCAGTGGTCCCATACGTAAGATGAAACTCAAGGGGGTTCATGTTAATGCAAACACTATGAATAACTGAGCTAACTTGCCAACTCGATACATCTGCCTTTCTCTAAAACTCATGATCTGACCAGCATAAAGCCTGTAGCTCATGAATGAAAAGACTCGTTGGTGCTGGAAAACATACATTTAATAGAATTGAGAAACACATGTTCTGATTGGGGTTTATACATAAAGCCTGAAAAACGACTTAAAATAGACTTGTATGCTGTGCTTGGGACACAGGAGACATTTTCAACCTCTTTGTATTTTTTCCTTATCATTCCCCACTGGAAACTTAGACATTTTCTCCCCTGGCTGATCCCCTTGTCCCATGAAAATTTAATGCCACAGGCACACTTCATATCTTTTTATATACTACAGTTCTTTGGGGAACCACAAAGCATTGTAATAAGAACGTTTGCTCCCTGGGGAGTAATATTGCTTCTGAGCTTGTAGGAGAGTGACTGCTGCTGGCTTATCTCCCGACCTCCGCCCCATCACTAGACAGAGGGATAGGCAGTGCAGGAAAGCGAAAACTTCGGGTGTGCACAAATTCGGCCCGAATTTTGGTACCCTTATTTGTATGAGAGAACTAGACCAGGTAACAGTACCTCGCTGAGCCCCAGCTTGCTCTTTGTGAAAATGGAATGACACTTCCCAACTCGCAAAAAGTTCTTATGACAATGGAACATGGGTGATGTCTTTAAAGCGCCTACTTATAGGTGACAGAGATAAGAGTCTGGGCTCCTTGTCTTCTTTCTCTAGGCACAGCACTCGCCTCTCCACTTCCTGGAATGCTGGCACAAGCCTGAAGTTTTGGAAACTGTGTCTGGTACAAATGCTGAGTTGCCCTGGCACGTGGTTTGCTTTCTGTGAAAAGAAGGCAATCATTCCTAATGTTCATCTTGATCTTACCGTCTGTGGCTTTGTGACGAACTTGCAACAGCTAATTATATGTTGACACTTTTAAATCTTAGTGCTCCAAATGTAATAATTTTTATTTCCTTTTATTTAATATTTATTTTAATATTTAATATTTATTTTAGTATTTTATTTAATATTTCTATATCTCTATATAATATATCCATAGCATTTATAATACTTCAGAAATTTGAATTTAGAAAATTAAGAGCCACAGGCTATACCAGTTGTCCCAAGAAGAAGACACTCTTTTTTGACCCATAACTATGTTCCTTAGTGATTTCCTTCTCCTTATCAGTTATTTTTTCTGGAAACATCAGTGAAAAAGTAGTTGTGTTTCTGATTCTACTTCATTCCCAGATTTTACAGAATGGAATATGTAAATGTTATTAGATAGTTACAGGGGTTTCCTGTACATGAATAGAATGTATTTAGGTAACATCCCCTTTTCTCCACATCCCCTTTCTAACTTCTGTTTTATTTTTCTCTCTTTTTCTTCGGGTCCACTGAGTCTACTTAATGCTGCCTATGTGCACATGGGTCTAGGGACACCATCCACAGGAGTGTGAACCACACGTCTGGAGAAAACTCCGCCACCAGGGCCACCAACAGCCGATAGCTTCCCAACTAGGAGTAGGGCCTTCCCCTCTCCACACTGGGGTGTTGATGGGCTTGATCTTGTGCTGGTAGCCACATTTGCTATAAGTTCATGAGCACAATGGTCCCTTAATGTCTAAGAGACATTACTTCCTAACAATTGTTCCTGACCTCTGGCTCTTAACGATTTTTCTTCTCCATTTTCTGTTTCCTAAGCCTCAGGAGTTGAGGGGGTGTGTATAGATGTCCCGTGTAGGATTTAGCATTCCGGAGTCACTTATTCTCAGCACTTTAAATGATCTTCAGTCTCTGTATTAACAAGCATCAGATGCATTTAGAAGTTTCTCTGATGAAGGAAGGTGAGAGTTAAAATAGTCTATAGCTGGTACAGAGGGTGCTGGAAAGTGGTCTGTAGGTTGTAGGATAGATAAGCCATCAACAATCTTCTCCAGCTGGGAACCTTGTGAGCTACAATAATAAGGATCCTGGAGGGTGATGCCCATTGTTGCAGTAGTGGTGTGAATGATAGGGGGGTGACCAAAAGTTTTCTAAATAGATTTGAGGCCCCCTCCATAGGCAGAAGCTTATCACTGGTAGTGCAAACCTGGTTGAGAACCCAAAGTTTTTCAGGCCACAGGCTGAACTTCGATTGTTTTACTCAAGGAAAAAGCACTATCAAAGTTCTTTCTACATAAGGGTTATTTTAAAGAATAAAAACATTTATCAGGTAAATGATTCCTGTTTACTAAAGTGGCATCACCTGTTAGCATGTCTTTGTAACATTCTGTATAGAAAAGTGTGTGTTTTACTGCAGGGAAGAGAAAGACAGAGCTCCTAGAAGCAAGCATCACACACACACACACACACACACACACACACACACACACACACTGCATAGAACCATGCTCCCAGGGTGCCCTGGACAGCTTACTTGGGTGGGAAGAAAGAAGAAAACAAAAGCCCTAAGCTCTTCTAAAATTGAAGGCTGTATACCCCATATACACACAGTATTGGTGCCTGCCCAAGTTATTCAGAGTTCTTTCAGACAAACCAAAATCATGAAGAATTCTGTAACAAGCAGCCACGTGTCCACAATTAGTTAGACAAAGAAAATGTTACACACCTGTTTGGTATTCCTCATGTGCCTTTTCCTGATGGTGATCCCCTCCCCAGAGAGGAATGCATTCTTCTGGAATTTGCTATTTTTCCTCCCATGCATTCCACTGTCTTTTTGGATTTTGCATATATACATTTCTGTTAGCATTGTTCCGTCATTTTGTAGGCTTCATGTTTATAAGATGGATAGCACAGCATGAATAACTTCTGAAACTCATTTTATTTCACCTCATGTGTGATATTTATTTTATGATTTTTGAATGTTGTATACTAGTTTTACTTGTTAAGTATTTATATGTAATGGTATATTCCTTTGTATTATGATATGCTATTATCATTTTTGGTAATAAGTAATTGATTTACACTTATATACTTATAGATTATACTCAGGATGCTGGACTTAGGGAACTGTAACATTAAAGTTTCCTTCTGAAATAATTCATAATGAAATATTAGTCATCTCTTCATTATTTCATTTCTCTCTTTCTTTCTCTCTCTCTCTCTCTCTCTCTCTCTCTCTCTCTCTCTCTCTCTCTCTCTCTCTGTGGAAGACATTGTTTTACTCTGTTGCTAGGTTGGCCTAGAACTCATTCTATAGCTCAGACTGACCTTCAAGTCATGGAGGTTTATTTTTGAATGTGTGTGTGTGTGTGTGTGTGTGTGTGTGTGTGTGTTTCTCACTAAGTTAGAAAATATAAAAGAAGTGGATGAATTTCAAGAATCACTAAATTTTGGTTGAACCATCAGAGGTAAACCAAGAGGAGATGAACAAGTTAAACAAACCCATAGTAATTAAAAGTGATTGAAACAGCGATGAGACAGTTCTGACAGATACGAAGCTCAAGCCCGGATGGGTCCACACCACAATTCTATAGGGCATTCAAAGATGACCCACAACCAATAAATACATCTTCCATTATTCAAAAGATGGAAACAGAAGGAACACTTCCAAACCTTTAGGCCAGGACTAGTCTAACACAAGACCACAACAAAAGCTAAAACTGCATACTGACTATGACGTCCCACTTCTTTTCTCTCAGCACTCGAGAAGCAGAAGCAGGCAACTTTCTGTGTATAACGACACACAGAATTCCCAACAAAGAAAGTGACACTTTTTGTGTGTGTGGAAGAATACAGTAGGAAATTCAGAGATTGACCAAGATTGGTGTTCACATCGTTGTATTTTCCCAATACTTTGAGCAAATGACACCTAGCATTTCATTTAGCACCTCAAGAACCATTGCGATTGTTTATTTATACACCTGTCTACCTCATAAGACTGTGAGATCCTTGGTGGAAGGTGGTGGATGCTATTCATCAGCTTCTTGCTATTGCCTGACATGGTGCTGAGCCCTCAGTCCCCCATCAGGAAATGTATGCTGTATGAATTTACAAAGTGAAGAAGAAAATCATGTCTGCTTCCACTCAATGCAGGCATCTACCTCTCCTTTCCGTGTATTTCAGTGGAGCAGGCTGGTGGTGCCTTTGGAAACCTAATTATCTCCTGATCTAGTATTGTGGGAATACACCTGTACATAGCTGTAACAATAGCCCCTTACTGTTATCACACAGTACACCATTACCCCAGGGGCATTACATTTCTGCTGGCCTATTTTCTTTAGTACCCTGATGTGCTCTAGGACATGATCCCAAAAATAAATTGTCCATCTAATCTAACCTGAATTCAGGGAAGGAGTGCATTAGGACATTTTTCCTGAGTGGAGGGAGAATTCATTGGCAAGCTCACATGAAAATATTCCATTTCTCAAATGATCCCACCTGCAAATGAAATCCATGATTATTATTTATTATTTGTTGAACACAAGCTGTGTACTTAGTGCTATTTTTTTAAGACAGAGAAGAACACAAAACCAACACAAACCACTGGGGACTATATGGTCCATGCCTTAGGGCTTAACAATCCACACCAGATACGCCATACAATTCATCTATGACAAGATGGAAAAAGTTATTGCATGTCTGAAGCAACAAGCTCTCAGAGACCTTTTATGATTATAGAAAAAGTACACAAGATATTTTGACTGAAATTTTTTTTATCAAAATGAGCAAGCTTCAGGAAGGACAGCTAAAGAGGAAAGAGGTAGTGAAATGGCGGGATTCCAGAGTGAGGCCAAGTGGCACCGGTAAGAAAGCAACTGGAGGATGCTCATGCATCGAGTATGCACTGTGACAGTGGAGTCACCGTGAGTCCCTCTATTTATGTGAAGACGCGTGGTGAACTAGCAAGCATAAATGACTAGGTAGACTAGCACCAGGGAGCATGTTTTGGAGAGTCTGCCGAACTTCAGCGCATGTTGATTAGCTGAAAGGCAATGACAGAATGTGCAAGAGCTCCGGACGAAGAGCAGACGATTGGATTAGGCACACAGAAAGCTAATGGTTTTTCTCTAAAACAGCAGGGCGCTGGAAAGCGTTTGCTTCGGATATCAGGCTTAGGGAGGCTTAGAGTGAGGCGTGCGCATCTGAAATTGTTTCCAAATACCTATCGGGGGAAGAGAACATGAGGCTTTTGGGTTGGAAGCAGACGCTGCCATGCGATTACCTGAAAACCTGCATGGAAACCACAGCATTTCTTTAGGGCCATCAGCTCATCATGCGACATTCATCTCTCTTTTACCCTCAGGAGCTCACCCTTGCGTTACACTTTGAGCTTAAGCCTTTTCTCTCGGGTGTCTTCATTGGTGAAGTTTTTGTGTTCCAGTTTGTAATATTCATTGTCAATTAATGCTTACTCAGCACATCAGAAACTCATGTCTTAGCTCATGTTTCTGTCCAGTGTGCCCCTCCAGGTTGGTGAACTTTGACTTGATATGATCTGAATGGCTCAATATCTTAAACCTACCTCAGGGGATCAATGTGAGCTTCAGGTATCTGGTCATCTGTCTTGTCTTTCTGACTCTGAATTAATGCAGCCACAGCTGCTTCTCTCCCCGATAGAAAGGAAGGGAGTCCTTAAGCAGTGTGACTTCACAGTGTTTACCATGTAGGCTGGGGCACGCATAAACCATGTAACTATTTGTTGCCTAGTAAACTTTCCACCAGCTTTTTCTTCTCCTTTGTCCTCACCATGCTTCCAGTTACAATATTCTCTGGCTTCCATCAGCAAATGTGCCAGGGTCACCTTTCAAGTGTGAGGCCTTCATGAGGAACATTTTCTTCTGAATTATCTGTTTTCTTGTAATGTTTTTTTTTTTAAAGAATGTTCACTCTCCGGGTATAAACGCAATGCCTACATGCAGGTGTGTGTGTGTGTGTGTGTGTGTGTGTGTGTGTGTGTGTTTGCATGTGTACACTCATGTGTGTGTGTAAATGTGGACACCAGAGGTCAACCTTAGGTGTCATTCCTCATGTCTTGAAACAAAGTTTCTCCCTGTGAGCTGGGCTCACTGATTCAGCGAGGCTAGCTGGCCAAGGAGTCTCAAGCATCTGCCT
Source organism: Mesocricetus auratus (assembly GCF_017639785.1). Lineage (NCBI taxonomy): Eukaryota > Metazoa > Chordata > Mammalia > Rodentia > Cricetidae > Mesocricetus > Mesocricetus auratus. Next base: position 26,628,611 of record NW_024429193.1, on the reverse strand, counting down.
GTCTCCTCCTTAGTACTAGGACTATAGGATATGCCAACATGCCCCGCTTTTCATGTAGATGCTGGTGGTTGAACTCAGGTCTTCCTGCTTGTGTGCAAACACATTGCCAACTGAGCTAATCTCTCCAGCCTCCTCTTTGCCTTCTGTTTTAGAGAGAGCGTTCTTCTACCCTTTCAAAAATCCTTTCATTTGTGTCACAAAAGCCGTTTTTGCTTTTTGTTCTAGGTATTCTCACTTTCCATAACTATCATACTTTTTTCAGTGGCTCCAAATTTTCATCTCTGCTATAGAATCTGTGTTCATGAAGAGCAGGAGAAGATGAGCATGCCACATATAAGTTTTTAGGCTTACCCAGCTGCTGAAGCTGACCAAGGCATAGTCTTTGTGAGGTTCCCATCTGAATCTATACATTGAAGATGACAAAGTAAACAAGGAAAGGGAGATGACAGTAAGTTGGGGAGAGCAAGAACAAGCTGGAAAACCAAGGGCAGACTGGTCTGCACCAACAGAGCCCCAGACCTGCTGAGTTTTCCCTTGCCTCTTGGTAGCATGAGAAGCAGGGATCCTGAAGGAGTCAGTCCCCTTCACTACAGAGTTAAACATGGCCCTGGTACAGAAAGTCAGAGAGGATGGATAATGATCTAGGAGAACAGAAACAGTACAGGCCTGGTTTCTGCCTCATGTCATCTGATAAGTGACACGTGTTAGCTGCAAAACAGCTGCTGCTTCACTCCTGTCCCCCAAATTTCCCAAGAGCTATTCACATAATCTACTCTAATTAAATATGTACAGCAAAGTGTATTCTGGGAAATGTAGTTCTCCAATAATATGACGTTTTACAGAGTCACCACAATTCACCCTTTGTCAGCTTTCATCATCGTATTCTTCTCCAAATCATATTTTAAACTCAGCATCAGGAAGAGAGTTCATTTGTGTTTCTGTCTCATATACACCTGTGAGAGGTATCTGTGTACTCAAACCACCCACCTGCTGTACTGGCCAGACAGAGGCAAGGATAGTTGTGGTAGGAATGACTTCCTGAATCTTTCTAGTTTCTCCGGGCACCACTCTGGGGATCTCATTCTGGTCTTCTATTTCTTTAGACCTAGGGAGACTTTCTTCTCTTATTGCTCTTGCTTTAGAGGCCAGGAGCAAATGCATGGGTTCTGATCGCTGAGAATGGCTACCCATATATGCCAAGGGGTTAAGGACCTACTCACTATAAAAGGGGCTTTGGCTGGAGTTCCATTAGTTGCCAGTCCCACCTCTTCCTGGTGAATGCCAAAGATATCGTGGGCACAGAGGAATGTCAGTTCAGAGTCAGGCTCTAACAAATCCCCTGAACCTAATTCCTCATTTCCCAGTGCAAAAGCCACACTGGTCAATAGCTGAAATTACCTTTGGGGAAGGACTGTGTGGATGCTTAGACAAAGTTTACATATTTATATGCTGATTGTATGTTGGACTAAACATTTCTGGTGGAGTCATTAGGGTCTTTTAAAGACAGCATCAGACTCCGAACAAATCGAGATTGTATCTTCTTTTCATATTTACATCTCCTTTACTTTTTTCTCTTGCCTTATTACGCTAAGATTTCAAGCATTACATTGATTAGAAATGAAGGCTATGTCCCTGATTATAGAGGGAGGAGGGAGGAGTTTTAGTTTTCCTTTGTTTAGTAAGATGTTGGCTGGGTATATGCTAAGTGTGTGTGTGTGTGTGTGTGTGTGTGAGAGAGAGAGAGAGAGAGAGAGAGAGAGAGAGAGAGAGAGAGAGAGAGAGAGAGAGAGAGAACACCTTTATTATTATGTTGAGGTATGTTTCTTATGTTCCTAATTTCCTTGGTATTTTATTGTGAATTGGTGATGACTTTTGTCAGAGACATTTCTGCTTTGATTGATAGGATCACATTAATTTCTGTCCTTCAGTCTATTTGTACTCTATTACTTTTTTGATTTGTGAATTTTGAGCCTCCCTTGCACCCCTGGAATGATATCAACTTAGTCATCCTGTATAATGTCCTTAGTGTGTGGTTGAATTTGTTTGCAAGTATTTTTCAGAGAATGTTTGTATCTGTATTCATCAGGAAAAGTGATCTATAGTGTTTGATGTTGTTTAACCTTATTTAATTTTGGTATCATGATAGTAAATGTTTGACGAGTAAAAGAAGTTTGGTAGTGTTCTTTCCATTTCTATTTTATAGAATAATATGAGGAGCATTAGTGTTAACTCATTACAGAAGTTATTTAAATCTACCTTAAACAAAGATGAAAGGTTAGTGCTAAATTATTATTATGGATTAAAGGAGACAAAAGGCAGAAAGAAAGAAGCCAGTCTGACCTTTAGGCAGGGCTGTGGAAACACAGTGATAGGGTTATCTTAGTACTTACCTATGTGGATCCGTATGTGCATTGTGGGATGAAGAGAGAGTGCCTACACTATGCAGGTGGAGGAGAGAATTTCTCACAGAAGAAGCTGCCCCCAACATTTATGGGTTGGGAAAAAAAGCCCCTGCAGTCGGCAAGGAAAGCTGGGAGGTGTAGTCTTTCAGGAGGTAACTATCCTTCAATTACAAGAGCACAGGAGGCAATGTTTTGTGGAGGAATAAACAAAATCAACCATGGAAACAACCAATATTATTATTACAGGAACAGTCAAACCTCTCTAAATAATAATCATAAATGTAAATGTTCTAAACCACATAGTCAAAAGACACAGACTAGCTTCTTTGATTAACAAACAAGGTACAACTAGGAAGACAGGAAAGGAATGAGAGAAAGAAGAATTTAAAAAAAGATATGGACAGAAAATAGGGGAAGAATCTTGGAAAGAAAAAAGGGGAAGATATTTTAAAAACTGCACAATAGCTGGGCGATAGTGGTGCATGCCTTTAATCCTTGGGAGGCAGACGCAGGCAGATCTCTGTGTGTTTGAGGCTAGCCTAGTCTACAAAGCTACATAGAAAACCCTGTCTCTAAAAATCAAAACAAAAAAAACAGAACAAAAACTGCACAATAAAGACAATGCATAAACAAAATTATGTGGTGTCTGCTTCTCGGCCTGTGTCTGAGAACGTGTGGAGGGTGTCGGGGATTGACAACACAGAGACTTGTTCAACGATGTAAAGAAAACTTTAAGCAGGCCCCAAAAAGGTTCAAGAAAACTTCCTAAGAAAGGCTCCCACCAGAGAAGCTTCTGCTCTCTCCTCTACCCTGGCTGGTTCTGCTCTGACACCAAAAACTGTGTCAGAAGAGGCGGTTAGTCTTTGGACAAGGTCAAGGTCAGGGCGGTTTCTGTGGGCAGGCCTTTTCCAGGAACTTATTGCCCCCGGGCATTGTATTGTTTTTAGTAAACATGTTTTTAGTAAACATTGTCTTACAGCTGCCTACTCCCAGGCAGAAGGGGAAGTGGGTCTCTGCTCAAGGTCTGGTGTTCCCACAAAATTATACAAATGTAAGAAGAGGAAAGAAATCTATAAGTTGCTTTCAAAAATGAAATAAAAATAATGCAGAAGAATATAGCAAAGGAGAAAATAGACAAGGGGCAAAATGAAAGCATTAGTATTGAACAATACATCCCTAATTCTAAAATCACATATTGGAGCAGACTCAGAGTTGTTTAATTGCTGGGTAAAAGAGGCGGCAAAGCAAAGTTGGAGGCATCTGTTTCTTGTTTAGATGGGGGTGAGCACAGGCTGCTCGAGCTAGTTGCTTAGCAGAGTTGCCTTCCCTGCAGTCTCTTCCCTTCACTGTGTGCTAGGACTCACCCTGGGTTTGCAGCCTGTGGACCAGGCAGGTCGTCACACCCTCTAGAACAAACTGTACATCTTGGGACTGGGATAGTGCTTGCCCGTGGACCAGGCAGGTCGTCACACCCTCTAGAACAAACTGTACATCTTGGGACTGGGATAGTGCTTGCCCGTGGACCAGGCAGGTCGTCACACTCTCTAGAACAAACTGTACATCTTGGTACTGGGATAGTGCTTGAAGATGGACGTGCTAGGGTGGAGCACTGTGGGTGTGGGGTAGAGAACTGAGATATGCTGCCACAGACTTGTCTCAGTACTTTTGGATTCTGTGCAGGACTGAACACCCCACAGGCTGGAGTAGGTTCCAGGGAGTGTCGACTGTACTTAAGTTCTTAGTCTTCTTTGCTGTGGAAAAACACAAAACTTACTTCAAAGTTTGATTTTACCCTGTCCTCTAAATCACAATGTGAATCTCTAGCACAGGGCTATCTTACTCTAATGAGCTTGCCCAGCTCCTAGCTACAGAGCATGGAGCCACTGACTACACTTCACCACTGAAGCTTCTCATTGCGTGTGCACAATCTACTGTCTTTCCCCCATCAAGTCTCAGGCGGCTATTTCCTACCAGGAGCTGTGACAGGTCGACCCCACGCTTCCTGACGGGTGATTATTTCTTCTTAACAAATTGCAAGTGTAACTGCTTCATAAACATCAGGTACCTTATCAAAGCAATGACCAGGTACAGTCTTCTGAGACATGGGACATGACAAGATGGGCTTCCTGTCCACTGCTGCTGATGTGGTACAAAGGAGTTAATGTCACACCAGATTTCCCAGACAGACTGAAGCTTGTGATAGCTGTGGGATCACTCTGTGGGTCTCTTTTCACCAAGGTCACCTAGGTTACCTTTTGAATGAGGCTTTGCCTTTCCCCTGGTAGGAAGCTGTACATAGTAACCACATGCTAAGGGCACATTTTACTGGATTCTTAATAAACATATTTCTGTTTCTTAGCATTTTCATTCATCCTATTAACCTTGGTAAACTGCCAATGCTTCTCTCTCTGGAATAGAGATCATTCTTTGTTATCCTGACTGGTCTACACTGTAACACAGAAAGGCGATGCTTGATTTGCCATCCTACTCTGGCTGTTTGATGATGAAGAAGAAATTTTGTCTGAGTAAAAAAAAGAATACTTTTTAAATAGGCCTTCCCAATTTTTTAAATCACAGTAAAAGCACTAAACGTTAAACATAGCATTAGATTTTTGGAGACAGCATCTCTCCATGCAGCCCTGCCTGTCCTGGAACTTGCTATGTAGACCAAGCTGGCCTCAAACTTACAAAGATCTTCCTACCTTTGCCTCCCAGGTGCTGGGATTAAAGGCGCAGAACATTAAGCACAGAGCATTAATAATACCTTAAATATGCATTGTTGTTGACTATAGGTTTTCCATGGGGAAGATAATTATTTGCCTCCCCAATTTTTCATGGTCAAGAATATTTGTGTATTCAGGTTTATACATACAGACACTCAATAAATATCATCATATGGTTGTGTGTATCTATGTGTCTACATTTGATACATCTATCTAGAGATGTGTCATTCTGTCTGCCTAGAGAGAAGAGTTACTATTTACCATTTCTGTTCAGTTATAATGCTGAATATAACTGTGAAATGAAATGCCATTTATCTTGCCACTTACTACTAGACTAACTAGAGTCAAATGGGACAATAGGTGTCTTTTAAATATTTGCACACTGACTATATTTAAAGAAAACAGTTCAACTTTAAATAAAGGAAGCCCAGAACTTGGCAATAATTACATATTTGTTTTTCCTGTAGGAACAATTTATGTTGAATTTTCATGTTATATTTGAGTTTTATGTTTCTAAGTATCAAATGACTGTAAATCAGCTTTTTGGTATACAAAATATTATGCATCCTTATGCTTGAAGGCGTCCACTGTGGTTAGAAGAGTTTGTGACACATGTCAACATGTTTCCTTATTCTACAGCAGTTTATGATGTTTATGCCATTGTTATGTAAATAATGTGGCTTTTGGAAGATGCTGAGCATATTTGGTTCATCTTGATTACTGGCCTGTGAGATCAGAATTGTTCCATTAATCCTAGTAAATTAATTGACGTTAAATTCTGCATTGACTTTTTTTGGCTCTACAGCCATAAGATGTATCACAGTAATTAGTTGTTCCAGGATGTGCATTTTAGGATCACTGCCTTCGGTGATGGAAACCCTATGATATTTGGCAGAGAACCAGTTGTGCAACCCCTTTGGAATGCTCTACATCTTATATTGGGATATGTATGGAAGGGATTGTTGCATCTAGAAATGCCAATTTCCTAGTTTTCCCTCAGTTCTTGGTGAGATGAACTAAAGTGCTTTGCATCACATTGTCTACAGTTGGTTTGATATTCTGTTTTTGAAAAATATTGCAAATGGGCAATATTTTGGTGAGAAAGTTCCTTTGGCATGTAATATGATTGGCATGCTCCAACATGAACCAATTGTTTATTCTTTATATGGTTTTATTTATTTAGCAGTAAATAAAATTAACTAAGAAAATATATGTAATTCGAATGCACAACTGTCACTTTGTCTTGTTGATGGAGACTTTCTCTTATGACTTTACTCTTTGGGGATTGGCATATTATTCAAATGTGACAGTGAGGTGCTCAATCAAACAGTAATTATTCAACACTTTCTGCACTTAAGTTTCCTCTCTAGAACTCACCTCTACTGCTTCTATTTCAGTCAGCAAGTTATTCCTCTCTTTCACCCGAATAATCATCAGCTGTCTTCTGTTTATTTGCTTTCCCTTGGTCAGTTTGTTTATCCAATAATTTTAGAACACAGCAATAATATCTAATCCAGCAAAATTATTTTGATTATAATATATGATACTCTATGATTACGACGTTTCGTAGCCTCTCTTCATGTTGCTTTTTCAACACATTCACTCTTCCTTTCCATTTTCCTTTGTGGTCTTATTTCCTATGAAAGATACCTTTGCTGAGATTTGTCAAACATCGAAAACTTGCTGATCACTACTTTTCATTTGCTTGCTCTATCTTTCCTTGTTTCAATTTGCCAGGACTGAATGGATTGGAGAAGAGAAATACTCATGGATTTTTTTCTTGGCATATATGTTTTGTTTAAAGTGACAAGAAAATCTGTATCTACCCAACTGTTTGGATTATTTCTGAAATAAAGTACCAAAAATTATCTTGAGAAAAAAACATGCTCTAGTATTACGAAGACATTGGTGATGGAAGCAGCATCCTCCACTAAAGGCAGGTTGAGTTCTGAGCAGACAATGGCCCCATCTAATTTATTTTGTACTTCATTCTATTCCCCTAAAGCAAAAGAGTGCTTTGTAGGTACTCTGGCAACTGAATAAACAAGTGAGTTCATTAATTTATCCTAGATAGGACATTATGATGGACCATTGAAATATGTTTACAAAATAAGTGATAAATGAAGTTGACCATATTTTTTAATCAAGAAAAAGGTTACCTGCCTTTATATAACACATACTAGTCTCATACTCTAGTCAATGAGAAGTAAAATTTGCACATGGTATGTAACATTGTTCAATGAAGTAAAATTGCCATTAATTTAAGGCAGATATACAGGATGCTAGATCATTGACATGGAGAAATATCTCTGCAAAACATGATAATCAGATCTGTTTTTGGCAATGTGAGCAGTAAAACTGGAAACTATTTGAATGCCAGCCAAAAAACGAGAGTTAGGGTGAACATCCTGGCCAATATTATTTTCTCTTGAAGTGGTTACTAATTTTAAACAATGAAGACCCTAGGATAGGGAAGAATAACTTTGAATTTAATTTAAAACCACCACATGACAAACTATACTGCCAGCTATTGCAATGGAATATATTTAATTTTTTCAGAAAGTATTTATTTATATAGGACATTTTCCAATCATGTGAGATTGTTTAGAATGGTTTTATAGAAGTATACATAGCTATTGTTCAATCAATGAAGTTTCTGGTTTTACTTTTCTTCTGAATTGTTGATGACAGGTTCTAGTAATGTTAGCATTAGGCTTTTCCAATTCTGAAATTGCGTGGGATTCAAACTTCTCTAATTTAGTAAATTAAACAAAGGAAAAAATGCATAATTTCATCCCCAGTAAACTTAAATGAGAATCTTAAACTGGGTTGAGTTTAGAATTGAAAAATATCATTTCACAGACTTTATTTTAGTTTTAAGTAAAATTGTTGCAGGTAACTCTTCAGAATAATATAGTATTACTTGCTTGAACAACAGTGTATTAGTATTCAGTAGTAACTGTTCTACTTTACACACTCTATTTCTCACCTTTAAGCCATTCAACTGTTAATGCCATGAGGGAACACTGTTTATCAATGATTATGGGGTGCTATGTAATGAGTTAATCGTAGTGTCTTGCCACATCTAATTTGCAACCAGAATACTGGATAGTACACAGTGCCAAATGTAGTCTTTGTGAATTTTATTCTTGTTTCTCCCAGTACAACAAACATAACACAATGGGAATAGTGCCTTCAAGCTGGAGAAAGGCATGCTATTTTAAACCGATGAAGTTACGTAAGAAATGTGTTATAACAAAAAGAAACGAGCGGTGGTGAACTTGGATTTCATTTGACATTCCAGGTGAACTCATGGTGTATTACTTCAACTAAATATGCATGCTACAGCTGTGTACTGTCACGTGTGACTCAGCTATTTGTGTTTCTATCAGTGAAGAAAATTATATGAGGGAAATTTTGTAAAGGAGACATACTTTTAGTGGGATTCAACAGTGCCTGGGAAAGTAGGGACACTGACTTATTTGCTTACCATTTGTGCCAGTCATTAACACAAAAGTGAGCCAGGTAATAGTTCAGGCCTGTAATAACAGCACTGAAATATGTGAGGCAGAAGCATAGTGAGTTGGCCAGCCTGGACTACGTAGTGATACTTGGCTCATGACCAAGACAGTGTACTATGTCCAATGTAGTCCTATTCAGGAAAACTTGGTTCAGTTTCAACTATAGCAAATGATGATACTTCATTGTATTTACATATAAAAATGTTCCTAGGTTACAAAGCCAGGCATAATTGATTCATGGTTTTAGGCATCAGGGCAGCAGTGATTCCCTTTGTGGGAACACACTGTTTTTTGGGATGTGTGTTCTCACAATTCCTCCAGGGCTACACTTAACCTGTGCATTTCTCCTGGTATTTTAAATTTTCATAAACTATTTTGAAATAGCTCAAATGAGGAAATGTTTGGGAATAATTGACTTGGAGAAACAACTTTAAAGTGTTTAAGATGTGGATCACATATCATAATTATCCTGTTGGTGCCTAGATTTATATTGGCACCAAAGCAACAATCTCATACACACCCTTCGGAAATGAATTATGGTTCCCAAGTCAATCTAACATTGCCTAAATATATCCTGTATTGTTTTAATAAAAGTAGTTTGTGAGAGCCTTTGAAAAATGACATTGGCTGTATAAACAGTTCAGTCAAAACTATACAGCTAGTTTATCATTTTGATAAATTGTTTGTTTTTTATGTGTTTTAGTTTCAAACTATTGCCCCATGCTAGAACTGCAAACTAGCTGCCAGTCAGTAGGTTTGGATGTACAAAAGCTATTGTTTTACCAAATCTTACCTATTCTGCTTAGCAGTATGGAGGCTGGGGTTTGCTTTCTTCTTTCCAAATAGGCTGCTATAAGAAGGCAAGGTGTAGGTGTCCCCGGTGCCACATTAACTACCCAGTGATGCGTACATTTGAATGGGATGGGAAATTGGGGCGGGGAGGAAGACTTTCATTCTTTCTTCTCACTGTTGGGTTCCTCCATGCTTTAACCTGATACACAAAGATGGAAATCTCCCAGGGACTTACAACTGAGCAAGACTGATGAATGATTCCAGTGGGTGAGGGAAAAGTGCATTGGCTGGAGTTATGACCCCCATTCTCCTAGGTGAAACAACACTGTGGATCCTCTCTTTATCAAAATAACCCATGATGGAAGAAAGCTGACTAAGGTCAGTGGTTCTTTTTCATAATCAAAACAGCTAAGAATGTCTAATGCTGTTATTTTTTTATTTTATTTTAAGAAAGGAGTCAAGGATCCAGTAAGACAGCTCAGTGGATAAAGACACTTGAGGCAAAGCCTGATGGCCTGAGACTGATCCCTGGATGCACATGTAGAAGAAGAGAATCAGCTTCTACAAGTTGTTTTACAAACACACACGCATGCGTACACACACACACACACACACACACACACACACACACACACTAGTTAGGCAGATAAATAAGTAACATAATAACAAAGGAGTCAATGACCTGATGTGTTAAATTAGCTTACAATGAAACACCTAGCATGATGAAAAGAACAAGAGATCTGTTTGGAATAGTTAATGTAAATTGTAGATGTTTGGTCTGTGGGCCTGTAATGGTGGCCACACCCCTTTGGGCGTGCTTTCAGGTGGACGGGAGCTGAAAGAGAGAAGCTTGAGGTGTGGCTTCCCTTGGTGCACACTTTCTGGTGGGCCAGTGGATTCAGAAGGAAGAGCAGGGAAATGCTCCAGCAGTTCTTTATATTTTTCTGTGTAATTGTCCCCAATAAACACCCATATATCATTTATCTTAGGTCTAGTGATATAATTACATCCTCACCTTCAGTAAATGCCATTTGATAATGAAAAGGCACTATGGTAAGCCTAAACCTGCTTCTTATTTTATCAGCTCTCAATGGCTCACAGCCCAGAGAATAAACTGGAAGCATTTGTGCAGTCAGCAGTTTGGGTTACATAAAACAACTTGAAGATGCTTCTAATAATTGCTTAAACCCACATCAGGTACTAGAAAACAAACTCGTATCTTGGATTGTCTTCCAAAACTAAGATATAGTATTGGTGATTCCAGTAATTTTGGGCATGGAGGTGTAAGATTTTCCTTCTTGGTTATTTTGTGTCTCTTCAAAAACAAAATTGTATATAAGGGATGTGAAATAATCATACATAAGTGTTCCTTCAGATGTCACAATTACATTTTGAATTTTGAATTGTATTATGGCTGCCAGTGCAAAAGTATTGTTGGGAAGATAAATCTAACTATGAGCAAGTTTCTGCATGTATTCAAATTACTTCAGATAAAACAAAACAAAAAACCCAGCATGGAGTGGCTAGTGTCCCTTTAGTCTAGTTCAAAGAAATGCATACTCTCTCATAGACGTATAAATGAGGTGAGGTGAGACAGAGACCACTCAGAACACAGGGCTTTGGGGTCAGGATTTTAGGCTCTAATCCCACATTTCCAAAAGTCAAAATTCTACTGAGCACAGAGTTACAGAGTTCATTATTTTTTGATTATGTTGTGTAGCTAAACTGGAAACACATGACTATGATGTTATAGTATAGCCTGGTCGTGGGGATGACAGTGATACCAAGATTATTTAGGGAAACCAGTTTTAAAGTTGACACATCATCAAAGTGCAAAAGCATTTTATTAAAGTGTAAGAAAGGTACTAGAATGTAATCTGCAGGTAAGCAAGGTATCCGGTGCAAGGCTGTTTCCTATAATTAAAGAACAGCTCTGTAGACAGACTAAAATTCCAACCTCACAGCTCCTTGTGGGTATTGCAGTATATGGAATGTGTAGAAGACTGAGGCCAGTATAACCTTGTAGGCACAGCCTAATGGACAGTCTTGTAATGCAGTAAGATAACTCTTTTTGTAATTTTGAAAAGGCTATTGGATGAATCAGATCAACTTAAGTGTTTTTAAATTTGAATTTATTTATAGTAAAGGTAACTGCAAATTTGCCAGCTGGCAAGATTGGGCAAGGAAGGGGAAACTGGAAGGCACAGAGTCATGAAAATGTACACTGCAGGAAGCGCTAAAAAGCTGGTTGAAAGTAGGTGAAGATAGGAAAACAGTCTGGTCAAGGAGGCTAAATACAAGCTAACTGATGGAGAAAATGAAACAAAGTGAGAAAAACTCCACATTCTCCCATTGCCACATCCACCAAATTTGCTCATTTTCCTCCTCCACCTACATCTGCACCCAAAAACTAATCACTCCATTCTGTCACTATGAATTGGTTGTCTATTCCTGTACCATAGGTAACTTTTTATACTTTATGTCTTTTTCCCTCTCACCTGTTCAAGGATAATGCTTCAGAAATTCTTCTCTTAAACCATACTTTAGTCTATCTATTGGTTTGGCCCATTCCCAGCAACCTGAAAGTGTAATGCAATGTCTTATATCTTACACAGAATTGTCATTGCATCAGAGCTCACTCTCTAACCATGGCTCTATGTGTCATTTCCACTTCATAGCAAATGATGCTGAAAAGATTACTTCCTGGACTTGTCCTTAATTCTTTCTTTGTTGTGTCAAAAAACCTTTTTTTTTCAGAACCACCAATGACCTCCATATTTTAAAATTCAAAATTAGTCTGTTTTATCTCATTTTATCAATCAGAAGTTCCCCTTGGGGTATCAGTTTGTTTGGGTTTTCGTCATTTATCACCTCTAGTTTATTTTTGGGTTCTTTTGTCGATTCCTTTAAATACTAAAAGGCCCCAGAATGCAGTTCTTAGATCATGTATCTATACATAGTAACCAGAGGGCAGTGTAGATCTTTAGGTCCCATCTCAAATAACGATTTTTGTCCATACTTCTATTATGAACGGTGGACTTTCTATCCTACTTTCAACTCAGTCTCCACTTGCATGCTCCTTAATGATTGGTTGCCAAGACTGTGGGCTTCATCAGGACAAAGATTTAATTTTATTTGTTGCTGTTTACAGCATTTGGAATGGTGAGCAATAAAGTAAGCACTCATTTGTTTTATTATTTTCCTGCATTATCAAGTAAAAATACATTAATTTCCTATATCCCAGGACATAGCTCAGCAAACTCAAGTTCATGAAGATACTGATTTTCAGTAAGATGAAGAAGGCAGAAATTGAGGATAGTCTGGGATTTTATCCCAGAGACAGAAGACAGTGAGCAATTGCTGTAACTATTATGAAAGAGCTAGAGATATGTAAAAAAGGTTGTGGGTAAAAATAATGTGAAATTCATATGCAGACAGCGATTCTGTTTACATGAATTAAAAACGCATGTACAGTACATTTTGCAAGCATTAACCTCATCAGAAAGGCATATATTATCCTAATTCCAGTGATGACTCATGGGGAGAAGGGAGGAAAAGAAAAGTTACACTCTGAAACTGCAAAGCTGAATTCATGAATGAATCAATGGACAGGAAAGCATGTGTACATGGTCCAGTGATAACAGTGGCTTTCATCTGGTCTCAGCCAAGGCATAGCCTGAGGAGAGAATGTTGAATAAACACACAGGGAGAAGCTACACTCGTAAGTGGAACAGTATCATGAAAACTGTCCCTTGCTGAAAGGAAAGAACACTATTTATTTTGCCTTTGAGTCCTTCTACTTAGAATTCAACATTTTGAGCAGCCCAATTTCATCAATCAGGCTTCTGTTCCTTGCACTCTTATCTGTATGAGGATTTAAAAGGAAATTTACCTAAAAAAAGTCTCAGGAGAAAGAAGCAGAAGATCAAGTTGTAGCTATTCAGAAAGGAAAAGCAACTCCCACATAAAACCAGTGTGCTATGAAAAAGAAAAGTACTAGATAATTTGAGCATGAAGCCATTGGAGATCTATAATACCAAAAGTCCCTTACAGGTAATAATTGATAGTGACCCTAAAAGATTCTTAGATGGAAGAATCTAGAAGATTCAACACTATTAATTCTTGGGGAAAAAATCCATACATCATTAATGTCTGTAAGTTTCAAGCTTAATTTAAATTAAGGGCTAACTTAAATAATCCAAACTTATACAAAGAACATTTTTGGTATAGTGTTGACAAGAGTTAATAATATATATTATATTTTATGTCATATATTTCATATATAAATAAATATATAATACAGATATATCAACGTGTAAGACAATGTCAAGCAAACTAAACCAAATCAAATCAAACCAAACCTGAAGTACAAGAAAATGCATATAGATCAAAATCAGCTTTTTATCTCTGACAACTTTTTATCTCTCTCTAGCTCCCTCTCTGTTAATGAGAAAATTTAATTTGTAATATTTTATTCTATGCATACATTATGATTTGGAGAAGCTTAAATTTTGCAGTTCATATTTCTTTTCTTACTCAGCAGACACCATTTTTTGAATTTTAGTAGAAAGATCACAGCTTTGATTATTTTAGAAAAAAGCAAGACAGAACAGGGGCATTGAGATTGCTTATCAAGAAAAGGCACTGGCAGCCAAGCCTGATGACTCAAGTTCAAATCCAGGGACCTACATTATAGAAAGAGATAACCAACTCCCAAAAGTTGTCCTCTGACCTCTATGTGCATGGTGTGGCAAGTGTGAACCCACAAACACACATGTAAATAAGTAAAAACAATTAAATTAAAGATAAAGAACAAAGTATTATAAGATTTTACATTTCCTTCACTTACTATATTGACTGACATTTTTCCCCTATGGAAATCGTAAAGCTAACAGAAGAAGAAGATAGAAATAGAAGTCATTTTAAATCATCAACAAAGATTTTTTCAGATGTGGTAGAATCTAAGACTTCATTCTTTAATTAAGTAGCTTCTTATCTGTCTACTCCAGGCTTGGCACAGAATTGTAAACCTGAGATTATTGACGAAATTAGTTATTAATTAACTAAGATTTTAAAAAAGGTATTTTCTAGACTTATATGTGTGCATATTATAATACAAGCAACGGAAACTGTTTGCCTTGTAGTTAAGTTCTGTTTATGCTGTTGGCAACAAACAACCCGTGAGAGCCTCGGGATCTGGGGGCAGATATCCCAGCCAACTTTCCCCTTCTGATTTCCATTCTTCAGTTTAAAATAAAAAGTTTCCGAACCCCGTTCCTAATCGCAATGTGTCGCCATTCTCTGCAGTCACTGGCAAAGCAAATCAAAGAAGCAGCAACTATTCCAGGCTTTTGCTCGAACAGGCTGTCTTACGTTTCCAGTTGTTAGTCAGGAATGAATGCACATTGTCTGCCCACCCAGTCCTGGGATGACACTCAATGACAGGCCATTGTCATTGGACTTTGAACCAAGGGCACCCAACCTTCAGATACCAACTCAACAGACTTACTAGAAACAGCCATAGTAGGGCCCTGCCAATTTGTTTGCTTGCCCCCTGAGACATAGTTCAACACTGTGCAGGGCTCCTTGAATTCTGAACAGGAAACATTCTGTGCCTGCCAAGTTAATATGAAACACCTGTGGAGACGGTTCATTCAGTTTTCCGTTTTGGCTAACGCTGATGCGTCTTCACGTGGCCTTTTTGGTAGCAAGATTAGAATCGCTTCTCTTGCTGTGTCCTCTTATTTATTGATTTGGTTGTTTGTCTGGGGCTCAGGGAGGCTCGGCTCCATCTGGCTTTGGGTGTGATATTCACTCCTTCCTCCTGGGAATGTGTGTGTCTCATGGAATATAGAACCGTGCTGGATGGGTGCCTCCTTTTAAAAATAGCCGTATTCTGGGCATAGATTGCAATGGGAACATTTTTTGGACATTTCACACTCCTCCCCAGTGGGTACCATAAAGTCATGGTCAGAAGGGCTTGCCAGGAACAGCTAATGAGTATCCACATTCCATCTTGGGGGTGCTGTTCTCCCCATTGTTTGGCCTGATCATTCTGTTTCCCTCACTCCCTGTCATAAAGTGCCCTGAAGTTACTCTGAGCATTGTTTCAAGGTGCCCTTCAGGGACCTTAGGTGAAAGGCAAGGTGGCTAGTCTGTTCCTTTGCTTATTTGATATGCCTGTAGGCTTTGGGCTATCTTTAGGAGTTACTTATGTAGTATTGTTACAAAAAAAAACAAACAAACCTCTTTAATCATCTAAAGAACACAGTAAGTGTTCAGGCATTCAAAGACAATATAATATTAAAAAACACAGCCTTGACTAAAAGTCCCAGGTCCATCAATCAATTAGAAGCCTCCTTCAATAAACCAGGGGGACTTCAAGAATAACTCCCCTACCATTTCTACCTCCCCCTGATCTTCCTCCTCTGTTTTGGCAGTGCTGGGGATTGAACCCAGGGTCTTGTGTGTGTTAAACAAGCGCTGTCCCATAAAGCTACACGCCCAGTTGCAGTGTGTATAGTTTTGACAAGAGCTTGACTCTGTCATGCTCATATCCCCAGCAATTCTTGTCCCTCTTAACACTGTATAACAAAATACATTAAGACACAAACATTTAGGTATGACAAGCTTCATGTGATTATGTTCTACACAGAGGCAGGGAAAGACATTTTCTCAGACCTGTTGGTAGAACATAGAGGATAATTACTGTTAGGAAAATATTGGGATATTATTTAACTTTCTTTAGTAAATAAAATTACAATTATTAGGGTGAGAACGGATCATCCTGAGAAGCTGTGTCCCCTTCTGATACACAGTGCTGGAGGAAACATTCAAGGAGGAGACTCTAACAGGAGTGGCCGGGCTCAGTCACAAGCTGGAATGATAGTTCTCCCAGTGTGGCAGCTGGTGCAGAAGTTTCAGGATGCACTCATTCTCCACAATGCTTTACTTAGCTTAGATTTTTTCAGAAAAGAGTGTCCCCCAACAAAGCCAACATTTTCTCGGTAGTCCCTGCGACCCCAAACACTGTGATCCTCCGGTCTCAGCTTCCCAAATACTGGAATTCCAGGCATGATTCACCTGACCTTTTGTCACATAACTGTCTGCACTTCTGCATTTCATATACTAGAGAACACGCTGACAAAGGGCTTCTTCCCTGGTCTCAGCAGCGATTCGTTTTGTTCCTGTCTGCAATGAAGTGCTGAAGCACCACTGTTAGTCATTCCCATTTGTTCCCTACTCTTAGCCACTGAACCTAGAAACAAGCAGTAGACACAGCACTGTCATTTTCTGTGCCTCCTAGAGCAGTCATTTCTCAGTACTAAACACATCCTTTAGTAAAAGGAACTATCAGCATAGGTTAAACCTGAGGCTGACATCCCAACCAGACTGGTAACAGTCCTTTCTGAATGAGTGTGTTCAAGGCTTCTGGAAAGAGACATCTGTGGTTTTCTCTTTCATTCTTCATACCCATCCGGACTCAGCCTCAAAAACTCATTCACTTTCTAAGCTCTTAGAATCCTGGGCAACATGACGGCCCAGTGGGTAAAGGAACTTGCTGCTGAGCTTGAAGATCTAAGTTGATAAAAGTCAAAATGCGCATGGTGGAAGGATGTCACTGAATCCCCAAGTTGTCCTTTGACTTTCACATGGATAAATACAATATGGATCCTGTTGACTGTGCTCCAGAAACCTCTTTTTCTCAAGGACACCAGTTGTCTGTGACAACTGCACTAAATTCACCTCATTTGCAAATTGCCAGATACTTCTTCATTTAAATATAGGTAGTAATTTCAATTGATTTTTTTAAATCCCAAAGTCATCCTTTCCCCAAACTGCATTATTCTTAAGATATGTTTATTTCTTCTTTATCATGCCTGACTATCTTAAGGTTCTCTCATTATAATTTCTGTTCCATCCCAGTTTTCCTGTCGGCAGAGACATTATATTTATTACATAAAGCAAGACAAGAGCTACAACCAAACACAATTAAAATTGAGTCTGATAAATGATGCTTTCTTAATTTTAAAGTTCTTCTATTCTTGGTAGACATACCATCTATTTCCTTTCTGTCACAATGGCATAAAAGTGGGCAGAAAAATATTAGTAATTCTCACAGATCATACAGGTTCAAGATTTAGGCTGAGATTTAGGCTTAATATGAGGTAGTTACTCTTCACATTTTGGTACCATTTGCTGAGATGGCACGTCCTCAGAGGAGACAGTTCTGTGGAGAAACCTGACCAGTTTTCCCTTGTGGATCATTAGATCATAGGCCCTGCAGTGAGAAAGTACTAGGAAATATCGACAAAATGCCATGTGATAAAACAGCTTATGGGCAATGTGAATGGGTAGAAGAAAATGTTGTAGCCCACATTGCTGGGGAATCTGTTGGGTCCAGCCAACCTGATAGGGGGAGTATGGATTGAGGAAAGGAATTAGACAAGAGACAGGAGATAAGAGAGGTCATTCAGTGAATACTGAACCACCCATGTTTATTGTTCAAAGTCTCTTTATACCCCCATCAAAAGACGGGGAGAAGGCAAAAGAATTCCTTACCAATATCCAAAGAACAAGCAAGCATAATTACCTTCTCATTAACCCAAACGCCAAATAATCATATCCCGAGTTGCATATTCTCTTATTCAGGCAGGACAGGCATCAACCACATCCTAGGCCAAATATCCTATTGCATTCATATCTTAGACCAGGCATTCTGTTGTCAAAAGTAAGACGAAGAATAGCCACACCCTAGGCCAAACATTCTGTGGTTTGACCTTGAAGGAGAAATAGTAGGCTCGAACTCTCTGACCTCATGTCAAGATGGAATGGAATCTATTCTATGGGTTCCCATAAGACCACAGGCTTCTGTTTGCAGGAAGACTCCAGTAGTCCTTGCATCCATCACCTTGGGCACATCAAGAGCTAGGAAATGGCTTCTCTGCTGATACCTGTGGTTCAGCTTTACATCCTCATGCAACATGGAAGTGATAGCAGTCGGTAATGCTTACTGAGGATTTCATAACTGGGAAACTAAACCTAGAGCCTCCTGTGGACCATTTCATTGATTTCCCACGGCAGTCCTCGAAGATAACAATGACTCCCCTCTCCCCATTGTGTCAATGGAGAACCAGAGATTAAAGAGGTCGAATTTCTTGCCCAGGGTCAGAGAGTCAGGAAGTTTCACACTTGACCAAAATCAGACCCAGCTCTCCTAACCACAATTTGAAGCTGCCAAGCAGAACTGAGACAGTCAGTGCAGCAGAGGTGTCCAGGGTAGATGGATGATGGATATACCTGGCCCAGGAACTCACCGGCCAAAGAGATGTTAGTGATATATTTGATTTCTTCTTCTCAAATTTTGAACAGCTGTGAGGTGTTTAGAATATTGAGTCCAGTAACAGTATATATAAATAACCTGAACTTGATCCCCTTTGATTTTATTTTTGGATGCCATACCTTTGTTCTTTCTTTATTTCGGCTAAGCCTCTACTGCATGTTCCCTAAGCAGCAGAATGATCCATTTCAGAAGCATATTTTATGCGATGCTGACACCAGCTGTTCCATGGAGACCTTCAGGCTCCTGCCAGAGTGTAATTGGCACCCAGGAGCAAGCAGGCTCCAAAGCACCAAAAAAGCAAATGTGTTTAGCAATAAGTCTTTATCTCAGCATGAAAAAAAGCAATAAATTGTGATAAGTCTGAGCAGCTAGTCTCCAAACACACATACAAAATTTATTATGCGAAGGCTTAGCCTATTGCCAAAAAGGAAGACAATAGTGCTGTCATTTTAACAGCCTCCCTATAACTTGGGTTTTTTTATATGAACAAAGAGGAGAATTTCTGGAGTTTGTATTGTGGATATAAACACACTTGAAAGAAATGGAGAGCATGAAGAAAAAATGATCCATTATTTACTCTTTTTAAGCCTCCAAAAATTCCACTGAATTAGGGAATTATACTTTTTATGTTGGCCAAGATTATGACAATGGAATAGTTAGACTCATAATTTATATCTTCTCAATAAAAATTACAAATTTATGTATCAGAATATCAACAAAACAATGTATGGGACATGAAAGAAAAGGGGTCATATGCTTGGAGGAAGGGGAACAGTGAGGCATGATGGGAAACAAGGAAGATAATGATGAGACGAGGACAGACAAATCATGACAGTATACACTCATGAAAACATCTTAACCAGAACTATTATTTGCATACTAAAATCAATAAAAATATAGAGAAATAGGTGTGAGTATATTACTTAAGTTTGCCTAAGGAGAATCTCATCTTCTATAAATGACTTTGTGGATCTTTACTATCACTCAGAGAACCACAGCGTGGACAATCAATGAATCTGAAGATTACCTCTCTCCAGGACAGTGCTCTCCAGTGAGAAGTTTTAGATGCTTCCAGGCAGGGAGATGTTTCTACAAAATAGTAGTCTATGTGGCTCATCTTTTCGATATTAGACTTTTTAACAGGAAATTTGCCATGTTCCCAATAATCTTAGAATTACCAGGATATGCTAGGACTTTATCTTAGATTACATTCTTCCCAGTAGTCTCATACAATGGTCCATTAGCTGTCATTTAAATGCACTTCATTTGAAATACTCTTACCTCTTTTGGTTTTGTTTCTTCTGACATGTTGTCCCACCAAGCCCCAGTTTGTCTGTAACTTACTAACTAGCCTCAAATTCATGGTTATCCCCTGCCTCTGTCCAGAGTGCCAGGTTTTATAAACTCATGCAACTTTTCCCAGCTCACTTTTATCTTGTAACAGAGAGGAATTTGGCTTTATTCTGCCTAATAAATGTATTATTTATGTCCACTATCATTCTAACTGAAAGCTTATGTTTAAAATTATAAAAAATTATTTAACTCATTTATGTCACTTGTTACTTTACTAAAATCCTGAGAAAAATCACACCCTAGTTCAGGGGTTTTCTTAAACAGTTACAATGAATAACATAGCTTGTGTTGTCTTGCCTTACACATTATGTCAGACAAATCTTTGAGCTCTTCTGACATTTCCTCAGATGGAGTGTCTCCATGGGGACACTGCCAGTGCCCATCTCAGCAGAGCCCCAAATCAGCCGCTCTCAGGAAGCTCTCATCTCATGCAATGAGAACATTGGCATCACCTTCAGCTTTCGTTGGGTACACAAGAGTTTCCACTCAAATGGGTTTCCTCTGTTCGGAAGAAGAGCTCTGGGATGGCTTCTGGAGTTACTTGAAATGAGAAGCTGTTTCTATCAGACCTGGCGTTCCTCACTTGGCCTTATAGATGTGCTGGAAGCGTTTTGCTTCCAGATATTTGGATCTAATTAATTACATATAATGGGACTGAAAACTAGAACAGCAGTGATGTCTACTCAGCCATCGTGTGAATCCTATGATGTTGCCTCTGACTGAACACTCATTTTAAACTCGTGTTTTGCAATAGAAGAATGAGTGGAAAGAGAGCATGGACACACTCACTTTGTAACTTGCAGAACTGAACCAGAAAAACGAGGTTACCCAAGAATAGAAAATCCAGACTCATCCACTTAGCGGAGACTCATCCACTGAGCACTTTCCCTGGGCACAGGTCTGCTAAGGTGACACAAATGGACTCCAGAATAAGTACCTGTTCACTTCAAGTTCAAAAATAATGTCATATTTAGGAGTTGGGATTCAGCTCAGAGGCACAGTGATTACCTAACATGCAAAGGAAACCTCTTAGTTTTATAGTAATTGAAATGAGTGTTAAAAAAGGAAATTCAGAAGCGAATTGACAAGCTAATTGTTCGTTGTATGGTTGTTATAGCTATCTACTTAGCAACTGTGACTCATTGAGAGCCAAAAAGGTGGTAAAAGAGAGAAAACTGAGTCTAGCAGTTCTCTTGCTAGTGAAGCAAAGTAATTATAGTAAAGCAAGTTTGTGAGGCCAGTGTGGTGATGCTGGTGACACATGCCTCACTTGTGGTCTGAGCAGCCCTTGGCAAGTGATATTGAGGCAGGAGGAGTGCCTAGAGTTAAGGCAAGCCTGGGCTACATAATACATCCCAGACCAACCTGGAATACATGGCCACATGCTGAGTCACCAACAGGAAGGAAGACAGCACAGATTAAAAAGGAAGGAAGGTAAAGAAAAGAGAAAGGATGTCTACAAGCCGTTGGAGAGTAAGCTAAGATGGACTACAAATGAACGGCGGAGAAATCGTAGGTGCATCAGCAACAGCAAAAGAAGCTGAGTCAAAGCACACAGACTATACTTGAAATCAATGAGGAGAAGTATCCTTAATTTCTATGTTGAGTGAGACATTCAGATACAAGAGAGCAAAAATTTAAGAACCACACAAAGACTATATCATCCCCAGATCTCACTGGATGAATTTATATCATTTGTAATTTTCAAAACGGAATCTGAACCCAAGGGGAAGGATTAAAGCAAGTGTTAACAGTACTAAAGGCGTTTGCAGTCTTGGGGAATTTGTTTTTTGACACATGGGTAGCTCTAAACAAACATCAACAGAGCGTGATGACACATTGATGAGGTGATGTAACCGTGCCTGATTCTGCACTTCCAAGTCAGTGTCATATTAAATAGTAGGCAATGAAGGACAGTATAGCCATTCTAAAATACTTTTACTAACCAAGAAAGACAATTTGGTGACACAACTAACAAAATCCACACTGTGAACTTCCGTGGGACTTTGCTACTGAAATGGGCTCACTGTTCCACCAATCATAAGTTTGAGACAGAGTAGAGGGCTTGGGAGGAGTTGGAAGGGGAGAGAGGGGCGGAAATGATGTACATATAATACCCAAGTAAGAAATTTAAAAATTAACTTATTAAAATTAAAAATATTGTGTTTGTTTTGGCAACACAAATGATGCAGAGAAGATTAGCATGACCATTGCACAAGGAAGACATGCAAATCTGTGGAGCATCCCATAATTTTTTATCACCTAAGCAAGGCACATATGGGCTCACAGAGACTAAAGCAGCAAGCACAGGGCCTGTATGTGTCTATACCAGGCCTCAAACACAGAGCCGGAATGGTCTACACCAGGCCTGAAGCACAGAGCCCAAATGGTCTACACCAGGCCTGAAGCACAGAGCCCGAATGGGTCTACACCAGGCCTCAAGCACAGGGCCTATATGTGTCTACACCAGGCCTCAAGCACAGAGCCGGAATGGGTCTACTCCAGGCCTCTGGATCTTGCACCTGCCCTTGGGGCAGTTTTCCCCCTGTTGGGCTTCCATGCCCAACTTCAATATGATCGCTTTTGCTTCATATAATTATATTTTATTTTGTCATGTTTGGTTTCTATCTCCTAGATAATGGGCAGAAAAGGAGTAGATCTGGAGGGGAGAGAAGCAGGGGAGGAACTGGGAGGAATAGAGGGATATATTGTGTGAGAAAAATACACTTTCAATAAAAAAGAAAATAATAAACTACTGAGATCATTTAATTTTGCTCCTATATACATGTGTTAAGGGCTCCTATATGCATACTATGGTTTGGATAACACATCAGCGGGCTTATCTCTGGAAAAAAAACCCTGATTCTCCCTTTCTCAGCTGTCATTGATTGCATAGATCATCTGTAGCTCTTTGTTTAGGGGTGGGCTTTTTGAAATTTTCCTCATTCACCTTGTCATGTTGACTGGTGTTGTCACTGTAGGTCTTGTTTAGACAACTCTGATGATGAGCTTCCCTGTCATGTCTAGAAGACACCATCTTAGAAGAGGTGTCCTGCTCTCTGGCTCCTAAAACCCTCCATCTTCTCTTCCTTGATTTTCCCTGAGCTCCAGGCACAGAGATTGTGTTGTAGATGTATCAGTTGTGGCGTTTTATGCTCTGTTTCCTCAGATCAGCGAAACAAAAGACAAACGGGGTGAGGATGGGTAGCCGTTTTTAACACAAGCATCTTTCAGGATGGAGTTTGCTTTACAAGGAAAATCCCCTTGACTGGCCTTAAACCGGGGTCATTTCTTACGTAATAAAGAAATCACACGTGCACATTCCGCTTTCTTCTTTATCGGCCGCCGTTTGGTGCGTGGGCTGTGATCTTGCCCTGTGGCCTGACGTTGGTGATGGATAGCTGTTAGCTTTGCAGGCGCTCTGACACTTTGCTGTGGTTAGCTGTGGTTATTTCAAGCCCTGTCGCCGAGCTGCCTCTAAAACCGCCTCCTTTTCCAGCCCTGAGGATGGACCGCCGGAGGATCGCCCATGGGAGGCCTTTTTAGTGGGCCCTTGGCACCAGCTGTGGCAGCCCTGGCTCTGGTTCTGAGCAGGGTTTTGAGCCAAATGAAATGATCCCATCGGGCTCTTTGATCTGATCCCACTTGGTCAGCTGGGAGAGCCAGCTTGCTCCCTTTCCAGTCTTGTGCAGATCCAGGTTGGCTGCGGGCCCTCTGCGGCCTCTTCTCAAGCCATGGGGTTCCAGCTCCTCTCAGCTGCTTGCGCTGACGTGGGCCCTTATTCTGGCACCCTCGTTGATCTATACTGCCCAGGGCTGGCCCAACTGCATTTTGCTTCCCTTCATGTTGTTAAGTTTCTTCACTCCTGGCAAGCTCCTGAATTCCCCAGCAAGCTTGAGGTGTAATCACATTTCAACTGCTGCTCTGATATGAGACACCAACTAAATGGAGATGAAAAGGCAGAAGTAGGTTTAGAGACAGAGCGCTCAAGCCAATGTGTGTTCCTCCGTGTACCACAGAGCCAGAAGATGACAGGCCCGCTGAGGTTTGGGTTTTAGGCTGAAGTTCGGAGTGGGTGAGACTTATGTTAGTGTGTGTGCTTGCAGTTCGTGTGAGCTTTAGGCTTGGAAGTTGGGAGAAGCCCCTTGGAACAGCTTGAGAAGGAGCTGCTGAAAGCTCCCCATAAACACGGGGAGTTAATGCGCATTGCTGCGAGAACACCAAAAAGGATTAGTCAAGCAGGATGTGAGGAAAACGTCCCGCAATCCCCTCCTGAAGGCAACATCCTTTCTTTGTCTCCTCAGCAGAACACTATACGGCGGTGCAAATCCATTTGTCGTATACTACACTGTGCTGTAATCCAGGCCTGTGTCTGCCTATGGTCGTATGAATGTATTAGATAGCAAACCAAAGGTCTCCGTGCCATGAATCTACTAGGCAGGAAGAGCATCTAAGCAGGACAAAAAATGCCAACAAGTGAGCTTGAAAAAGAGGTTATTAAAGAGAAGGGTTTCCATCCACCCGTTCTTTGATTACCAGCACTTAATGTAACACACACACACACACACACACACACACACACACACACACACACACACACACACAAGCCTGAGAAAGCCTTCCTGAGCATCTGTGTCCATATTTGCCTTTTTAAAACGCTTAGCTGTTTAAAGTCAGTAGGGTCATACTGGGGAGAGTGGACAGACGAAAGACAAAGTCCCATTTAAAAAAATAGGTAGAAAGGTCTTATTGAAGCCAGAAAGAACTTAAAATTATGCACTTGTTAAAAAGCAATAGTGAAAATGCAAACACACAAATATCTGGGTATGTGTCAGTTTCCTATCAGCACCAATCAAAACAAATGATGTGAACACACCACTCAAACATCTAGAAAAAGAGCAATGTGGTAAATCTAAAGAAAGTACAAAGTAGCCAATGTTGGCAAAAGTGGAAACCCATAGTTCGGAAAGAAAAAAGCTCAGTACTCATTTCAAGTTACTTGATTAATATCAAAATGGTGAAAACGTTCCATAATGTAATCCAAAAAGGAGAGGGGTGTGAGATAAAAAGAAAATGAAAAATCCAAAGGCAAACCCCAGCTGCTGTTTTATCCTACTGAACTTCCCCTTGGAGGAGGGGGCAAGTAGGTTCGAAGTCAATGACACAGACTCTGGGAGACTGTAGCAAAGCTTAGTTTACTTCAGGAAGGGGAAAAGCCTTAGACACCCCCACCCGTGTGTATGTGTGTGTGCGTGTGTGCGTGTGTGCGTGTGTGTGTGTATGTGTGTGTGTGTGGTGTGTGTGGTGTGTGTGTGTATGTGTGTGTGTGCGTGTGTGTGTGTGTGGTGTGTGTGCGTGCGTGTGTGTGTGTGTGTGTGGTGTGTGTGTGCGCGTGTGTGGGAAGCTGCAGCACTGGCAGCACGTGGCTGCTGGAGACTTGTTCAGGTCTCATGGCCCCACAGCTATTGCTGGCGCTGCCTTGGCAGACCTAGGTGGGCTCAATTTGGGGAAGGTTACCACTGCATGCACAGAGAGCCGTTTTAATCCGGTTTAGGTCAGTAAGGGCCCCTGGGCCCTTCATGCCTTGGCTAATATCTCACCACACCCACCTAAATAATTAATGAGTTCTATTTTCCTGTCTCTCTACCAATAGGTTATAAAACCTTGATTAGATCGGATAATGAAGAGGGGCCGAGAGATGGCTCAGGATTTAAGAGCACTTGCAGCTTTTGCAGAGGGCCCAAGTTTAGTTCCCAGTATTCACAGGGTAGCTCACAGCCATCTGCAACTCTGATTCCAGGGGAATCTGATGCCCTCCTGTGGCCTCCCCAGGCACTGCATGCACCTGGCACACAGACATACTGGCAGGCTAGACACCCATATACATAAGAAATAATAATAATAATAGTAATAATTAAAAATGAATAATGAAGAAAATTAACTTACCACAAATGACTTTGATAAAAGTATAATCCCCCCAAAACACCATAAACATAATCTCATACAGAGGAACATTAGACTTAGTTGATTTCACAGAAATATCTGTTATAACCATAATGATTCAAAAATCCAATGAATTAAAATATATCAGAATACATAGAAGATAAAGAAACCCTCTATTTTTATTTTCTGAATCTATTGTGTCATTGATTCCCAAAACTGACTATGATTGTAATAATAAAGCTACATATAATCTAAAAGATTGCCAACAGAATTAAATATTCATAAATTATTTAAGTTTAATGTGACATCAAAAAAGTTTCTCTGTAATTTTCAAATAAGAATAGACATGAAAGCAATAACAGAGAAAGAAAAAAAACGTGTGTGTACAATAGAAGCTCAGCTCACCATACTTGAGATTAATATATGTTAATATACAATAAAACTATATATGCAAATATATATGTATATATATATATGGCCTTGCAATTAAGGCAGTTTGTTAATGTTGCATGAGTACAAGAGATGATCAATGGAAGAGGCAGAGGCAGGCAGATCTCGGTGAGTTCGAGGCCAGCCTGGTCTACAGAGTGAGTTCCAGGACAGCCTCCAAAGCAATACAGAGAAACCTTGCCTTGAAAAACCAAAAAAAAAAAAAAAAAAAAAAAAAAAGAAAAAAAAAGAAAACCCAGCAATTAATAGAATTGTAAATGACTATTTATTGTGGCATAATGGCCAGCCACATCGTCTTAAAATTATTTTTGCCAGTGTCATACATGTACACAATGCATTCTGATCATAGCCACTTCCCTCTGCCTTCCCTCACCCTCTTCTTCTCCCTATAATTCCCTTTCTCCTTCCAGCCGGTCTCCTCCTACTTGCACATCTTTAATTTATGCAAATTTTATGCAGGTGTCCATTGCTGTTGTGTGTTCATGATTGTCATACCCAGAAAACAGTATTTTAGGAGTTCCTCTCCATCTTCTTACTCTTATGAGCTTTTCTTCCCCCATTCTGTAGCACTCTGTAGATGCAGTGGGCATTATAGATCTTCCAGTTGGGGCTGAGGGCTCAACAATCACAGGTTCTCATCCTTTGGACCAGTTATGGGTCGCCACACTAAGCAACACTCTGCAATAAGAGGCTTCAAGGATCAAGCACCTGACAATTGGAATGAGCACACACATTTGGAAGGCACTGTGAGTGACCTGTTTACAGGACTCCAGAACACGTTCTCGCCTAGATCCTGTTGCTCCCAGCCTTAAGCTTTCAACCAGGTTTCCAGAACTATGTATGCATACCTTTCTGTGGAATGTGTTTCTGATCTGACCAGGAAACAGTTGATTAACCCCCTACACGCGCGTGCACGCACGCGCGCGCACACACACACACACACACCAGTTATGCCATCCATTCGTGGGCACATATTACTTGACAGGTTGGTATCAAGAATGCTGGGTTTACAATTTAATAAGGCCATTGATGAATTTTCTCTCCCAGAAGGCTCTATAGGTCCTTTTTGCTATGACTGCTAACCAGTAAGATGGAAGCTTTTTGCTAGGCTCTGACTCTGTGCCCTTGTATCAGAAATGTGTGATGTCATTAGTCATGAGGTCTTATTATCTCATTCTGGCAGGCAACTGAGAGGAAGAGACCAGCCATATCTTCAGCAGTGGACGAAATGGAAAAATGTTAAGGAAGTTTTGGGGAGGTAGTTATCTAGAAAAAAGTAATATCAGTTTTGTTCCTTACAGTTGTCATAAAGTTAAAGTCTAGAACAAACATAAAAACCATCCAAGTTATGAAAGAAAGCTTAAGTGAATCTCTCTGTATTTTGAAGATGGGAAAACATTCCTAACTGTGAAAATCTAGAAGTAATAAAGAAAAGTATTGAAAATTTAAACTTCATCAGGATTTGTACAATGGAATATAGTGAGTCTATATACACAGTGAGCTTGGAACATGTTTGTAACTTCTAGAAACAAAGGGTTATATTTCTTTTTTCTCTTTTTTAAAAATTTGAATTAGAAACAATCTTGTTTTACATGTCAATCCCAGTTCCCTCTCCCTTCCCTCCTCCTCTACCCCCACAGACCCCTATCCCATCCCCTTTCTGCTCCCCAGGGAGGGTGAGGACTTCCTTGGGGGAATCTTCAAAATCTGTCATATCATTTGGAGCAGGGCCTAGGCCCTCCCCCATGTGTCCAGGCTGAGAGAGCATCCCTTCATGTGGAATGGGCTCCCAATATCCTTTTGTACACTAGCGATAAATACTGATTCACTACCAGAGGCCCCATAGACTGCCCAGGTCTCCTAACTGACACCCATGTTCATGGGGTCTGGATCAGTCCTATGCTGGTTTCCCAGCCATCAGTCTGGGGTCCATGAGCTCCCCCTTGTTCAGGTCAGCTGTCTCTGTGGGTTTCTTCAGCCTGGTCTTGACCCCTTTGCTCATCACTCCTCCCTCTCTGCAACTGGGTTCCAGGAGTTCAGTTCAGTGTTGAGCTGTGGGTGTCTGCCTCTGCTTCCCTCAGCTACTCAATGAAGGCTCTAGGATGGCATACAAGGTTAGTATTTCTACTCTAAAAGGAGAATCCGGGAGCTCCACAGAAGAAGTAGCAGTTACAACACATGTTTTTTCAGAGGACTCAGTCTGGCTCCCAGCGTATACACTGAGCAGCACACAGCTACCCCTAACGCCATCTCTAGGGGATCTGATGCCTCTGGCCTTTCTGTGCATCTAACATCATGTTTGTGTACTCTCACCCACGGCACATGAGTAGAAGTAACGCAAAAAATGCTTCTCAAAGGAGAATCTGAAGATAAAGGAGAAAGGAAGGAAAAGGGAGGGATAAATGCAGGTGTCTAAGCCACAGGTAAAGGCGCATATTAGGAGGACTATGAAAGAAGACACGTGACATACATAGATCCCTCCCACCTGGTTGTCAAACACTCAGTCTTTGCATGTTTCTGTTGACAAGGCTAGCATTGAGGCAAAATGGCAGAATTTTATGGAGAGGACTGTGACAACCTTCAGCCAAGTTACTATTTATTTGCTTTTAGACTCCGCTTTGACTATCCTCAATGATGGGCATTAACCTACAAGTGTGAGTCAAGATGCTTTTTGTGAGAATGTTTTATCATTTGCAATAGAAAGCAAACAAGAATACTTATCCTCTGGGAAAATGTTTTATTAAATAGATACAAAAACCTGTGACTGGGCAGCTTAAAAACTCCAAAGGGAAAACAGCTGCTATAGATGTGAATAGATGTGGTGTGCCCATAAAACATTTGTGCATATGCCCAGAGATCACCATGGCTTTAGACACCATCTGTCATAGAAAGGAAGTTCTTTTTGCAAATGATGATGTCCCCAGAGAGTCATAGACACTGGTAAGACCCCTGAGAGTGAGTGATTGTTTCTGTACCATAGCGACTCAATAATTAGCTTTAGATAGACACCTATGCCATCTCTTCAAGACTCAAAAAGTATAATGGAAGAAGGAGAAAAATGAGTGGGAAGAAAAAAGTTATCCCCAGAGGTGAAATATTCCTTTTTGGAAGGAGACTCATTAAGAAGTTAACAACTCACAAGTCTCAATAAATCCCTGAAACTTAAAGTCTTTTCCAACCACAGGGTTTTATAAGCAGTAAGGACTGCTGAAGAGAGGAGATTTTCCCACTTGTTGAGCTGGCTACACGTTGTACCAAGAGCTTTTGGGCTATAGCTTTTATGAGTTGTTTCCCGTGCTAGGGTGGATCTTGTGTGTGTGTGTGTGTGTTACATTGCTACTTTTCAGTCACCTATGTTCCTAAAGTACCACTTCACCCATATTCCTGTAAGTAACCCCAAAAAGCTGATTGTCTTACCAACTTAAACTTTAATAAAATCATTGTTGATGTATTGTCAGTGCCTTATGTGAGGCGAATAGATGGTTTCTCTTATCTCCCAGGAAAAGTCACACAACGCCACTGTATCATTCATAAGGATTAAGTAACTTGTTTTAAATATTCAGGACCACAGAGTGGAAGAACATTTTTCATATTGGCTCACAAAATCAGTTGCTTAAATATGTGAGGGACATTTATTGCTGTTCATATTGTAATGTATTTGTAATGTAGCCCAGGGCAGCCTCTAACTTTCTATGTAGCTGTGAATGGCCTTGAACTCCTGATCCTCCTGTCTCCACCTCCCAAGTTCTGGGATTTCAGATGTGTGCCACCATCTCAGACTCAGGAGAAGCCCTTGGAAGGAGGCCACTGGATTTTACTTTTGTTTGAAATCTTTGCACCAGGTGCAATAAAAGTCCTCTATTTTATGCAGGACAAATTAATACTTGGCATTTTGGAAGAATGGATTTCAAGGGCCTTTTAGGAGACTGGTGAACTTTCTGCTTTTAAACTTTTTTTGCGGTGATTGGGAGAAGGGATGCCCATAACAAGACCCACTGAGCTTTTTCCAGGCAGGTGGTTCTTCACATCAGGTCTCTGAGAGAAGCAGCTGCCACTTTCCTGTGCTAAGAACTAGGAAGTGTGGAACCTGGGGAGAATTTTCTCATGAGCATATCCATATGAGAAACGGAGAAGCACAGCAGGCTCGTTAGAATGAAGCATAACTGGAGTGATGAGAAGCTATTTGGTGATTTTAAGGCTTAACTGATGTCACCAAAAGAAAAGCCTTCTTCGACTCTCTTACACATCCCTTGAAACAGCGATGGGACAGCTGTAAATCAGGGGAAGCCGGGGTAATCTTCTTCAACCCCCTTTCTCTTTAGATTACGACAGAGAGATCTAAGAGGCCTAAGATCTGTTTTTATGGCCAAACAGTTAATTAATTGGAGGGGAATCGCCCAGCTCTTCTTTAAGTATCTCTTTTACAGGGTCACAACCTGACCCCATTTATTAAAATGACAGTTTCAATCTGAGCCCTTCCAGGGCCTATCCTGCTTCCCTTTTTATATAGAAAATATGTGGAGAATTTATGTTACGAACATTCCTAGTGAATCGCAACGAGTCCCTTTAGAGTTTCTCTGTTTTATTCTTTTCCATTCCAAATAAACTAGGCCACAGAATCAACAACTCACTGTAATTTAATAGCTTTTGCTTTTGTTCTTCATTGAGAGCAGGGACTCCTAAAAACCAGCTCTAAACTGGGGTATGCAGCAGGGTCTCTGATGACACCTTTCAGACAAAAAGTCCAGAGATAACTGAAGTGCTGAACCTTTTCAGATGTGTCTCCCTTAATCAGTTTTAACAGCCACTCGGCCCCCACTCCTGATACTGTAAACCACATGTGCTTTCATCCGTTATCTGAATGCTTTTGAATTTTAAATGTCTTCCTTTCTTGATAAAGACAACAGCTGTCTGTTTAGTTTGAAGAGTCAAATATCAAGTATAGATCAAAACGAATCTATATGATTTGGGAATGGAGGATGGGGGAGAACTGCCAATACCCGGATTTCTCTTTTGTTTATGAGGAATACTTTCCTCAGGACACTGAAAACTCATGTTATAAAATAAACAGCCAAAGGTTTGTGTAGTGTAATTTATGTACCCACAAACATCTTGTAATTTAAATTAACAGTGCAGTTACTGAGTAGAAAGTCAGGCTTTCTTTTCTCTGGGTGTGCATGCCCAAACTTTTATTATCACAAAATCTTGTGTTTGACTTTTATTTGGAAGACATGGCTGCACTGCATTGCTTAGGGAAGATATGATTCTGTGTTTCTTACAATGAAATCCCTCAGATTAAAATGTTCCATGAGTTAAGGGGGATGTCAAGGTTTCAAAATTCCCCTCTTTATGTCCTTGGTGTTCATGCAGGAAACCAAGAGGGGCTGTAAACCTAAGTTTATCAGAGGGCATAGCACACAGAGTGCAGCAGAGAAAGAATGTTTGACGGGGAACATCAAAGCTTACGCTAGCAGACTTAAGATACTTGATAGAAGGCAACACAGTTTTTCTCTTCATAAAAGGAAGGGTCTGGTCATCACTTAATGGTTTGTG
Source organism: Mesocricetus auratus (assembly GCF_017639785.1). Lineage (NCBI taxonomy): Eukaryota > Metazoa > Chordata > Mammalia > Rodentia > Cricetidae > Mesocricetus > Mesocricetus auratus. Next base: position 26,596,531 of record NW_024429193.1, on the reverse strand, counting down.
TAAATGTTTTCTTTTATGCCTTGAGTCTGTATTTTATGAAAAGCTCATATTTTGGTCTTAGCACAGAAACTCCTTTCAGTTAGCTTTGCTGAGAGGAGTCTTTCAGAAATATATTATGGAGCACTCTGAAGCAGTATGTTGGCTTCAGAGATTTTGTAACAATGATCAGACACATACGACTAGTAGGAAAAGTTGACGGTGGCATCACTGTGTCAGGTAAGTGGGTAGGAAAGCCACTGTTCTACTTGAGCCATGGGATGAAGTCCTTGTCCCTTTGACTGACCCATAGATAGCCCAGTTGCAGAGCAGATAGCCCGAGGAGCTTGCTTTTAATTTCCAAATGGAATTTTCTGGGCTCAAACTCAGCAGAAAGCCTCACAGCTGCCTCGTCATTATGTATATTTTCTGTTAAAAAGACATGAGACGCTTCATTGTCAATTTCCTCAGGAAACACTCTCCAAGAAGAAAAAGACCCCATGTTCTTTTACTGTTAAAATTGTGGTGAAAAATAAGAGTGAACATGCTCAGAATGACCTCAGGCTCCCAATAGCAGTGTGTTCCTAGGGCAGCCTGCAGGGCTCCCTGGTTCCCATCTGCTTTCAACTGCAGACATGCACTTATGGCTCCTGTGTGCAACTTCTGTGCTCATAGGTTTGAAAGGTCCATGAGACCCCCTTGGGAAGCGGTAGACACCTGAAGGGAAAAACACAAGGATGAGCTGGACGAATGGCAGGAAGCTGGAAAAAACCTGGAGTGGTGGCAAGATAGATATTTCATAGTGCATCTCACTACCAAAATTAATATGCAGCTTTGGATAAAAGAAACTAATAGAGTTTGCCCTTTTCAAATAATTAATTTTTTTCTATTGTGGACAAAAAAAGATAAGCAGGGATAAGATGAATTTCACACATCATTCCTCAGCACCTCTCTCCTCCTCTTCTTCCTTCCCTTTAAGAAACATCACTGGTCATGTAGACGAACTTACTGAAAGTAAATGTGCTCTCAGCTCTCTGGTATGGATAAAGGATGTTTGCCTGTCTTGCAATATACATGTTATAAACTCTCTTTTAAGAAGAGGAACAGTGAGCCCCATCATTATGAGGAGTTAGACACAAACACATTACTAATGCCTTGATAAGCTACTACATTACCAGCTCTCATCGACATTCCAGTCACAGAGAGCCTCTGGGAGTGGCTGTGCATTTCAGAGATCACTTGATATCTTCACACACCTGGTATCTCAGAGTTGGTATCTGTACAGGCCTACTATCTGCACACACTTGATAGCCAAACACACTTGGTACCTGTACACACCTAGTGTCTGCACACACTTAGTAGCTACACACACCTTGTATTTGCACATACTTGGTAGCTGCATACAGTTGGTAGCTTCACACACATGGTATCTGTGCATACCTGGTATCTGCACACACTTGTTATCTGCATACATTTGGTATCTGTACACACTTGGTATCCGCACACACCTCATATCTGCATACACCTGGTATCTGCATACACTTGGTATCTGCACACATCTGGTATCTGTACACACTTGGTATCTGCACACACCTCATATCTGCATACACCAGGTATCTGCACACACCCAGCATGTGCACACATCTGGTATCTGCACACACTTGGTAGCTGAACACACTCAGTATCTGCACACACCTGATAGCTGCATACACTTGCTATCTGTATACACTTGGTAACTGCACACACTTCATCTTCTCCCATTCTTTAGCTCAGGCTCAGTCATGTGACCTTATCTCCTGAGAGCAAAAGAGAATGAGAGGTAAATTTGCTGACTGAGAAGCCTTGTGTGCCCTAACACTTATCATGTGGGTCATTATCTGGAAACAATTGTTTTATTTTTTATTTTTATAAACTTTGTTATAAGAAATACTGCAAGTAAACCAAGAGTTCTCACCCAAGTTAATCAGATTCAAATTCATTACAAGTCAGGGAACTTTTACAGTGTTTAAATATGCATTAAGAACAGAAACTTGGAGTTTCGTTTTAAAATTTACGCCCCCAGTATCTCGTATAGTTATGTGTTTATCCACCACACAAGTCAAAAAATTCCATAACAGAATTGAACTAGAAAAACAATTGACTATATGTTCATTCATAACTCATGTCCATTGCCTGTACCCAGTCCTTCCTCATGGCTTACATTTAGCCTTTCTTTTAGGACAGTATTTTTTAAAAGTCTGAGAATATGCAGGTGTTCTGCCACACCCCATTTTAAATCCACAAGTCATGCTTCATGATTTGTATCCTCGATATTTTTCTTTAACAGTTTGGTGGAGGCAGAAATGTAAGTTTGTAGCCTCCAGGAATCTATATTAGGTGCCACTGATGGTGATTACTTTAATATTGGCAATATTGAGTAGCAGCTCATGCTAATTCTTACCCCAGTAATCAAATTCTTAGGAAGTTTAGTAAAATGTACAGTATTTGTTAAATTACAATCACTATATATATATATATATATATTTAGCACTACTTGGAAGTTAATTATGCTATTATACAGGCAAAGGTTTTACAAGTAAATATTGTCATTTCCTTTGGCCACTGATACTTCATTTTGGCTTCCAAATCCATAGTTATGATTTGACTCTATAACATGGTACAGATTGGAGTGATTTGGGAAGCTTTTATGACAATGCCAGTGATAGTTGTTAGTTTCTTTTACCAGGGTTGTGCTAGTGAAAATACAAAAGAGGAAAAATCTAGGGTATGTTTAAATGGGAATGGGAGAGGAAGGGTAGAGATGAAAACGACATGAGGGATGGTTTTTGTCTTGTTTTGTTTTTGGTGGTGGTGTTGTTTTTAATCAGCCTGATGGATATTTTTGGCATTTGCTGAGGTATACAGATGTTTGGTAATAAAATGTGGAGTATAAATCAAGATTAATATTTTGGTTATTTTTTGCTAGAGACTGCAAATAAAGAATAAAAATTATTATAATAGGTGATTAAGTGGTAAGTCTAGAGTCCATGCATCATGCTACAGGAAGTATGTTCTGTGCACTGACAGAGGATTCATGTTATGCAAGTACTGTGGTGAAGTGTACCACCGAATTAAGCATATTAACTCCCTAAAAATGACAAATTCTGGGGGACCTGTACTTCTAAGATAGGGATGATGACAAGTCTAACGGTGTCTGGGCTTGACTTATCTGTGTAAGCAAGAACTACCTGAGTAAGGAGAGAGATGCTTGTTTTCTTCAAAAAGCAGAGATTCATAAAATGGCTCTATATAGTTGAGTGGACAGTGGTGAGAGTGGATAGCATGCATGACATTCTTCAATTCAGAAAAGTTTGCAAAGAGTGTGCGGTTCAGAGCCTTTGATTTGTACTCTTCTCACAGCCCCCATTCCTGGGAACAGTGATACATTTCTTGGCATCCTAGGGAATTTCTGACAGTCTGCACTCAACAACAGCGGTTGTGTTTGCCAGGGTAGGCTAGTATGTCTTTGTGAGCTCTTACAGAGGCTAGAGACTCCATTTGCGCATCTTTGAACCTGAGTCTTCACTCAGGCTTTAAAGGGCTTCCCTGAAAAAAGAGGTTGAAGCTGGCCTCTCATAGGCAATGACAACATTCCAGCTATCCAGTGCCCAAGGGTGAAACAGCGATGATGAAGTGTTACATCACAGTGCTTGCCACTTTGAACTTTTTATTTGATTTCCTTCCATCTACTCGTCTGTCTCTCTCCCTTCCTGCCTCATCTTTTGTCCACTTTTATCACTTTTAACAGTTGATTACAAAGGAAAAGGAAGAATTGGATGGCCTCCCTCTTATTTTTTTTACACCTTTGTAAAAGTGGATCTGTGGCTATAAACATTTCCAGAAAAGACTTGTAACGTGTGCCAGTAAATCCACTTTTCCCTCTAAATATGTGTGCATGTAAGGGTGTTGTGTGTAGGGAGTGATGAAGTGTTCATTTCTTTTCCTCTTTCCTTTTCTTTTCCTTTCCTTTCTTTTCTTTATTGCTTTTTGCTACTGCAGGGACAGTGCTGCCTGGCTATGATCCTGGTCCATAGGGCGACCAAACCATCTACCTCACCAAACACTTGCAACATCAGAGCCAACCTGTCTTCCTGGATTGTATCTCTGACTTGTCCATTAAACTCCATGCCACTTAATTGGAAATCAAAGTAGAGAAGCTCTTCCATTCACTTTGTTTATTCATTTCCTGATCATCTGTCCATTATTACGTGTTTATGTTGCTTTGTACTGTACTTATAACTTAAGAACTTTAAAAATGTGGCACTATGGTAATTGCAGTTGTAATGTTTATAATATTCTATGAGGCTATACCTCTCATGCATTGGCTATCTAAAATATAATAATTTTCAAGCAAATCCTGGAGATAAAAGGATACTCAAATATCTCGGATGTAGTAGGCACTCCTGAGGTCCCCTGCAGAGAGGAGTTATTGTTGTTTTGATCTAGTGCTGGAAGAGGAAGAGGTTATAGATGAAGGCACACAACCAGTCATAAAATGGCTTTTCCCATTCAGTGTACTGAGGTCTGTAAATCAAAGGAAATGCTCACCCACCCATTTAGTCAGTGGGCATCAACTAAGGCACTCTTGTAGAATTTAATTAAATAACTTTATTACTGTAGCTACCCTATGGCCTTTATGGTTTGTGAGTGAGAATGCCTTAAATAACTTCAGTAAAATGTTGTATCAGCAGGGTGAGGAAAGACACCCCCAATCTTTCCCCACCCTGCACATTCTAGGGTTTCAACTGATGCTTTGGGAAACTTTCAGAATCTGTCTCAAAGCCCACCTTCCAACAGTGGACCATTGTTGACACTTCCATTAACTCTCTTCTCTCCTGCCCTTCACCCTGTCACTGTGCACAAGTATTGGTCCTCTAGATCAGTGTTTTCTTCTAGGTGAATATTCCTTTCCCTTCTGAGAATATTGGAACAGAATGGAACAGAATATGTATATATGTATATGTACACACACACACACACACACACACACACACACACACATATATATATATATATATATATATATATATATATATATTCCTGCTGCCCTGTGTCCTTTACACAAATTCTCCAGGATTAGGAATTGATCTTAGAAAATATATTCATTTTTATCTTCTTTCAGAGATCTTTTGAAGTCTGAGGCATCTCTCTATAGTTAAGATTCACTCATCGCCCCCTCCCCCCCATACTTTTCTGAGCCTTTTCTGTATCTTTGCTCTGTGATTAATGCCCTTTATCTTGCTTTTATCTGAGAGAGCCAAGTTCATGATGAAAGTTGAGAAGTCGGATATCCTGGCACCTTAAAGAAGTAGCCAGTTCTGGGTCTCATTTGCAGTGCATTCTTCTGGGATGAGCACATAGCTTTCCTCTTAGCCGAGCCAAGAAGATAGAATACATGTCTGCCGAACCACTGAAAACTCCACTTATTGTAGGAGAAAAAGAATTCACTAAAGGATAGTGTTTACTCTAAAGAGAATAAATAATCTCAGTGCATAAGTCGCAAAAGTGAATTCTTACACACCACTCTCCTTGCTCACCCCTTTAAACTCAATGTAGCATGAGACAGGAGCCATAAAGCAGCAAGTTCAAATTAACAGCTGGAAGCCTTTAAACTGTATGCTCACTGTGGGGTTACAAGGGAATCGATTTTTAAAACATGGTCATATGGGCTATTATCTATTGTCGTACACTAAGACGAATCTTTGCACCGCATCATTCAGACCATGTCTTTGTCTGGGGAAGACCATCTGTGTGAACTATAAGGTCCAAGACAGCAAAACTGTGGAAGACACATGCAGAACAGATGGCCCAAACCATTATCTACGCATTTGATCACTTTGTGGCTCATGTCCACCACCATGGCTGTCCATGTAAACACCTGGTTGCCAGTCTTTAGATGACATGGGGGTCACTTGACAGCATTGCCTGTGAAGGAGCACAGAGGGTCAACAGACCCCCTCAGATTCTGATTTGAATGCTTTTAGAGAGTGATGAAAAGGTAAAATGATGTCACCCAGGTAATGTCTATATTACAGACCCAGTCTCCCTGTGGTTGTGTAGGAGCTCATTGAATGAGGCCAATGATTAAACCTTGGGAAACCCCAGTGCACCTTTTGGACCAGTGTGGTTTTGCAGAGTTCTGCTAGTTGGCTGTCTAGCAGAAAGAAGCTGAAAAAGAGGAAAAGAAAATACTGGAGATACCATGCCCTCGGTGACCTCCCATGTTCTTGGCTCTGGGATTGGGCATCATAAAAAGCTTCAGTTTCTGTTTGGATATTTATATTCCCTGCCATTTTGCATATGGATATTTCTAAGATGTTATCCATCCATACACTATAAATATGGAACAATCAAACAAAACACTAGAGAAATCAAATTGAAACTCTTCACTTGACTGAGTACCAGAGGAGGTTGTATTCAATGAATGAGTCCTTGCCCAGGGTAAGGCCTAATAGTACATGATGAAATCCAGGTGAGTTGAAAAGGTTGCATAGAGAAATTGTGGTCCCTCCCACACTTCTTTCCTGGTTCCATTCCGTCGAATTTTAAGTGGGCCCATAATGAATGGGAACCACTACACTTTTTCTGCCACTTGGTTTGAATTAGCAACTGGGTATAAAACAATCCTGCTTTCAGTTAGCTCTGAATGGGTTATCTTGAAGCCTGCAAAAAGTGAACAGTGTGCTGGCCTTGACTTGGTCATTTTGTTATGTTCCTGTCATTTCTCCCAATTGTACCGTGCAGGGTTTTTGTAAAGCTTGCACCCTATAAGATCACTTTACTGCTTAAATAAGAAGCAAAGAATGCTCTGGAAAGACTATTTCTGGAGGAGCCTTGACACATATATGTGTTAGGAGTACCATCATCTCCCAGACATCTCTGTTTCTTACAATGACCACTTTTCAGACCCAAACGGTTTTCTGTTTTTATTGAAAATATTGGTTACAGTGCTTTTTTGGACAGGATATTATTCCATGTAAGAAATATAAATAACTTTTTAAACAATAGATAGTTATGTTTGCCTAGCAGACACAGGCCCTGGGTTCTATTCCCTACACTGCATTCACTGGCTGTGAAAACATACACCTGCAATCCCAACACATCCCAGCAGGGGGATCAGACGTTCAAGGCCTCCCCAGGCTAGATAGTGAGTTTGAGGCCAGTTTGAATCAGACACCTTGCCTCAAACAAACAAACAAAAAATGGCTTTTATGTCTTTAGTGCAAAAATGACAGGAGAGCAAAACCGTAGTGTGACTTGATGGTATGGGGGCAGAGAAAGCCCAGAATAGGAAGGGAGGGATTCCGCGTGAAGGTTGGCAGGGAGAGCATAAGTGGTTAAAAGAGGGAAGGGGGGAGGGGTCTTAAGGTTCTGCCCTACATGCAATGTGGTTTCCTTTCCTTCTCCACTTATCGGGAAGATACTAATGTGGGGTAAATGATGGCGTGAGGTGGCTTTGGGATTTATGGTTTCCTCAGGCTGTGACCATTTTACAGAGATTAGTTGCGCTGGGAATCCCAGGTTTCCTGTTTGTATTATCCACACTTCACACGGTGGTTGAGACTAAATTGTCCATTGCGGAGTTTGGAAAGCAGTCTGCGTGATGCAGTAAATTGTGCTGCTACTTTCATACCCATCTCCCACAGCCCACGGCCTGTGAGGTCAGTTGCGCAGTCACTAACACAGGGGCGTACACATGCCTCGCTTCTCACCTGATTCCGAACTTAGTCCCTCACTTAGCTTTCTGTACTCCAGGGAGTAGTGGGCCTACGGAGTGGACATCAGGAAACACGTAGGTGGAAGGAGACTACTGACTACTGGAATGTGATTTTCTTTTCGTCTTTCCGAGTTTAGGTTATCCTGCCCCTGATCAGAATCACCAAATGCTTAGTAATGAACGCCAATTATCTGGGGGAACATACACAGAGAAGGTAAATGTCGCTGTGCAAACGTTCCATGATGTTAGCCGGATTAACCCCCTGGCCAACTGGTTTTAAGTAGAATTTTTCTTCCAGAGAATTGTCAATGAATTCCACAAAAAGTACAAAGTCCATGTGTGTGTTAATTTGGTAAGTCATCAACAGCAAGGGTAGCATGGACACAGAGGTCTGAGATAATTGGTTATGTAGAGCAGAGTGTCCTACCTGCAGTAGTCAGGAGGCAGCAGAGAAAGGATCTGCCTGGGAAATGGGCTTTGAGCTTGACCTGGAAACTGAGGAGTCAAAACTGGAGTGTGTGGTCCTGTCTACTCGGGGCAGTGTGCTGCCCAGCCTAGGGTACAGACTAGGTTAACTGTCCAGAAAGGGAGCTCTTGGCCACTCATCTGTCTTTCCAGCACACAACAACTGTTCTGGCTTCGGACCTCCATGGGGTGATTACTGATGCTATTTTTCTTCTGGTTTTGTAAGTCTGATGAGATGTCAAGAACTTGTGTCTAGAGACAGGAGCTTTGGAGAACAAAATTGAAAGCAGTTCAGGGACTGTCCATGGGGCTCTCCTTCCAGCCCCCAGAAGATTCTGGGACACAAAGGCAGCATTTGCATTCTGAGCTGCCTGCAAACTGAGGCAGCAGGATCATGGTGTTGGAGAAAGCATTATTGTTCCCATTTTGTAAGCAGCAGGAAGGGAGTTACTTTATATCCTAGATAGGACTCCACAATCCAGGAAGATTCATGTCCTCTTAACCCTGTCCTCTTCTGCAGTAACGTTTCTAATTGTGCAGAACCGTGTCTCACAACAGTACAGAACTGCATGTGCTTTGCTCACACGTTGTACTTTCCGAGAAGAGAAAGAATGAGATGAGTCTGGGCTACCTCTCACATCTGCACTCACTAACCACTGGTGACACGCACCTCTCTATGTAGATGGAGGCAACAGGAGAAAAGGATGGTCGATTTCAAAACTGTACTTTTGAGAAAATGTAAACTAGGAATGTATGCAAACCCAGGGTAAGTTTCCAGGGCAGAAGGTCATCAGCCCTTTCCTCCTGAGCTCCCGACTTTATCATTCAGGAGATGAACAAATAGCTTTTCCCCTTCCTGCCTTTGCACTCCATGTTGTGGACATTTTAGTTGTTTTCCTACCCGTAAAGGCATCTGTGGCTAATTTTAATAATTTGTTATCCTATGATTGATACACAGCAAAATAATAGCCACATGTGTGCTGCAAACAGTCACCTCAGTCTCCTACCAACGAATGTTTTGCCCCCAGTGCTGGTGACAGTTGTCAGATCTGTTGCATTTTCAGAGTTACAGAGATGTTGACGATTAACAGCTGTGTGAATCACCATTGATGGACTATGTTAGCATCGCTGCCGCAGACCTTTCACAAAGCGACTTAACACCTCATATACCACAGACCTCTTATAAATGGCAAGAATAAAGCACACATATGTGTGTGCACACACACACACAAGCCATTTGGGTAAAGAGGGGCAAAACTGAAAACTCAGCTGAAACAGTTTCTGGCTCCAGGTCAAAGGAGGTCTGAGGAAGCCAACCCAAACAAAATGTATTCAGAGGGATCTTATTCTCCTCCAGAATTATAAAGCAGTAGGATTCTTAGCTAGTTCCCTACCTTATCATGACCCAGTCCTAATGCCGGAGGGAGGAAGCAAGGAAAACAAGGAGGCGATGAAAATTGCAAAGGGATTTTAGATCATTTGACATGTTTCTGGCTGTTGCAGTAGAGGACAGGGTAAAAAGGACATGCATCTTCCTGGATTGAGGAATCCTGTTCTATGATGTAAAATAACTTCCCTTCCTGTTGCTTACAAAATGGGGACAACAGCGCCTCTGACACCAGGATCCTGCTGCCTAAGTTTGCAGCAGTTCAGCTGCCTTTGAGTCTCAGAATCTTCTGGAGGCAAGATGGAGAACCCCATGGACAGTCCCTGAACTCCTTTCAGTTTTGTTTTCCAAATCTATCTAAAGAAGTTACTAGCTGGTTAGCAGGTAAGGCAGCCAAGATGAATAGATTCAAATATAGAAGAAAAGGAGATGAAAATCCTAGTTATTAGTGGCCATAAGGAAGTAGAGCTTCTGGTTTTATAGGTTAAGCCTTAGGTCTGGCAGCCCTATGTCCAACGTCCATTCTGAGCTCTATGCTGTCCCTGCTCTACTTTCTTATATACTGGCCTTATAGACTCTTTTATTTTCCTACTCACTAGTTATTTCTTGGTAAATGTCCAAGAGGGGATGGTTTATTTCAAACTTCCTGTTACAGAAAAGGCATTTTTTTTCTAAGATATTGGGATGGCAAGTTGGTAGCAAATAGACGAATTAGCAAATTGGGACAAGTTAGAATTGCATCATAACATATATTTTTAAAAAATATTGGTATCCATTTTATCAAAGTTCTTAACATCAAATGAACTGAATTAGTTCCTATGTGTTGCTTTATTTTAAATGACTCTGGATTAGTAATTCAGTTTGTTCATGTTAGCCAATTGCTATGCTGGTAAATACCTGAGTAATTACAAATAAATGGCTATCTGACTGAGTAGCTTCTTTGAGAGCCAGCCCATCCGCTTCACCCAGATTGCAGCATCTCCTGTGTTCTATCATTAAATTGTTAGCACCTCGCAAAGAAAGGACTTCCAGAGCATCTGTTACAAGCAGGAACTTTGTTTACATGGTTGGTGACTGTGTCACTTCACTTACTGTTTGGGCATTACCCTGGAGTAAAGTAAGAAAGCTTGGACACACAGACACACAGACACATGCAGACACACACAGACACACAGACACACAGACACACACACACACACACACACACACACACACACTCCTAAGCACTAATTAACAAATACATTAAGGGTGGAGCTCTAGGTTTCAAGATCTTTTCTGTGTCAGAACTTGTGTGTATGTGTGCATGTGTGTACATGTGTCTGTATATGTCCAATAACTCTTCTCTTTTATTTCTGGTACCTTTTTACACTAAAATTCCATATTAACTTGGACATTTTCTCACTAAGCAGACTGAATCTTATATCAGCTATTCTCAATTTCTTCCAGCAAGAAAGTAAGAGTACAATGCTTCTAGACACTTTAGAGCATGTTGGGGCTCACATTAGTGCAGTACTTATGGTTTCAGTAATCATTTGGGGTATTTCCCTATGCTGATTTTTTATTGTTTTCTGATAAACTCATTGGTAGTTGCCTTGAACAAATAATACTTCTATCTTCAACATGACTCAGATTATATTCCTTTGGCTTCTGAAAGTCTCACTGTCAAGGCCATAACATAAAAATATTTAGTATAAAGCCTTAATAATGTAGTTTTATGACCATCTAACCTTTATCGATATTGATTAAGTCATATAAAATATAATTTGACACTGAGGTGTCATTCTATGTTGACCTGAAAGTCACAGACCTTGCCCCATTAATTAATGTACATATGACTCCATCCACATATCTCATTTACAGTTTGCTATTAGGAAAGTATTATTGGTTCCTGAAACTGTCAGCCATGATTAAAGTCACAACATTTAGATTCCACAGGTTAGGGTTTAAAATCCAGATGCTTGATATACTCACTCAAGATAATTTCTTTAGACTAGAACTTTGTTTGTATGCTGGCAATTGATCGCATGAATGGTTGTTTCAAAGGTTGTCATACAGATTGAAAGAGTGGTACATGAAAGTGCTTAGTATACTATTTGATATCATAATGGGGCTATGTTTTATTTCCTTGTATTCTATGGTAAACATTTTCACATGGATGGGCTTTTGGTTTGATTACTTACTTGTTTTTTTTTTAATTTCTTACTAGGAACTCTAAGGAATATCCTTTCTGGGTCAATAGAAACTATGAAATCCTTTTTACTTGACCTACTAAAAACTTTCACTGGAGAAAAATGCAAAAGTAAAATCCCTCTAGGCGTGTGATTCTTTTAACAACACACTTTGCCATACCCTGGTATTTGAGCTGAATCAATTGCAGGATCTGTGTCTCTTTAGGCTTAAAAAGTACTGAACTCGGGTAGGTGCTCTTTGAATTATGCTAAAGAAGGCAAGAGTGTGTCCATTAATAAATATTTAGAAGACAACTTAGGTAATGTCAATTTAGGTAAATAACAGTATTCAGTTCCTTTTAGGGCCTATGATCTTTCCCATTACTGGTTTTTTTACTAGATTTACAGTACCAGACATGGGGTTTTTGTTTAAGATGGGTGCATGTAGGAACCCAGATATCCATGCCTAAGCACATATGTAGGGATGCATTTGTTTGGCGTACAAGAGAGGAGCTGGAGATACGGCTCACGGATTAAGAGCTTTGCTGCTGCCATCACAGAGGAACGGAGCTCAGTTGCTAGCGCTCATACCAGGCTGCTCCAGATCCATGGGGTTGCTGTGGCTGTCTTCTGGCCTTTGCCATTACCCACAGTGTACATAAACACCCACACCCACATACTTCCCACAAATCAACCCTCAGAACACAACAAACTCTGTAAGCTTAAGATAATTTAGATGAGTGAAAATGAGGACACTCTAAATCTTCCCTAAAGTATCTATATGCCGATGAATACCGTCCGTAATAAAGTAAATCATCCCCTCTTAAATCAATCCTAACTTATTATTTAAAGCCACTTGTGAAGAATAAGACATTTCCAAGTTTTATAAAATTGTGAAAATTATTTCAAAACCTCGTGAAGGAAGATAGAAAGCTGTTATTGGAGTGGGGATTGGAAAATGTGCCTGCCTTATATTTTGGCATCGAGGCCAGTAGGCAGAAGACCCATCGTCTTAAAATGAGAAAAGGAAATGACAGCGCCTGCGTCAATCTCGTTAAGCATGGCCTTCGCATTTAATCACTGTGCCTTCTACTTTACTTCGTCATTCCTAATAAGTGTGGTTTCCTGGAGGATTCTCTTTTACATTTTTTTGGTCCGGCTCAGGAGCTAAACCCACGTCCAGCTCACATTGGAGCTTTTCGGCTCCCTGTGCTCTTGAGGCGTCACTCGGAACGCCTCCTCCTTGGCCCTGTCAACGGAGTAATAATGCTTTGGAGGAAAAGTTCTGGCTGGACCGCTGTTATCACCTAATTTCCGTTCACTTGGTTATAAACTTAGATCTTTCTTTCAGAGGGAGGATCAACAGACTTAAGCTGAAACCGAGTAAAATTTATCTGCGACTAAAGTGTACGTGAAATCCCACCTATGTTTCAGCATCACGGAAAGAAGTGGTGGGTTTGGGTCGTTGTGAGTCTGAGGACAGCTTATCAGGACAGAAGAGCTTGATGAAGGACGCAGAGCCCTTGTGTCATCAATGCATTTCTTTAGCATGACATCAGCAAGTTGAGGATGTAGGAGCGAGGCTACTGGGTTCATGGGAGTACTGGATGTGTGGATATCCCGTAGCCTGCACACCCACCTGTCCTCCTAACAGCTATGATCGTTTCCCGCATGCGCATCCTCACTTAAGCACCTGTGACTCTCTGTTGCTCCACCGAGGAGTTCTGGGGCCTTACTCCGATGCTGTGAAGTACAGGGCAGATAAAGGCCCCAGTGACCACCCTAAGGGATGGGCCCGTAGGCTGGAGCCCTGACTTGCAGCTTCCTGGTAGGATAATTCACACCCATGATCACCATGGCTTCTCATATGGGAAATAGAGGAAATGTGAGCTCCCCTTGCCGATGCAGCATTCTGGCCCTACAGCTCTGCTGAACATTGTTTCTTCCCCAGGTCACTTTCCTAGTCTCTTGTGTTTCTGAAATTCTCTTCCCGAAGAAATTCGCAGAGCCTAGAGCTTTGTGTCATCTCTGCTTTGAAAGCACAACTAAGACATAACTTTCACTCTCAATTTTGAGAATTTTAGAGCTGATTTTTATTTTTTCTGGGCCTAAAGTCTCTTCTTATCACATGAAGTGGTTGAGTGAAGTTGATCACTTTTCCGTTCATTGATTTGCAGAACTCTATTTATTTAAATCAAATATGACATAGAATCTTACAACGTAAAATGGAGCTAGAATCAGCAAGTACGTAATTTTATGGGAGGAAAGGGAAGTGGGGAATGATGTAATTATGTTATAATCTCAAAAATAAAGAAAAATAAAGTATGTTTTTAATTGAAGTAAAACTGACATCACTTTCTTTCCTCCATTTTCCCCTCCATCCCTTATTAGCTACCTTCCCTCAAAATTCTCCCATATCCCCCAACCACTCAGGTAGATAACCTTTTTTCACTTATTATTAGTATTATTTGATTTATTTTATTTGATTATTATTGTTGATGTATGTGAGTATGCACAGATATGTGTGAATACAACCTGTTGAGTCCATTTTTGCTATCTTGTGTGTATATGGATGGTTTCAGGACTGACCACTCTGCATTGACCAATCAGGAAGGAGGCTCATCCTTGGGAGGGACAGTCATCCTTCTCCTAACAGTCAGTAGTTGCCTGTTGTTTTTTGTCTAGTGGTGGGACCCTGAGAAATTTCCCCCATTGATACTGCCATTGTTCTGGTCTTATTTATGCAGCCATTTCTAGGAAAGAGTACTTCACATGGAGTGACCACAGAAACCAGGCAAGTATGAAGAGACCACAGGTCGTAGGGTACTTGGGAGCAGAATATACAGGTGACTTTGGTGGGAAATGAAATAACAGGGACTGGGCTACAACTGCAGGGAGAATGAGTTCAGTGCATAGAGAAGGAGGGACAAGGAAGATATAATGCCAAGATAGTTCAATAAAGCCTCAAGGAGTAATAGTACTTTATATTTCCCTAAAACTATGTACAATGCATATGTCTATCTATATAGATTTATATATTTACATGTGTACCTATATGTCTTAAAGGAAGTTAAGATGCTTGGGTTGACAATGCCACAATATCCCCCCCGCTAAAGCCACAGACTAACAACTCCCAGTACCAATCATGAGAAGCCTCCTTTCAAATGGTTGGTCACAGCAATCCACGTGATTCCCCTAACGATATGGGTTATTGATGTACTCTTGGTTGCCTCTGAAGGGTGTAGGCTTGACCCCTATTGCTGTAGACACATCTCAGGAAATTTAAAGCCTGCTTTCTTTTAAGTGTCAGGCCCTTACTTCTTTGTAGATCATTGGGGCATACTCTTGAGTGCTAGGAATCCTGTGGCATAATTTTAAAACAACCACAGCAGATGGTCTTGGAACCTCATGGAAATTCTAAACTCTCAGGACTCTAGCCATGGGCAGAGTCTGTTGGTGAGCTGGATCGTAATACTGGGGCTTTTCATCCTCGGTTTTACGTTCTCAACATTGAATGGTGTGTGCCTGTGCACATGTGTGCTCAGTGTACTCCCATATTCCAAAGACCAAATCAGATGTGTAATTTCCTGGCTGGTGGCATGGCATAGTTCTCCAGGAACAGTAATACAAACACCCGAAATCTAATGCCATCTTAGGTGTTTGTGGTGCTAAAAAAGTATTCCTTGCTTTTCTCTGCTTTGAACCACATTATAAGGACTTCAGACTTTCCACAATTTCATCTTGAAAACAAATTCAGTAATACATTCATTTTTAACAGATGAAACGAATATGGAACTTATAAATATTTCAAGAAGGCTGTGTATGCTGAATTCCTGTTTGTCATTCTCAAATCTTTCCTTTTGGCCATTTCTGCAATTTTCTAAAGTTGTTTTCCTTTCTGCACTAAGGTATTTTGACTGGAGCTTAAAGATGAGATGACTTCTTCCTGGAAGCATCCTTCTGGCTGTTTGCTTCCTTCTTTCCCACGCTCTCTGCCTAAGCTGGGG
The DNA here is from genome assembly GCF_017639785.1 of Mesocricetus auratus. Taxonomy (NCBI): domain Eukaryota; kingdom Metazoa; phylum Chordata; class Mammalia; order Rodentia; family Cricetidae; genus Mesocricetus; species Mesocricetus auratus. The sequence goes on along the minus strand of NW_024429193.1, from coordinate 26,580,772 downwards.
TGTATGCTGTCATCACTCTGTCTTCCCCCATTACTCTCCTAGACTACGGCATACATCCCATGTCCTTTCAGGTAGACCACAAAACCTCCACTGATTGTGTTCCCTGGGAGTGGTTCCAACATATCGTTCACCCTAACAGCCTTCCTAGAGAGTCGTTCTCCTTCCCTCTTAAACCCTGACTTGTGTTTAAATTATAGAAAAAAATCCCAATTTGTAATTTTAGTTTCTACAGGAATAGCCTTCATCTCATTTCCATTGTTCATCAAATCATTTTTTAAAATTATTTTCCTTTTTAGAATTCCATACATACTTTGAAATATGATCATGTATACCCCAAATTTCCCTCCAACTCCCCCATATCCCTCCCTTCAGTGTGACCTCTCTCAACTTTATATATCTTTTTCTATTTGTTTACTTTTTATAACCTGCTAAGTCTTGTTTGGAATGTCTGTAAGTGCATGGGTCAATGGGCCATTCACTGGCTCATGGGGTACCTACCTGTGGTTTCTTTATGTCCTGAAACCAAATTATACAGTGTCTTCAGCAATAGGACATCCCAGTGTGCTTATGCTGAGTAACTCGGGGAATGCCAATAGCCTGTGTTGCTTTGAAGATCTCTGAGTTTCCCTAACCAATAACTCATAGAGAGGTATTCCAGGCCTTGCACTCTGATTTTCATTCCAAGCCTATTTCTTTTGGGAGCAACATTACTCTCTCCTCAAGTTCCACCTGAGCCTTCTTTTTGAAGTTGTATTTTGAAATTAGCTTACAACTAGCAGGGGACAAAATGACTTGAGCACGGAGGGATATGGGAGTGTATCAGAAATCAGGGGTTGAAGGGAGTGATGACCCAAAGGAAGGGTTATATGGGAGCCTACTCTCTCATAACCTCATTAAAAGTATTCATCAAATCTTGAGTCAGTGTCCACATATCCTCTTTCGACCTGGAAGCTTAATAGAGGACCACACTCAAGAACTACATTCAGAGAAGAGATAGAATACCCTGTTTACCCCAAGTTCCAAAAACAAACAACAACAACAACAACAAAAACCTTGAAAATATGTAAAACATGCATTGATTCTGTCAAAAAGACTCAATCTCCCAAACATGAATCTGAAAGCATTTGAAAGTGAACCTGAAAGTTAGGGAGAAAGAAATAATGTGCCTAACTATCTTAATCCAGTCCACAGTCCCACTTGTACCAAGTAGCTGATGATTTAGTTCATTTGACAATTCCTCTTCTACTGGGCCATTACAGCTTATCAATACTTTTCAATACAGGATGGCTGCTGTGTTAACACTGAAAGTCCTATAACACATGTGTTACTCTGCCAGGGCAATGTTTTTGTCAAGGCATTCAACTGCACGCCTTGCTCTCTACATTGTTTAGTTTCCAATGCTTGCTTTTCTTCCTTAAAATGTGTACCCTGCTGTATGATGTCATCTGGATTCTTCCCCAGAACCCACCCAGGCAAGGGACTACACCTAATATGTCCCACACCTGACTGTAAGTTGCTTTAAGGCAGGAGATCATATATCCCAGAATCAAGCAACATCTCTCCTCCATTATAACTCCCGAATATGTGCTGGTCTAATAAATCTCTATTGCAACATATGTTTTAGGAGTTGCTTTTGGATAAGGCTTCATTAAGAACTCTCTGAAGGACCTCATGGTTTGGCTGTTTCTCAGAAGCACCAACTGGCTTTGGGTTGTTTTCAGTTCTGTGTATGAATTATGTATCTGAAGTTTCTTTCCTACTGTGCTTGGCTTTCATGGCGCCCCAAGCTTTCAGTTCTCTCTATGTCTTTGTCAGATTATATGCTTTATCTCGTTCTTGGTCTGGCTTTTCCACCTTTGGACACTAATGTGAATGAGAAAACCCCCTTTATTTATTTCCACTGGTCATGTTCAGCTCCATGCTTTGTTTATACTCCACAGAGATGACCAAAATCCCTCTGATAGATGCCAGAGTGGTGGTACACTTACCACACACTAATTTTGGGGGGCATTCCAGTGAAGAAAATTACAATTTTCCTTCTTGTTTTAGTTCCAAGATCCTGTAGCACACGAAGCCAGTATGTCTCTGCATTGTGTTTTATATTATTTCTGGGCAGGAGTTACTGCTCCTGGGTTAGCCCCTTCATCACCAGTGCTCCTAAGTGTTGGCCAGCATTTAGCATAGCTGTTTTTGCTTGTTCTATAATTTTCATCTTTCTCCTTCTGGTGGAGCATCTTCTGGCACATCTCTGAGTTGGTTTTGTTCCTTATTCTTTTCCTGGGGCACCTACCAAAAGATATTGCCAGGCTAGGACCTTGGGGTGGTATTTCATGCAAGGAACATCCTAGAAATCACATGCTCAGTTATGACTCACCTGATTTAGGGAAGACTATCAGATTTATTGTGTTGGTTAGTTTCTGTCAGCTTGATATTGAGTCATCTGGGAAGAGAGACCAGCAGTTGAGAAACTGCCTACATTACGTTGGCTGGTGGGTATTTCTGCGGAGACATTTTATTGATTAATGACTGATGGGAGGAAGCCCAGCCCGCTTAGTGTTCTGCCATTCCTGGGCAAGTGATTCTGAATTACTTAAGAGTATGCAAACCATGAAAGAAAACCAGTTAAGCAGCATTGCTCTATGGTTCCTGTCTCTGCTCCTGCTTGAGTTCCTGCCCTGATTTCCCCCTGTGATGGACTGTAACATGAATGTATAAGGTAAGTAAAAAATTTCCTCTCCCAGCTGGGTTTTGGTCAATGGTTTTTCGCAGCAACAAAAAGTAAGCTAAGACATTTATCTTAGTGTCTCAATAAGTCTCTCAACTCCCCCCCCACCATTGGTGACAAAGTCAGATAAAACACTGTCTTCTTGTGGCCTATGTTTTTAGTTATGGACAGCTGGTGAGAGAAAATATCTGCATCTTGCTGAGGATGTCCCTGGCATTCTTCTGTGTGTATTGCTTAAGCCACTCAGCAACCAAAGAAGGCAGGTGCTATTTACCCGAATCTGAGGCCTCAACTTGCTCCTCCCACCCATCAGCCAACCTGCTTTTTCCTGTTCTTTCATTTTTTCCATGATATTTTGCTTTCTCAGGACTAAAAAGCTATCTTCACTTTAAAAACTTTATATTCTATGTTCTCTTGGTTGCTAATGATAAAGGGGGAGTAATAAGATTAATTTTATTTACTTTTCATAATCAATGCTTTATTTATTGTTCATTTCTAAATTAAATTAATTATTTTACAATGTAACCACATTTCCTCTCCCTCCTACTCTCCCATTCCCTTTTCCCATCTCCCTTCCACCACCCCGTGCGCTCTTCCTTCTGTTTCTGTTCATAAAAATGGGGTACAGACCTAAACAGAGAATTCTTAACAGAAGAATCTCAAATGGCAGAGAAACACTTAAAGAAATGTTCAACATCCTTAGTCATCAGGGATTGCAAAGCAAAACTGTTATGAGATTCCATCTTATACCTGTCAGAATGGCTAAGATCAAAATCACAAGTGACAGCTCATACTAGGGAGGATGTGGAGCGAGGGGGACACTCCTCCCTTGCTGGAGGGAGTGCAAACTTGTACAGCCACTTTGAAAATCAATATGGTGGTTTCTCTGAAAATTGGGAATCAATCTACCTCAAGACCCAGCAATACCACTCTTGGGCATATACTCAAAGGATGCTCCATCATACCACAAGGACACTTCTCAACTATGCTTGTAGCAGCTTTATTCATGATAGCCAGAACCTGGAAAAAACCAAAACAATGCTTTTGATGCTGTTGGTAAACCCAAGATAGCGAAGAGAAGAGGCAAAACGTGAGTGGAGCCATCTCTCCCCACTTCCTGGGTGCTAGACCCCTGTATTTTCTCCTCTTCCTTCTCACCCCTCTCACCTTAGTGCTAGTCTGGTTTCACACCTCTGTAACCACTGCCTCATTCACCACTCTTGGGAAGTAGACTTCTCAACATGTCTTCAAAACACTTGACTTACTATGACTCCCTTGGTTAGTTGATGACAAATTTAAGAAGCGGAGGGATGACATGATCTTCTGAGAGTACAGAAATACGTCAGAAAGATCTTTGAGGAACATAGTTTGTCCATGCTGGGCATTATCTATATATCTTTCTCACATCAACTCCGTGTTCTCAAAGCACAGGTTGATTCCTTTGGGCCTGTGTTACCTCATGCCACTTTCTATTTCCCTCAGCACATTTATTTCAGACTTTTATGACTGCATGTTTATTTTTCTTTCCTGTTAGCTCAAGAGACTCTTTATGGTAAACTTTCTACCACTTATCCTCTTGTCCCCTGGGCCTTGAACAGTGCGTGGCACACTGAAGCTGCCGGATGATTTGTTCAGTGAATGAATGCTTCCATGGTACATGTTAGGGTGGTGGCTGTTTTATGCTTACTTCTCCAAGTCTTGGCTTCTGTAGTTCCTGTTGCTGAGGAGGTATTGATAGATAGATGTAAACGAGAACATATGACAACATGGATCCCAACCACTAAGGTGTCACCATAAGCATTTCATTTTCAAGTTAAAACTTCACTTAAGACCAAAGCCAATCTACTCATGTTATAAAATTTATTAAAACTATTACATGACCTTCAGCATGGAGGCCAGGTTTCAAAATAGAAATTTCAGCATTTATGATCAGGGTTTTCTCAAGGCAGTGAGAAGTCTGTTTGCACATATGTACTGCAACTTGAGGTCATCTCATGTGGTTAGGTAAGCTTTCAATTTACATATGAAATACGACCAAATTGTTTACATCCCTGGGTTTCCGACATGATTTTAGTTTGACCTGTGGTAAATTTCGCCATGTAGACACAGAAGGAGACACATCTTCGTCCTAAACTTTAACACGCAGCACAAGGAAGTTATTAAAGGAGTCAGAGGAGAAGAAAAAGAGAAATAGCCATGCTTCTGGTAGACGAAAGTAAGCAAATGCAGATTTAATCAATTGATTTACTTTTAAGTAAGCGAGCAGATGTTTTCTGTTAGGTCTCTGGTGAAAATTCAGTAGGCGCCAGTGATACTTCAGGGCGGGTGGCTCCTGATCAAACCTGTTCTTACTAAATGGGCTTGGGCACAGCAAGCTGGTCACTTGGGAAGATCTTTCTTTCCAACAGGAATTGACTCTCCCTTCTTTGTCTGTTTCTGTTCTTTCCCATCTCCCTGTTCCCCTTGCCCTTTATCCCTTAAGTAGGACACTTGTGTGCTTTCGTGTGACTTGAAAGTACAAATCTTAAAGACTTCTTTATCTCCCCACAAATGGCTGGGTCTGGACTGTAAGATATACTTGTAGTTTCTCTGGAGTTAACCTGGACTGTGGTTTCCCTTTGTGTAGTCCAGTTTGAAGAGGGCTGAGGTACCCCTTCCTCTCATGTTATCTCCATAAACTATCAGCTAATCTTGCTATGGAAACATTAACCAGAATTCCATACACTACCACTTCAAAGACTTTTTCCTCCAAAGGCTTTTAGGAGACTGCATCCTCAAAAATGACAGCTTTTCATTTTTAGCTTCTTGAAAAAACACTTGAATCTATAAGAGCTGTTTCTTCCTCATAAACACGCTAGTTCTATTTATAGTCTAATATTCTTCAAATTTCTTTGCCAAACATAGTTCTTTCCTACACTTTCTGGCATGCATGGTGTTTTTCCCCCAACATCCATCCTCTCACTCATCATTGGCTGAACAAGTCTGCCTGCCTTCAAATGCGTTATGATCAGGAGTGTCCTGGATGGATTGAGGGCATGACTCCTAGTGTTTGGTGGTCATACAGTAATGGTTGTTGACAGAAGACACATGACGTGTTGCCTGTATAAACAGAATGCATGATAAAGAAAACTGTGTTAGTTCATTACAACAGTCTAATGAAGGAAATCAAAGCAGCCCAATTACTAAAGAAAGCCATTCCTTGATCATATTTTTATCATGTACTCACGTCTTCTTACCTACCCATTTTCTGTTATTCAATAACATGAATGTATTGCAACATTAGCCATATTGCAACCACAACACCATACAGAAGAGCAATGCTAATATTTAGAACTACATATTCTCAGTTTTTTAATAGAATAAATGAGTCTTTAAAACTGCTATCATGGTGTTTGCAGACTAAGCAAGCATTTTACCATCTAGTAATTCTTGCTCTGTGGGAGATGGGATAAGCATCATTTTTTTTGATACCCACCCAGAATAGATTGACATATCTTTGGAACACAACTCATTGCCTGCCTAAATTAAGTGGAAGGGTTGACAGAAAGGGTAACATTAAGACACATGGAAACTCTTGCCTGGTCCCTTTCCCCTTGCAGCTGCATTGGGTCTGTTCTGATTTTCACTCCTTAGTGTCATCCTTTATCCTGTCCCTCAAACTGAAACATCTGCAGTAGGAAAGAGCAGGCTTGTGTTTCCGAAGCAGGAGCCTGAGGAATGCTTATTTGAATGGAGCTGACTTCTTACCCTCCCCAAGGGGCAGAGGTGTTGATACTTTCCATCAGTAATGACCTCATAGGAAAGCCATGTGCATCGCGAAAGCCACCGCCACACCTGGCACTGATTCAGGGAGAAGCTGGAGCCTGAGTCTAAGTGATCTTTGAGACGGAACTGCCCTGTCTCCAATCTAGGCAATCTGTCGGCCTCAATCTGTGAGCAGGTTGAGGGAAATCATGGAAGAATCTTTTCAAGTGGATTTTTTGCAGTGGAAACAGAGAGCACCTGATTTAATAGCACATAGTTTAAATGCACTACTTGGAAATGTTAAAATAATATTTTTCCCTCTTAAGTAAATCTTCCTTTAATTACTTACAAACTCAAACCCTCACCCCCTCATTACTCACCCCGATGGGTGCACCAACTATGAGATAAACCATATGTGTGGCAGCAGTACCCTGTCCATGTGAAACTTTCAAAGGGAGAGGAAGGTTGTAGCCCAGTAATCATGTGGTTGCATAAGATGAGATGGAGACTTGAAGAGGGGGAGGATTTGAGAAGACAAAAACAAGTGGAAGGCATTTCAGATAATTTGAAGCTGGTGATGTGTCATCCAGGTCACAACATTTGAAGGAAAATGAAATGGAAGTTACACAGTGAAACAGAGACTTCCAGTCACTATGTAACTTCTTTGCATGAGCAAAGCAGCTGTGTCTAGCAGGCAGCATAGAGTATTCTACAAGTGTGCATACTTTGGTTCTGATGAGTCACGAAGGACAGGTAGACTGTGCAATGTCCCTTCTTTCCTTTCATACCTTGCTTGTTGTTTTCAACATCACTCAATGTTTATCAACAAAACCCAAACAAATGAACAAAACCAGCAACAACCTCAAGCACAGGTCAGGGAGCCTTGGCCTACACTAACCTGGTTGAGCCTTTGTGCTTCGGCTCTCTCAGGATAGTTCACTCTCCGAGCTGATGAATCCTTGAAAGCAGTACTGTAACGTATCAGGGTTGGAGAACAGGTAGAGGAGAAATCTAGCCAACTGGCTTCACCCTGTCTTCTTGTCACAGGGCTGGGTCCCAGGAAAAGAATTTCTCTCCAACAGGGAACCTCATTTTCTTCCAAGATACAGGACCTGAAGGTCCCATATTGTTTAGGCCCCTTAGGGCTCTTGTTTCTTCTTCCTCCTCCTCCTCCTCCTCTTCCTTCCTTCTCTCCCTCCCTTCCTTCCTTCCATCATTGTTTAACTTTCTGGATAGAAACAGAGGCCATTTATATACAAAATTCAGATACCTAAGATAATGTGTGTGATTGAGTGTTTTGTCCTCTATGTTGTTAAATAGTTGAAGTCCCTATTTCTTTCTTTCTTTCTTTCTTTCTTTTGTTTTAAGGAGAATTGTGTTTGCCTGCGTCATATTCTATTCCTTCCATACCTGGTCTTCTAAACTTACCTTTCAGTTTTGTTCCTTTAAAATTCTTTGTTGTCATTAGTATCTGAATCACTTTTATAACAGCAAAACTGACCATGCAACTTCCTCAGTCAGTCACTGACAGGCTCTTTCCTAAGTAAAGTACAATAATATAAATTACATTGTATGTTCATAGTCATTCAGATTTATGCTTCCTTTTTTGTGAATTATCCTCCTTTCCTCTTGCACACTGGCCCTTGGGGTACTTCCTGGTCCTGGAATACTTGCTTTTGCCAACCACAGCACCTGCTGCATGGAAGGTAAGTATATCTCAGTTTCCTATATATGAACACTTGCTGGCAAAGATTGCATTTTATCATAGGTGTTTTTGGAGGTGAAAGGCAGAGACAACTTCTCTATTTATGATGATAGGATACACTCAGAACACCAGCGAAGAATGCTTTATTTATCTACTTGCTGTGTGTGTCTTCTTACACAAGGCTTTGAACATAACCATGTTGTTAGTAGCTCCAGTATAATTTGCATAAAAGTTAGTACATAAATAAGTTTAAGTCATAAAGAAAAAGTAGAGAAAAAAACTACTGTCTTTGCAAAGAAAAAAAGGTTTTACTCAAAGTGAAAGATAGAAAAAATATGAAGTTAGACTTCTAAAGAATTATTAGTTTTTTGACAGTTTGTGTATGTTTTAATGATATTCATTCCCTCAACTCTTCTAAGATCTTCTGCCTTCCCTATTTACTCAACTTAAGTCCCTCCCTTTTTTATCCTGAGGCCAAATTGTGCTACCCAAATACTCTTGAATGTATAATCTTCCACTAGAGTGTGGTCAACCAATCAAGAGTGACACTCTTAAAGAAAACTGTATATCTTCCAGCAGATAAAAATACCCACTTCCCAATACTTCCATGGCTGGGGTGGGACGTTGCATCTCCCCTCTTCACGCATGGATTTGGTCTGGATTGGGCTTCAACAGGTCTCATACATGCTGTCATATGTGCTATTACTTCATACGTGCAGCTGCCCTGCTATGTCTAGAATATATTGTTTCCTTGTAGTTATCCATTTACTTTGGATCTTATACTCTTTCTGCCCTCTCTTCTACCATGATCTCTGAAAAACAAGAATATAATGTTCTCCCCTATGGTTTATGAACTATGAAAAGTTCTTGGCACAATTATGGTGCCTTGTATGGATTTCATCCTGTTGAATAAATAGGTCATAAATACAACCAGAAAGTGGTTGATCACTCCTATGACATTGGTGTCATTATTGCACCAAAGGGGAAGTTATAGCAGTTCTATTATGGTAATGTTTTACTTGGGGAACCACATTAGTAACATTTATATGATGGCAGATACTTGTTTCTACATGAGAATTTCATAAAATTGATTTCAAAAACACCCAAGTCTTCACCACACCCTGGAAATACAAGTTTTGAAGCAAAACTTTACAGTTCCTACTATTAAAAAGTGAAGTTTGTTTCTTCAACACTAAAATATAGGTTTGTTTCATGACTTCCTTTGGCCATGAAAATCTTGTGGAAATTACCATAACCTCCTTCCGAGTATAGAATTCCAGTAACCTTGTGTAGTTTTGGTGTCTCTTAGAATCTTTGCCACAACATGAGAACAAAGCCAGGATATCCTGACAGAGGATGAGAAGCCATGTGGAGCAGATATGAATCATCCTATCTGAGGTCTTTATGGATGAATCAGTCCTCAAGGGACTGACAGTTGACTGTAGATGCTAGACATGACTTCTTTGTTGAGCCCAGCATAAATTGTAACCAGCAGAATCATGGGCTAAGTGCCTCCTTATGCCATTAATTATAGAACAATGTTATGCAGAGAACTATTTCTCAGTGGTAACCTACTTGCATCTTATTTAATAATTTAATTCACAGAGTAGTCCCTTGAGTATCTTCTATAGGAAAACCATCATTTTAGGCTTTAGTGGGGTACGCATATAAATGAGATATAGGGCCTGTTTGTAAAGAAATGTGAAAAACTAGGAGGATACGAACACATTTATCTTGGACTACTTCAAAACATAAGTAATTGTAAGTGAAACTTTAATATATCATTCCCACTTAGTTGATGGTTGCTACTGCTAACCTGGGAAAATAAGATGGAAGAAGAGGAGAGTCCTCTAGAATTAGTTGCAAATGATGCAGTCTGTAGTCTTTACTGGAGGCAGCAGGCTGTCCTCTGCTCTCAAGGTTAAGATTAGGTTTTATAAGTAATTGCTGTGTTATGTTATGTAATGTGGAATAACTAAAGACAAAGTAAAATGTTAGTAGACTGAAGAAAGTCAGGTAAAGTTACCACTACTCTAAATTTAATTCTGCTGTAAATCATATGCATGTTCTAGAAAGTTTTACATAAAGAGACATTGGTATGGAAAAAGGACTCAGTTTCCAATAAATTCTAAATAGCTCGAAGGTTTCACATAGAGTGATGTTCCAAGAATGCTTTTAGCAACCAATGTTTACTCCCAGAGAAATGTTGAGAACACAATAGAGACTCAAAAATAATTACTGAATTAGCTTTAAGCACTTTCTTTTTATTTCTTTTGCCAGAAGTGAAAGAAGAATGAACATTTGACTAATTTACTGTTGATTTGTGTTTGAATAGTCCCTTGCTCATCTAAATATCTAGAAAAATAGAGAATAATTCTTAATTAGGCTGGTTAACAAGATACTGACATTTTATCACATATTTACGATTTTCCTAATAAAGATGAAATTTCAACACTAAAATAAACAGTGCTTGAGTTTAGTTATAGCCACCAAACCTCATTTCATGATGGTATGAGAAGAGTATTACTGGAATATCTGGGTAGTTATATACTCATGGAATTCACACAAAAGCTGATATGTATGATATGACACTAAATTAGTTACTCATCCATTTCTGAAATGGAATACCATGACCAAAAGCAACTTACAGAAGAAAGAGTGTGTCAGGTTACAGCTCCAGAGGGAGCACCCGTAGTGGCTGGGGAAGTAGCTGATCACATTTCTTCACATAGTAAGCTGAATGAGCAAACATCAAGTGGAATGAGACTATGAGCTTTAAAAGATCACTGCCAGTGGCATATTGCCTCTAGTAAGGCACGATGTCCTAAAATTTCCATGACCTCCTAAGCAGTACCACCAGCTGGGTACTAAGTGTTCTGAAAGGTGAACATATGGGGGGTATTTCTCACTCAAACCATGACATTCTATCCCTGACCCCTTTAGACTTCTGGCAATATCTTAATGCAAATGTATTTAGTTTAACCTCAAGAGTCCCCATGTTCTTTAACAGTTAATCCCAACACTGTTCAAGTCTGAAGTTTCTTTTAAGACTCAAGGCATTCTATTAACCGTGATTCTCCATAAAATAAAAAAAGCAAATCACATACTTACAACATATAAAGAACAGAATATACATTTCCACTTCCAAAGGGAGAAGTGAGGGCATAGTGAAGAAAATTGAACCAAGGCAAGACCCAAGCCCAGCATGGCAAATACCAAATCCGGTAGCCCACGTCTAGTACCTGGAGCCTTAGTTTCAAAGGACTTACATAGCTCTGCTCCACAAGCTTTGCTGCCTGAAACACACATGTCTCTGTAGTGGCATCTTGCCTTGCCAATGAACTTGAAGAAGTGTCCACATCCTTTGGGTATGGTTTCAGGTGTGCTGATGTGATCGCTTTAAGGTAGAGTAGCTGTGTGTGGGCGTGCACTCTCTTGGGCATCAGAAAGGAAGAGACTGCATCTTCTGGAACAGGAAGGCTATGGCGGTTACTTACTTTTATCTGTGTCAATTGTTCCCCCAATAAAACACCTATTTATCTTTTATCTTGGTTCTGGTGAACTCATTCAACACCTGCCTTTATCTCTCTCCTGGGCAGATTCACTCCTTATGGTCTGCTCTCCTTGGCAAATATCTTACCGCTTTGGCATTCCCAACATCTTGGGGTCTCTATACTTTAGTAGCTTCAAGCAATGGCTTCTCTTGGGATAATATTGTAAGAACTCCCTCCTATATTTTGCCTGGCCTCAGTGGCTCTCTGAAACTGCAGAAGGAGAATGCATGACCCTCTCAAGTCTCCATCTTTCAAGCCTTCAGATCCAGTGCCACTTGGAAGCTGCTGCCAAGTCCCACTGCCAGTTTGGAATAGACCATGACCCCCTTCATCCGCATATGCTCTTGCTTGCTGCTGTATTCTAGAAGCAGGAAAGGCTTTTCCTTTCACAAGACGGAAGCTTAGCCAGGTGGAGTCTTGTATTAAGGGTATCTTTCTTATTTTTCCAGTGCAAAGCACAAGGTCTAATGTTGCTAATATCTTTTTAACAATTTCAGCCTCTTTTCCAGAACATGCCTTTGCGGGAACATTAAGTTTCCCAGGGTTCTTTTTATTTCTGAGATGCACATTTTCTATTTTCTTTCCCGTCTCACTTGCTCTGTATTACTGTGGACCCACATAAAAGTTATCAGTAATGTTCATGCCACAGATTCAATGTTACACTGTCTTGAAATTTCCTCCACCAAAGAAGTTAGTCCACTGTTTTTTAATTTTTGGTTTTGAAGACATAGGCAGGAAAATATTAGGATTATTTGTCAAATATCACTAGATTGGGCTCCAGCTTGGTTGTTAATAAAGTCTTTATTTCCTTCTAAGATGTAATGACTTAGACCTCTACCATCCACTTCACTCCTAGCTCTATGGGCAAGCTCCTACTAGAATGGTCCTTCAAACTCTATTTGTAGCATTTAACCACTCTTTGAGTCCAAGATTTCAAAGTTCTATACTTTCTTTATTCCTGGTAAGAATTTCTGTACTAGCTACTGTTAAAAAACAATAAAAAGGGCTTGCAGAAGTATTCACTTTGACTTACTATCCAGAGGGAGAGACCATAATAGCTGGGGAGGAATGTCCACAGATTGATCATACTCCTCACACGGGAAGACTAGAGACTGTCATAGCTGGAAGCTGTGTGATCATACTCCTCACACAGGAAGACTAGAGAGAGAGCAGGAACATAAACTCTGAAAGTTCTCAGTGACAAATTTTGTCCAGCAAAGCTTCATGCTCAAAAAGTTCCAAGGCCACCTGCAAGCAATGTTGCCAACTAGTGACCAAGAATTCAAACACAGTAGCTTATGGGAGACATTTCTTTTTTATTTTTCAATATATTTTTTATTTAAATTAGAAACATGCTTGCTTCACATGTCAATCGCAGCTGCCTCTCCCACCCCTCCTCTCTTGCTCCTCCACCCCCCCAATCCCTATACCATTCTTCAGGGAGGGTGAGGTCCTCCATAGGGGATCTCCAGAGTTTGTCATTTCATTCAGGGCAGGACCTAGGCCCTCCCCCATGTGTCCAGGCTGAGAGAGCATCCCTCCATGTAGAATTGGCTCCCAAAGTTCATTCCTACGCCATGGTAAACACTGATCTACTACCCAAGGCCCCAGAGATTGCCGAGGCCTCCTCACTGACACTACATTCAAGGAGTCTGGATCAGTCCCTTGCTGGCCTCTCAGCCATCTGTGTGGGGTCCAAGAGCTCCTCCTTGTCATTTCTTATTCAAACCACTGATATATGAGGAGTCAAATTATAAACAAACCCAAGTTTTCACTTTTATTATTGTTTTATCATTTATTTTGTTTTTCAAGACAGAGTTTCTCTGTGTAGCTTTAGAGCCTGTCTTGGCACTCATTCTATAGTCCAGGCTGACATTGAGTCTACAGAGATCTACTTGCCACTGCCTCCCAGGTGCTAGGATTAAAGGCATATGCCACCTCTTCCTGGCTCTCTTTTATTATTTTATATAGTATTACATGATGTTTACTTGTCAAAATAAAATTGATATATAGTGCAGAATGCCTCTTTCTGAATTAAAATTTTTCTTGTGCAATGAATGTTTCATATATATATTTGCAACTGTGTATTTGCTTGTGTTACAAAAAGATTAATTTGGAATTAAAATAATCTAATCAGAGAAACAGTTCAAATATAAATTCATCAGAAAACCCAAGTCAAATTAGATGGCCATACTAACACAGGCAAACAAAAAGGATTCCTAGTGTCACTCCATGATTTTGCAATCAAAACCTTTTTAGCGAGATAAGTCCTCTTTTATTTTGAAGACAAGATATTATGAGATATTTAAGTTATTTTGCGTAGAACATTAGGATATAGACTATGAGTGTTATATCAAAGTTAGTAGATGTAGTAAGGCTTTTGGAGACATTGGGGAGAAAAATGCAAAATTGTCATTATTCTTCTATGGTCAAGTTAGAATGAGCGGCAGTTGGAAAATCATTCACCAAGCAGCTATCCCAGCACCTCTTCAATGAACAACATTCCAAAGACACTGAACAGTGTGTTTCCCTGCCTGCTCCCAGACCAAGCAGGTTAGAACAAAGCCAAAGCCCTTCAAGTACTCAGTTAAGTGACAGTTGAATTAGGTGGTGCATATGTCTGAGCTACTAAAGAGCTGTGTGTCTTTGAGTAATTACTTTAGCCTCGCTGGGGCTCTAACTTGTGACAGTATTTTGATTAAGAGAATTATAAATCTTCTTGAGTTTCTCAAACCTGGAAAGTCAAAATAGGATCTTTCCTTTCCTCAGAATCCGGAGTCCCTTTGTGGTTACAAAGGATGCTTGCCAGCCTGTCCAGTTGTTACATTTATTAGTACATTGCCTCGCATGACAATAGGTCGTCCTCAAGGAGTGAATGCCAATATAAGATCCCTGGGATTTGCTTTTCTCAGAACTTTAAGAGTATCTCCAGGCCTGGCTGGAACATGTGTGGGAGCTTATCCGGCTTTTGGTTTTCCTTAAAGGTCAGAGTCAAGTTGAACAGATGTTTTGCTGTCCTTAGGTGTGTCAGCTTCATGGGGTGATGAAACTACCTGAGTGGGGATCCAGATCACTTCTCCTGACTGATTTAGCATCTCCAGGGGCAAAGTCACCTTTCTGCACCCGTTACACTCTTCTCATCAAAACTGGGAGGCAGCTCTGTAAGTGAAGTGTTTGCCACACAAGTAGGAGGACCCAGAGCTCCTAGAAAAAGCCAGATATGGTGGCCTATGCCTGTAATCCCAGAGTTAGTAGCCTAGCCTACTGGGCAAGCTCCAGGCCTATGAAGGATCCTATGTCAAAACAAATGTTGAAGGCTCCTGATGAATAGTTCCGAGTTCGCGCGCTAGCTTGCACATCATGCATCTGCAGGCACCTACTCACACGTGAACACACATGTACATAGTCTGTTACTGAGGTCCCTAGCTTGACCCCTGGTTGGAGAAAGTTAAAAGTCCCAGATCTGTATCATCCAAGGCATGTGTTTCCTTTACCTAATCTTTTTGTTTTCTCTTTATGTATTTATTTACAGGTACTTGTGTGTTTGGTTTCTCTAAGATAGATAGAAAACTAAACTTAAGTCCTCCCTCTTTGTTTCCTTTGTACCTGGAAGCAGAAGTAGAGACTAATCTTCCTTCCTTCCTTTCTCTGTCCCTCCCTCCCTTCCTGCCCCTCTCTCTCTCTCCTCCCTCCCTCCCTCTTCCTCCCCCCCTAATTTTGCCTATAAATTCTAATCGCTTTTCTTCATAAAAGAGTTTCCAATTCTGTTTTTTGACTGACTGACCAATGTCTTTCCAGGTTTGTCATGAAGCATGAAGAGAATACGAGGAGACACATGCAAGATGGTACTCTTAGTTTATATACAAGAGCTAAGGTCGCACATGTGTAGAGCCCAGACAACGTTATCTTGTTCTTAGTTTTTCCATCAGGCTCCACGAACCTTCAGCTTCCCATCAGGAACTGAGAAAAGTGCTCACACTAAAAAATAAAATCAGAAATGTCAAAACCTGGTTCCATTTGGTAATAAGTGATGCCAACACCAGGAGCTTTTCTCTGCTTCAACTCTGTGTGCTGACCTGGCTGCTCTTCCTGGGGTCACCAAGAAAGACAGAGCTGTGATTAGTCATGCTTGCCACTAGAGGGCAGTGCTGACCATTAACAGAGTGACTCTAAGGAGGTGGCCTTTGGAATTTGAAAGTAGTAGTTCATTCCTTGTGTTCTGTACATTAAATAAAGACTCTGAACGTGAATGACAATTTTATTCCAGAATATAACAGCATTTCGCGTTTCTGGATGGGAATCATTGTGGGCATGTTACCTCCTTAGAGGCAGTTCAGTAGGTTTTAGGGGTCATGGCTGGTGGTGTTATCTTTAAAAGTGTTACAATAAGTCTTATTCTATAAGGGCAGTGGGTACATGTGGGGGAAGGGGCCTGTAGGAGTCCAGTCACTTCACTGAACTCCTCAAATTCTCGTAGAATCTAAGACTGTTTCAGATACAGACTTGTTCCATGTTAGCATTGGGCATCGTTCATTTTTAAACCATTTAGTGTGGTTCTTTTTACCACAAAGATTTGCTGTTTGAATATAATATGACAGAATCAGTGCTTTGGTTTTGAGCTTCAGATTCACTTATAATATCACAAAGAGGTACTGCTGGGTGATGGGATCCTTCTTAAGTCACTCTGACAGAGCTTACTTGGTGTTTGGATTTTACTTCTATGCACTATTTTCCAGGGTCACCTTTGCCTAGACCTCAGAGTAACTAGCATTTGTTGCAAATCTGCTATATAGTAGATATTTCTTTTATGACTAGCCTCATCGAATACCCACAGTAATCTCTGGGGTAGAAATTGCTTCTTTCCATTGCACAGCTGAGGAGACTGAGTCTAAGGTTGCAAAGAATTTGCTCAGAATCATGCTGACTATAAAGAATGGCCTGGATTTGAATAAAGGTCTACGTTTGTCCCAGACTCACATCTCCAGTCCCTTGTTTCAAAGTGGCCTTATGTGGTATAAACAATAATACTGCTTTTCCCTTCCTTCTACTCTTATTACTATTCTAAGCCCTGCTCAGAAATTTTGCATCACATATGTTGAGGAGTTTAATTCTTCTAGCTTGTTACACTCCTGAGAATACAAGCCTCAAGTATACCTGGTATCATAGTTCAGTGTTAATCCTGAAGAGCTGACATCGAGTTGGGGGTATGTGATCTTTACAGTCCTCTGTAAGTTTTACAGCTAACTGAAATTTAAAAGCTGATTGGGATCTGTTAGCTCAGAATGTCATAACAAAATACCACAAGCTAGGCAGTTAAAACGCTTATAGCTCACAATTCTGGAGACCCAGAAGACAAAGTTCAAGATGCCAGCAATATAGGTTGTATTCAGAATCTTTGTCCTTGGCTCACAGCCAGACACATCCTCACTGGCTGCTCCCATGAAAAAGTACAGAGGAACAAATTGTATTAATCAGGATTATATAAAGGAGCAGAACTGGTAGAGTTAATATATATATATGTAGGTATATCATATGTATGTATGTACTATGCACATGTATATATAATGCAGAGTACATGTGAATATTATGTGTGCATTATACATTATATATACATATATATCATAAGTAAAACATAGAGTGAAGCCTATAGGCTGCAGTCTGATTAATGTAACAATAAGTGTCTCTAAATGGAAAGATCAAGGATTTGATAATTGTTCAGCCATGAAACTGGATATTTCAGCAGTCTCAATCTGGTGCTGGAGTCCCAGGAATTTCTAGAGAGCTTCTGGTCTTCAGTCTATGTGAGAATCCTGAAGACGTGGGTTCTAACACCAGGGAAGGCATCCCTCAGCAAGAGGATGGATGAACCTGTCAGTGAGAGTGAGGGCAAGTGGGGAAAACAAAACCTTTCTTCTCTCACATCCTTTTATGGGTGCTGTCATCAGAAAGTGTGACTTGTACTTAGGGATGGTCTTCTTACCTCATACAATCCAGTCAAGCCGATCCCTCACAGATGTGGCCAGATGTTTGGGTTTTAGCTGATTTTAGATACACTCAATTTGACAGCCAACTTTCTGGTGTCTCCAGTTTAAGGAACTTCACTGTTGTGGAACACTACTCCCATGACCTCATGTAATTGCCTCCCAAAGTCCTCATTTTCCAAATATCAACACTTTGAACAGTTAGGACTTAAGATAATTTACAAATATGTTTTGAAAATCAGAAGTTTTGAATTTTAATGGGATATAAAATAATTGTTTTTCTTTTAGCTTCCCTCCTTTGTGTGTGTGTCAATTTAAAACATCTTCCCTTAATCCAGGTTCAGAAAGACTTTCTCATGCGTTTTACCTGGAAATGTCATAGTTTAAATTTTTACACTTAGGCTTCTATGAACAACAATGGTAATTTGCTTTTATATAAGGTATTAAAATGGACTAATATCTACTCCTTTCCCCTTTAGAAACATTCTCATTTATGTAGCTGAGGACAGTCTTGATTTATTATAGACTGGACATGGTCATTAATTTCTAAGCCTATCTCCACCACCTTCTTCTTCCCAGTGTCCTTTCTGCCCCAAAAATCTTGCCTAGCTATTGGCTATTCAGCTTTTTATTAAACCAGAGTGACACACCTTCACAGTATACAAAAAGATTATTCCAAAACTGAGATTCATATCTCAGACCCTCAACGATTAACTTCTTAAAGATTATAAACATCTATTTCCGAATTTTAAAGACTTTGAGGAGTAAAATCTTGAAACTTGGATCCTTCCTTTCTTAACACATTTGTGAATTAACAATTATTTTGGTCATAGATTTGAAGAAACACAGCCGAGTATAGCATTATCTGATTTGTTTCTTACCTATAGCTTCATGGATACATGTTGGACAGTATTCATACTTTATCTTTTAGGAAACCATCCAACCCCTAAACAAGTCAGCTGTAAGGAGGCTATGAAGAAATGCCATGGCAACATGCCTCAATCAGGTCCAGGGTTTCTGAGACATAAAATGAGGGGCGATGCTTCCTAACTAGCAACTCTAGGTCACTGGTGCCAAGCTCTCAATGGAACACCCTTGAATTTAAATGTGCTCAGTAGAAATATGTGAAGAATTGCTTTCACTATTTCCCAGGGCAAGATGTTGGAATTTGTAAAACACAGTCAAATCGCTTTAATATGCATTGTAAAAATAAACTATTTGATAAAAGACACTTTTAAAAATAGTTCCGTGTCTTTGGGGAAAATGCTTCTATTGTGTGTTAAGGACTCACTGAAAGACAGGAAGCCAAGTGTGAGAATACAGGGGCGGGAGCTGAGCGTGGTGGTACGGAGACGCTGAGGAAGGTGGCCTTAGAAGGTGGCCAGGATGGGAGGAATTTGTAGAAGTAGTAAAATCTGCAACTGAAGTCATTAACTTCCGTGCTGGCAAAATGGTACAAGGTTCAGGAATAAATCAAAGGACAGGTTCTCAGGTATTCAAATGGAAAAAACCCAAGGATGACCTTTCTGGTGCACACTGCTGAGAGATTATTGAAAGAAAGGAAAGGCATGGTTGCAAACGCGACTGTGTCACGCCCAGGAAAGCGACCTAAGACATGATTTCAGACAGCACCCCTGAGCTCCAACGGCGTGCCTCACAAGGAGCCCTAAAACAAACCTGAAGACATCATCCCATGATTGCCTAAGAACTGACCTCCTGACCTCCACTCCTCAGACAAGAAAGACCTAGAAGAATCCCAGACAAGAATAAGTACAGTTATCAAGGGGTTTCTATATGAACATTGGTTGAAGAAATTGAATGCCTTAGGCTAAAAAGCATAAAAGCTAAAAGGGAATGTGATCAAAGTCTCATTGTAAAGTCTATGATGATTTGGAATACTGACCTGTTCATAAACTCATGTAAGGGTTGTGGAGCTCCTTGTATGATGCATAACTTAAAAACTATTTCACTACAGAAAAGCAGGACATTTAGAGAGTGAATTTTCTTTAACAGGCAATTTAGGCTGAATGAAGAGGTGTTTTCTGGGATTATTAAAATTATGGATGGCTGGTGGAATTACAAAAGGAGGGTTTGCGTAGTAAACATGAAGAGATGAGGTGTACAGGTCGAGGAACCTTAGCCAAATCGCCTGAGGTGAGGAATATTTTGGATTTGTGGATTTTTCCTTACTTAAGGGAATGTACTGGGAATATTACATAGTGAAAATATCTATCTTGGGAAGTTTAAATGGGATGTCCATTCATGTTTCACTTCTATCTTATATACAGATACATCCACACTCACTTGTGTTTCATTGACACACCACAAATGTGCTGTGGGATGTTTTAGTCCACCTGTGTTTTCTTTTGTTTTTTTTCATCTTTTTATTATTTAAATTAGAAATAAGCTTTCTACCACTTTCTTTTCTAAGAAGTTCAGTGTGGCTGGATTTGTGTTGAGGTCTTTGATCCATTTGGACTTAAGTTATGTGCATGGTGATAGACATGAATCTATCTGCAGTCTTCTACTTGCCAGCATCCAGTTATGCCAGCATTTTTGAGTATACTTTCTTTTTTCCATTGTTTAATTTTAACTACTTTGTCAAAACTCAAGTGTTCATATGTGTGTGGGTTAATATCAAGGTTTTCAATTCGATTCCATTGGTCTATCTGTGCTAATATCAAGCTGTTTTCAGGACTATTGCTCTGTAACAGAGCTTGAAGTCATGCATGTTGATGTCTCCAGAAGTTCTTTTTAGTTCAGGGTCATTTGTTTTTCCATATAAAGTTGATTATTGTGCTTTCAAGGTCTGTGAATAATTGTGCCAGTATTTTGATGCGGATTTCATTGAATTAGTAGATTGCTTTTTCCAAGATTGTCATTTTTACTGTGTTGATCCTACCTATCCAAGAGCACGGGAGATCTTTCCATTTTCTGGTATCTTCTTTAATTTCTTTCTTTGAAGACTCAAAGTTCTTGTTAAAAAGGTCTTTCACTTGTTTGGTTAGTGTTACCCCAATATATTTTATATTGTTTGTGGCTATTGTAAAGGATGATGTTTCTCTGGCTTCTTTCTCAGCCTATTTTTCTCAAACTTACCAAAAGGCAAAGAGAAAACATGCAAATTAACAAAATCAGGAATGGAGGAGGCTGCGAGTCCAGGGAAGCAGCAGTTCCTCTGGCAGCATCAGGTAAACAGGCCGGCTTCCCGGCCTGTGTTCCAGTGCCTGCAGATCGCCTGGGAACTGGACAGAGCTCCCAATCCCGGCGGGAGCCAAGTACCCCAGACTCCAGGTCTTCTCTCCCACCAACGAGACCAGGAAACCAGAGGAGGCTGGGAGTCCAGGGAAGCAGCAGTTCCTCAGGCAGCATCAGGTAAACAGGCCGGCTTCCTGGCCTGTGTTCCAGTGCCTGCAGATTGCCTGGGAACTGCACAGAGCTCCCAATCCCAGCGGGAACCAAGCACCCCAGACCCCAGATCTTCTCTCCCACCAACGAGACCAGGAAACCAGAGGAGGCAGGGAGACCAGGGGAGTAGCTGTTCCGGATCAGGTACAACAGGACCCAGCATAGGGTCCAGGGAAACAGGTAGGAGGCTAAGCGCCCCAGATTCCTGTTCTTCCCCACCCATGGGACCAGCATTTGGACAAGGAATAGAAGAACCACCAGATTATTGGACTTGCTAGCACTCACCAAAAGGGAACTCTGGTCCCCAGACCAGTAAGGGGCTCTTTCTGCACCCACAAGAAGAAGAGATGGGAAAGAGGCAATACAAAAACACACTCAGCAACAGAAAAACAAATATGACACCACCAGGTTCTAGAGACTCCACACCAGCAAGACCCCAACAGTCCAATGCGAATGAAGCAGAAGAGAACGACCCTAAAAGCAGTTTCATGAAAATGATAGAGGTCCTAAATGAGGATATAGGAAAATCCCTCAAAGAAATGGAAGAAAAAACAAACCAAAAAATGCAAGAAATGGAAGAAAAAACAAAGCAAAAAAATGCAAGAATTGGAAGAAGAAACATACCAAAAAAGGCAGGAAATGGAAGAAGAAACAAAGCAAAAAATGCAAGAAATGGTAGAAAAAACAAAGCAAAAAATGAAAAAAATGGAAGAAGAAACAAATCAAAAAAGGCAGGAAATGGAAGAAGAAACAAAGCACAAAATGCGAGAAATGGAACAAAAAGCAAACCAAGAAATGGAAGAAAGAACAAACCAAAAAATTCATAAAAGGCAACAAATGGACGAAAAGATAAACAGAAAATTGCAAGAAGCAAGGGTTGAAAACTGAAATAGAGACATTAAAAAAAAATACAATCTGAAGAAAGGCAGAAAATAGAAAAGCTGGACAAACAGTCAGGATCTACCGATACAAGCATTACCAACAGAATAGAAGAGATGGAAGAGAGAATCTCAAGTGTTGAAGATACACTAGGAAAAATGGATTTATCAACCAAAGAAAACCTTAAATCCAACAAATCCTTAACACAAAACATCCAGGAAATATGGGACACCATGAAAAGACCAAACCTAAGAATAATAGGTATAGAAGAAGGAGAAGAAATCCACCTCAAAGGGGCAGAAGGCATATTCAACAAAATCATAGAAGAAAACTTTCCCAACCTTAAGAAAGACATGCCAATGAAGGTACAAGAAGCCTACAGAACACTAAATAGAGTGGACCACAAAAAAAAATCCCCTCGCCACATAATAATCAAGACCCCAAACATACAGAATAAAGAAAGAATATTAAGAGCAGCTAAGGAAAAAGGTCAAGTAACATATAAAGGCAGACCTATCAGAATTACACCTGATTTCTCCATGGAAACTCTGAAAGCCAGAAGGTCCTGGATAGATATTCTACCTACACTAAGAGACCATGGATGCCAGCCCAGACTACTATACCCGGCAAAGCTCTCAATCACTATAGACGGAGAAAACAAGATATTCCATGACAAAACTAGATTCAACCAATATGTGTCCACTAACCCAGCCCTACAGAAAATTTTGGAAGGAAAACTCCAACCCAAGGAAGCTAACTACAACCAGAAAAACATAGGCATTAGTGAATCCCTCTCTACCAACAGCCAAAAGAACAAAGGGGTGAAATTCCACACATAATTCCACCACCAACAACCATTGCAAATCGAAGAAGGATGAGCAATCAATGGTCATTAATATCCCTCAATATTAATGGTCTTAACTCACCCATAAAAAGACACAGACTAGCAGAATGGATTCGAAGACAGAAGCCTACCTTCTGCTGCATACAAGAAACACACCTCACCCTCAAAGACAGACATTACCTGAGAGTTAAAGGTTGGGAAAAATTTTTCAATCAAATGGACCCAAGAAACAAGCAGGGGTAGCAATCCTAATATCTAACAAACTGGACTTTAAAATAAAATCAATCAAAAGAGATGAAGGAGGTCATTACATACTCATCACAGGTGAAACCCACCAAGATGAAGTGTCTATCCTGAACATCTATGCCCCAAATACAAAGGCATCCACATACGTTAAAGAAACATTATTAAAGCCCCACACAGTTATAATTGGAGATTTCAACACACCACTCTCACCACTAGACAGGAATACCAGACAGAAACTCAACAAAGAAGCAAAGGGTCTAATAGAAGTAATGACCCAACTGGGATTAACAGATATCTATAGAACATTTCATCCACATAAAAAAGAATATACCTTCTTCTCACCACCACATGGAACCTTCTCAAAAATCGACCACATACTTGGCAACATATCAAACCTCAGCAACTACAAAAAAATTGGAATAACTCCATGCATCTTATCAGACCACCATGCTTTAAAATTAGAATTCAACAACAACACAAATTGCAGAAAACCTACAAACTCATGGAAATTGAATAATGCTCAACTGCACCATCCCTGGGTCAAAGAGGAAATAAAAAAGAAATTAAAGACTTCCTCGAATTCAATGAGAACGAAGACACAACATACCCAAACCTATGGGACACTTTGAAAGCAGTGCTACGGGGGAAGTTCATAGCACTAAGTGCTCACATGAAGAAACAGGAGGATAGTTATACCAGAGAATTAACATCACAGCTGAAAGCTCTAGAACACAAAGAAGCAAACTCCCCCAGGAGGAGTAGATGCCAGGAAATAATCAAATTGAGGGCTGAAATCAATAAAGTAGAAACCAGGAAAACAATACAAAGAATCAATGCAACGAAGAGTTGGTTCTTTGAGAAAATCAACAAGATAGACAAACCTTTGTCCAAACTTACCAAACAGCAGAGAGTGAACACGCAAATTAACAAAATCAGGAATGAAAAGGGGGACATAACAACAGATTCTGAGGAAATCCAGAGAATCATTAGGTCATACTTTGAAAACCTGTACTCCACAAAATTCGAAAATTTAAAGGAAATGGATGACTTCCTGGATAGCTATCACTTACCAAAACTAAATCAAGAACAGATAAGCAATTTAAATAGATCTATAACCCCTATGGAAATAGAAGCAGTCATCAAAAGTCTCCCAACCAAAAAAAGTCCAGGTCCAGATGGACTCAGTGCAGAATTCTACCAGAAATTCAAAGAACAGCTTATACCAATTCTTCTCAAAGTGTTCCACACAATAGAGGCAGAAGGGTCTTTGCCAAACTCTTTCTATGAGGCTTCAATAACCTTGATCCCCAAGCCACACAAAGATACAACTAAGAAAGAGAACTTCAGACCAATATCCCTCATGAACATTGATGCAAAAATACTCAATAAAATACTGGCAAATCGGATCCAAGAACACATCAAAACAATCATTCACCACGATCAAGTAGGTTTCATCCCAGGGATGCAGGGATGGTTCAACATACGAAAATCCATCAACGTAATCCACCATATAAACAAGCTGAAAAACAAAAATTACATGATCATCTCACTAGATGCTGAAAAAGCCTTTGACAAAATCCAACACCCCTTCATGATAAAGGTCTTGGAGAGATCTAGGATAACAGGGACATACTTAAACATAATAAAAGCCATATACAGTAAACCAACAGCCAACATCAAACTAAATGGACAGAAACTCAATGCAATTCCTCTAAAATCAGGAACAAAACAAGGCTGTCCACTCTCTCCGTACCTTCTCAACATGGTACTTGAAGTTCTAGTTATTGCCATACGACAACAAAGGGGGATCAAGGGGATACAAATTGGGAAGGAAGAGGTCAAACTTTCACTGTTTGCAGACGATATGATAGTTTACATCAATGACCCAAAGAACTCTACCAGGGAACTGTTACAGCTGATTAACACCTTCAGCAAAGTGGCAGGCTACAAGGTCAACTCACAAAAATCAGTAGCCCTACTATATACAGATGATAAAAGGGCTGAAAAAGAAATCAGAGAAACATCACCCTTTATAATTTCCACAAACAACATAAAATACCTGGGGGTAACGCTAACCAAACAAGTGAAAGACCTGTATCGTAAGAACTTTGAATCTTTAAAGAAAGAAATTAAAGTAGCCCTCAGAAAATGGAAAGATCTCCCATGCTCTTGGATAGGTAGGATCAATGTAGTAAAAATGGCAATCCTGCCAAAAGCAATCTACAGATTCAATGCAATCCCATTAAAATCCCAGCACAATTCTTCACAGACCTTGAAAGAACAATAATCAATTTTGTATGGAAAAACAAAAGACCCAGGATAGCCAAAACAACACTGTTCAACAAGGCAAGTCCAGAGGCATCACCATCCCTGACCTTAAGCTCTATTATAGAGCTATAGTCCTGAAAACAGCTTGGTATTGGCACAAAAATAGACAGGTAGACCAATGGAATCGAATTGAAAACCCGGGTATTAACCCACACACATATGAACATCTGATCTTTGACAAAGAAGCTAAAAATATACAATGGAATAAAGAAAGCATCTTCAACAAATGGTGCTGGCATAACTGGAGACTGACATGTAGAAGAATGCAGATTGATCCATGTTTATCGCCATGCACAAAACTTAAGTCCAAATGGATCAAAGACCTCAATATAAATCCAGCCACACTGAACCTCTTAGAAGAGAAAGTGGGTGGTACCTTTGAACGAATTGGTACAGGAGACAGCTTCCTGAACATAACACCAGTAGCACAGACAGTGAGATCAACAATTAATAAATGGGACCTACTGAAACTGAGAAGCTTCTGTAAGGCAAAGGACACAGTCAGCAAGACAAAAAGGCAGCCCACAGAATGGGAAAAAATATTCACTAATCCCACATCTGACAGAGGGTTGATCTCCAAAATTTACAAAGAACTCAAGAAGCAAGTCTCCAAAACATCAAAGGACCCAATTAAAAAGTGGGCTGCAGAACTAAATAGAGAGTTTTCAATAGAGGAGTCTAAAATGGCTGAGAGGCACTTGAGAAAGTGCTCAACATCCTTAGCCATCCGGGAAATGCAAATCAAAACAACTCTGAGATACCATCTCACTCCTGTCAGAATGGCTAAAATAAAAAACACCAATGACAATTTATGCTGGAGAGGATGTGGTGAAAGGGGGACACTCCTCCATTGCTGGTGGGAGTGCCAACTGGTTCAGCCACTTTGGAAATCAGTATGGAGATTCCTCAGAAAAATGGGAATAAACCTACCACAAGACCCAGCAACTCCACTCTTAGGCATATATCCAAAAGATGCCCATTCATACAACAAAGATGTCTGTTCCACTATGTTCATAGCAGCTTTATTTGTAATAGCCAGAACTTGGAAGCAACCTAGATGTCCCTCAACCGAAGAGTGGATAGAGAAAATGTGGTACATCTACACAATGGAGTACTATTCAGCAGATAAAAAGTAATGGAATCATAAGATTCGCAGGCAAATGGATGACACTAGAAGAAACCATCCTGAGTGAGGTAACCCAGTCACAAAAAGAGAAACATGGCATGTACTCTCTCATATATGGATTTTAGACATAGATCTGGGGAGTGCCAGCCTACAATCCTATGGCCAGAGAGTCTGGGAAACAGAAACTTCATTTAGTGGCTGATCGAAGAAGAGGCAGACTCCCTTGGTTAAGTACTGAGCTGAACTCAAGAAAGCCAGTAACAGAGAGGGAGGACTGATGATCAAAGGGATTAAGACTGGGCTGGTTTAACCCCCAGAAACAGCTGACCAGACAAAGGTTAACTCTTGAATCCCAGGCATCAGCCTGGGAATCCAGCTTGGGACTGATCAAGACCCCCTGAATCTGGGTGTCAGTGAGGAGGCCTAGGTAATCTATTGAGCCTTGGGCAGCAGATCAGTACCCATCCCAAGTTTACACACGGACTTTGGACTCCCATAGAACAATGTGAGGTGCACTCTCACCCTGATCTCTTGGGGAAGGGTCTAGGCCCTGCCCTATATGGAATGACAGACTATGGACACCCCCATGAAGGGCCTCACCCTCCCTGGGGGAATGAGGGGATAACGGGGGGGATTGGGGGAGGGCACAGGAGGAGGGGAGGGAAAGGGAGAGGGACCTGGAACTGACTTGTGAAGCAACCTTGTTTCTTATCTAAATTTAAACTGGAAAATAAAACAAAACAAAACAAAAAAAAAACAAAACAAACAAACAAAAAAAAGAATGTTTCTAACTAAAGAAATGAAAGGTTTCTACAAAGAAAACTTCAAGGTATTGAAAAATGAAATCATATAAGTTACTAGATGATGGAAAATATTCCATATTTCTGGATATGTAATACTAATATTGTGTAAATGTCTGTCTAAAAAAAAGAAACAAAATCAGGAATGAAAAGGGGGACACAACAACTGACACTGAAGAAATTTAGAGAATCTTCAGGTCATACTTTGAAAACTTGTACTCTGCAAAATTAGAAAATTTAAAGGAAATGGGTGATTTTCTGGATATATATCACTTACTAAAATTAAATCAAGAGCAGAGAATCTATTTAAGCAGACCTATAACCCCTAATGAAATAGAAGCAGTCATCAAAAGTCTACCAGCCAAAGAAAGCCCAGGCCCAGATGGCTTCAGTGCAGAATTATAGCAGAAATTCAAAGAAGAGCTAATACCAGTACTCTTCTAAGTGTTCCACACAATAGAAGCAGAAGGTTCACTGCCAAACTCATTTTATGAGGCTGCAATTACCTTGGTACCCAATCCACACAAAGATAAAACTAAGAAAGAGAACTAAAGACCAATATCTCTCATGAACATTGATGCAAAAATACTCAATAAAATTTTGGCAAATCGAATCCAAGAACACATCAGAAACATCATACACCATGATCAAGTAGACTTCATCCCAGGGATGCAGGGATGGTTCAACATATGAAAATTCATCGATGTAATCCATCACATTAAACAAACTGAAAAAAAAAACCACATGATTATCTCACTAGATGCTGAAAAATCCTTAGACAAAAGCCAACACCCCTTCATGATACAGGTCCTGGAGAGATCAGGTATAACAGGAACATACCTGAACATAATAAAAGCAATATACAGTAAACCAACAGTCCCCGTCAAACTAAATGGACAGAAACTCAGTGTGATTTCTCTAAAATCAGGAACAAGACAAGGCTGTCTACTCTCTCCATATCTCTTCAATATTGTACTTGAAGTTCTAGCCAGAGCAATAAGATGACAAAAGGAGATCAAGGGAATATGAATTGGAAAGGAAGAGGTCAAACTTTCAGTATTTGCAGATGATATGATAGTTTAGATAAGTGACCCGAAAATCTCTACCAGGGAACTCCTACAACTGGTAAACACCTTCAGCAAAGTGGCGGGCCACAAGATTAACTAAAAAAAATCAGTGTGCCTGTGTTTTGACATTGACGGGTCACCTAGGTCAGGCATGGAAGTTTTGACTTGTGGCCCCAGGTTAAGTAAACATTTTACGCTTCACATTTTCAGAATACAGATACTCTTACATTATTTCTTGCAAAGCTATAGTATTTGTTGACCATAGAATGCTTTGATATAAATTTGAAGGGAAGGAATTTGGGCTTGGGGAACTCTGGCACAGTGGGGGAATGGACCATGGAGGGGAGAAAAGTCTCTACACTGTAAGAGAAAGAGGCAACTCTTTACTCTCTGCAGAATTTTCTCCATGCATGACAGTTTTTCTATGTCAGGGTTAATTGTAAAATTTTCTACATTATTATAGAATTGTGACATATTACTCTGTTCCTGGTACTTACATGGGCTCACCAGAGATCACATGATCATTTCTCTGTTTCTGAGGACTCTAAGTTGTTTTCAAACTTAGTTCTGTGATACTAAGGAAAACAGTGAGTTTTTCTTAAGGAAAAAAGTCTCATTTGAGGCAGGTCTAATGAAATGAAAGGATGGCAATTTTTGAGAAATGAGACTATAGTAAAGTGTCCTGGAATCTATATTCAGTAAATAACTAGGAACAAACCACGCAAATAGCCTATGCCACAGAGATTCATAAAGAATTTATAATTTCATGGATATGCTGCTGTCTGTGACTAATGTTAACTGTATTTAAAACATCATGAAATGCAGACAGTTCTTGCTAGGTATTGTGTCAACAGTACAATCACAAGCATCAAGAAGCTTTATATTTTTTATTCTAAGGCGGTTTTTCATACTTACATGAAGGATAGCTGCTCTACATTCCTCTCCTGGATGTGACTGTTTGAGACAGCAATAGTTTAACTAATAATTTCACCAAAAGCTGCCAGTATGATTGCTTCAATATGAGCTGAGACAATTCATTTTCCCTCAAAGTGCTTTACTTGAAGAACATAAAAGGGAAATAAACTCACCAGTGCCTTTGTGATGAGAAATCAAAGAGTACCTTTTCCTTGAGGTAATGATAATTTAATTAAATATATATATATTTCTACTTATACAATAAGGATGATAGGAGTCAGTGAGGAGAGACCAGAGAGCTTCACGGAGAAGGCAGGAGTTGAACTGAACACTAGAAAATGAGCACAGCTTATACAGGTAAACTGTGGGATTAGAAATCTCCTATTGGGTATGTGTGGTAGGCAAACCCGTGGCATCACTGGGGAGTTAAGAAATAACTTAGCTGGAGTGACAAAATTCATTCTGGAGGAGAGTTGAGAATGAGGTTGAAATAGAGATGGAAGACAGATGAAAGAGTTTAGGCTTTATCCCCATCTCTAACAGGGCTCTTTGAAGAGCTATTTAATATAAGGTGACATAATGAGTATAATATTCTTAGATGATACAGTCTAGTATTGATGTGGCTAATGGAAAGGAGTGAGGAGACAGAGTGAAAATGCCAGACACAGTGGAAGGAGGGGGAGCCAAGTTATTGTCTTTGGAGGTGGATGTAACGTTTCAGTTTGTGTCTCCCAACAGGGAAAAACAAAGCCTGGAACTCTTCCATTATGGCTGTGATTTGATTCATATGCCATCTCAGAGCAGCAGCAAGAAAGGTACTGTGTTCTCTTACAATGTTAGTAGTCAAAAGTTTTCCATGATACCTCCCTTTTCCCAGTGTGAGGATCAAATAGAACCTGGTCTGTGTAAAGAGTTAGGATCAAAGGGAAGTATTTACTTTATTTTGTTCAATTAACATTTTTTCAATTATTTTGCATACTGACAAGACAATAGTTTCCTCTCCCTCCTCTCCTCCTGTTCCGCTTTACACACCTCCCATCTACGCCCCTCCCCATCCACCCCTCCTTCTCTATTCAGAAAGGGGTAAGTCTCCCCTGGACTTGAACAAAGCAGGGCACATCAAGTTGAGGCAGGACCAAGCTCCTCTCCCTGTATCAAGGCTGGGGGAGGAATTCAGCATGGGGAACAGGCTCCAAATGAGGTGTGTGGTCCATTGAGGGACAATCTTTGCGAAGCAGTTTCCTTGGATTGTTACCTGGTTCTAAATGTATCAAGTTCTTAAATGTACATCTCACCACTCCTCTCACAGGAATGAATCCTGTCTCACTAATGTGAGCAGCCCAGGTTTGATGTCCAAGCTTTCATCATCTCATCAAATTGTGCTATAAGAGCTTCCTCACATATGCTTTGAGGGTGCTTTTCCTGGCTGTGAGACTTTCACCTCTACAGAAGTAATTTTCTATCCCCACATACAAATGGTGTCATAGCAACAGGATAATAAGACAAGCGAGTCCCAGAGGGAAGGATGAAAGCATATAGTAACCACTACTCAGTGTTGTTTTACACTCAGCTAGCAGCTGTCACCAGTGCTGTGAGTGGGACCCAGACCTACACTCTGGTTGTAATTCTGCATCATTTATGACACGTGTGGGAAGAGGGGGCCACAATAAGTGATGCAGAGGAGATATTTGTGGGGAACAGACATTTGGGACAGTTGGCACTGAAGCCTGCTCCATGACCTTGGTCTGAATGATGGTGCTATGAAGTTGTCACAGGTCAGCTGTCACAAAGAAAGGATGTCACGTTGATTCACAGAAGAATGAAGACAAGTGAGGAGACTGACAGAATGGTAGCATGAACATAAGGTGGTCTCATTCCTTCAGTATCTATTATAAATTAATTCTTTCAGAATTTTATATAACATGTTGATCATATTCATCCTCCTCCTCCAGCTCCTCCAACATCTGCCTCCCCTCGCTACTCACCCTATTGTGTCCTTATCTATGTATTTATTTCCATAAATCTATTCAGTCAAATTTATGCTGCCCATATACTATTGCCTGCACGGCTGCCTTCTGTTGCAGTATGAGCAACCTATGGTGACCCATACCCTTAATGAAAATTGACTCTCTCAATTGCCATCAGTTGCCTCAGGCGGGACTTGGTGGCCACCTCCAAGTCTGTGGGTTGACAGCACGATCGCTAAAATATTCTCCAAAAACACAATAACCCTTGTTTCAGATGCTGTGTAAAGTAACACCTAGGCATTTCACAGGTGGAGTGAACTTTAGAGATGAAATTGGCTTTTGGTGAGGTAACAATCTTCCTTAGAAATAGTCATATAAACACCGTTCTCATGTTTATTTAGGTATTTATTAGTCTTTGGTGATTTTCTTGATCCCAACAGCAACTGGAATTACAAACTTCACATAAATCGTCACAGGTAGCTAATCTTGGTCTACTTTTCTACATTTCAAGATGAAAAAAATATTTTTGAGGACAAGAGATGTGGGTAGAGGTAAATCAAAGGCATTTTGAAAACAGTTTGAATGATATATTGCTGGTTAAAAAGATATAGGCATATGAGTGTGTTCCGATTTCTACCAGTCATATACTCAAGCTCTCTGAGCTAACAAACAGGACAGGTTAAACTCATCCACAGGGGATAATGAGCTCATTAGTGGTATGGTCAGCCCCTGTGTGTGTCAGTCTGAGAAGAGATGTAACAGCAACTGAGGCAGCCTTGCTGGAAGCAGAGTGCATGTGCTGTGGTCCTGGGGCAGACTGGCTGCAGTTGGTATGCATCCCCTTTCTAGTTGCATGTTACTGACCACAATACACACCTGGACTTTGACTGGCTCAGAGCCTCATCCTTAGGCTTTAAGTCACGGTATAAACAAATGGTGTTTTGGAGCATCTGCTGAGAGAGATGACAAAATGAAAAAATGAGGAAATGGAATGATGGTTGCTGCTATTTGGGGGGGGCTGAGACAGGGTTCCTCTGTGGCTTTGGAGGCTGTTCTGGAACTAGCTCTTTTAGACCAGACTGGTCTCGAACTCACAGAGATCCGCCTGCCTCTGCCTCCCAAGTGCTGGGATTAAATGCATATGCCACCACTGCCTGGCTAGCTGCTATTTCTTACTTTGTCTACAGTACCTATTCTGTCCTTTCCAAATGCCTAATATGGATTACATTATCTACCCTTGTGTATGTGTGAGGACTCAGGTGTGCTTTTCCCACAATCACTGTTTCCCCTAAATGCTTCAAAGGAATCTAGGAGAAAAACTTGAACTGGGAGACAATACAACCGATTTTGTATATTTCTTTGTTTTCCTTTCTTTTTTCCATTTTAGTGAAAGTAAATTTTATGCAATATATTCTGACCACTTTCCCCTCCCTCATCTTCCCTCTCAGACCCTCTTCATGTCTCCACCATTTAACCATTTTCTCATTACAAAACCAAACCAAAACAACAGAAATACTACAACAACAACAAAAACAAAAAGGCAATTAAAAACCAAGCAAACCAGATTAAATGAACTCACAAGAAACACACATATGCATACACAAAACCCATAAAAACACTTAAGCAGAAACTGTAATATACTAGCAAAACACCAGGGGGATAAAAAAATACCCCAAATTAAAAAATGTCCCAAACAAAACAATATTAGACAGAATGTCTACAAAAGTACTACTGAGTTAATTTTGTGTTGGCCGTCTACTGCTGGACATGGAGCCTGCTCTTAAGTGTGGTTTAGGTATCTAATGAGACTCCTTTGGGAAAAAAACCTAATTTTTCCTTTGTAAGTGTTTTTCAACTGGAGATAGCGTCTTGGTTAGGGATGAGATTGTATGTCCCTTTCCCCCTCTTGGTGCTGGGACCAGTGCATGCTGCCATAGTTTCTGTGAGTTCATATGTCCATCAGTTCTGCCATGTCTGGAAGACACTGTATCCTTGGTGTAATTCATTCCCTGTAGCTCTTACACTATTTCTTTCACCTCTTATGCATAGTTCCTTGAGTCCTGAGGGGAGGGGGTTGATGAAGACATCCCATTATGAACGAGTCTTCTAAGGTCTCTACTCTCTTCCCATTGTCCTGTTGTGGGTTTCTGTGTTCATTTCTATCTATTGCAGAAGAAACTTCTGTGAGGATGGCTGAGGGAGAGATTGACCTGTGGGCATAGCAGAATGTTATTAGGAGTCTTTTTATTGTTATGTTTCTTTAGCAAAACCAAGCAGCCATATGGAAATTCCCAAACAGCTCAGACTGTTGCCAAGGCTATTGGTTGCTCTCTACAAATAGATGCTAAGATACCATTGTTGAAGAAAACACATACATATCTCATTCAACACTGAAAAATCAAGTTGGTACCTAATTATAGTCTTCACTTCTACCGACTACCATTCATGGTACTGGAAGGTATTCTGCCAACTACCAGAGGAGAAAGGCAGCCACCAACCCAGCTGTAAACCCTGTGATCTACAATGGTGACTTGCCCCCATGATATGCTGGTGCAACGGTGGTAAAAACATTGTGGGAGAAACCAACCACTATCTGACTGGATTTAATGCACAGTTTATGAGATGGAACCCTACTGGACACCACTCAGGTGGCCCAAGAATCTGAGATTAGACTGGCCATGAACTTAAGAAAAACCCAAATACCAAATTTGATATTTCAGACATTGAAAACAAAACATTTAGGATTTCTACTGTTAGTATGATAAAAAATGTTCTGGATTTGAATATTGAGCAGATACAACTTTTTAAAAAATCTGTGTTTCCACTACGATATCAGAGTTCTCTTTAACAATATTTTAATATGCATGCATGCATATAGTGTGTTTGTATGTACTCTGTCCCCATTCATTCCCCTCTACTTCCTATCTCATCAGTACTTTTTCCTCCCAACATCATGTACACTCTCACACATTCAGTAATTTAGTGCTGTTAGTATATTTATGGGTGTGAGAGTATCTACTGGAGCATGGGCACTACCCCAGAAGAAAAGTAACTCTGTCTCTTTCAGGAGTCATCAATTTCTAACAGATCCTCAGATAGGGGTGAGGATTCATAATTCTATCCTCCACATATGCTGAGATTATTGATGGCTTGATTTTGTGCAAATCTTATGCATGCAGTCGTCAATGCTGAGTTCAACTATGTTTGTAACTGTGCTGTCTGGTTCAGAAAATAATTATCCTATTGGTATCTACTTCCTCTGGCCTTACAATCCTTCCATCTCCTCTTCCATGATGATTGCCAAACCTTTGGAGAAGGGGTATGATATTGATGTTCTGTTTAGAGGTGAGGACTCCAAAGTCATTGCATTTTGACCAATTGTAGATCTTTGTATTAATCATTATTTACTGAAAGATTAAGCTTCTCTGATGAGAGTAGAGAGATGCAACAATCTATGAGTATAAAGATAAGAATGTATGGGCAATTTATTACTTACTATATCCATGTATCAGAATAATATTAGTAGGTCTCCCCTAGGGGTGATGACCAGGTGCAGGTTTCAGTTTAGTGAATGAGACCAAGCCTGTGCTACATATTGTGGATTGGGTTTTAAATTCTACAGAAAACGATTGGTTACTCCCATAATATTTGTGCACCCATTGAATCACCACTGGGCATATCATGTCAAGTCAACGATTATTGAAGCTCACAAGGTTCGTAAGACTGTTGATGACTTTTCTCCTCCTGTAGCATGCATAGAACCCTCCAGGCTTGTGAAAGCCAGCTAAAAGGAATGAAGCTTCCAGGTCATGCCAGTTTACTTTCTCCATGCCCTATGACTCAAGTATGTGGTATATTCAGCAACAGAGTCTTACCATCAAGTTTGGAGGGTAATCAAGAGCAATGGCAATAGCCTAAAATATTTAT
The DNA here is from genome assembly GCF_017639785.1 of Mesocricetus auratus. Taxonomy (NCBI): domain Eukaryota; kingdom Metazoa; phylum Chordata; class Mammalia; order Rodentia; family Cricetidae; genus Mesocricetus; species Mesocricetus auratus. The sequence continues at coordinate 26,545,556 of NW_024429193.1, read as the reverse complement.
GGAGGCTATAGGAACCTACTGACAAGCAATTCAAAGGAAGATAAAAACCCACCCCCAGTGAAACACTTCCTCCCACAGGGCCACACCGACTCTAGAAACTCCACACCTACAGTAATGTCACTCCCTATGAGTCTATGGGGGACGTTTTCATTCAAACCATTACATTACACTCTCTGGCACCCACAGGCTTATAGGCATATCATAATGCAAAATACATGTAGTCCAACTTCAAAAGTCCCCATTGTCATTAACGGTCTCAAGCATTTTTGAAATTCCAGTCCAAAGTCTCTTTAGAGACTCACAGCAGTCTCTTAACTGCAATCCCCATACCGCCAACATTCCATGGCATAGAATGTACATTACCATTCCAAAAGGGAGGAAAGCAAGTTCAGCGAGGAAACACTGGACCAAAGCAAGCCCCAAAACCAGCTGGTCAGACTCAAAACTGCATCTCAATGTCTGATGTCAAGGTGCTTTTCAGATCCCCAACTCCTTTCAGCTTGAGGCAAGACACTTGTCTCTCTAGGGCTGCTTCCACTCCCTGTTAGCAGTTTTCCTCAGCATGTATCCATGACTCTGGCATCTCCAACATCTTCAGAACAATCCAGGCTTCAATTTCACAGCTTCACACAATGGCCACTCTAGGCCTCCATTCAGGGACACCCCTGACACATGCCTTACCTCAGGGGCTTTCCTTAGTTACAGAAGGAGATTCAGTGGCCCCTGTCTTGTATGTTTTACTCTAATGCAGGAAGCACAAGTACTACTGTTGGCTGGTGCTGAAACATGACTCCCTCATTCAAATACATTTTTACTAGCCTTCTGGTTTTGATGGTTTCCTTCACTGTCTTAGCTTGGATCTTGTAAAACGCAATCAGTAGACCAGGTGGACCTCAAATCCAGATAGCCATCAGTTTCTTTGCCTCCTGAGTGCTGCAATTAATGGAATGTACCATTAGGCCTGATCCTAAACTTTTCTTTAATTTCTTTTCACATTTCTTTGATTCTTTTTCACAAGTTGAAAGCTTAGCTGGGTGGAATCTTGCTATGAGGCCACCACTTCCTCTACTCCACTTAGCATCAGGCTTTTCTTTAATCTGTTTATACTTCCTACAACTGTACATCTTGCATTTTCTTTGCTCAGCTCCTTTCATTATAGATCTGCATAAGACTGGCCACTGAATACTATGTTACACAGTACTAGGCTGTCTAAAAAATCTCCTTTGTCAAAACTATTAATCCATAAGTCTTCAGTTTAGCCTCAGGCAGATTTTTTTGGACAAGGGCAGAAAGCAGCCCCATTCTTCACCAAATATCACAAGAATTATCTCCAGGCCACCTATTAGTATTCTTCTTCTCTGCAGCCTCTTGAACTAGGTCTCTGCACAGTTCAAATCACCCTCAGCGTCACCGTCTTCCATGCTCCTACTGGTATGAACCACTAAGCCTACTTAAAGTGTTCAACTGCTTTTCTAATCTAAAATCCACTTTCCTCTGAATAAAAACCTGGTCAGGCCTACATAGCAATACCCTAGTCCCTGGTAATATTTTCTTTCTTAGTTAGGGTTTCTATTGCTGTAAAGAGACACAATGACCATGTCAACTCTTATAAAGGGAAACATTTAATTGGGGGCTGGCTTACAGTTCAAAGGTTTAATCCATCATTATCAGGGTGAGAAGCAAGGCGGCAAACAGGCTGATGTGGGTCTGCAGATGTAGCTGAGAGTTCTACATCTGGATCAGCAGGCAGAAAAATGAGGAAGTGACACTAGGCCTGGTGCAGAAATGGGTTTGAAAGAATTACTTCCTGCAGAAACTGTTAAATGTCCATCTACCTTTCCTTTTGTTATGAATGCACAAACTATTGTGCATGCTAATATTCAAACCTCTGACACCAATGAGAAAAAAAGTCACATATTTTTATTTGCTATGTCTTGAAAGTTTCTCTGTAGACTTTCCACTTCCTTTGTAGGCCGTTCACAAAAGTCAGTATGTAGGAATAAATATAAGAGCTGATCTTAGTCATAATTGTACCCCTTTATAATTTATCTATTGTATAGTAAATTGCACGGTTTGATTTAACTAACTGGTACCAAAAGAGGCCCCTCCCTTCCTGCTGTCCTTTCTTCTCATATAAATAGTTTTTGTACCCATGACATCAGTGTTGGCCATGTGGCTTGCTTTAGCAAATGGAGTGTTGCAGAAAGTGCAATTGTATCTAGGCAGAAAGTGTCAGAGTGGTCTGCAATTGTTCTTCTTTTGGGGAAGAATGTTTCCCTAATGGAGCCATTCTTCCTGCCTGGAGGTAGTAATAAAGAAAAAGCCTGCAGCAGGGGCACAGACAACTCACTGCCAAGACGTAAACATTTGTTGTAGAAGTCACTGACCTTTGCAATTCTCACATCAAAACACAGTACAGCACATGCTGCCTGATGACAGTGCATGTCAATAGAGCCATCACACAACACACACACACACACACACACACACACACACACACACAGCGTGTGCATTAGAGTCTCTGTTTCTACGACAACATACCTGAAATAACCAACTTCAAAGAGGAAGGATTTATTTCAGCTCATGATTTTAGTCCACAGGTGGGGGGTTTCCATTGTGGTGGCCTGGAGGTGAGGCTGGCCAGGAAGCTGGACATCATCACAGTGGGCAGCATGTGGCCTTGAAGCAGAGCTTGTATCCCATGAGATAGGATATAGAGTGTGAGACAGGTAAGGGCTGGTGTAAGGTTGGTTTTCCAGGGCAACCTCTTATCAAAATCATCCCAGTTCCCTAGACACTAATTTCTAAATTAGTAATTTATTAGAGAAGCTATCATGCCAATAACTGATGTCATTCTTTCATTTTGCTAATTCACTGATTTTAAAAAGAGCAAAGAGACACCGCAGACTGCTACTGTAATAAGTACACCATGGTTGGATTCCAGCTGCATCTACACCTTCTTACACAGTATCTCATTTCATATGTACAATGCAATGTTCTGTGCATGTCTATTGTACAGTGAGGGATTGCCAAGATTTTTCACTTTCCCCCAATCCCACATTAGTGAATGTGAGAAAGGGCAAGGATAGGTCTTTAGCCTAACATTTATCCCTGCTGCCCCCATCTCTCAGTAGTCACCCTCTTGTGTGACTTTCACAGATTGCCAGCTCCATCTTCAAGATTTTTATAATAGGCCTAAGTTTACAAACGCAACTTGCAAACACAGTAATTATTAACACTTTCTAGTGATATAATTGGAAACTCTCTGTGATTCAATACGTCTTCCTGCATAAAGGTCATCTCTTGAAAAGGGCCATAGAAATTAAGAGTGAGAATAATGGAGCGGATTATATTCTTGGGAAGTAGAAGATAATGCAGTAGTGGAGATACAATTGGCTTTCAAGAAGTGAGAAATCTTAGTGCTTTGTCTCCTCTCCTTCTAGTCATTTCATCAGTCTTTTTTAACTAAAGTCACAGAATAGAAATGAGACATACTGAAACATGCATGCTGTACAAATTGCTAGAGCTGGTACTCATTGTTGCATCTAGAACAGAGAATGTGACACCACATGTCACATTTATTTTAAGAGAGGAAGTGCTTCTGCATCAGAGGGGAGTCCTACTCTCCACATCTACAGTCATACATTTTGTGCTTGTGGATGAAACATTCAAGAAGAAATTTGATTATTTCTCCCTGCTTTATCCCTCCCTTTCCTTTGTTTCCTTTGTCTCTGAGTGTGATAGCTCAGAGGAGAGGGGTGGAGGACAACTGTTGAGGAAGTGATGATGTCTTGGGAAAAGTTGTGTGACCTATAATTTGACATGTGTAAGGAATGCATAGACTTTAATAACATGCATATTTCTTCCCATTACATGAAAATCTATGCATGTGTTTTATGTTTTTAATACTGGCCCTGTGTTGCTTTAAATTTATCTTGATTCCATTGATGTGTGTAGTTTTAATATCTACAGATCTATATAATTATAACTTCATGATTTTACAATGTTACCAAAACGTTTTCTGTGACTGCATTTTCTTAACCAGGTTAAAAATTAACTTTAAAAACCTTGTTTCCTGTTATAGATGTTCCTCATTTGATGTTTATGATAGAATGGTAAGATCATGCTGTCAAAATGAGGTAGATAACTGACATCTTTTATTTGTTAAACAACCTAATTCCAACCTTTGATCATATGTTATTCAGTGAGTTCAACAGACAAATATTAGAATGCTAGAAAATGAGGCTGCAAGCAATTAACATTTATTATTTTGATGTACACAAACATCCTGTTATTAAGAATTTCTTTTGAGTGACTAAATTATTAGCTTAAAACTCACAGTGACATTACCAACTTATAAGAAAGGCATAAATTAAAAGTTTTGCTGTGTTGTTCCACATAAGGGAGCAATCACTTGCATAGGTAAGCCATTGCATTTCATATTTATGTTTTACTGCGTTTGTAAAACTAATCAGATAGGAGGCTTCTCAAATTCTGTCTCTCCTGCACATAAATAGCATCAGTAGACTGTAGCCTTAGGGTTTAGAACTGTTCGTCTTTGTTCAAGGAGCATGCCTCATCTACCAGGAAGTGCTTTGATCTTCAACCAAAGGAATACCTCATGTGAATAGTGATGGTACAGCTTTGTGGGTGGAAGGAATTGCACAATACACAATGTGTGAGAGCTACATATAACACAGGGATAGTGACTTGTGACCAGTAAGAATTTCTGAAACCCAAGGACATCACACCTGCCTCTTAGCTGTGCTTTTAGAGTCCTAACAACAAAAATTTGTCTAATCATGTTAAACATTTGCTTCAACTATGAACGATGAGCATTTGTTTTAGTCATTCAAGAAACCATATTATTAGTCCAAATCACTTCTTTTTAGTATCTTGTCTGATTTATTTTAGAAATCCAACTCAAAATTTCATAGTGTTTTGAGAGTTGCGCAAAGGCCCTGTGATTATTTATTGTATTAATATATTAATGCCCCTAGACCAGTGGTTCTCAACCTGTAGGTTGTAGCCCATTTGGCAAGCCTCTGTCTCCAAAGATATTTACATTATGATTTATAGTAGTAGCAAAATTACACTCATGAAGTAGTAACAAAAACTAATTTTATGGTTGTGGGTCACTACAAGATGAGGTCACGGCATTAGGAAGGTTGAGAGCCACTGCCCTAGACAATGCACACATTTATGTCTCACTTACCCTATGGGTCACACTTTAAGACAAACAAGAAGCTGTGATCTGGCTTTAGGAATGGTAACAAGTATGAAAGGGAGGATGCATGAGACCCCGTGCATCTAACCTAGTCCTGTACTCGCCAGAGTCACCTTCTACATACTGATTCAGCAAGAGCGGGTGGCATCACAGCCTGTTGGACCTCGATGGACTTCAGAAATACACATCCCCATTAACCAAGAGGAACCTGTGGACAGGGCTGCTTTGCATATCAAGCAACATTACTATGATTCAGAAGGCTAAGAACGATACACTTCATAAGAAACACATCTGTGATATTCTGGTGACTTCCTCTCCTTTCCGTACCAAAAGTAAATTTCAAAAAAAAATTTACCACCCTTTCATTCTTTACACTTTATTTAAATTCACAATTAAGCTAAGTAAGTATAATCGCCATAGGACAAAATATTTTTTTAATTATGACTTTGTTCAAGGAAGCTGATAGATTTTTTAAGAACAGTTTGAGATTTATATTCAGGGCTGTTGGTGCATGTCTATAATCTCAATACTCTGGAAGCTGAGGCAGGAAGATTGTGAGTTTCATTCAGGCTGAGTAAGTACATGAACAAACCAATATGAATCACAAAACAATATTTTCAGAGAAACAGAAAACTTAGTACAAAGTTCCCATACATTTTCTCTGATTAACAATACAATTAATTTACAGCAGTTTGTCAATATTAGTGAACCAACACTGATACATTTTAATAAGCAAATGACTATAGTATATTCAAGTTTCTTTAATTACAAGTTTTGCTGCCCCAGAGTCTCATCTAATATGCTACATCAAGTTCACTTTCAAGGCCCTGATGAGAGTCTTGGCTCTAAAGGGTCTGAGACTTAGATACTTACTGTTTGTGCATTAGGAACACACACACACACACACACACACACACACACACACACACTAAAATGGCATGCTATGAACCACTTCTATTATTATGTCAGGTCCCTTTGACCCTTCTTTTTTGTGAGGTCTAGTCTATCAGAAACACACAGAGTGATCCCACCTCTTTCTTTTTATTGAGGTTATCATGGTATGTTGTTTCCATTTCTTTTCTTACCCTCCATGCCTTCCTTTCTCTCTCCCTCTCCCTTTCCTTCCCTTTCTCCCTGCCTTCTTCTTTCCATTTCCTTTTCTTTCCTTTCCTGTTTCAGTGCTGAGGACCTAAAATAAACACTGAGCCACAATCCCAAGCCTACACCTTTGTTTTATAACCTACCTATGTTTTATTTAAAGATTTGGGCAACAACATACAAAGGGGGACCATCTTTTTAATCCGTATTTACTGTCTCTGTCTTGTAACTGGTGTATTTAAAACATCCAGATTGCATGTGAGTATTAATACAGTCAAATTCATAACTAATGTATCTGTAGAGGTTTTCTATTTGTTTCACCTGTTTTTCATTTCTTTATACTTCTCTTGTTTTAATTATGCATTCATTTGATTTCTTAATTTTTTCTTAATGTCAATTATGCTTCCTTGCAAAATTCTTTAGTAGTTGCTCTCAAGTTTGCAGCGTTAACTTTCTACAAATACTTGCTTTAATTTTCTTTAAAAAAACAATGGAATTTTATTTTGATGAAAAACTCGAGTTTACAATCATTTAGAAAGTGAATTTAGTAAGAGCAAACAGTTCATTTTCCTATCACATAACTCTTAAGAAAAAAAGCACAGATTAAGGGTAAGGCAGACTGGACAGTAAACCACCTCTTGACATTCACTCTCCCTTAATGTGACTCACTCTAGAATGTTCAGGGCTCTGGAGATGAGTGAGCCAACATTATGAGCATCAAATCTCATCCTAATCATTCAAATAAAATCAAGATAAATATGTTTTTGCTTCTTGTGGGGAATACTCTGATAGAAGCACTCATGTTATATTGTGCATCACAACTTTAAAATGCCTTCAACAGCTCCATTTAAACACCATCTATAAAGTGCAACTCTTAATATTCTGTATTTTATGTGGGGCGTGATAAGTATCAATCTGCAATGAAAGTACCCCAGATGCTAATTCCCACCACTTCTGAGAAGACCTAGATGTGTGAAAAAGGACTGCCCCTGTACAAAGAACCAATTTCACAAGCCTACAGATAAACAAATCCATTTATAGAACTGGATCCAGGATGCTAAAGTTGTGCTCATTAAAAAAACCATTCAGCTACCTTTGGTCTTAAAAAAAAACCTACACTGCAGTATCCTAAGCATGTGCATCTCACAATGAGGAAAAGTGGCCTCGCAGAGTAGAATGAGGAGTACGACGTCACTGTGAAGAGTAGCGTGCTATGGTTTCAGGAGCATCAGCATCACAGCATCGGATTCTGTGCATCAGGACTGAGGTCCTTACTGCCCGAGGTGGGTACCTGGGGAGGAGAGCCAGCTCATCCACCTGTGGAGTAGGGTGCATGACTACCAGCTGGTCCTGGGGAATGTCTGCTGCCAGGTCGGTGATAGATTTACTCTTTACACACTGAAAGTCTACATGCCGACTCTTTCCTTCCTCCTTCTCCCAGGACATTCGAATAAAGGGTCTTTGGACATAGTTGTAAATGACTTCTGGTCAGCCCCCTGGCCTTTGCTTTTTCTTTGTAGGTAGGATAGCCTTCTATTCCCAATCTAATCTTCGTAAGATCCCTCTCCTTCAAAACTGATTTGGCCACATCTCTGTTTTCAATGTACTTGAAAAAATCTATATAATTTTGTGCTATAAATAATTTGTGAATATTCCTCTCCCCTCTGTGGTGGATACTCCTCATCCCAATCAACTACATCATCATCTGTAAGCACCACTATATGGCACTCTCGTTCCCCACTCTGGGCGCTTGCTACCATGAGAGGGAGGATCATTTCTTCCAGATAAAATTCAAATTGTTTGTGAGCACCATCATTTGATAACTCGGGCATAAGGGCACCGAGATCTCATTTAGTTGTACTGTATTCAAAAGAGATGCAAAGGTAATCGCATGCTTCTCTCAGCTCAGGAATAGATATGCCATCAGGACAGCAGATGATTCCTGTCTTACAGTAATCCAATATAGCTCGAAACACAGTAGAACCACCTTCTATTCCTTCTGCCACCTCATATTCTCCCTTCTCATTGGGGCGTGTAAAATTATGTTCTCGGCCAGATCCAGACATCCTGCCCAACATTGTATTTGGCTGTGCAGTAAAAATGGACGGATCCACAACAAATCTGGTGTCGTCCACTCCCAGTGTCACTCTCTCGGATGTTCTCACATTCCAAGCCCCTTCTTTTGCATTGTCATACAGAAACACCATCTCTCCTGCTGTCTTACAGCTACCATCCGAGCTCGACTGACTACTGTGCTGCTGTTCCCAGCACTGCTCAGGGAGCCGTTTGGGGACGCTCTTTGAGGACGAGAACTGCTTGGACAGGATGAACCGTGATCTTTTGCTCGTTCAATATGATGCTGTCACATTTCGAATACAAGGAGTAAGCTCATGAGATGCATCTCGTGATCTGTCACTAGACCTCCGTCTGTCTCTTGATCGTTCATGTCCCCCACTAGCACTACGCAGACTCATTTTGGTGCTGTCGGCTCCTCCCTTAGCAACACGTGGGGCAGTGCTTGAATGTTTATAAAGTTTACGAGGTCTACTATGCAATTTCCGATCCCGATTCTCTGCATCTCTGGGGTTACTGTCATAGGGATGAGGCCGTCCTGCCATCCCACTTCAAGTTTCCTCACACGACTGCTCTGAAAGCACACATGTAGCACCCATAACCAGAGAAAGGGGTGCGGACCTCTTCATCCTCTGGCTGCCACATCGTGTCTCTTTAATTTTCAATACTGTATTGTTTTGTGAGTGCTATTAGAATGACTGTGCTTCACTTATATGCCATAATCATGTAACTGTGACTCTTGTTATTTTAACAATTATGTATTAGATTAAGAGTAGGAAGTGAAATGTTATATTTTCCAACACATTCCTTCCCCACCCCCTCTGCTCTCTTTAGGAAGATTTGAGTTTATGATCTGTGCCTGTTCTTTCTCCTGTTCTTCGACATTGCATGTAGGGTGGGTCTGCTGGAGTAGGGTCCTCCTTTTTTATCTTTACATTCCAGTTTTACCTTTGTGGGATAATTCTTCTGGATATGAAATCATAGATTGAAATGAATTTTCACTTCACTTTTGTTTTAATGCTTCAAATATTTCACTCTATTATCTTATTTCTTGAATAGTATTTGTTTTTTATTTTTAAATGAGAAATCATCATCACTGTTATCTTTTCGCCTGTAAGTGTGAGACAGTCTTTGCTCCGTGTCCACTTTGAAGATTTTTAAGTTGTCTTCGATTTTCTGCAGTTTTAATATGATAGAGCGTGGAATTACTATGCCTGCAAAGTCTTCAGTTTCCCTTGTGTCTTTGTTTCGTGTCTTATGCTTTTTGTTCACAGGACAGCAGGCACTTGATAAAAAGAAATTCAGGCTCATCCCCTTCCCCTCGTCCTGCCAAGAATAGATAAATGATTTCCCCCATTGTGGGAACATGGCCAACTTTCTAGAAGCCCCACCCAAGCAAGTGCCCTGGCATCCAAGACTGCCGCCCCAGAAATTTCCCCTTCTTGGTGGGGCCTTATCTTCCCAGTAGTGCAATAATGACTGTGTAGGATTTCCCACCAGTTTTCAGATCCCAAGTTTCTGGTCTAACCAAGCTGATTTTAGCTGAGTGTTACTGTAGTAGTTTGTCTCTCCACATTTGGAGTGGTGGTGGCAAATCACCTTGGCTCTCAGTTCTCCGAAGGGCTCAGGAAGAATTTTATACTTCACTTTGTTTATTCTTTTCATCTTAAAAGAGTGGGGATGACAAGCTCAAGGTGGAAATTACATTAAAGACAGCCAGAAATCAGTGTTTTGTGAAAATATTGTTTCATTTCTTTAGGCTTTGTATTTTCCTATGAAAAGCACTTTTTTCTTTGATCTGAACTAAAAACTATGCACACTGAGAAAAATGATACACTACTGTGTGGTCATAAAATGAGTGGAAAATGTATTTGCAAGAAACCCTTGCAAAAAATTCTCAGGGTTCAGTCTTTAACCATTTGTGAACAATAAGTCATTATTTATTATTAACATTAACATCATATATGTATTATGTGAGTGTGGGTGTCCACAGGAGCTAAGGCTTACATATGAATGTTAGAGGACATCTCTCAGGACTTGATCTGTTTTGCCAACTTGTGGGATCAGGGCTCAAATTCAGGTCATCAGGCAGTATGCCTGGACGTGCCCCTACCTGCTGAGCTAAGTCACTTCTTCAAAAATAGATTTTTAATATAATTATTTGAAAATATTATCCATGTTGGGGACGGAGAGATGGCTCAGCAGGCAAGAATACTTGCTGCTCGTCTGGAGGACCTGTGTTTCAATTTCAACACCCACATTTTAGATAAAATTTAGATCTGATAAGCTACAGAAATGGTTCTCAATCTGTGGGTCTCGACCCCCCGTTTGTGGGGTGGAACAACCCATTCACAGGGTTACATATCAGATATCCTGCATACCAGTTATTTACACTATGAGTCATAAAAGAAAAGTTAGTTATGAAGTAGCAAGAAAAACAATTTTATGGTTGGATATCACCACAACATGAGCAACTGTATTAAAGGGTCACAGCATCTGGGACATTAAGAACCACCGATTTAAGGAGATCAAATATCAGCCACTTATGGCCTCTGCATGCACTACACAACAGTGCCCAGATATACATGCAGACAAACAGCAGTATACATAAACTAAAATAAATAATAAAAATATTGTGCAGGAAATACAATTCACTACATTTTAGGCTAGGGAAATGTTCTAGAGAGCATTGAAAACATAATTATTAAAACTGAACTCGTAGTAATTGTTAGAAAAACAAAATGTGTTAGTGGCACATATACATTTCAAGATCCGGTCATTCTCCTCTGAATTGATTAATTTCAACCTATGCTTTCAAGGATGCGTCCACATCGGTGAGGGTGTTATGATTGTTTACGCATTATAGTTTTGCACTGATGGGCACTATCTGTCAAGTTCACAAGTGTCACAGGTGGCTTTTTCATCAGCACATTGAAGCAGAGTTTCATTCCCCATTTCTCATAGATACGTAGAGGAAAAGCTGAGGCTTCGTGAACTTCACCCTGAGCTGCAAGTTACTCCAGAGAATAATCTAAACAGCTACTTGGGAAGGAGAAACTGTAATACAGCAGGACTTAGAAATGAAATTGAGTGGTGAATATGAGAGGCTTCAGTTGTTTCCCAGTTTTGTTGTTCTTCAACGTTGATTTCATTTGCAGCAGTCATTTACTGAAAGTGTTTCTAATTATGGTTTAAACTCTCAATTTATATTTAATTTGCCACAAATCAGCTATTAAAAGATGATATAAATACAGTATCAATATTAAAATTTATAGAATGAGACATTGAAGCCTGTGACATAAGAGCATCAGATCTAACACCCCTCTAAAATAGAAAATAAGATATGGGAGTGTCAAAGCACTGGGATTAACATGAATGTTTCACCTAAAGTATATTCTGTATTTTACAACAAAATTTGTTTTAGTGACTTCTTCCTAATTACTGTCATTAAATTCCCATCTATATTACCTTCCACTAAATTTACATACTTTATATTTTACAAAGAATGTTCTAACATTATCATTCAGAAATCACTAGCATAGGAAATTAAATTTTTTACTGATGAAAGTGAAGCTTTTCTTAGTTCTCAAAAATATGGCTTCTAGGGTTGATAGAGCGCATGCCTCACATGCACACAGCTCTACGTTATGTCTCCAATACCACGTAAGACTGTGCGGTGGTATATATATCCCCAGAACTCTAGCACTATAGACGTGGAGGCAGGACGACCATATTTGGTTGTCATCCTTGACCACATAGTGAGTTTGGGGCCAGCCTGGAATATGTTAAACACTATCTCAAAAAAAAAAGCATGGCTTATGGGGGTGCATTTGGAAATGCCATCTCATCTGACACCTTGCCTCTTGTCATTTGACACCATCTCTATATAAGACTTTTGTATAACAGGAATCACTTTTGGCATGACAACTCTATATTTTTCACAATTTTTGAAATCTTTTTTTGTTTATTAGTTGGGAGAAACATTAATTTGAGGGTAACTATAAACACAATAATTATTAAACTAAATGTGAATTATACTAAATATAACTCTACCTACATATGTTTGAAAGATGTTTTTATGGAACATATAATCTGAAGTATGTGGCATGTAGTATATGATATGTGTTTAACACACGCTGGGATGCATCTTGTAGCCAAATAAGATAACTTAGTATGTGTGTGTAATTTGGGGTCATTTACCATGATTACTCCACCAAGAATTTTTTTTAAAGAAACGTCTGTGTGCCTCTATTTTTAAGTTTGTTTCCTAGTTGGAGAAGTATATGACTTTATACTCCAGCCATTTGATTAACTTCCTTTCAGGTGATCTTTATGTTCTAGTCTCTGTGTCTCCTGATAGTTGTTCCTGGACATAGTTGTTGTGATTTTCCCTGATGGATAGGGCTTTGGCTGTAGCAGTCAGCGTTCTATTTCTGGAATGCAAAACATACCTTGACCATGTACTCAACTGGCCCAGAATCCGACTTTTGCCTGCAGTGCACAGATCTGGGGCCTCTGAGAGCAATTCTAGTTTCAGGTACCTGAGATGTTGGAAGATGTGCCAAGATATTTTTTATCCCTACAAGACACCCCTCTTTCTTATATTGTCCCCTCACTCTGGATGAATCCCAAAGGAAACTTAAAAGTAAAATATGTTTTCAAAAATGCTTTCTTTTCATTGTAAGAAGGATAGCTGTTGACTGATGGGTCATTCAATCAGAATATGTTCATAAGATACCTCTGTGTACCTTGCTAGACAGATCACAGGATGGATGGATACAAGAAAACAGCATGTCTTCCCTGGTCATTCTCAGGCTCTTGGCTGCAAAGTTTTGCCTCGCAGTCCAGGTCTCACACATGGCGAATGCGTTTTCCTGAGGAACTTTATGGAAAGTGTATTCTTCTTTTAAGTCTTCATTTCTTGACTTTGAGTATCCCAACCTTTGAAGTCCTTGGTCTGTTTATTTCTTTTCCAGATGATCAGTTCAATGGATTTGGTTGATCTCTGTGTCAGGATTTGTGCCATTCCACAGCCATACACATGCTCAGGACCGTAACACCACGGCTTCAGCCAAAATAATACAATATCCTCCTAGGAGGTATCATTAGCCCCATTGATGGATTGGGCCTCACTGCTCATCCAGAGAAACAGTCACACCAGCTCACTGCAGTTCTCTCTAGAAGGCTTTCTATTGAAGCTACCTATATGCTATCTATTTACTTAATGGCAAAACAGTTCCAAAGGGCATTGTTTTTCTGACCAGATGAGTCTGTGTTGTCTAGCTCAAGCATCATGTTGCATAACAAGACAAAAGCTGGTTGATCTATTTAGGTTGAAATAGAAAAAAAAGGCTTTATTATTTTTTTCTTTCAACACATGTTAGTAGAAAGAGCTTGGACCTTGTAAATCTTTCTAGTTCTGTAATTTACTAGCTGTGTGACTCTGGACAGGCCCCTTTTTGGTTTCTGTGGGTTTTTTTTTCTCCATATGCTAATCCTTCTCTGGTTATACTGACTGTAGTACAACCCTGCAAATATATGTAGTGACTTAAAGAATAGTGTGGAGTGAAGTCCAGAGTATCTAAAACAAAGCCTGCAAAGGCTGGCCACTGCTACAGTGCAAAGTAGTCCCTAGTGTTTGTAGGTAGCCTGTGGTTTATTATTGCACTACAACAATGTCCTGGGTAAACATTTATGATGATAATGAGATGTCATACATGAAGTCATATGTGATTACATGTAACAGAATGCAAGACAATTCTTTTGCTATGCAAATGACCCCAAAACTCATACCACACAAAAAGCTATCACACAAACAATCCATCCCTTTGTTCATGAGACCATTAACTAAATTCTTTATCAAGCTCCCTCCTGTGCAAGTATCTCCTGGATTAATAAATTTTACTATTCACATTCCTCTATCTAATTCCTTGTTCTGGAACACAAAACTTAAGTTCCTCCCACAGTCCCCAAGCAATGCTGCTAGCCTGTTACCTGCTACTGTATTTTTCTCTATTATAAAAAAAGCGTATTTTATTTTACAGGGTGACAGAATCAATGTAAGTTAACATTAAAACTCTATTGGCCCTGAGTATATCCCCTTTCCTCTGTAAAAATAGGAGTGTGTCTAGTAATCTCTCTAATCTCTGTGTTTGGCACAAGTGTCTGACCCATGTTTGTATATAGCTTTCTAGGAATGATAAACCTGTGAGGATGAATCCAGTTGTGAAGCACAGTTCCTGAGGGCAGCGCATCACAGTTTGGAAGCACCTCCTCCTGTGCGCATGTGCTGCACAGAGGGAGACTGAGCATAAGTGAGAGAAAGAGCCTTGACTTTCCTCTACCCATCTCTCTCCTTTTGCATGAAGTTAGTACGTGTTTTTACGTCTAACCTCGAACTCGCTACTCCTCTAACGAAGTATGACGGTAATTCTATGATGTGAAAACAAACGCAGCAACAACCACAGCGCTGGGCATAAGCTGGTTTCCTAATACTTCCTACGAAATCATTGCACTGTGGCTTCCCAAGATGTAATGTTCCTTTTTCAACATGTTATTTTTTAAACCCATTTCAGACCTGAGAGAAAGCAAGGTTTTTATGTGTATGCCTGGATTGTGTCCAAATGTCATGTGAAGAATTTATTGTTATTACTGTAATACTTCAGAGGACTGTGGAATGCACATCCAAGACAGATTTTTTTAAGCTCTGTAGGGGGAAAGGGAAAAGTGCAGAGATGGTGTGATGGAATTTTAGTCTCTGCAGGAGGGAGGAAGAGAATTTCTTTATGCCACTCTTCCATGCTGAGCCTCCACCCTGCAGGATCACTGGCACCCCTGTGCATTATTAAATTATTGTTTCCCATAGGCTACTCATACATGTCCAGTGGCTCAGGAAAAAATAATCTTTTAAATGTATTGATAATTAAAAATAGAGATAATCTAGGATAAAAATGTATAAATGCATTTCATGGGCAAAGCCACTAGTATTTTGCCAAAATAATAAATATTTTACACCTCATTGTTAATGCCTTTGTTTGAAATATACAACATTTCTGTTTTGTTAGAAGTCTGTAGGAATATTTCTTTTTTTTCTTTTTAATGTTTTTTGAACTTAACAATTTACACCAAGATCATCACAAAACTTCATTTACAATGCTTGGTGAACATAGTCCACAAGCTCTGGTAGCTATTTTTTTAATTACTTTAATTTTAAATAGCTTGCTTCACATGTCAATCCCAGTTCCCTCTCCCTCCCCTCCTCCCACACTCCCCCACCATCCCCCCAGCCTCCCACCCTATCACCATTTCCTTCTACATAGGGGATATCTAGAGTCTTTCATTTCACTCAGGGCAGGGTCCAGGCACTCCCCTAAGAGTCCAGGCTGAGAGATCATCCCTCTTTGTGTTATGGACACACGAAGTCCGTTTATATGCCAGGGATAACCACTGATCCACTGCCCAGGGCCCCATAGGTTGCCCAGGCCTCCTCACTGACTCTCACACTCAGGGGGTCTGGATCAGTACCATGTTGTCCTCCCAGATGTCGGTCTGGGGTCCAAGAGCTCCCGTTGTTCAGATCAGCTGTCTCTGCTGGTTTTGCCAGCCCTTTCTTTGCCAATTTGCACATCGCTCCTCTCTCTCTGTCACTGGGTTCCATGGGTTCAGTTCAGTGTTTAACTCTGGGTGTTTGCTCTGCTTCCATCAGTCACTGGATGAAGGTTCTAGGATGGCATATAGTGTACACATCAAGTTCATTATCAGGAATGGGCATTTAAGGTGGTCTTTCCACTATTGCTTAGCTTGCTAGTTGGTATCATCCCTTTATATCACTAGAGATCTCACTGGTGCCAGATCTCTCTTCTAACATATGACTCCCTCTATTATGGCATTTCTCATCCTGTTCTCCCCCTATTCTACCCCCCACTCAACCTTCCTGTTCCCCCATGACCTACTCTCTCTTCCTCTTATGACTCCCTCTATTATGGCATTTCTCATCCTGTTCTCCCCATATTCTACCCCCCACTCAACCTTCCTGTTCCCCCATGACCTACTCTCTCTTCCTCTTCTCTTTTCCTCTATGAATGTAATGAAAAGTTTTATTTTATATTTTGAAGTTCATAATGTAATGGGAAACCTGTGGTAAGTAGTTGTTTAAAAATGCTGGGTGAAGCTTCTAAGGTTTTCAATGAGAACATTCACTCTTCAAAAACATTTTATCTGCAAGTTAATGACCAAATTCAAAGTCTTCCCTGTATCCATTCTTTGCCTTATTTCCTGCATTTGTTGGAGTTTCCCTCCCCCTTCTTGTGTAAACCTCTTTCTTACTTCTACTTTGTTAAAAATAATTCCTCTCTAGTGCTGATTATTTGACTAGGGGATGTTGTCTGTCAACTTCAAGAAACTTTTGTCTATTCTATTCTAATTGGCTGGAAATATAACTCTACAAATACCTTGCCCCAAATCCCTTACTACTGACTCCTGTTAAGTTCTGCCAGTAGGGGGCCCCCAGAGGGGAACTGGAAGGTAGGAGAGCAGGGTCTTCCTTCATGTATGTATGGCTTATGAAACCATCATCATAGAATAGTCTCAGAGTCTTTAGCTATGTCTAAGTCCAGCCTCTGTGGGTACTCAGAATGTGAATCCTTCTGAGTTCATGCACACTGTGGCACACACTCCTGGGCTTCTGCTGTGCTTTCTCCTCTCCACAGATGTTCTGGTACCCAATAAGTTATCAGTTCCAACCCAAGCATGAATATTTGATAATCTACCTCTTGAATTAACTTTTCCCAGGAAAACACAAATGTCTACTTACCACAGATAGAACATCAAGGGAAGACTCAAAGGATGATTTCGGTAAATCCCATTTGGTGAAACAATGAGTTTATGGGGCTTACTTACAGAGCTCAGCTGAGGGGTTCCTTCGAGAAATGAGTGACCCCCCAAAACACTGCATGAGCACAAAGTTCCACCATGTCATGGATGATGACTTTATGGGAGTTGTGTCATATGAGTCCCTCTTTCAGTTAGCCATCCTCTCCTACTTCTGTGTATATTAATATCTCTTGAAATTATTTACTGCTAAGAGGAGGCAGGACCGGGAAAGAGCTGGAATCTCAGGTGAAGGTCCCATGACCCTCCTCTCCTGCTTTTATGACTCCATCCCCATTACTGTAATCTTAGTTACCTCTGTTAGTTCTTCTCAGTTAATTGTCACAGTTACCTTGTCAAGGTAGACTCTACTCCAAGATAGAGATCATGGTATGCCTGGAGGAAAATGGCCATACTTCAGCATGACTTCAATAGTATTTCCTCAGAGGACTAACCCACACTGTAGGGTTCCTCTCCTGAATTCTGAGTGCTACTATTTTCATCTCCTTTTCCTGAAGCTATTATTCTCTGTAGCTTTAGTATTGTGTCACCTAGTGTTAGGTTGGTACAAAGTAATTGCAGTTTTTGTTAGTTTGTTTGTTAAATTATGTCAGTTGATCTTGGAACACATTATGAAATAAATGTTATACCTTATGCAGCATTTTAATTTGCATTTCTTGCTTTGTGTTTCTTTGTTAATGGCTTATTACTCATTTCCTCCTTTACCCACCACCTTGGATGACTGAAATAAAGTTCATGCTGGCTGATGGCGTATTTGTTTATGGTATAATTCTTTTCCACATTTTGTCACTACATTGCTTTTCACAGGCTCCCACATTTCTTTCCACAAGCCTCCAGTGGGTTCCCTGGTTCACAAATTATAATCTGATTCCCTTGTCTAGAGACCTTGCCCTGGGAAAATATTTGATTTTTCTCTGACACCACTACTGTCAATTATATCTTTGGGAAAATTGGTTTGTTCTAAGTCTTCCAACCTTATCTCACTGCACCCCTTCACAGAGTCCATGAAATTCAAAAGGTTCTACTTTGTAAGGTCTTCCAAGGACATCTCTCCTGAAGGATGATAGTTGTGCTGACTCTTAATTGTTATGTCAGTTAATTAAGAGGTGAAAGTAAAACAAAGTCTCTGAACCAAATTTTAAAAGTCCTCTGAGAGAGATTCATAGATAAAGACAGACAAGGTGGAGGCTTCTCCTCTCCCTTCCTTCCTTCCTTCCTTCCTTCCTTCCTTCCTTCCTTCCTTTCTTTCTTCCCCCCTCCCTCCCTTCCTGACTCTAGTCAAACACCTGGAAGTCAAGATCCTGATAGTGTCAGTTTTCATGTTTAAATTTAATGTCTCATTTCATGATTAATTCTGACCCTTAAGATGTCAGGTTTTACATTTTAGAGACCTTAAGAGTGTCAAGGGGAAAAAGTCAACAGTATGTGTGGGTGTATTATAAAAATAATATTAACAATGAAGTGTGAAACTGCTTTGCCTATAATTTCATGAATGACTTTCTGTATTCCATCCCTCAATGGTTCTCACACAAGAACAGAGATTAGTTACATGTGGAAAGCTTCCAAAGCACAGAAGAGAAATCTTGTACGCTGCAATGAGAAAGAAATCTGGAAATAAGGTCTTAGTATGTTGCCTGTAGAGAGGTATATAATTGTATAATTTTACTGTAATTCACATAACTGCTGAGTAGCCATTATTATGGAGACAGTTTAATAGGAGCAGAAGCAGTACTCCCTGAAGACAGCAACTCTAAACCTCCAACTCTATTTACTTTTACAAAGACACTTTCAAGCTAAGGTGGTTTAATTACATTTAACAACTGGATGATTAAGATACTAGTTTATGCGAACTCATGATAACAACAATAATAAACCTTATGACAATAAGGTTATAGCCATAAATAACAAAAAGTTAGTTCCGCTTTTCTTTCTACTTTGCCTTCTGTCAATGAAGAGAGTCAGTGATACACCCATTTCTCATTAAAATCCTTCATAGACTTTATTTTAGATAATAACACTGTTCACAGAATCAATTTACTCTTGTTCAGTAGTTCCAGTACAGGCATGCCGACTTGGTGATATACATTCTTGCATGCACTCCCTTGTCTTACCTGAAAACCTATCTACGAATATCTCTAATTTGGAGAGAGAGAGGTGGGGGGAAGGAAGGAGGGAGAGATTGACTCAAAAATTCACGATAAGCAAATGAACCCTGATTTAAGAAATCAAGTACCACCCATTGCTACTCCCATCAGAGGTTCAATTAGAAATGGGATCTCTCTTTGCTTCCTGCCCTACACTATCCTGTTGTTATGGGCCACACACTGTTTAAACAGCTGCAAAGCTTTCCCTTAGGGGTGACTAAATTGCACGGGTGATGTTGATCCCTGTATGGAGCTAAAAGTAGGAGGAAACTTGATCATTTGGAGAGTGACTTAGGAACTGGGGGATAAGTCACGTTGTCTGTTTGAGGATAATGAATTAAGAAAGCCAAGTGAATATGAAGGCCTAGTACCAGTGTTGCTTAGTAAACTTGATGTCAAACTGTCTCTATTCAGCCCCAAACAAAAATTAAACCCGACACAGACACAAATGTACAAATAGCACATTACAAAGCAGTTTAGACATGAACACCAAAGCTTTTGTTTGAATCTTTAGAATCAGAATACTAGGCATCGTTGACTTTTCTCTTTCTGGGCTTCTCTGAGTCTACTTGCATTCCCTTTATGATCACTCCCATTCCACACAGTTGTGAATGAGTAATTGCCTGTGCTTCATAGTCACATGATCTTACGGTATAGGATGTGCATTACAAATAACAGGAAGGCTGCTGAAACACTGGTGTTAGGCCCTGTGTCAAGAATTATAAATTCCAGAGCTCCAAGGAAGAGCCTGACATTTGAATCCATAGTAATACTAGTTAATACTGAAGTGGGTGACCACAGAGCCCAAACTTGAAATTGTCCAATGGGCCAATGACTTCCTGATGGCCTGTCAAATGTAAACTATTAAGAGTTGAAACACAAATGCATTTCTTAAGAAAACCTTAGGCATGAGGATCACTGACTTGAAAAGGGTTTTCATAATCATAAATTTCTTCTTCAGACTGCTTCATTCTTTTTAAGTTGCCAGTTATGGGGCAGAACTCCAATCATCTTGAGTGCACTAAATTTGAACTTATTGGTATCCTAAGGTAATTCATGGACTTGAGTATATTAGCTAAGAAAAACTGTAATAGAATATTAAATACTAGTAAGATGATCAGTTCCTGTGAATAAGCCATACTTTAAATCAAACCAATGTAGGTGACAGGATGTTAGATATTGTTGAGAACAGGCTAAGCCCTGTCCTAAGTTACTCCATGTTGTGCAAAACAGTGTTTTTTTTTCAGACTGTAGCTTGCCAGAGACTCCATTTTACAAGCATCTTTTGGCTCTATTTTGAGAATGTAGAATAACTGCACCTCGGTAGATAGATGAATGGTCCCATCTATCTGGACCAATGATGAAGGAACAAACTGGTAAATAATTCTACCCTGAAAGTAGGAAGTGTGTCATCCTGTAAATTCATTAGAAATTAAGACTGGAGAAGCATATTAAAATCATGTCAGGAAATCCAGAAAAAGAACTTACAGGACATTCCAGGTCCGAGGAAATTGCTGTTTGGCCCACTGGACCCTACAGAAAGGAACACCAAGCACTGTAATGGTGACAGTTCCACTGACCTGTCATCTGACTCCCAGGAACAATGGACAGAGAACTAGCTGTCCCAGGAACTTCAGCTCTACTTACTATTGACAAGGCCTGCATGCATTTTCATCTGCTTGTCCCCTTGCTCATCTGTCTGGATTTGCCATCTGTTTAGTTGGCTGTGCTTAGTCTCCGCGTTTACTTCTTCAGCTTCCTGGTTCTATAGCTCACTTCCTCAACAGAACTCAGCTTTGCAGCTCTGCTCAGATCTGTGACCTAGGCAACCAATGGGTGGACTCTCCTGCTGACTCCAGCCTTGTTAATTATTTGACTCCAACTGAGGCTTTCTGAATGTCTATTAGATTAGATTAACGCTCTCCACAATTGGACCACCTTGACCTCTGATGTGGCCTCTTCCACCCTTTTTAGATATCCAGTGACACACACACACAAACACATGTGTACACACACACACAAACACGTGTGTATACACACACATGTGAACATACACACAAACACTATGTACACACACACACACACACACACACACACACACCCTATGTGATATGTCATGTGGGATTTGAAAGTTAGTATTGGAAATTGAGATTCAAATGAAAGAACCTGTTTTCCTCACCCAGGAGAATAAAGAAAAGTTGAACCATTTGCCAAATTCCTGCCTGACCCCCTTCCCCAAAGCTGTGCCTTGTGATTTTATCCTTAGTCAATAAGTTTTGACATTGAGGAAGACATCACGTGGCTGTCTGTGTTCCTGACATGGTGTGCTCATGACAAACTGTCACTGAGGTCTGGTCATTCTTACCCCAGACTACAGCATCAATCACACAATGGAATAGCTGCCTTCATAACTAGCACATGACTTGAATGGCTTTGTTTCTGTGCTTGCGTCAAAGTATTCATTCTTGTCCTCCCGCAGACAAGCCTTTGTTTTATATTTCTTTTCACCCGCTTCATCCCCATGAGCATACAGTTTCTTCTTTTGGCCAGTCTTTCCTTCAACCTCACTCTATGCTTATGTTAATGCCTTTTCTCTTCTGAATGAACCATTGACCACCTCTACTTTATTTAATGTTTGTGCTTAGAGGTTTTTATTTTTAATTGAAAAAAAATTAAGACCATACTTCATTTAATTCAAGATACAATTTACATATCAAATAACACTGCAAGAAAATGAATTGATGTAGTTTTAAGTGAACAGAAAAGGGAAAACAGTGTAGGATTTTTTTTTTGTTATCAACATCTTCTTATTTTCTTCTCTCCCAATTTTACCTTTCACAGGATGCCTTATTTTATATTTTCCTTTAGTTATGATACATCTTTTCCAAACACTTTTTGGGATGTCTTCCAATGCCATCTATGAAATCCATAGATAAATACATGAAGCAAAAGCTCAAGGTCATGAAAAACCTCAGGGAAAACATAGAATAAGTGCATATTTGTAAAGACTTGCGTAGTTACATATTTGAGTTAATAGCATGAACTCTGAGCTTCTTTGTAGTTGAAGCAAAGATGCTCTGGTCAGTTTTGAGCAGTCTGTCACTAGAGAGGAGAAGATGCCCTCATCATTTTTTGAGGTCAGAGCCAGAGGCCCACTCCTTGAGTGTGTCTTTGTTTAGAGGACGCTGGGTGCTAGTGGATGACATTTTAATGACATTATTAAGTAATTACAGTAGTCTGTTTTATAAAGCTTTGAAAGACCCTTTTAGGGCATCCATTAATGTAAGCTGAGGGCCAAGTACAACAAAGTAACTGTCTTGTCAGAAGCCAACAAAGCATGAGCTAAACATATAGCTTTTTGATGGTACAGTACAGTTTAGGGGCGGGAATGTGGCTGTCTAGAGAGTGACATGCTTTTATTTTTCAAAATCATCTCCAGAACTGAAATTCCTTTCACATGTCTCCTGGTAGAGTCAGCTAGCAATGATTCAGGAGTCCATTCTCTGGCAAGAAACAGTTCCTTGTTGTTATTTAAGGAGTGGCTCTCTATTTTAAAAATCAACTGGCTGAATAGGAGGGTGGACAGTCTCTTCTGAAAACTAGACCAGGAATCTAGTTCTTGAGTAGATGACCACCCACTCTTCGTATTGAGGTGAGCCAAGAATGGGCAGGTCTGAGGGGAGAGTGAATTAAGAGTTTGCGAGCCTATTTGAGCATATGAATAAATGACTTATTATGTATACAAAGTTCTTCTCCTCACCATGTGACCACAATGATTAAGACTGGAACATTTTCAAAGAATAAGCTGCCAGCCACCCACTATGAGTATAGAAAAAAATCTTTTTTTCAGTAAATGTACTGATAGAACATCTGGTTTTAAGAAACAGATCTTAGTGAGTCTGCCAAGATGAATTAATTACAAATTCATCTTTAAATATCTTAATAAATTAATTTTGGTGTTACACAAGGTTGACATAATTACATTTGGAAAGATATCTGACTTGCATAATAATTTAGGCTTTAAAGTAAATGATTTGAAGGAATTCTTTCTGATAATGCTAGTTTCCTGTTGGGACCTCTAATTGTCTTTTATAGCCATGCCATGAGCATATAAAAGAAGCATTGGACACATTTATGTTAGTCAAACAAATCACTAAAATGAGCCATGTTACAACAGGTAGATTCTTAAATCTACATACATACAGATAGTTTTAACACCATTTATGTTAAGATGCCCTTTAACCCTGTTGAATGATTTGTTACTAGTACCTTTTCCCAGCCCCTTCCTATGTAAGACTCTGTCTCCTGCAGATCTTTACTTAGCATCAGTGTCAGCATCAAGACTTGCCCAAGCCAAGACTGACTACTGGTTTTGGTAGAATTAAAATCACTAGACGGGTGTGTTATTCTGGACTAGCTCACCAGTCAACTCAGCTTAGACAAAGATAATTTTAACTATGGCCTTTAGCAAAATAATTGTCTTATTGTAGTCTTTATAATATAAAATGTTGATCAAATAAATAGATATTGGTAGCTTTTTAAAGAAAAAATTGGCCTGGTGGTTGAGACAGGATGGCTGTCAAGATAATGTGTTTTAGGAACTTTCTGGCTGTTACTCTCACTGATGATCTGTCTTTATTTTTCTGGTATTAGAAAGTTATCATTCTGCTGATGGAACCTACAATTCTCTATTGTAAATGAATTAAAAGCTTTTGAGTGACTTTGCCTGGGAGCTGGAATGCCTCTTATTTTCCATTCCAATGTAGCATTTGATGATCACCAAATGTCACCAAAATGTGGGGTACATGTGGCTTACAAAATACTGAGTACTGAAGGAAATGAATTTTAGTGTTTCTTGGAGACAAGGCATAAGAGAAAGATACAAGAAATGGTGATCAAGACTGAGGTAGATGAGTGTGTTTTCAAAATAAGCATGGAGACCTAAGAACTGAGAAATAATTGATTTTACTCAATAGAAAAACATAAAAAACACTGGTGTCTTTTGTCTTCTCAATGTGAATTTACCTTTTTATCCTCCTTATTTTAGGCATGCCAATGCTTAGACAAAACTTACACAAAATGCTTTTCCCTTATAATAGTCTATCAGGGCTTTGACTCACCATAGGGATAAGTGAGGGAACTCACTGAAACGAACATTCTCTGGCTCTTTAAGTCTAGGTGAGCCGGAAGTCATGTGTGTATGAATGCCATTCTAAGAGGAGAACGATGGCAACAATTTACATTGCATTTGCCCAAAATAGACAGATGACACAGTCTATGTAAGTCTCAGTAGACTTATAAAGTCAGCATACTAAATAAAGTAAGAATTCTTATATGCCATCCTAGAACCTTCATCCAGCGACTGATGGAAGCAGAGGTGAACACCCACAGCTAAACACTGAACTGAACCCCTGGAACCCAGTGATAGAGAGGGAGGAGTGATGAGCAAAGGGGTAAAGAATGAGCAAAGGAGTAAAGGGGTGAAACCAGCAGAGACAGCTGACCTGAACAAGGGGGAGCTCCTGGACCCAGACTGATAGCTGGGAGGCCAGCATGGGACTGTTCCAGACCCCCTGAATGTGGGTATCAGTGAAGAGGCCTGGACAAACTATGGGGCCCCTGGGCAGTAGATCAGTATTTATCCCTGGCATACAAATGGACTTCGTGTGTCCATAACACGAAGAGGGATGCTCTCTCAGCCTGGGCTCTTAGGGGAGTGCTTGGACCCTGCCCTGAACAAAATGACAGATTTTGAATATCCCCTATGCCGAAGGGAGTGGGGATAGGGTGGAAGGCTGGGAGGGGATGGTGGGGAGGTGCTGGAGGGCTGGAGGGAGATGGAGCTGGGGTTGACATGTGAAGCAAGCTTTTTTTTCTAAAAAAAAATGTAATAAAATATATTGAAAAAATTCTTCCACCAAGTCCCAGCAGCCAGAAACTAGGAGGTGGTAGTACACACCTTTAATCCTAGGACTCAGTATTAAGAGATTGACAGATTTCTATGAGTCCAAGGTCACCCAGATCTACACAAGAGTGACTCAGTCTGAAAGAGAATTATAGCTCACACCTTTAATTCCAACATTAGGAAAAGTATATAAGACAGAAGCAAGGTCTCAGAGAGACTTTCCACTCTCCAGCCACACGGAGGAGAGGCAGCAGTTTGAGAGTTGGTGAAGAGCTTGTGAATGGATCAGCCCTTTCAGCCTGAACTAGAGGTAAGAGCTAGTGGCTGGCTGCTTTGCTTTTCTGATCTTCAGCTTTAAAACTGAATCCCAATATCAGTCTCTGGGTTTTTTATTTTTCCTGTTACATATATGCATGTTCTGATTACTAAAATCTTAATATTAAATATACATTGGGTTTTAGGTGGAGGGCACAGTACTTGCTTGATTGTACTAAGTCTTGGGCTAAATTCCAAACATTGCAAATAAAAGTATCTAAAAATAATTGTAATGCAGTAAGCATTCCATGGAAAAAAACTAAGTGCTGTAGAATGACAGGGATTCACTGTCTTAGCAGATTCGGGAATTCATTCTTAAGATATATAATGTGTGCATTCCATTTTGCTATGAAATATATGCCTCTCTGTGTGTAACTAGAGATTGAACATAAGTCTTCATGGATGCAAGTTCAATGCGCTACTACTGAGCTTGTCCAGACTGGCCTTGAATTTGTGATTATTCTTCTTATCTCAGTCTCCTAAGTAACTCAGATTAAAACCAGTACCACCAGGCCAGTTCTATTTTATTTTTCAGTACACTATGAGCTCACTCAGGCTGGAGAAATGCTTTATCACTAAACTACATTTCTAGTTCAGAGTTATACATTGAAAAAACTATTAAGTGATCAAATATCATCATTAACAAAGACAGCGAATAGGAAAATTTATGGAAATGTTGAAATCATCCTTTTTGATAAGAAATATTAAACATTTTAGTGGTATAAGATTACAAAATATAGTAAGGAAATATATTTGGTGAGAGAGCAAATGAATGCATGAAAAGTCAAACAAATTGAAGACTGCTAGTGAGCGAATTTTTCCATTAATCCAATGAGGATTATATGGATCCACCAGAGATTTGCATTAAGATAATGAAGAAAACAGACCAAATTTTGTCTGGCAGTCTGGAAGCTTGACTAGAATCTATGAGGGCACTGGGATATTCAGTGTGTGAACATTATCATTCTAACTATGAAAATGAGTATTTTTTTTTGCTTAAGTTAATCACACAGCTCTAGCTGGCAGCATCTTATTAGATTTATATGGTGCCCTTTTTACTGAAGAAAAGCCTGAATGAGAAACACTTCTTTTATCTTTTCAGATATTACACCCATGTGGTCAGGAGAATGGTATTTTCCCTATCTGTCTATGGGACTGGCTCATGACAATTTATCGGAGGCTTTGAAGTCTGGAGAGGAATGCCATAAAGTTCATAGAGTGTTATTGTCCCTTTTGATCAGAGACTCGCCATATTTGTCTTATTTATGCTACTTTTGAATGTGGATGTCTGAGATATGAGCTATTGCCCAAGTTTTATACACACGCCATTCTTACTTAACTAATCAGGTAGACATTGCCCAGTACCTAGTCTAGCAGATACCTCTGTTTACTGACAACATGTTTTAGATGGCAGTAAGAACCGCAATTCTGGTAACAGTCAATCTATCGGAATGTGCAGGCTTTTTGTGGTGCTTCGCCATGAAAACCCATCTTTCTGGACAAAGACTAGGACTTCTGCAAGTTTTTGCTATTCTTTCCCAGAATGCCTGCTAACCACACTTCCTTGAACATCTCCCCTGATCATACTTTCTTGAGCATCTCACTGATGACATAGGATTTTCCAGTTTCTAAGTCTGCAGCTAATGAAAATGTGTTTCTGGACCCAACCTAAATGTTCTGGCTTTTAAATGAAGCAGATCGCAGGCAGCTTGGACTTAAAGTAGCAGAGGCATCTTTGATTTGCTTGAAGGAAAAACTGGGAGAAATCATGAGGGCTTGATTCTGTTTTTAATGTGACAACACATTGGCTACAGTTCCCTCCTTTCCATTTTCTGTTTCTAGTAAAAATATCTTTCCCTTCAATGCCCACAGTTTGAAGACGCTGTGATAATGAGGTGTTTGAAACAGTCAGTTTTGCTTTGCAGCTGTCCTGATTTTCTTGTTGTTTTAACTCTCTCCCAAGTCATTTTAGAACCTTAGAAATGAGGAACCGATTGGAGTTTACTGTGTAGACTCATGAAATTTAGAGATGCCTTAAACACAGCAAGTTCAATACCACCAACTACATGTGCTGGTTTAAATTATGAGCTTGAGATTAAAACAATGGGATCCAATGCTGTGGTTAAATACACCTCCACAACCGTTAACTGTTTACAACAAGATTGAAAAACATGTCTCTGGTGGATATGTACGCTGACTTGTGCAGTACATACAGCAGCCTTGAGATGCACTTTGCCATTAATAATATAAATGAACCTGGAGTCTGGAGTCACTGTAAAGCCTTTGTGCAACGAAAAATGAAAGACCAGAGTCTGTTAATGGGGTGCAAGCTTCAAGCTGAAGATCATAAAAGCAAAGTATCCAGCTACTAGCTCTTACTGCTACCTCAGGCTGAAAGGGCTGATCCTGCTGCCTCTCCTCAGTGTGGCCGGAGAATGAATGCTGGATACTGAAACCTTGCTCCTGTCTTATGTGCCTCTCCTGAGTCATGGGAGAGCTCTAATTCTCTTTTAGACGGATTTGCTCTAATGTATCCCTGAGTGGCCTTGAATTTAGAGAAATTCTTCTGCCTGTGTCTCCTGAAGCCTGGGATTAAAGGTCTGTGCTACCACTTACTGACCTCTTCAACAGCTTTGCTCTCTGAATTCTCAGAAAAGCTTTAATAAACCATAAATAATATATCACCACACATTTGTACTCTGTTTTAATTAGTATCTATTTAACTTTTTATTATTTTAATAGTTTTATAAGCTTTCACTTCTGATCATACACTATGCTGTATTTAATCAATGATAAGTGAGGTGAACAGTACACAAAACTCTTTAACATTTCCCTTAAGCCATTTTTAAGGTTTGTTTTCAGTGGGTGAATTAATTATTGTATATATTGATTAACACATGTTGCCATGCATAGTCACTAAATCCTTTTTTAACAACACAGTTAACAAATTCAACAAAATTCAACTTACTTTTAGTCTACCAAATTGCATTGATGGAAAATGGGTAACATATAAACAGTTGCTTGGGGCATTCAATACAGTTTTCTTGACAAAATTGTAGCAGAACTCCCCAAAATTAAGATGGAAGAAATTATTGTTCACAGTTCTAGCTTATGTTGGAAATATTGCAGTGACCATCTTCGAAATTAAATTTTAATTTTAAAAAATAGAATTGTCCCTTTCAGTTCTCGCTTCCTGTAGAATGTTTTATGTTTGGATAAAAATGGTTTGCCTTGAAATGGCTTCTGGCTTTGAGAGAAGGCTCTGTACCCAAGTCCTATTCTGGGGCCCATAGCTAGATCTCCAGATAGGGGTTTCTGGCTTCCCTCTGTCTTTTCCTTAAACTCCAGTATTGATATGGAAGAAGCTTCAACTTTCTTCAGTTTTGGCCCAATCTTAAATCAATCTGTTTTTCCAGTGATTGTATTTCATGGCATTTTTCTCCAGATAAAGGTAAGCTACCTGATGGAGAGTCAGGCACTTATAACCAGTAAGATAATTTGGTAGATGACACAAAACTTGTGACACTCTGGTGACTCCCTTTGGGTATGAAGAGACTGCAGCTTTCTTTCATGCCTGTCTTGCTAGTCCTCTACAAAAGTGAAGAGACAAGGACCCTCAGATTTACCATGGTACTCTTTCTGTCTGAGCCAGTCCTCACCTTTCCTGCTTGGGATAAAATGTAATGTTTCAGAAACCAGGAGCCCAGAGCTCACTGTTCTCTCTCTTTGCGTTGTTTGTGGCTTTCTCATGTGCAGATATGATGCTCTGTTGGGCCTTTCATGGTTCTTCAGAATCCTCTGCCATCCAGTCATGCTTAACTTCATTGTATTTTGCTGTGTGTTTTAGGTGCCATTTTGTATTAGGCACTGACAGTGTGAGATCCAGGTGTGTCTGATGCTCTCTGGCATGTTCTGAATTAGAGCACTTCCTGTGAATTCTATTTCAGATGTGTTGTTACCCAGCATGGCATACGCAATTGAAAGTGCATTCTCATGTGATACAACCAGTTTCCTAGAAGTCAACGAATAGAATGTCAATGGCCACCTTTTGGTCTTTTAAGCTTACAATTCATTCTTTCTTTCCTTCGTTCCTTCATTCCTTCATTCGTTCCTTCCTTCCTTTTTTCCTTCTGGATAATTCAGTTTTCATTTCTATACTTCCATGTCATTAAATTGATATATATTTATTTTGTCTTCTTTCATTTTGCTTGGAATTAACTCAGTTTCTCTAGGATTAAAAATGGGCATGCAAAATTTGATTCGGGGCTTAGAAGGTTTGCAGATTTTAGAGTTCATTCCCGTACTCCAGAAGCCGCAACTTTCCACAATTATATTTGGGTTCCTCTGTTCATATACTTAGTAGTAGACTGATGCCAGTGTGATGCTATATATTCTCACAAAAGTTTTTACATACACAGGGCTCTGACAAATGGTTTAATTAAACTCATTGACATAATTAAAAAGGTGGGTTCTGAACTGTTAACGCATTGTGTGTGTCAAAAAGACATGTCAGCTTTCCAGTTTCAGGCACAGCTATCTTGTGAGTGGTATGTTCTGGGAGATTCTTCAGGGTGTTTATAACAAGTGCCTATAATATATGATGAGATTATTAATAAATTAAGTATTAAAAACAAACATGAATATTATTACTTATTGTGGATAATCTTCTGGTTGAATTGATGGTTATTTGTTATAGCTATGTCTCTTCTAAATTTTCAACATGTTGTAATTAAAATTGTAAATGTATGCAAAAGTAGGCTGATAAATAAATAAATGCCCTGCTTTCATTACTCACCAGCACTGTTTAAAATAGTCTTCTTTAAGAAGGTGGCTATCCCAGCAGGGAAATGCAAATCAAAGCAACTCTGAGATATTCTTGCTCCTGTGAGAATGGCTAAAATAAAAAATACCAACGACAGTAATGTGGTACATTTACACAATGGAGTACTACTCAGCGGGGGTGGGGGGGTGGAGACTGGGGGGCAGGACAATGGAATTTTGATTCTCAGGCAAATGGATGTAACTAGAAGAAATCATCCTGAGTGAGATAACCCAGTCACAAAAAGACAAACATGGTGTGTACTCACTCATATATGGATTTTAGACATAGAGCAAAGGATTACCAGCTTACAGTCCATACTGCCAGAGAAGCAAGGAAACAAGGAAGACCCTAAGAGACATATACATGGTCCCCAGGAGAAGGGGAAAGGTACAAGATCTCCTGAGCAAACAGGGAGCATTGGGGGAGGGGAGAGGGAGTTAGGAGAAAGAGAAGGGGGAGAGGAGGAGAAGAGAGGAGGACATGAAGGATCAGGAAGATTGAGTCGGGGAAAGAACAGAGGAGAGCAAGAAAAGAGATACCATAATAGAGGGAGCCATTATAGGTTTAAAGAGAAATCTGGCACTAGGGAAATGGCCAGAAATCTACAAGGTTGACCCCCAACTAACAATCTAAGCAATAGTGGAGAGGCTACCTTAAACACCCTTCCCCTATAATGACTACCTTATATGCCATCCTAGAGCCTTCATCCAGTAACTGATGGAAACAGAAGCAGACCACAGCTAAACACTGAACTGAACTCCTGGTATCCAGTTACAGAAAGGGAGGAATGATGAGCAAAGGGGTCAAGACCAGGCTGAAGAAACCCACAGAGACAGCTGACCTGAACAAGGGGGAGCTCATGAACCCCAGACTGATAGCTGAGAAACCAGCATAGGACTGATCCAGACCCCCCCTGAACGTGGTGTCAGTTAGGAGGCTTGGGAAATCTATGGGGCCTCTGGTAGTGGATCAGTATTTATCCCTATTATATGAATGGACTTTGGGAGCCCATTCCACATAGAGAGATATTCTCTCAGCCCAGATACAGCGGGGAGGGCCTAGGCCCTGCTCCAAATGATATGACAGAGTTTGAAGATCCCCCAAGGAAGGCCTCACCCTCCCTGGGGATGGGATAGGAGGCTGGTGGGGTACAAGGGAGGAGGGGAGGGTGAGAGAACTGGGATTGACATGTAAAACAAGCTTGCTTCTAATTTAAATGAAAAATGGGGGAAATGAAGGTGGCTATCTGTTGGGGTGCATCTCTGAGCATATTGATACTCCACTGGATTCCTTGGATGATATTTAAAGATTCACCTGCTTAAGCTGTTTGTTGAAGGCATCTGGAAAAAATATTCTGAAGTTAGGCTGCAAGTGTGTCATCCCAGGGGAGAGTGATGCTCTTGTGGGCAGTGACCTTTGACATTTGCCTCAGTACCAGCACTTGAGCAGTAAAGGAAGCAGGAAGACAAAAATGCATAGCCCAGGCCCACCATGATTAAAGGAAACGTGTCCTTTTGTTTGACTTGTCTGGCTGTTTCTAAATACAGAAGGAAGGTGAAAAATAGCTTCCATTCATCCTGAAATGCAAATGTACTTGCCACCCAGTATACCACTCTCTTCCATATCAACAAAGATTGTCCTGTTTGTGTACTTGTGTGCAAACACTTCATGCAGAGAAGTAATTTCTGATGGTCAGCTTCCTTCGTCTCATCTGAGATCCTTGTCAGCGAAGTTACATGTGAGTGGCAGCTGAGCAAGGGTGAGGGAATTCTGCTGTGTGTTCACAAGGTGGTATTCTTCCCTGTGAATCTTTCCAATGTGTACTTGAGTGTAAGTTCCGAACAAACATTTTCCAAAGTTTTAAGACCACATCAACAATTATGGAGACTTCATATAAAAATATAGGTCTTCAAATTTTCAAGAAAATCAGGACCATCAAATGCCATTGTCCTCACTGTGGCATAGGCCACTTTGGAGGCCTGCTTTCTCCAGTATGCTTCCGTCCCACCTAGCCAGTGTGGTTCACGCATGATCTCTAGGAAATGAATTGAGTTTGCTAACATGGGTCTATAACTGTATCTGACAAGGACTGATCCCAGTGTGGAATGCAACTAAGACAAATAAATAGGCTCTCAGGAATATCCTGATCATGACTTTATAACTGGGTGTACATTTCCATTTTCATCAATAGTGAGGAGTGCCAACAGTTAGTATTTCTCGTATTGCAGTACAAAGAGGATTTGTTTAAGCAGGACCTAGTTAGGTAGCTAGAAAGACTTTGGAGGAATATAAGAAAGGATGGGCACTTTTCTTTTTAGATGTCTGTTGCCAGTTATTGGGTCTCACCAAGTCAACAGCATGGAGAAGTCAGATCTTTCAAAAGCATTAAAGCAAATGAAACATTAACTGCACATTTCATTCCATAGTCCACAGGCAGGGAAAATATCAATACTAATACTAATTATTATGTAATGTTAGTAGGCTATTACATGGGATTTGGCTTTATTTACTATATCAAAGTTATGTGTAGAACTTAGCAGGTCATAGAGTATTGTCATGCAGTGGAGTGACATTTGTAATTTCCCATCCACATCAAGGGAAGATCACTGTCATTGAATGTCTTCTATTTTTGTCAATCAAAAAGATCTTTACTTGAGTATTTAATATTTTTCTAGCATTGTTGAGGTATAAACCATTGTATAAATGTAGGGTTTACAATGTAGTTTCTTGTATGGTAGAAAGATTGCCACAATCAAATTGGCAACTCACTGCATATTCTTGCAGGAATGTCAGGGATAATTAAGACATACAAGATTTAAAAAAATGCCCAGACAAAGCGTTATGAGAATAACAACAATAACAGCAGCAACAAAAATCCTCCAAAATACCATTGAGTTCATTCTGTGTTGTCCATCAACTACATGGCATGAGTCCTGCCCTTAAGTTTCCTAAATTTGGTTTATATACCCAGTGATATTCCACTAGAAAAAAACTCATTTTTTTATTTGTGAGAGGTTGTCAATGGAGCTAGCTTTGGGGTTAGGCATGGGGGCCTGTATCTACTTGCACTCTTGGTGCCAGGACCCCACTTGGAGAAATCCCATTTAGGACTGAGCATTCCATGGTCATGCCCAGTCCTGATTTTTACAACATTTTGACTTAATCTTTGTGAATGGTGTTAGATTGGGGTCATATTTAGTCTATGACATATGATACCCAGTTTTCCCTGCATTACTTAACTACCCTTTCTTCAATGTGTATTCTTGACACCCTTATGAAATATTAGTTGAATGTGTGTGTGTGTGTGTGTGTGTGGGTTCATTCTGGTCTGTTGGCCTATGTGTCTGTTTTCATATATTAGTACAGCTTTGGACTGGTGAATTTGAATATAGTTTGAAATTAGGAAATGTGGTACCTTCAGTTTTGTTCTTGCTTAAGATTGCCTTGACTTGTGTTTTTTGGAGGGGGTTCTGTAAAAAAATCTATAGATTTATTTTCTATTTCTGTGAAACATACCATTGGAGTGATTAGTGCTTAAAGACAGGGTCTCACTATTTAACCCTGGATGGTCTGGAACTCACAGAGATCCACCTCCCTTATCTATAAAGTGCGGAGATGAAAGACATGCATTGCCATACCTAGCCCATAGGAATTTTGATAGAATTATGCTGAATCTGTATGTAACTCTGGGTAATACTAACAAACTAACAAAATCAATTCTTCTATGCTATGATTAGAAGACACCCATTCCTACCATTTGTGTCTCCTGCAACTTCCGCCACCCATGTATTATAGTTTCTAATGTAAATGTCTGTCACCTCTTTGCTTATACTTATTTCTTAGCATTTTTATTTCTGATGGGACTGTTTTCCTGATTTCCTTTTCATTTCTATCTAGTGGATACAAATGAAAAGAATTAGATATATTGGTTTCATCCTGAAGCCTTACTGAATTAGTGGCTCTAGTAATTTCCTGGCACTGTCACTGAATCCATTTGAAAGGGACAATAGCATATAAAAGACAATTGTGTCTTAGTTATGTTAGTGCTGCGCTTGTCCATTGTGTTATACATAAACAATACCAGTAGTGTAGCCACATCGGCCACAGGCTCTGTGGGGAGGTTGGCACAGAGTCCCAGATCTCCTAACTTTCATGTTTTATGTCTAACTCCGCATTTTCCACTGGCTTGATTATGAACTCACAGGTCACCAGCATTTCATTTACTCCATCTTCTTTGTTATTTTCCAACACTGTTGAGACCATAGTGACTTTTTTTGTTTTGTTTTAACTATATTTTGTTTCTTTTGAATATTTCTTAAAACCTTAAATCCCATCAACTTTTATTTATTTTTCATCAAAATTCACTTCTGTTTTTGCATTCTTAATGATGTTCCCTTGTTGCATAAAGGCAACTTGAGGCTGGGTATGAGGCAGAATATAGTCACTTAGAGACGGTTGCAGAACACAAGCAATAGCACTTGGCACTACTCTCCCCTTGACAGTGGGCTCCTGTCTGGGTATTTATTGGTATATTCTATTGTCCGATGTTTTTATTTGAAAATAAAACAAGTATTTCAGTGTTTCAGAAAAGTCTATCTAGAAGAGAAAGAGGAGTGTGGAATGAAGGTGTTGAAAGTAATATGGCTAAAATGGGATCCCATTAGTTATACAAGAGCAGACGAGAACAAAATTCACTAGCTTGTGAGGTACACTATAAACAATTTCCTGTGGCAGAAAATCCAACAAACAAATGCAAGAATGATGTAGGTTAGACTTGTGTAAAAGATTACTGATGCTCAGTAATCATAAAAATCAACTCATTGGACATATTTATCATATTTATAGGGAAAGGGGCAAAAACAAATCATTTTGTAATCCTTCAGGTTCAGTCTCTATAGTCAAAGATGTGAAGATGGGCATTTACAGGGAGATGCAAAGAAAGGGACATAGGTAGGAGAGACTTCCTTGATGGACAGACAATGAGAGGAATAAAAGGTTAAAAGTGTAAGGGATATTTTTAAATTACTGGCATATTCACACTTTCTCAGTTATAGTGAAAAATTTGCAGATACCAAACTTCTCAAATAATTACAAATTCTTCTTACTCAAGTAGCAGCTCTTGTAGAAATCTTCTTTACTTAACAATCATTCTCAGACGATATATTTTGATCATGTTTCTCCTGCTCTCAGCTTCTCCCAGATCCTGCCCTTCACCTTTCTATCTTCCCAGATTCATTTCTGTGATTCCAAACAAAACAAATCAAAAGCAAAAATCAAAGTCTCTATTAGTAAATAGGAAGTACAGAAGCCATTACTTAATTTTTAAAATTTATTTTTACTTTTCTAATCATGCATATGTGTGTATGTCCATGGTGTGTGTGTGTATGTGAGGGTCAGGGACTAGGGAGTCTAGAGGTATGGGACTCTCTCTGGAGCTTTAGTTCTAGGTAGTTGTGAGTCCCCTGATGTGGGTACTGAGATCTGAACTCGGTAGATTTCCCCCTAAGAGCAGCGTGGTCTCTTAAGTGTGGAGCCATCTGTCCCATCCAGAATGTATTATGGTAATACATTTTGAATACTAGTCCAAAAAGTGGTTACAATAAGTAAAATATAGGGTGCTGACT
Organism: Mesocricetus auratus; assembly: GCF_017639785.1. NCBI lineage: Eukaryota > Metazoa > Chordata > Mammalia > Rodentia > Cricetidae > Mesocricetus > Mesocricetus auratus. The sequence goes on along the minus strand of NW_024429193.1, from coordinate 26,509,459 downwards.
CGTGACTGTGAGTGTTCATTAGGGATATTACCACTGTTTTAACTCAGAGCCTAAACTGATTGATGTTTAAATAAGACGACTAGCTATGAACAAATAAATCATCAAACTAACAAATTATATAACTGCACACAGGTTGTCTCTGAAGTTAGATCTTTGTCGTTATGCATTTATTTGAATAAAGGACCTACATTAAGGAAATCTAAAAACTTGTGTCATATATCCCTTCATTTCAAAGAAGAGTGATTTGCGGGGTGGAGATAAGAAAATGTAATGAAGAGAACTCAGCGTTGGCCTAAGTCAGGTCTGTTGGACTGGGCTTCTCTTCCTTTCTTCCCCCCTGTCTATGCACTGCCTTTTGGAGTTACCTTGGATTCAGGGGAGGACAGGACTGATGAGCATCTTTATGACAAGGGATCAAGACTCCCTTCAAGCAATTGGAGTCTCACAATCCTTCAATTTGGAGCAGTTGTCCCATGATGGGCCTGCAGCTTAACCTTGGAGCAGGAGCAATCAGTCATCTTCCTGGAACGGGATCACCCTCCTCCAAGAGCAATGGTGATCCTGCAAATACCACGCAGAAACACAGTAGAGATAACAAGCAGCCACACCATCCCTCTGCCTGAGATAATCTGCCCTGGGGGTTGTGCAATCTTTTTCCCTTTCCCACAAAAATCTCAAAGTTCCTGTCAGCCCCTGGCACATAGATCTGGGATCAGTGCAACTTCCTTATCTGGTTTATATTTATATTTACGTGATCGCATTGACTGGAGCTTGTTCCTTCCTCACTAGTACCCTCTCACTGACTAGACTAATGAATGGTATGGCTGATAGAGCCTAGGCCTTCCTAAATCCAAGCTGGTACTTTTGCCTTACTACTGGGGAGACAGCAGCTCAGCAAGCTAAGCCCCCTTCCCCCTCCGCCAGTTTGTGTCCTTTCCAAGACAACATTCAATTAATAAACATGTTAATATCAATGATGTGCATATTCAAAGTGAAAATTCCAAAGTGAAGTAACATACAATTTTTGGGAATGATTTGGATAGCCCCTGATGGAAATTTAAGGGGAGTGATCAGTTCTAATTGAAGCACAGTGTCTTTGCCTTAATTTGTAGTTCTCCTCTTCTGGGTTATTGGTTTTATTGAAGTTGTAACGGTAACAAAATATAAGAGAATGATATCTTTGGGTATTTAAGATTGCTATGGGGACTGGATAGACTGCCCAGCTTACTCATGCACAAGGACCAAGTTTGGTCCCAGGTTCTAGAACCCACATGGGGACTCACAATCAGCTATGATTCTAGTTCCAGAGGGCTAAACATCCTCTTCTAACTTCTGTGGGCATCTACACACATGTTGTACACATAACGTCACCCAGGTAAATACATATGAATTGAATAATAAACATTTTAAAAGTGAATTGTTACAGTTAAAAACTGGAAGTGCAGACATCATGTCTCATATAGAAAGTTACTGGAGTCCCAGGACTACAATTAAGAATTTGTTTCAAATTTTCTATTTAGAATTCTCAAAATAAGGACAATTTAAAGGGCGGAGTTTCTTGACCGTTAGTCTACAGTGACTGTAATTTTATTTAACTCTTAGAGGGTTTATTATTTGTTTTTAATGCCTTCATTTATCGTCATCCCTTCAGTGGCTACTTAGCATGTATAAGGTAAAGACTGACTTCAAAAGCTCTGCTTAGTGCTCCTTTATCAGTTAAAGTAACTCACACAACAAAAAATGACACAAGATACTTCTCCAGTATTCTCAGAAACAATAAATAACAATAACAGGATATAAATGGGAAAAGCACCATTGATTGCAATGCCAGAGTTTTTAAATACTTACAAGAATCCAGTTATAGCATCTCCCACTCCTTTTGCCTCTCAGCCTAACTCTGCCAGTGAATGGGAGTAGGGATCACTTCCTACGGAGCCATTCCACTTGGTTTAATCATGAACAACACTCCTTGTATGCAGATCCCCCCACTTCCTTCCCTCTGATGTCCAGTTCTTCTGAGCTCACTAAGGCACATATTTCTGTGCATTGTGACCTCCCCCTCAGAGAGACTGGTGGGAAGCACTTCACACAGCTCTTTCCGGAGGGTTATACCACTGGCCAGGGGGAATCAAGTCAATGCTTGTCAAACAATGGAAAAAATGTGGGGGTTGGTGGCTGTGGTGCATTAAGTTTGACTGAGTCATGTGAGGTGTTCTCCAAAAGACATATTCAATTCATTTTCAAATAGTCCATTGATTCCAGAGTTAGAAGATTGCTCTAAACCTGTGAGTATGCATAGTTAGAGAAATAGTGTTAAGAGGATGACTGAAATTCCATTTGAGCCACTGAGTTGTAAGCACTGGACATAGCAGAAGAGGTGGTAACTGCCACTCATGTGTCTATAGTCTTTCTGAACCTACACACAATATTTCTCTTAGTGGCACGTTCCCTTAATTAAAGCATATTAAATACATATAGCATAATGGTAGATTGTTTTTAAACATGGGGATTTTCGAGGTTTGCTGCATAGAGTCAGCTATTCTTTAAGTTAAAATAATGTTTGACAGGTCGGTGGTAAGATATAAAAGATTTTTTTAAACCAGACGATTTTGTACAAATAAAAGGTCAGGAACAGAAACATCAAAGCCCAGGAACTGTATACATTGCACAGACCAAAGAAGTTCTGTTCTCTTTAAAATTTTGACATATGTTGTACAGCATGGTTAGTGCTCCTAAGCAAATGTAAATTGTTTTGCAAGTAGGTTTTCCCCCTCTCCTGACTCACATCTTCCCAAGGTCATGTGAAGGCTGCTTTGAAATTTCCAAGGAAAAGGTACCACTGTGCTGAACAGAAAAAGTCCCACCAGAAAATGCTAATGTACTAATCTACCCATTAAATAATATTTGTTCTTGATTTAAATGGTATTTTGAATTCTTAAAACAGCAGATTCAAGAAAAATCCTTTGGCCTCTACAGTCACCTTTGTCCTTTTAGGACAGAGAACGTCTAGCCTAGATGGGGAAAACTGGCAGTTGGTATTGGTGCTGACGTTCTAATTAAAGGAGGACATCAAGATTGCCTCCCAGTTTGTAGATCTGATAGGAAATTTTATACTTTCTGTATTTTCTCACTGGCCTATTTGTTCTTTGATTGGCTGGCTTGCATTTCACAAATATTAAGGAAGGATTCTTGGATGGAAGATGATAAGTGTGATCTTTTGTGAAACTGAGTCTCATTCAGTCTTTGGCAGGAATACTTCTGCAAGGAATCCCTTTTTGAGCATGTGGCAGCTTGTGGGACAATGAAACCCTTCAGTTTCCCCATAATTAGCTATTTTTGTGAGTCTTATTCCTGGAGCCAAGCTATTCCCTGAGTAATTGACATCCAGTATCATGTAATGGAAGAAGCCTGGGGTTTAGAACCAGGCAGCTATAGATTTAGATTTAGCTTCTACCACTTCCATCTGGGGTTCTTGCGAAATTCTCTTAACTTCTCTGGACTTTGAGGTCTCACATCTGTAAAATTGAAATAATTACACCAATTTATAGAGGCGTATTGTAAGAATTAAAATGCAATTTACATAATGCTTTAGCATGTACAAACTATCAGCTTTCCCCTTCCTTCTTCAACGGAACTGTTTGGAAAGGTTTCCATTTGGGAGCCATCAAGAAATATCCAAGCTATGAAAAGGGCATTTATTCTTTCTCTTGCAATTACACATTTATTTCAGTAGTTTCAAACTTCTTGTTCTAGAAACCTCAATGTTGGAATCAGAACAAATGAATGAGGGATTATGTGAACTCATTTCTCCCTCCATCTTATCATTTCCACCCTGACTCCCACTCCAGTGTTAAAAGTAAGCCATTTGGAAGATGAGCATGGGTACATCAAAGGCTCACACAGATTCCTCAGACTCCCTTTGCGCAGGGTTGAGCTAGGGATCTTTCTCTGCCACCAGACACATGAACTAGAGAATGAGGCTTCCTCTAGCTGCCCTTCCTGAAACACTCTGAATACAACTGTTTCCAAGAACTTGTATTGCTGCCTTTAAATCGTCCCCAGTCATCTCCTTCTCTCTTTTCTCCTTGGCTCTAAGTTTTGGTATTCTTTAATTCTTTCCAATATTTTTTCCTTTCTCTTGGTCTCAATGTCTTCCAACAAAAAATGACCAGGCAACTGACTTCCCCACTTAGAGCCATTAGATGCCTATCTCTACAGAAGTTAAGCCTGAGCTTATTGGCTTGGTTAACCAGGCTCTTTGTTGTGTCCCACACTTGCATCTGTAGTCCTGTATAATGTCTTTAATATACCTGCTTCTTTTTTATTTTATTATTTTAATTTTAAATAGCTTGCTTCACATGGCAATCCCAGTTCCCTCTCCCTCCCCCTCCTCCCACATACCCCCATCATCCCCCCCCCAGCCTCCCACCCTATCCCCACTTCCTTCCACATAGGGGATATCTAGAGTCTGTCATTTCACTCAGGGCAGGGTCCAGGCACTCCCCTAAGAGTCCAGACTGAGAGAGCATCCCTCTTTGTGTTGTTATACCTGCTTCTTAATTTCCCTCTATCAACAACCACAGCCATGCTGTTAACACACTCTGTAGCTTTATTTGATGTTCCCTCTACATGAATCTTTTGTTGAACTACTGTCTTCCTAGAAAGTACCTGAATTCAAACATCACCTGATTGGTTTTGTTTACTGCTTGTTGATTTTTCAAAACCAAGAAGTAACCATGTCCTCTTTAGTATAATGCTAGGCTTGCTCTCCCAGTTCACTCACCTTGGAGGAAACTCTTAACAGCAATGGTGTCTCTGTGACCTCAGACTGTTTCTCATAGAATGTTATTACTTAAGACTTCATGGAACAGCTGAAGTTAAGAGTTCAGGTTATGGAGATGATAAAGCCAAAAGGGCTAAGTAGGTGTGACGAGGTCAAGTGCCATTAATTACTGGGGCTGGAGAGAAAAGGGTGACGCAATGCTTATGAGATTACCTCTGGAATGATAATTTTTTATGATGATATCTACCTGTAGTATAACAATAGTGAAGGGAAACACTTATAATGAGTATTTACTTCAAATATCAGTGACTTGACCCTTGAACTTTTAAAGCCACAATATATTAGTCAGAGCTCTCTAGAGGACCAAGCAAAGTCCAGCTTTCCTTGTAGACCTTTTCCATGCGAAGGTGCTGCCCACTATGAATGAGGGTGTTCCCTCCTCAGGTTATCCTGGAAATACCCTTACAGTCCAGAGGTGTGACTTTTAGTTGAATCCATTTCCACTCAGAGTAAGAACAAAGATAGACCACCACAGAAGTATAAGTTAATTTGCCATATTTGCTTGTCTCAAATAAATTCAAAATAGATATGAATTAAAGAACATGGTAGTAGATAGGTCATGATTACATGGGAAAGTGCTTTTAAAAAAAGATGCAAGCTGGGTGTTGGAGGCACACGCCTTTAATTCTAGCATTCAGGAGGCAGAGGCAGGCAGATCTCTGAGCGTTCGATACTAGCCTGGTCTACAAGAGCTAGTTCAAGGACAGCCACAGAGAAACCCTGTCTCAAAAAACCAAAACCAAAAAAAATCATCAAAAACATAACAAACAAACAAAAATACCAAAGATGCAGTAAGTAATTTAATGGTAAATTTGAGAGCATCCTCACCAAGGAGTTGAAGGTGAGTTGAAACTTGTTTAGGACTTTAATAGGTATAAACATGTCAGGAAAAATATTCCTGACAGAAGAAATAACACGACTTTGTGAATAGCTGGCACATTGAAGTAGAAAATCAAGAGGTAAGACTGAGAAAACAGTTGAGAATCATATTGTAAAGAGCTTTGAATGCTGCTTTGGACAGTGGGCTTTTATAGGAGTCTATAGGATTTTACAAATGATAAGTTTCATGAGGCTTGACCCTAGATATGTCCAGAACAGTGGATCGACCCCTTTGGGGTTGCATATCAGATATTTACATTATGATTCATAACAGTAACAAAATTACAGTTGTGAAGTAGCAATGGATTAGTTTTATGATTGGAGTCATCACAACATAAGGTATTATATTAAAGTGTCATAGCATTAGGAAGGTTGAGAACCAATGATTTAGAAGAACCCCCATACATGGCAAGAAAAAGAAGGAGCAGGATAGTTCTAGTGATTCTAAGATACCATTCTCATACCTATGATCTATAACCTGGGGAAAAGCATTCAATACACTTTAAAATATTTTTTCAGAATATTAATGGATAGCAGAGTCACTTTATGTAGCATAGTGTGAAAGCTAGACTGAGTGTCTTGTCTTGTCCCCATTCAAATATCAGAATGCCTGGGTGGGAGAGAAGATCCGATGGCAAAGTGTCTGCTGAGGAGGGCAGAGAATTAATTACTTTTATGAAATCAGAATTCTGGAGTTGACTAGTTCACTAAATTCAAGCAACTCTAAAATATGTAACCCTAAACTACAGGCTCCCCAGTCAACCCACACAATAGACTGGAGTGTGTAACATTTGTTTGGAATGGGGAGAAAGGGTAGAATCTCCTCACACATCTAAAGACTCTTTCGAACTCACAGGTCTTAAAACTCTGAAGCCATTTCTTTAAAGGCTATACTGTCCGCAAATCCAAACAGATAATTCACCTTCTTATGTAAGTATTTCAAAACCAGTTTTTCATCTATGTATTTTTTAACTAAATTTTTGGTCACAAAGGAGTGAATCATAAACTCCTAAAAGAGAGATTTGGATTGTCAGTGATGTTACTGTAATCCTGAGCCTGACTATCAGTCAGAGTTCTTCTTTATGTATACAGAATTTACTACCCAGGGATATATCTATGTTGTTCCAAAACATAGACCATATAAGTTTTGTTTTTGGAAACTTCAGTTGCCTCTTGCATATCTTTCAGTTGTCATTGATAAACTGTGACAGAACAGAGTTATCTTTTAGAGTCACTTTTACTCACCAATCCCATAACCAAACTTTTAGGCAGCTCATGCAGTTTTAAGACACTAGACAGAAAATCTCCAAGTCAACCATGCACAAATTGCCATGTTCTGAGAAACATATTATTAACTCTTAATGGTCAGAGTGCCCAAGAAAAATCATCAAGCCAAATCTGCTGCAGCAATTATTTAACTTTCTGCATAATACAATGTTTACATTTTATATGTTTATAGAATTTATTTATATATCTATTTCTGGCATTTTTTATTCCTTCATCATATGACATTACAGTGGTCCTGCACAAGTTAACTCTTCTAAGAAAGGGAGGTCCTGATATCTCATATTTTTATCATCTTTCTTCACCATTCTTTGTTATTAATATAAGTCCCTTGGTAGGGCAGAGGTCATTTTAGGTAATCTAACTTTGCTGCTGTATATACCACACAATTCCCTGAGTGTAGAGTAGGAAGAGGCTTGTATTCTGAACTGCTGCCAACTCTTCTAGCCCACACAATCCTGTTGACCTTATTTTTTGTCTTTTTTATTTTTAAATGTAAATTAGAAACAAGGTTGTTTCACATGTCTCCCTCCCCTCCTCCCATGCCCTCCTATCAATCCACCATCCCCATCCCACAATCCCCACTCCTTTCCCCAGGGAGGGTGAGGCCCTCCATGGGGGGAGGTGTCCATAGTCTGTCATTTCATCCAGGACAGGGCCTAGGTCCTCCCCCAAGAGTCCAGGCTGAGAGAACATTTCTCATTGTGGGATGGGCACTCAAAGTCCATTTGTATGTCAGTGATAAATACTGATTTACTACCCAAGGCCCCATAGATGGCCTAGGCCTCCTCACTGACACCCACATTCAGGGGGTCTGGATCAGTCCCATGCTGGATTCCCAGCCATCACTCTGGGGTTCAAGAGCTCCCCCTTATTCAGGGCAGGTGTTTCTGTGGGTTAAACAAGCCCAGTCTTGACCCCCCATGCTCATCAGTCCTCCCTCTCTGTCACTGGGTTTCCTTGAATTCAGCTCAGTATTTAGTTATGACTGTCTACCTCTGCTTCCATCAGTCATTGATTCAAGGTTCTATTTCCCAGACTCTCTGGCAGTGGGATTGTAGGCTATAACTCCCCTGATTCTTGTCTAAAATTCATATATGAGTTAATACATACCATGTTTGTCTTTCTGTGACTGGGATACCTCACTCAGGAAGGTTTCATCTAGTACCGTCCATTTGCCTGCAATTTTCAAGATTCCATTTTTTTTCTGCTGAATAGTACTCCATTGTGTAAATGTACCACAATTTCTCTATTCATGCTTCAGCTGAGGAGCATCTAGGTTGCTTCCAGGTTCTGGCTATTACAAGGTCTTTGAAGAATTGTGCTGGGATTTTAATGGAGATTGCATTGAATCTGTAGATTGCTTTTGGCAAGATTGCCATTTTTACTATGTTGATCCTACCTATCCAAGAGCATGGGAAATCTTTCCATTTTCTGGTGTCTTCTTTAATTTGTTTAAAGACTCAAAGTTCTTGTGATTCAGGTCTTTCACTTGTTTGGTTAGCATTATCCCAAAGTATTTTATGTTGTTTGCGGCAATTGTAAAGGGTGATGTTTCTTTGATTTCTTTCTCAGCCCTTTTATCATCTGTATATAGTAGGGCTACTGTTGACCTTTTTAAGGTTACTTTGGCCTGATTTTCTTTTTACTGATTAAGTGCAAGGGCAGATGTTTTAAGAATATCTCACAACCTTATAAAGAGATCTCTAACTTCTTTATCTCCCTAAAAGCAGGAGGGTAGTGTGTTCAGGACTTTCCTGGGGGAGCTTAGAAGCAGTACTCCTGGGAAAAGGTATAAATGATTCATAAGACATTTCCCATCAATGTAATATCCCCATGTTGTACAAATATTGAAAGCTCCCAAGCATGAAATATGTAGATATCAAAACCAAAAGTGGCAAGGCAGCCATCATGTTGTGATTTAGCTATGCTGGATCTCTGTCAAGCAGCTATGCTAACTTTATGACTTTTGCTGTTCCCATCAGATATAGCTGTTGCACAAAAGCAGTAGCTGAGAGTTCTATATCTGGATGTGAAGACAGCAGGAAGAGAGAGTGACGCTGGGTCTGGCTTGAGCATTTGAAGCCTCAAAGCCCACCCCCCAGTGACACATTTCCTGCAACAAGGCCACACCTCCTACAAGGCTCCACCTCCTCATAATGCCACTCTCCATGAGCCTAGGAGGGCATTTACATTTGAACCATTACAATGAGTATGCTGGTTATGCAAGCAAAAGCCCAGAGAGAGCAGTATTAATGAGTACTGTTTGCTACCCTGTATCTGCCTTGGCATATTCAGGACTTGGATATTTCCTATTTATTTTCTTATGAGTTCAGTACTGTCATGTCTGATCATCTGACTAGATCTAGGATATTTAGAACCATAATCTGGCCACTAAACCAGGAGTTTGGATCAAGAAGGGGTGAGTACATAAACAGGCAAGCTCATGTACTTGAGGGTACTTGTATCCTCTGAAAATTATTCAGACTTGAGTCTGTTTGGCAGTCTTTGCAAAGCAGTTCCATATTTATAGATTGCATTCATAGTTTCTTGTATTTCTTATTCTTTTAGAGAATATATCAAACTCAGTGCATATATGTACTATACATATATATATGATAATATTATTGTTTTGTTCATTGGAATACATCCTTTATTAATAGAGGCCTGCAGGGGTCTCTGTTTGTTGTGCTCACAAAGTATTATCATCAACAATTAGATTATCTGGTATGCTCTTTATTACCAAAAAATATCTGTTGGAAAATTATTATCTAATAGCCATTCCTCCATGAATTCCTTAACCTTCTGTGTACAACTTGGACAGTTAGATAGTGCTAATAGGAAGTAGTAAATGCTGATAACTTTGAAGCTTCTCAATGATCAAATGTCAGAGAACAGAATGGGGAAATGAAAGCAAAAAATAGTTTTTAGTATAAAGCTCACAAATATCTCTGAAAAAGACATCTAGGAGAAGGTGTGAAAATGTACATTTATTTTGATTCATGAAGGTAGTCAGCTTAGTGAAGATTTAAGAATTGAATCATGGAGGAAACTAGAGAAGGCTGGGAGCACAGGGAAGTAGCTGTCCCTCTGGCATCATCAGGTAAACAGGCCAGCTTCCCAGCCTGTGTTCCAGAGCCTGCAGTTCGCCTGGGAACTGCACAGAGCTCCCAATCCCGGCAGGAGCATCAGGTAAACAGGCCAGCTTCCCGGCCTGTGTTCCAGAGCCTGCAGATCGCCTGGGAACTGCCCAGAGCTCCCAATCCCGGCGGGAGCCAAGCACCCCAGACTCCAGATCTTCTCTCCCACCAATGATTCCAGGAAAGGAGAGGAGGCTGGGAGTACAGGGAAGTAGCTGTCCCTCTGGCATCATCAGGTAAACAGGCCAGCTTCCCGGCCTGTGTTCCAGAGCCTGCAGATCGCCTGGGAACTGCACAGAGCTCCCAATCCCGGTGGGAGCCAAGCACCCCAGACTCCAGATCTTCTCTCCCACCAAAGAGACCAGGAAACTACAGGAGCCAGGGAGACCAGGGGAGTAGCTGTTCCGGATCAGGTACAACAGGACCCAGCATAGGGTCCAGGGGACCAGGTAGGAGGCTAAGCGCCCCAGATTCCTGTTCTTCTTCTCTACCCACGGACCAGCATTTGGACAAGGCATAGAAGAACCACCAGATTACTGGACTTACTAGCACCCACCAAAGGGAACTCTGGTCCCCAGACCAGGAAGGGGCTCTTTCTGCACCCACTAGAAGAAGAGATGGGAAAGAGACAATACAAAAACACAGTCAGCAACAGAAACACAAATATGACACCACCAGATTCTAGAGACTCCACACCATCAAGACCCCAATATTCCAACGCGAAGGAAGCAGAAGAGAACGACCTTAAAAGCACTTTCATGAAAATGATAGAGGCCCTAAAAGAGGATATTGGAAAATCCCTCAAAGAAATGGAAGAAAAAACAAACCAAAAAATGCAAGAAATGGAAGAAAAAACAAACCAAAAAATGCAAGAATTGGAAGAAAAAACAAACCAAAAAAGGCAAGAATTGGAAGAAGAAATGAAGCAAAAAATGCAAGAAATGGAAGAAAAAGCAAAGCAAAAAATGCAAGAATTAGAAGAAGAAACATACCAAATAAGGCAGGAAATGGAAGAAGAAACAAAGCAAAAAATGCAAGAAATGGTAGAAAAAACAAAGCAAAAAATGAAAAAAATGGAGGAGGAAACAAACCAAAAAAGGCAGGAAATGGAAGAAGAAACAAAGCACAAAATCCAAGAAATGGAACAAAAAGCAAACCAAAAAATGCAAGAAATGGAAGAAAGAACAAACCAAAAAATTCATAAAAGGCAACAAACGGACGAACAGATAAACAGAAAATTGCAAGAAGCAATGCAAATGCTGCAAGGGTTGAAAACTGAAATAGAGACACTAAAAAAACACAATCTGAAGAAAGGCAGAAAATAGAAAAGCTGGACAAACAGTCAGGCACTACCAATACAAGCATTACCAACAGAATAGAAGAGATGGAAGAGAGAATCTCAAGTGTTGAAGATACATTAGGAGAAATGGATTTATCAACCAAAGAAAACCTTAAATCCAACAAATCCTTAACACAAAACATCCAGGAATTATGGGACACCATGAAAAGACCAAACCTAAGAATAATAGGTATAGAAGAAGGAGAAGAAATCCACCTCAAAGGGGCAGAAGGCATATTCAACAAAATCATAGAAGAAAACTTTCCCAACCTTAAGAAAGACATGCCAATGAAGGTACAAGAAGCCTACAGAACACCAAATAGAGTGGACCACAAAAAAAAATCCCCTCGCCACATAATAATCAAGACCCCAAACATACAGAATAAAGAAAGAATATTAAGAGCAGCTAAGGAAAAAGGTCAAGTAACATATAAAGGCAGACCTATCAGAATTACACCTGATTTCTCCATGGAAACTCTGAAAGCCAGAAGGTCCTGGATAGATATTCTACCTACACTAAGAGACCATGGATGCCAGCCCAGACTACTATACCCGGCAAAGCTCTCAATCACTATAGACGGAGAAAACAAGATATTCCATGACAAAACTAGATTCAACCAATATGTGTCCACTAAACCAGCCCTACAGAAAATTTTGGAAGGAAAACTCCAACCCAAGGAAGCTAACTACAACCAGAAAAACATAAGCATTAGAGAATCCCTCTCTACCAACAGCCAAAAGAACAAAGAGGTGAAATTCCACCCATAATTCCACCAACAACAACCATCGCAAATCGAAGAAGGATGAGCAATCAATGGTTATTAATATCCCTCAATATTAACGGCCTTAACTCACCCATAAAAAGACACAGACTAGCAGAATGGATTCAAAGACAGAACCCTTCCTTCTGCTGCATACAAGAAACACACCTCACCCTCAAAGACAGACATTACTTGAGAGTTAAAGGTTGGGAAAAAATTTTTCAATCAAATGGACCCAAGAAACAAGCAGGGGTAGCAATCCTAATATCTAACAAACTAGACTTTAAAATAAAATCAATCAAAAGAGATGAAGGAGGTCATTACATACTCATCACAGGTGAAACCCACCAAGATGAAGTGTCTATCCTGAACATCTATGCCCCCAATACAAAGGCATCCACATTCGTTAAAGAAACATTATTAGAACTTAAATCTCATCTAAAGCTCCACACAGTTATAGTGGGAGATTTCAACACACCACTCTCACCACTAGACAAGAATACCAGACAGAAACTCAACAAAGAAGCAAAGGGTCTAATAGAAGTAATGACCCAACTGGAATTAACAGATATCTATAGAACATTTCATCCACATAAAAAAGAATATACCTTCTTCTCACCACCACATGGAACCTTCTCAAAAATCGACCACATACTTGGCAACATATCAAACCTCAGCAGCTACAAAAAAATTGGAATAACTCCATGCATCTTATCAGACCACCATGCCTTAAAATTAGAATTCAACAACAACACAAATTGCAGAAAACCTACAAACTCATGGAAATTGAATAATGCTCAACTGCACCATCCCTGGGTCAAAGAGGAAATAAAAAAAGAAATTAAAGACTTCCTCGAATTCAATGAGAACGAAGACACAACATACCCAAACCTATGGGAGACCTTGAAAGCAGTGCTACGGGGGAAGTTCATAGCACTAAGTGCTCACATGAAGAAACAGGAGGATAGTTATACCAGAGAATTAACATCACAGCTGAAAGCTCTAGAACACAAAGAAGCAAAATCACCCAGGAGGAGTAGACGCCAGGAAATAATCAAATTGAGGGCTGAAATCAATAAAGTAGAAACCAGGAAAACAATACAAAGAATCAATGCAACAAAGAGTTGGTTCTTTGAGAAAATCAACAAGATAGACAAACCTTTGTCCAAACTTACCAAACAGCAGAGAGTGAACACGCAAATTAACAAAATCAGAAATGAAAAGGGGGACATAACAACAGACTCTGAGGAAATCCAGAGAATCATTAGGTCATACTTTGAAAACCTGTACTCCACAAAATTCGAAAATTTAAAGGAAATGGATGACTTCCTGGACAGCTATCATTTGCCAAAACTAAATCAAGAACAGATAAGCAATTTAAATAGACCTATAACCCCTAGGGAAATAGAAGCTGTCATCAAAAGTCTCCCAACCAAAAAAAGTCCAGGTCCAGATGGCCTCAGTGCAGAATTCTACCACAAATTCAAAGAACAGCTTATACCAATTCTTCTCAAAGTGTTCCACACAATAGAAGCAGAAGGGTCTTTGCCAAACTCTTTCTATGAGGCTTCAATAACCTTGATCCCCAAGCCACACAAAGATACAACCAAGAAAGAGAACTTCAGACCAATATCCCTCATGAACATTGATGCAAAAATACTCAATAAAATACTGGCAAATCGTATCCAAGAACACATCAAAACAATCATTCACCACGATCAAGTAGGTTTCATCCCAGGGATGCAGGGATGGTTCAACATACGAAAATCCATCAACGTAATCCACCATATAAACAAGCTGAAAAACAAAAATCACATGATCATCTCACTAGATGCTGAAAAAGCCTTTGACAAAATCCAACACCCCTTCATGATAAAGGTCTTGGAGAGATCTGGGATAACAGGGACATACTTAAACATAATAAAAGCCATATACAGTAAACCAACAGCCAACTTCAAACTAAATGGACAGAAACTCAACGCAATTCCTCTAAAATCAGGAACAAAACAAGGCTGTCCACTCTCTCCATACCTTTTCAACATGGTACTTGAAATTCTAGCTATAGCCATACGACAACAAAGGGGGATCAAGGGGATACAAATTGGGAAGGAAGAAGTCAAACTTTCACTGTTTGCAGACGATATGATAGTTTACATCAATGACCCAAAGAACTCTACCAGGGAACTCTTACAGCTGATTAACACCTTCAGCAAAGTGGCAGGTTACAAGATCAACTCAAGAAAGTCAGTAGCCCTACTATATACAGATGATAAAAGGGCTGAAAGAGAAATCAGAGAAACATCACCCTTTACAATTGCCACAAACAACATAAAATACCTTGGGGTAACGCTAACCAAACAAGTGAAAGACCTGTATCGTAAGAACTTTGAATCTTTAAAGAAAGAAATTAAAGAAGCCCTCAGAAAATGGAAAGATCTCCCATGCTCTTGGATAGGTAGGATCAATGTAGTAAAAATGGCAATCCTGCCAAAAGCAATCTACAGATTCAATGCTATCCCCATTAAAATCCCAGCACAATTCTTCACAGACCTTGAAAGAACAATAATCAATTTTGTATGGAAAAACAAAAAACCCAGGATAGCCAAAACAACCCTGTTCAACAAGGCAACGTCCGGAGGCATCACTATCCCTGACCTCAAGCTCTATTATAGAGCTATAGTCCTGAAAACAGCTTGGTATTGGCACAAAAATAGACAGGCAGACCAATGGAATCGAATTGAAAATCCGGGTATTAACCCACACACGTACGAACATCTGATCTTTGACAAAGAAGCTAAAAATATACAATGGAATAAAGAAAGCATCTTCAACAAATGGTGCTGGCATAATTGGAGACTGGCATGTAGAAAAATGCGGATCGATCCATGTTTATCGCCATGCACAAAACTTAAGTCCAAATGGATCAAAGACCTCAACATAATCCAGCCACACTGTACCTCTTAGAAGAGAAAGTGGGTGGTACCCTTGAACGAATTGGTACAGGAGACAGCTTCCTGAACATAACACCAGTAGCACAGACAGTGAGATCAACAATTAATAAATGGGACCTACTGAAACTGAGAAGCTTCTGTAAGGCAAAGGACACAGTCAGCAAGACAAAAAGGCAGCCCACAGAATGGGAAAAAATATTCACTAATCCCACATCTGACAGAGGGTTGATCTCCAAAATTTACAAAGAACTCAAGAAGCAAGTCTCCAAAACAGCAAAGGACCCAATTAAGAAGTGGGCTGCAGAACTAAATAGAGAGTTTTCAATAGAGGAGTCTAAAATGGCTGAGAGGCACTTGAGAAAGTGCTCAACATCCTTAGCCATCCGGGAAATGCAAATCAAAGCAACTCTGAGATACCATCTCACTCCTGTCAGAATGGCTAAAATCAAAAACACCAATGACAATTTATGCTGGAGAGGATGTGGTGAAAGGGGGACACTCCTCCATTGCTGGTGGGAGTGCCAACTGGTTCAGCCACTTTGGAAAGCAGTATGGAGATTCCTCAGAAAAATGGGAATAAACCTACCACAAGACCCAGCAACTCCACTCTTAGGCATATATCCAAAAGATGCCCATTCATATAACAAAGATGTCTGTTCCACTATGTTCATAGCAGCTTTATTTGTAATAGCCAGAACTTGGAAGCAACCTAGATGTCCCTCACCCGAAGAATGGATAGAGAAAATGTGGTACATCTACACAATGGAGTACTATTCAGCAGAAAAAAATAATGGAATCATGAGATTCGCAGGCAAATGGATGACACTAGAAGAAACCATCCTGAGTGAGGTAACCCAGTCACAAAAAGAGAAACATGGCATGTACTCTCTCATATATGGATTTTAGACATAGATCTGGGGAGTGCCAGCCTACAATCCTATGGCCAGAGAGTCTGGGAAACAGAAACTTCATTTACTGGCTGGTTAAGTACTGAGCTGAACTCAAGAAAGCCAGTATCAGAGAGGGAGGACTGATGATCAAAGGGATTAAGACTGGGCTGGTTGAACCCCCAGGAACAGCTGACCAGACAAAGGTTAACTCTTGAATCCCAGGCATCAGCCTGGGAATCCAGCATGGGACTGATCAAGACCCCCTGAATCCGGGTGTCAGTGAGGAGGCCTAGGTAATCTATTGAGCCTTGGACAGCAGATCAGTACCCATCCCAAGTATACACACGGTCTCTGGACTCCCATAGAACAATGTGAGGTGCACTCTCACCCTGAACTCTTGGGGAAGGGTCTAGGCCCTGCCCTATATGAAATGACAGACTATGGACACCCCCATGGAGGGCCTCACCCTCCCTGGGGGAATGAGGGGATACGGGGGGGCGGATGGGGGGAGGGCACGGGAGGAGGGGAGGGAAAGGGAGAGGGACCTCGTACTGACTTGTGAAGCAACCTTGTTTCTTATCTAAATTTAAAATGGAAAATAAAATAAAATTAATAAATAAAAAAAAGAAAGAATCGAATCATGGATATCTACTGTGCATGCTGTGAAGAAATTGAAGCCACTTCCTAAGACAGATTTCATATCTGGCCACACACACATTCCCAAGTGCAAACGTGCTCTGGTCTCACATACATTCCTAGAAATGCATGCATGCTCTGGGTGAAGGAGCAGCTGAAACAGAATCAGGTTTCACTTTCAAAAGCCTTAGACAGCAGAATGTAATAAAAATAACTGGGAAAATGAAGACATGTTAGAACTGGGGAAAATGTTTTTTCGCAAGTAGGAAATTAGCATAGAGATAGGAAATAAATACTTAATGGGCTGTGTTTTGAATAGGTGAACAGTGAGTTTCTCAGGGATCCACACACATAGACCCTTTGCTCAACAAATTAACAAGTACTGTGTAAAAGTAAGAAGGCCTGTGGAGTTTTCACATCTGTCGATCACATACACTTTGAGATTGGGAAATGGGAAATATCAAATCATAAGCCTGAAGTTGCAAAGACACCACATACCATGGCATATTGGACATATAGCATAAAGTGACAAAACAACTCAAAGCATTGTCTAAATTTCCATCTTGTTCTGTTCCAGAGATTACTGTGCAACATTTAATATGACCTGGATACAGTCTGCCATACACATCCATCTACTGGAAGTTTGGTTCCTGTGTGTCCCTGGAGAAGTAGCTGATCCTTAGAGAAATGGATCTACTAGGAAGTGGTTTGTAACGGGACGTTGTTCCTGAAAGGGTGAATTTAGTTCTTTGGAATTCCATGGTTAGTCTCTAGGACAGTGATTTGTTTCATAAAAGAATGAACTGAGCCCTGAAGTTTTCTTTGGTTTCCTGCTTTGCCACATGATCTCTTCCTCTTATATGGGTTCTCACCAGCAGGCTGTCTATCACGACACAATGTATCAGGCATTCCTTTATCAAAGGCTGATCAAATGGAACCAGCAGCTCTTAAACTGAAGCTATATGCCCAAAGCCTTCCTCTATAAAGTAACTAACATCAGGTATCTTATAATAGCAAATAAAACGTCCATTGACACAATTTCTACACCACCTTTCCTTAAACCTTATATGCAAACCATGCATCTGCATACATATTCTTTTATATCATACATTTACACACAAATAGAGAGGTTATTGTGTGTCTTGTTCAAATCATTGCCTTTAAATTTTATTTACATTTATGTACATTTCTTATTACTTATATGTGTGTTGCTGTGGGTGTGGGTGTACACATGCCATGGAATGTATGTGGGGGTCAGAGGATGACCTGTGGAAGTCAGTTCTCTCCCTACACTATGTAGAGTCCAGGAGTCATACCAAATCCTATGGTCAGGCTTGGCAAAAAGAACCTTTACATGACGACCTACCACTCTCCCTCATTCCATGATTTTTCACTTGCTAATGATTATATAAACAAGCAGTTATCAGCTACAAAGGCACTGCATGGGTTTTCAGTCCCTAATTTACTCAGCTTCCTGATATTGGGCCTTTAGGTTGCTTCCTGTTTTGTATATGTTGATACTATTGTAATTTTATTATTGTTGTTATTCTTGAATGCATATGTCTTCCAGTGCTTATTCAGTGTCAATTCCTGGAAGTGTGATTACTGCTGAGTCAAAGAATGGACACAGTTGTAGCTCATTGCTTTTGCCCATTTGCCTCTGAAAAAGTTTTCTCAGTATAAATTCTCACCATCAGGAAATGAATGGTTGTTCCCCCCCTCCCCTCACACACACTTAACCAATAGAAGGGCATTGTAAAAATGTGGTTGTTTCAAAGTGTGATATTTTTCTTTTAAATGTGCATTTTTAAAGTTTTACTTTTCTCTAAGGTGGTTATTGCTTTTTGCAGATTATAGGAGATGGAGAAAATGGAAAGTTACAGAATGAGGCGTCTGGGGAGGCACCAAGGAAGGGCAGAGAGATCAGACCCATGTCCGTTTTGCTTTCATGTGCGTGTGCATGCGTGTGTGGTATATGTGCACATGTGTATACAGGTATGTATGGTAGCCAGAAAAGGACATTATTTACCCTGCTCTATTGCTCTTTGCCTTGTTCTCTTGAGAACGGGTTTTCACTAACCTGGAGCTAGGCTAGTGGCCAGCAAACCCAGCAGTCGTTTTGCATTCTGTGTCTCCCCCACCTGCCCTCATGCTGGAGTTAAGGATGTGTGCATCCTTATTTGGGTGCTGGGGATTCAAACTTGAGTCTTCACACTTACATAATAAGTGCTCTTACCAACCAAGTCATCTCCTAAACCCAGATTCTCTACTTTCGATAGGCTTGAGAAAAGGTAAGAAATGCTGAAGACAGGGATCAGTGTCAAGGTTCATACTGGAAAAGGTTTATCTGAATTAGCTGGAAAGACTAAAGCAAGCTTTCTGTCACACAGTGGGTTCCCTGTCCCTGGAATCACAAGCTGTGGCTGAGGCATCTCAGAGTGTGTTGGGAAGAAGCTCTAAAGCTCCATCTTGCTGACTCTGAGGACTGAACAGTTAGTGGGTAAACGAGTGTCTGCGAATCAGATCCTTTGACAGTGTATGCACTGGGAGGATGCGGGGATGTATTCTCGATAATAACAGAAAACAACTGAAGTCAGTGGAAGCATGTGATGTTGAAATTCCTTCTCAACTACAGTTTGCAGGGTTGATGCGTTAAGAACTGTTTCCACTTAACATACAAATTGGGAAAGTGATACCGTTGATCAAATCTCGTTACAACTTAATCTGAGGACCTAATTTGGAAGAAGAAATGAGACAAGAGATGACTTGGTTGATTATAAGTTACTATTTGCTGAGAACACAATTGTACACCAAGAATAGTTTTAGCTGGATTGGGAGGATTTGACTCATAGTGCTTGTCATTTTATCCGACTACACCCGTATTTGATTTTTATATCTCCCTCATTTACTTACATGCAATGATCCATGTGGTCAAGCACAGTCCACATACACATAGTTTTACCAATAGATGTCTAGCTCTTGAGAGTCACATTCTCACACTTGCTCTCTCTTCTGGGATTTATACAAATGAGAACAAGGCTAAACCCAGACGGAACGGAAAGAAAACATACATTTCACCCCCTCTTTTCTTGTAGACATCTTAGGGTATTGCCAACAGCCTGGGGTGGTTCCTCATGTAACTTAGTTTAGAAGATAGCTATCAAGGGTGTATCAAAATATTTTTACTAATTTCTACTGAGACGCACGGTTTCAGTGTGGGCAATCATTCAAATGCCTGATTAAATCTGTTGGAAGTTCTGCGTGCTAAAGCATTTCACATCCTGGGAAAATAAAACCAAATATGTTGTTTTTCTTTGTTCTCCACTCATCCATGTGAAGTTAAATAGAGCTTTCAAAAGAAGGGGGGTATGAAAAAATCTAAATAAATCCCTCTAAATCAAATTGACCTTCCTTAGGCATTTTTCCCTACATCTTGGCAGGGACGGAATCTATATTCTTCTGTTTTTGGAGCACTCTGTGTGGTCCTCTCTCGGTGGTTGCTCCATTCTCTGGAATGACAGCCTTTTCAGAGCACAGTAGCTTAATACACATTAACTCCTACTCATAGGAAATAAGCACAATTTCACTCAAGGCAAAGGCTTCATTCCTGACTTCGGATACTCGAGTATCATTACTGCTGATGCAGGGCCGCCCATACCCCAGGAGGCGAGAGGAAGTTTCTCTTGGAGTCCCTTTCTCTGCTTGGCTCCCTGGACCACCGTGCTCCCTGCCTCCATCCTGCTGTCAGCAGATGCTCTTCTTGTGCTGGCTGTACCTCTGTACCAAAAGGGAGAAAAGGGGAAGTGTGGCGGGGAAAGATTAATTCAGATGAATGTAGTGAAAGACAGAATTATATTTCCACTTTTCATATGGGGAGACTCAAAATTGAAAGAATCTGGGAACTGAGATTGAAGCTTAGAGGTTTTTGGATTTATGTATGATAGAATTGGTCATTCAGAATTTTTCAGCTTTTTCTTTGTGCACGGTTCTCCTTCCTACGTTTGGACAGAGGGAAGTAAAAAGCCCAGTTTCCTTCACCCTATCATACTGGGGCATTGTAGGCTGAGTACAAGAACAAAATTCTCCTGTGAAGAAGAAGCAAACAACCTTTCTCAGACTTTGCCCAAGCTCTCTGGATGAAGAAAATTTTGAGTGGTAGTGGTTTGAAGCCTTTCCAGCCTTGGAATAAGATTTGTCTCGAGCACACATCTACACCCAGTACGAACATCATTAATTGCAGTAAACTTGCTCTCTGGAACTTCTGAGATTCAAAGCACCTGTTTGCTGAAGCAGACACAAACTACTCTCATTTAATTTATTGACCCCTGGCCTTGTTCAACTGCTTTATACTTAGAGTACATGAACTGCCCAATTCAAGAGCATTTTCTTGTCTATTATGGGTTGTTGGAATTATCTTTGTCTATATTCTTGATTGTCAAGACACTTTATTTGATATTGCTGAACACTGGAAATAGTTAACTGAACTTGTATTACATGGAGGAAATTTACCATTATCTCTTAAGTTGCTATCAATATTATGGAATAATTTTAATCATTTACAAGATAAGCAATGATGACTCAGGAAGGAAATTAGTTCTTTTGTATTAGTATTAGCAAGTTAAGAAAATTTCAGAAACATGTCATGTTAAATTTACATGCTATTATACATTTATACTATAATTATGACTCACAATTTTCCAGTTATTGGAGGTGTTATCAAATGCAGTGGTAAAACAGAAACTTTACCATAAGTGAGACTTAGCTTCTCTTGGAGAAGTTATACAAGTTAGTAAAACTGAACAAAGTAATAACAACTAAGACACATATTCATAGAGACAGAGTCTAAAGCAAGAGTTTAGTGTGTATGTGTTATAGAGGCAAAATGGTACAGTAAGGGAATGAGGAAATCTGGGTACAGTAAACAGAGTATAAGAATGATGTTATCGTAGGCAAGAATAACTTTTCTCTGGTCTACCAAGCACTAAAATGCACAGTGGCAGTGTTTTGCCTATTGAGGGAAGAGGCAGTTAGTTTTGTTCCCATTCACTAGTCATAGATGCTGAACACAGCATGTTTCCAGGGGGCATCTTGCTAATTGACACCGGTAAACCAAGTCATTTGTCCTGAGAAGTCTGCAGGGATAAATTGTTTGTATTGTGTTTCATCACCAGGAATATGTGCGCCTCCAGAGGTTGAACTAAGAAGGTAGACCATTTTCCATTCCAGCATTTTTTGATCGTCTATGCTATCTCATTTACAGAACCCTCACCCTAATGACTATATTTAAACTAGATGTATATTTGTAGTGTGATGGTATCTTTTGCTTTTACCCAAAATACACTATGGATGGGTTTGCTATAGTACTTACATAATTGAAAAAAATTATCAAGGATGATATTGAGATTAGGGTAAAACCAAAGCACATGAACTTCTTCCCCATGCAGCCAAACCAGGGCCTACAGCTACTACCCCAAGCTTCCTGGACAGGCTGTGTGTCCAGCCCTCTGCAAGCCTGGGATCTCCCTAACATATCCTCATATCTGAGATTACCCCAGTTTCCACTTTTGGAGTTCTCTCAGCCACATGGCTGTTAGTCTATTGACTTTCTAAGTGACTCTGCTCTTTCTCAGTCCTGTGCCTCACATCTTCAAACCCTCATGGACTTGTCCGGATGGGGATCAACATTATTTTTGCTTACAGTGACCATTGTTTTCTCCCCAGTTTGAGTTTTTTTCCTTTTCCTGTTACAGGCTCTTATCACTTCTCCATATGGCGTCTGCAGGGAAGGTCCTCTCTGGACTCTACGGAACGTCCCTGAATTCCAGCCAAGGTACACGTGTTAGTCATGCTCCTCGAAAAGCCACAGAGCTTGGGCTGGAGTGTAGAGTGGTGGGAAAAGGGGTATAGTGCCTAATGCTCAGTGGGGGAACATACACAAGAAAGTCACTGTTTACAATAGCCAAACCTGAAAGCAAGCCAAATGTCCACCGGACGGGCAATGAATAGTGATGGTATAAGTCACACAATAGAATATTGTATAACTGTGAAATGAATACAGTCCCGCCCAGTGATATGGGTGCAACATAATAATTACTCATTAAGCAGCAAGATCAGCTTCAAAAATACACATGTAGCAGGATAAATTTTCCATCGTGTGGAAATAATAAAAATTAAAACAGGAATCTAAACCTATAAATATAGCTAATAAGACATATAAAAGGGAAGGAACGACAAATGAAACTGCACTTGAGATGATCATCTTGGATTACTGAAGTAGAGGTAAATAATTGGGTGTATAGTGAAGCTGATGTGTGTGTGTGTGTGTGTGTGTGTGTGTGTGTGTGTGTGTGTGTGTGTGTGGTGGCAGCCAGATATCAACCTCCAGAGTCTTTCCTCCTGTGCCACTCACTTTAGTTTTAGCAGCAGAGTCTCCCTCTAGCATATTAGCCTACATGTGTGGTGACATATTGTTTATTATTTAATAAAGCCACTGGAAATCAAAATGCAAAGTAGCCACAACCATAGAACTAGGCAGGGGTGATACACATCTTATATTCCAGCAGCCATAATGATTAGCTATAGAAGCCAGGCAGTGGTAGCATATCTTTAATCCCAAGACTCAGGAGACAGAGTCAGATGGATCTCTGTGAGTCCAAAGCACTCTGAACTATACGACAGTGAATCAGTCTAAAGAGTAACAGAGCTCACACCTTTAATTCTAGCACTAGGAAGGAGGAGACAGGAGCTCAGGATTGCAGTCTGAGACTTGGTGGAGAACAGTGTAGTCTGCATTGCACTCAGGATTCCTGGAGCCAGGATCATCATTTCAGTCTGAGGTAGAGGTGAGAGCTAGTAGCTTGGCTGCTCTGCTTTTCTGATCTTCAGCTTGAAGCCCTATATCTCTCTCTCTGACTTTTGTATTATTTGTGTTACATGGGTGAACTTGCAGTATACCTGAGAGACTGCCGGTCTCTGTCTCCCCAGTGTTAGGATTACGAAGTGTGCCTACAAACCCAGGTTTTCACGTAAGTTTTGGGATATACCTCAGTGCCTCATGTCTGCATGACGAGCACTTTGCCAGCTATCTCCCCAGCCCCAAGTGCTTATCATTAAAAGTAGTTAATAGGATGCTAGCTACATAAGAATGGTTCAGCCGGGCTTGGTGGCACACACCTTTAATCCCAGCACTCCGGATGCAGACGCAGGCGGATCTCTGTGAGTTCGAGGCCAGCCTGGTCTACAGAGCAAGTTCCAGGACAGCCTCCAAAGCCACAGAGAAACCCTGTCTCGAAAAACCAAAAAAAAAAAAAAAAAAAAAAAGA